>NW_020229559.1:0-1200000 GCF_003227725.1 Camponotus floridanus
TCTCTCTCTCTCTCTCATCTCTCTCTCTCCTCTCTCTCTCATTCGTAAATTATCTAAATTATTTAAGTTTTATAAATTATATTAGTATAAATATACTATAAATAATTCTGGATTATCTTATTTTAATCTCTTAAATATATATAATAAATAATTTAATATTATTTAACACTTTTACATAGATAGTAATATTCATAAACTGTTTCACAAATAATAATTTTAATATTTTATACATAAAAGATTCCATAATGAATAATTGTTTAATAAATAATCAATTTTATCAATCATTAAAAAACTCTATAATTCATATTCTATGCGTGTGTATTTTATAGTAACATAAAATATTTCGACAACGATTATAATAAAATTCATGACTTTGGCAAGAGTAGTGCGTTGTTTATATATTACAGTTTTTGCTATCATTTGCTCGGTGATATTCAACAATAAATAATGATACGAAACGTTTCGTATACTAATTAATTGTTTAAATAATAAATAATCATTTAATTAATCTATAAATATAAAAAACTCTACAATTTAATATTTTGCGTTACAATCAAACAACTAAACTTCAAATTTTTCTAAAATGTAAACATAAATTAATTATTAATTAAATGACTGCTATCACAACTTTATTTATTATTTTAATATTTTCATTCTTATAATTCGTATATTATACAGCATATAATATGCGAATCAGTAGCATACGCATTGCTGTAGCAAGTAGCGAATGAAATTTTTAATCTCGTGTAAAGGTAAATCTCATGTTGCTCTTTTATCATTTAAGTGCGTATATAAGTATGATTATTTTGTATGATTATTGAGAGTTTCGTGCAAAGTGCGCCACGTATTTGATTAATTATAATTAAATCGTGTTTTCGTGAGTGAGTGAATGCCACAAAAAGAAATAACGAAAGATATATAAGAGAAGAAAGGAAGTTTGGAACATACGGAGTAAAATGAAGTAACATGAAGTAAAAACAATCGAATAATATATGCAAATAATTAGCATAACGAAAGGCCCCGTGACAAATTGTTTAATAAATAATCAATTTTAATCCATAACTTAGAATGCTTCTATAATTTAATATTTCACGATAATGTACAATATATTTTATAATATATAAAATATTTTGGTAACGAATTATTGATAACACGATGTTCGATTTTGGCAATAATATGGTAAAATATAAACAGTAGCGCGCTATATTACAGCTTTGTCATTATTCGCACGGTGACTCTCGAGTAAAGTAGTGGTAAGAAACGCTTCGTATACTGTAATTTTTTTACTAAACACGATTACGATTAGTATTGAAACATAATTTGCTGTAAATATTAACAAAAATTAATTAATTAGAAATTAATTAACGACATGAAATTGTATCGCAACGATAAATCTTTATCGAATCGCAATCATTCATTACTGGGAACAAAAATTGAAACACGGGATATATAAAAGAGGATAAAAAAATTAATTATGTTATGATAGCGATCAATGATGCTTATGGTAACATTTCTTTAACAATATTAGAATTAACTATATTTCGACCAATTCATTAAATTTTCTCAATCCTTATTAATAAAACAATATACAATTTAATCGAAAATTGATTAAATTATAGGGATCCAAAATATTAAATAATTACTTCGATAATTGTGATCTTTACAGACAATAATTATTATTTTAATATTTAGAATCACAAATATATTTTATCCGTGTTACTTTATCGTTCTACTTGATAATCTAAATATAATTTCGGATGTGAGAGAACGCGAAGTAAAACAATAGAATTATACATACAAATAATTAGCATAACGAAAAGCTCCGTGATAAATTGTTTAATAAATAATCAATTTTAATCAATAAATTAAAATATTTCATTAACTTAATATTCTGCGTTAATGTATATTTTACAATTTATAAAATATTGCAACAAATTATAGATAACACAGCGTTCGACTTTGGCAATATAAAATATAAACAGTAGCGCTCTATATGTTACCGCTTTATCATCATTCGCACGGTGACTCTGGAGTAATAAAGTAGTAGTGAAAAACGCTTCATATATTGTAATTTTTTTACTAAACACAATTACGATTAGTATCGAAACATAATTTGCTATGAATATTAATAAAAATTAATTAACGACATGAAACTATATCGCAACGATAAATCTTTATCGTATCGCAATCATTTATTAAAAATTGAAACAGGTTATACATAAAAGAGGATAAAAGATTATGTTGCGATATTTTGATCATCGATACTTATTACAATATTTCTTTATAATATTAGAATATAATATTAGAATTAAATATATTTTGACCAATACTTTAAATTTTCTCAATCATTGTTAATTAAATACACAATTTAATCGAAAATTGATTAAATTATAGAGATCTGAAATATAAAATAATCACTTTGATAATTGTGATTTTTACGGACAATAATTATTATTTTAATATTTAGAATCACAAATATATTTCGTCCGTGTTACTTTTATCGTTCTACTTGATAATCTAAATTTAGGATGTGAGAGAACGCGAAGTAAAATAATCGAATTATAGATGCACATAATTAGCATAACAAAAGGTTCCGTGATAAATTGTTTAATATATAATTAATTTTAATCAGTAAATTAAAATACTTCATTAACTTAATATTCCGCGTTAATGTATATTTTGTAATATATAAAATATTTTAGCAACGAATTATCGATAACATGACATTCGACTTTGGCAATATAAAATATAAACAGTAGCGCTCTATACGTTACCGCTTTGTCATCATTCGCACGGTGACTCTCGAGTAATAAAGTTGTGGTGAGAAACGCTTCGAATATTGTAATCTTTTTTTGTTAAACACGATTATGATTAGTCTTGAAACATAATTTGCTATGAATATTAATAAATGTTAATTAATTAAAAATTAATTAACGACATGAAACTGTATTGCTACGATAAATCTTTATCGTATCGCAATCATTCATTGCCACGATTAAAACATGTTATACATAAAAGAGATTATGTGGCGATATTTCGATCATCGATCCTTATTATAATATTTCTTTATAATATTAGAATATAATATTAGAATTAAATATATTTTGACTAATGCTTTAAATTTTCTCAATCTTTGTTAATTAAATACACAATTTAATCAAAAATTGATTAAATTATAGGGATACAAAATATTAAATAATCATTTCGATAATTGCGATTTTTACAGACAATCATTATTATTTTAATATTTAGAATGACAAACTATATATTTCATACGTTACTTTATCGTTCTACTTGATAATTTAAATATAATTTGGGATATGAGAGAACGCGAAGTAAAACAATCGAATTATAGACGCAAATAATTAGCATAACAAAAGACTGCGTGAATTGTTTGATAAATAATCAATTTCAATCAATAAATTAAATACTTTCATAATATAATATTTTACGTATATTTTATAATGTATAAAATATTTCGGTAACGAATTATCGATAATGCGATGTTTGATTTTGGCAATATAAAATATAAACATTAGCGCGCTATACGGTGCCGCTTTGTCATCATTCGTACGGTGACTCTCGAGTAATAAAGTAATGGTAAGAAACGCTTCGTATATTGTAATTTTTTTGTTAAACACGATTACGATTGGTAATGAAACATAATTTACTATAAATTTTAATAAAAATTAATTAATTAGAAATTAATTAGCGACATGAAACGATATCTTTATCGAATCACAATTATTTATTACAGCGAACAAAAATTGAATCATGGGATACGTAAAAGGGGATAAGAGAATTAATTATATTATGATATCGATCATTGATGCTTATTATAATATTTCTTTAACAATATTAGAATTAACGACATTTTGATCAATGCTTTAAATATTTTTTTTATTAATTAAGTCTTTGTTAATTAAACAATAGTTATGTATGACAACATGTAATTATTTTAATCTTTTATTCTTACGATACATTAATACGTTAGATATATAAGATACATTATTATGTTAAAATATTTCAACAATGAACAACAACATAGTATCCAACATAAACAGTATTACTTTAGTGATTTTGTTTTACGGTCTTGTTATGTAAATTTAAGTTTATATACTATATTACAAAATAAATTCCAAATTATATATATTATATTATATATTATATAATATATTATATATTATATTATATTATATATAGAAAAAATTATATATAATATAACCCTCCCATGGGGTACACCTTGTCGCGGTGGGAGGGCTTAGTACCTGGATGGTGCCTTGAGGTTTATCTTAAATTTTCCAATTTATGATAAATCTTAAGGTGCCTGAATGGGAAGCCAAGTATCCTTTCGCATCATCGGTGCCGTCAACGTGCCGCGGATGGCAAACGCTTCGTCAACGCGTCGCGTTAGATATATACATATTAGGAAGTGCCGTTAAAGGTATATACATATTAAGTATATACATCGCGCGATCAAATATAAAATTTTTAATCGAAATAGTGCGGGAGTGCCGTTCAGTATCGCGCGTAAAATAACGAAAATAGCGATATAAAAATATCGCTCGCGAGTGCGGGAGTGTCGTCAAAGTATCGCGCGTCAACAACATGAGAAGAGGAGGAGACCTGGTAGAGGCATCTTGCATCGGCGAAGCAACCTGATGGTGAATATTTATTATTTGTATATCAATTGTTATAAATCGTACGCATAATAATTCGTTCTTATAATTTAAAGGAATTAAAGAGAAAATTAGAGAGAAAGATTTTTATAAATATGAAAATTTCTATTTAAACAATAATTTTAAAATTTATAAAATCTTCCCATACGTGTTTATATCTGCTTATTATTTTATACACCGGATATGATATTCAACAGCCTTGTTATAAATGAATTTTATATTTGTATGTTTCAGACGTAGTTTTAACGACATAATAACGGATAAGACATAATAACGGATAACGATAACTCCGCTGCTGCACAATGCCATGGTGAGTGATAAAAACTTTTATTTAATTTTAAGGTAACGGTAGAGATTGTAGATATATCTGTTGCCTTAAAATGGATGAGCTAGGATAGATTAAATAACTTTTAATAAATTCGTTTGAAATGTATTGTAGCCATCGCGAAAATATTACAGTATATTAATCATAAAGAAAGAAGATCGATAAAAGATCATTCTTGTGATTTTATCTAATTTATTGAAAAGAACATTAAAAATTGTATCAATTACATCTGATGCTAATTTATTCTTATAACACGTATTTATCTTATTCACTTATCTTATTCTAATTTCTTATAGCTCGTCCATTATAGAATTTATTGTAGATATTGTTTTTAAACTTAATGTTAGGACAAATGATTAATTATTATAATGAAATAACTTGTAATATGATAAGTGTTATACACATATTAATTTTTTTAAATTTATTATTAACTCGCGCATCTGCAATCGAATATTCCGATTATTGTCGATTTATTTATTCGTCGCGTTTTCTCGCGAATTTTAAATCGCAATTTATTTAGTAATTTAATTGTTGATTTCGAAGTTTATTCTATTCATTTTGAATATTTCCTTTGATAATTTACACAAAATGCGCCAGTAATCCAAATACTTTCTTTTACAGTCGAACGATCAATAGTTTTATTAACGATTCTTTTTCTTCTTTCACGATTATTTACGTTATATAAAACTTATTAAATTCTATTGTTCCAGATTTATTATTAATAATAAATGTCACGTAATTATCGATAACGCGGCGTTCGACTTTGGCAATATAAAATATAAACAGTAGTGCTCTATACGTTACCGCTTTGTCATCATTCGCACGGTGACTCTGGAGTAATAAAGTAGTGGTGAGAAACGTTTCGTATACTATAATTTTTTTACTAAACACGATTACGATTAGTATCGGAACATAATTTGCTATAAATATTAACAAAATTAATTAATTAAAAATTAATTAACGACATGAAACTGTATCGCAACAATAAATCTTTATCGAATCGTAATCATTCATTATTGCGATTAAGAATTGAAACAGGGAATACATAAAAGAGAATAAAAGAATTAATTATGTTATGATATCCATCACTGATGCTTATAATATTTCTTTAACAATACTAGAATTAACTATATTTCGACCAATGCTTTAAATTTTCTCAATCCTTATTAATTAAACAATATACAATTTAATCGAGAATCGATTAAATTATAGGGATCCAAGATATTAAATAATCACTTCGATAATTGCGATCTTTACGGACAATAATTATTATTTTAATACTTAGAGTCACAAATATATTTCATCCGTGTCACTTTATCGTTCTTGACAATCTAAATATAATTTGGATTGTTGAGAGAACACGAAGTAAAACAATCGAATTATAGATGCAAATAATTAGCATAATGAAAAACTCCATGATAAATTGTTTAATAAATAACGAATTTTAATCAATAAATTAAAATATTTGTATAATTTAATATTCCACGTTAATGTATATTTTATAATATATAAAATATTTCAGCAGCGAATTATCGAAAACACGGCGTTCGACTTTGGCAATATAAATTATAAACAGTAGCGCTCTATACGTTACCGCTTTGTCATCATTCGCACGGTAACTCTGAAGTAATAAAGTAGTGGTGAGAAACGTTTCGTATACTGTAATTTTTTTACTAAACACGATTAGTATCGGAACATAATTTGCTATAAATATTAACAAAATTAATTAATTAAAAATTAATTAACGACATGAAACTGTATCGACATGCAACAATAAATCTTTATCGAATCGTAATCATTCATTATTACGATTAAGAATTGAAACAGGGAATACATAAAAGAGGATAAAAGAATTAATTATGTTATGATATCCATCACTGATGCTTATAATATTTCTGTAACAATACTAGAATTAACTATATTTCGAGCAATGCTTTAAATTTTCTCAATTCTTATTAATTAAACAATATACAATTTAATCGAGAATCGATTAAATGATAGGAATCCAAGATATTAAATAATCACTTCGATAATTGCGATCTTTAGGACAATAATTATTATTTTAATACTTAGAGTCACAAATATATTTCATCCGTGTCACTTTATCGTTCTTGACAATGTAAATATAATTTGGATTGTTGAGAGAACACGAAGTAAAACAATCGAATTATAGATACTAATTAACATAATGAAAAACTCCATGATAAATTGTTTAATAAATAACGAATTTTAATCAATAAATTAAAATATTTGTATAATTTAATATTCCACGTTAATGTATATTTTATAATATATAAAATATTTCAGCAGCGAATTATCGAAAACACGGCGTTCGACTTTGGCAATATAAATTATAAATAGTAGCGCTCTATACGTTACCGCTTTGTCATCATTCGCACAGTGACTCTCGAGTAATAAAGTTGTGGTGAGAAACGCTTCGTATATTGTAATTTTTTTTGTTAAACACGATTATGATTAGTTTGGAAACATAATTTGCTATGAATATTAATAAATGTTAATTAATTAAAAATTAATTAACGACATGAAACTGTATCGCAACGATAAATCTTTATCGAATCGCAATCATTCATTACTGGGAACAAAAATTGAAACACGGGATACGTAAAAGAAGATAGAAAAATTAATTATGTTATGATATCGATCAATGATACTTATTGTAACATTTCTTTAACAATATTAGAATTAACTATAATATATTTCGATCAATGCGTTAAATTTTCTCAATCCTTATTAATAAAACAATGTACAATTTAATCGAAAATCGATTAAATTATAGAGATCCAAAATATTAAATAATCACTTCGATAATTGAGATTTTTACAGACAATAATTATTATTTTAATATTTAGAATCACAAATATATTTAATCCGTGTTACTTTATCGTTCTACTTGATAATCTAAATATAATTTCGATGTGAGAGAACGCGAAGTAAAACAATCGAATTATAGATACAAATAATTAGCGTAACGAAAGGTTCCGTGATAAATTGTTTAATATATAATTAATTTTTATCAGTAAATTAAAATACTTCATTAACTTAATATCCTGCGTTAATGTATATTTTACAATTTATAAAATATTTCAGCAAATTATCGATAACACGGCGTTCGACTTTGGAAATATAAAATATAAACAATAGCGCTATATACGTTACCGCTTTGTCATCATTCGCACAGTGACTCTCGAGTAATAAAGTTGTGGTGAGAAACGCTTCGTATATTGTTATTTTTTTGTTAAACACGTTTATGATTATTCTTGAAACATAATTTGCTATGAATATTAATAAATGTTAATTAATTAGAAATTAATTAACGACATGAAATTGTATTGCAATGATAAATCTTTATCGTATCGCAATCATTCATTACCGCGATTAAAAATTATAACATGTTATACATAAAAAAGAATAAGAGATTATGTTGTGATATTTCGATCATCGATACTTATTGCAATATTTCTTTATAATATTAGAATATAATATTAGAATTAACTATATTTCGACCAATGCGTTAAATTTTCTCAATCCTTATTAATAAAACAATATACAATTTAATCGAAAATCGATTAAATTATAGGGATCCAAAATATTAAATAATCACTTCGATAATTGAGATTTTTACAGACAATAATTATTATTTTAATATTTAGAATCACAAATATATTTCATCCGTGTTACTTTATCGTTTTACTTGATAATCTAAATATAATTTTGATGTGAGAGAACGCGATGTAAAACAATCGAATTATAGATACAAATAATTAGCATAACGAAAGGTTCCGTGATAAATTGTTTAATATATAATCAATTTTAATCAGTAAATTAAAATACTCCATTATCTTAATATTCTGCGTTAATATATATTTTACAATTTATAAAATATTTCAGCAAATTAGCGATAACACGGCGTTCGATTTTGGAAATACAAAATATAAACAGTAGCGCTGTATATGTTACCGCTTTGTCATCATTCGCACAGTGACTCTCGAGTAATAAAGTTGTGGTGAGAAACGCTCCGTATATTGTAATTTTTTTGTTAAACACGTTTATGATTATTCTTGAAACATAATTTGCTATGAATATTAATAAATGTTAATTAATTAGAAATTAATTAACGACATGAAACTGTATGGTAACAATAAATCTTTATCGTATCGCAATTTATTACTGAAAACAAAAATTGAAACACGGGATACGTAAAAGAGGATACAAAAATTAATTATGTTATGATATCGATCAATGATGCTTATTGTAACATTTCTTTAACAATTAGAATTAACTATAATATATTTCGATCAATGCGTTAAATTTTCTCAATCCTTGTTAATAAAACAATTAATACACAATTTAATCGAAAATCGATTAAATTATAGGGATCCAAAATATTAAATAATCACTTCGATAATTGCGATTTTTACGGATAATGAAACAGTATCGCAACAATAAATCTTTATCAAATCGCAATCATTTATTACCGCAATTAAAAATTTAAACAGGTTATATATAAAAGAGGATAAAAGATTATGTTGTGATATTTCGATCATCGATACTTATTACAATATTTGTCTATAATATTAGAATATAATATTAGAATTAAATATATATCGATTCAATGCTTTAAGTTTTCTCAATCTTTCTAAATACACAATTTAATCGAAAATTGATTAAGTTATAGGGATACAAAATATTAAATAATCATTTCGATAATTGCGATTTTTACAGACAATAATTATTATTTTAATATTTAGAATGACAAATATATTTCATACGTTACTTTATCGTTCTACTTGATAATTTAAATATAATTTGGGATATGAGAGAACGCGAAGTAAAACAATCGAATTATGGATGCACATAATTAGCATAACAAAAGTTTCCGTGATAAATTTTTGAATAAATAATCAATTTTAATCAGTAAATTAAAATACTTCATTAACTTAATATTCTGCGTTAATGTATATTTTACAATGTATATTTTACAATAAAATATTTCAGCCAATTATCGATAACACGACGTTCGACTTTAACAATATAAAATATAAACAATAGGGCTCTATACGTTAGCGCTTTGTCATCATTCGCACAGTGACTCTCGAGTAATAAAGTAGTGGTGAGAAACGCTTCGTATATTATAATTTTTTTTGTTAAACACGATTATGATTATTCTTGAAACATAATTTGTTATGAATATTAATAAATGTTAATTAATTAAAAATTAATTAACGACATGAAACAGTAATGCAACGATAAATCTTTATCAAATCGCAATCATTCATTACTGCGATTAAAAATTGAAACAGATTATGCATAAAAGAGTATAAGAGATTATGTTTTGATATTTCGATGATCGATGCTTATTATAATATTTCTTTATAATATTAGAATATAATATTAGAATTAAATATATTTCAACCAATGCTTTAAATTTTCTCAATTTTTGTTAATTAAATACACAATTTAATCGAAATCTTATTATGTAAATTTAAATTTATATACTATATTTCAAAATAAATTCCAAATTATATATCCATTATATTATATATTATATTATTAAATGGAGTGAGAGTAAAGGATTTGAGAGCTTTTACTCTCACTCCATTTAATTATTTTTTATAGAAAACTTATTAATTACAATTATTATATTATATTATATTATATATAAAAAAAAATTATATATAATATAACCCTCCCATGGGGTACACCTTGTCGTGGTGGGAGGGCTTAGTACTTGGATGGTGCCTTGAGATTTATTTTAAATTTTTCTATTTATGATAAATCTTATGGTGCCTGAAAGGGAAGCGAAGTACCCTTTCGCGTCGTCGATGCCGTCAACGTGCCGCGGACGGCAAGCGTTTCGTTACCGCGTTTTCGCGTTGTAGTATTCTCGCGTCATCGCGTTTTCGCGGAAATTTTGGACTTTTTCATATAAAATCCCAATTTCATTTATTGTCACGAGTCTCTACTTCCGATGCCAACTAACTGGGATGTTTCGAGTTTGCACACGTTGTTATGCAACGTACACTCGCGTTTCGTGCTTTGTACTTCGTCAAATGATTCGGCCCGAATTAGTTAGAACTCGATCGATTGCTCGGAATGGTCGTCAATGGGTCCCTTCTCTTTGCTCGTCTACCCTACAGCCACACGCACTGCGTGTGTTAACCCTGTCGAGGAGTCGAGTGGATTCCCCTAAGCATGATTTTTGCTCGATAAAAGGGGTTGCCTCCCCATGTTTTAAATTGCTGAATGTTAGCATTTAAAAAATGTGGGTATCCTCTTCTTTTGCCGTCTACCAGCCTGGTGTAGCCATATCCTGCATTGCGGGAAACTTCGTGTTCCGGGCGAAGCACCTGAAATAATGCTTAGCGGGTCCAGGTTCGATACGAGATAGGATAATTATGCGCGAAAAAGAGCTGGTGAACTTTATTTTCCTCTATTCCTCAATCGTTTCGTCTTCTTTCCGATTTGGGCCTAATCTTTGCTCGTTGTATCGTTGCACTCCCGACCTGTTGGCTCAAAGTTAAGTCTCGCAAATGAAATGAGATTTTCGCTCGTTCCGAAACCGGGAGTGTCGTTGAAAGTATATATATATATTAAATATATACATCGCGCGACAAAATTTTTAATCCGAATACCGAAGTAGTGCGGGAGTGCCGTTTAGTATCGCGCGTAAAATAACGAAAATAGCGATATAAAAATATCGCTCGTGAGTGCGGGAGTGCCGTTGAAAATATCGCGCGTCAACAACATGAGAGGAGGAGGAGGCCTGGGAGAGGCATCTTGCATCGGCGGAGCAACCTGATGGTGAATATTTATTATTTGTATATCAATTGTTATAAATCGTACGCATAATAATTCGATCTTATTATTTAAATGAATTGAAGAGAAAATTAGAGAGAAAGATTTTTATAAAAGTTATATAAAACTTTTTAAAAAACTTTCTTGAAAAACAGTTTTAAAATTTTATAAAATTTTTTTACACGTGTTTATCTCTGCTTATTATTTTACACATCGGATATAAAATTCCGCGCGATAAAAATTTTTTGAAATATTGATTGCATTTTGTGAGCATTAATATAAATGAATTTTATATTTGTATGTTACAGACAACTAGCTTCGATAACAACAACTCCGCTGTTGCGCATCAGTGCCGGTGAGTGAGAAAAACTTTTATTTAACTTTAAGGTAACGGATTCGTAGAGATTGTAGATGTAGATTGTAGATTATAGATTGTGAATTGTAGAGTAAGTCCGTTGCCTTAAAATGGATGAGCTAGGATAGATTAAATTAAATAACTTTTAATAAATTCTTTCGAAATGCTTTGCATCTATTGCGAAAATATATTGAAGTATTAATTTAAAAAAGAAAATCAAGAAAGGAAAATTTTTTTTGTAAAGACTTGACTAGTTTATTAAATCAAGAGTACGCATTAATAATTTTAACAATTTTATCAATTTTTGATACTACTTTATTCTTATAACGCGCACTTATTTTATTCTAATTTCTTATATCATAGCTCATCCATTGTAGAATTTGTTTGTAGATATTGTTTTTAAATTTTACTTTAACTTAAAATAAAGCCAAACGATTAATTAATTAAATAATTTGTAATATCATAAAAGTTATACACACACATGAATTTTATATTTTATTAGAAAATATAGTATATAGAAATTTGTAGTAATTTGGCTTTATTTGAGTTAAAATAAAGTTATATTCAAATATTTAAGAAACGATCGTAAAATCGAGCGATCGTTACGATGAGCGTGAAATATTTACGCTCATTTGCCGGTCATTAATCGGCAAAAGAAGGAGTATTTGTCTCCTGTTTCGATCTCTGATTGAGAGATCGAGCGAGAAAGTGGCCAGGATTAACGAAAAGTAAGTTCAACTGGCCTGAAGAAAAGCTTTACGTACAATAGTACGTAATGTCGGACATTTATTCACGCGGTTAGGGCATTCGGTTAGAGAATGTAATTAGGGCACGTAATAAAATTATACGTGATTAGAGATAGGCTTTCCTCGAATAATTTCACTTAATCGAGAAATAGGATTGTTAGGGCTATTAGGTGATCATTAAGATTTTTTAATTTTCCATTCAAAAAGTAGAGGATTGTTAGGGCTATTATGTGATTAATTTAGCTGATTTTATTTTTTTTATATTATGTATCTTTTAAAGAATCAGGAAATGTAGGTTTAAATAATATTAGGGAAAACTAATTAATAAATAGTTCAATAATTATATTTTTAATATTAAGAATTTTTAAGGGATCAATATTTCTTGAGTGTTTTTTAAGAGAGTTTTTTTTCCCCACGTAAAAAAAAAAGGATTGTTAATTTATTTTGTATTACATTTCAAATTATATAATATTATATTTTACATTAACTTTTTGTATTAAATTCTGTATTGAAAGAAAATGAAAAATTTTGCCTTCTCGATGATATCTCCATCTTAAGAATGGCATTTGCCGGCTGAGGAGGTTTGAGTATTTTAATGAGCCTGAGAGCTATGCCGGCGGTAACATACACCGATATTCGTATAGACTTTTCTTATATTTAAGATAATTTTAAGTATGATCTTAAATATAAAAGTGAGTTATGAATACCGATCGTAGTTATTGATAGAGTCATCTATGTCGGACAAGTCGAAGGAAAAGTGTCAGACTAAGAGAAATACCAAAATTATATAAATATTTGTTATATTAATTATATTAATATTTTTAAATAAAATGAAAGAAAAAGGAACAATAATCGAGAAAAAGGCAACTACAGTGATTTGAATATCTATACCTGAGAACAAATGTCCATAGAAAGTATTTCGATGGACTCCATAGGAAGGAATGACAAATGATGATAATTTTTATAATTTTAACACAAAGGAATACAATAAACCATAATAATCCAAGAACTCGAAGAAGAGAATATATTGGATAGAAATGCATAATGATTGAAAATAATTAGAAACTAAAAGACAGTGTGCAATCTTTTTATTAATAATAATACTATTTTGTAATTATATTAAATTTTATAATTTAGTACATTATATTATATAAAATATTAAGCATAAAAATATTATGCTGGTAAGAAAATTATAATAAAAGTACACAAATAATGTTGACTATATTAGAATAGAACATATGAATTCTTTATATTTTATATAAAGGAAGAGATATTTAAAATATTTTGCAACATCTATATTTTTCGAATCTTATAATAATTATAAAAGCTTCGGAAGAATCAGTGATTACTTTAACAAATTCTATACATGTATTAATAATTACATTTTTAAATAATTAAAAAAAATGATTGATAAATATCAAAGATCATTTTACTGCTAATTAAAAAGATTTATAGAAATACGATTAAAAAGGTTTTTATTCCACAATAGACATTTTGTTTTTTTGTAAATAAAAATATATAAATATGACATTGAATGTATAGAAAAATATTTATTTTATCTTTGAACATTACATTAGAATCATTAGATCATAGTATTTTTCGATTGAAGTCAAATTTTAACTTCTTACTTTGTGTTACGACATAAATAGATATGAATCAATTAATTAAATATATATTATATTTAAATTTTTCAATGTTAATATATCTTTCGAAAAGAGATAATATATCTGTATTTATGTACACATAGAATATATATATGTAATTCCAGCGCGTGTATTTTATGTAATGTTTTAAATTGAATATATATATATATATATATATATATATATATATATATATATTTCTAAACATAACGCAGATATTTCAGAATAAAGTTGTAGCGTTATACTATATATACATACATATATATATATATATATATATATATATATATATATATATAATATGTGTGTGTGTTTATTTGTGTATATGTAGAGAAAGAGAGAGAAAGGGAGAGAGAGAAGACCACAAAATTTATTTAAAAAATTAAAATTAAAAATTTATTTATATTTATATATGCGTTTTGCTATACAGCACTGATGGCATTTCGTGTACATAGGCATTTCGTGTACTACAGGCATTTTTTACATAGCACGGAACAGAATCAGAAATTGTGCACATATATGTTACTCTCTGAGAACTTTCGTGGACTTTGGCTTTGTAGTTCATGTCCACGTTTTTTAGATTAACAGAGGACGTATCGTTTTCAGGGATCACCTAAAAGCGGGCCATGACACCTCTCAGTCTTCTCTCTGCTTATACCAACTCTGCGGGTATCGCAAAATCTCTCTAAATGGAAATTCGCTGTAGCGAACTTTCCTCGCTTTCCTATATGGGTAATTCTTTTACAAACCGGACGGATTGAGGCAAAATCTGACCGACACATTTTTTATTTGGCTGAAACTTTTTCTACGGGTTCTATATCGAAAAAAAAAAGATACGTGTTCGAGGAATTTTTTTTTTTTTTTTTTTTTTTTTTTTTAATAGAGAGGATTAAAAGTTTAAGATTTTCGTGATTTTTGCCTTGGAGACTCATTTTCAAAAATTCATAACTCCGGTTCTTTTTAAGCTAGAAAAAACTTTTTTTTTCATTTTGAAGATAAAAGAGTGAATTTTGAGAAAAAAATATTTCCAAAAAAATTTATAAAAAATTTCATATTGTTATAAACAATTGAAATGTTTAAATCAATTTTTAACCATGGCCCCCAAATTTTAACGATTTCTTAATACAACCATCGTATTCTACGTTAAATTTTCTATAAAAAACGTATATTTTATTAATGGAGAAATTATGTTTACTGGTAGAGATAAATTAATTTATCTAGCGCGGCACGTCGTATCGGCGCGCGGGTACCTCTGCACGCCTCTTTTTCTAACCCCACATCGTTTTTCTCAATAACATTAATGATTATTCAACTATTAGTCTATTTTGTCAATCGAGTACAAATTATTATTAGCAAACAGGACTTTATTATTAAGTGAACAAAATAATAACATGTTAGCAAATTGCTCATTGCTCATTGTCAGTCGAATTAAAACAGTTATTTGTTAAGATAGTAATCGAAAAAATCGACTGTTTTATCGGCACCTAAAAGTGGATGTGATCATGTAGTTCCAGGCGGCGTAAAATGAATGTATGCACCGCTAGTGTACGACGTAGGGGTGTTCCCTGAAAAATGGCAGCGTGGCCCTCTCAGGCTTCTCTCTGACGCACATTTACGCAGCACTTGGCTTATTTATTCGTCGTGAAACGAAAATCTCCGAGCGATTATGATTTAACGGAAAGATCGTCCGCAAACTGTAAGTTTGTCGCCTTCGTCAAGTATGCCTTTTTATATCAATTGCATAAAATTATTTTGGATTGGAACGTTCGTAGAGAACGCCTGAGAGACTCAACGTTTCTATGACGATGGCGTCGAAGGAGGGATATCGGCTTGAACAAGAAGCGTTTGTTTCTAATCACGAAGGCTCGACATGGCAAGAGGTAATTTTCACGCTTTTACCGAACGTTTGCGGCATCTTGTTGACAACAACGACTCTGGGAGTTCTTAGGAAATATATCGACAGGAATGTGACAGTCGTCGTTGAATTCATACTGATTGTCATCCCGACTATCTTGTGCTGTACCGTCCTGTCAGAACACATCATTAGCGTATGCATAGTAATGATATTTATCTCCACACTGAATATGTGGTTGTTAGGAAATAAGAGCATTCAACTTTCTAAGTTGGATGTGCGACCGATCACCGGTAAAAGACCCTTCATAACTAACTTTCGCGCCTTAACTAATATTATAACTGCGATTTGTATATTGGCAGTTGACTTTCGAGTCTTTCCGCGAAAGTTTGTCAAAACAGAAGTGTATGGATATAGTTTAATGGACACGGGTGTCGGGCTGTTTATATTAGCTAATGCTTTGGTTGCGCCAGAAGCTCGAGACTTTTCCACTTCTCGTCAAACAGAATTTCAGGAGACCCTGACGAAGAATATAAAAAATTGTTTCCGAAGCTGTATACCTCTCTTAGTGTTAGGCTTTGGGCGTTTTGTAGCAGTCGAGTTAACGGGATATCAGAAGCATGTTACCGAATATGGCGTTCATTGGAATTTTTTTGTAACTTTAGCTGTTGTTAAGTTGTTCACTAGTATGATTACCAGTACGATTAACTCCAAGTATTCGCTATTCTCAGGTGCTTGGATATTGGGTATGCACGAGTATATTATGACTACAAAAGGGTTAAGTACATGGGTTTTAGGAGATGCTCCAAGAGATGATTTTTTCTCTGCCAATCGAGAGGGCTTAGTTTCTGTACCTGGTTACGTAGGTCTGTATTTCATTGGTGTGGCTGTTGGAAGATTAATCCATTCCACGTATCAAAGTTCACATACAAAATCGAACATGAAGATTTCTGTAAAACTATGTGGTCTTAAATTTGAAGCAAGTTATAACGAGTCCATGTTGTTATGTATTAAGTTATATTTGATATCTGTATTAGCTTATATCGCATTGGTATTATGCAATTCATATTCAAAGGTTTCAAGAAGACTAGTCAATGTTGGATATTGTATATGGATATTGACTTTGACAACTACACTGCTTAATTTGTTATTATATGTAGAGATTCTACTAGATATAACTAATTATGCAGCAAATGAACCATGCAATGAAAACAGAACAAAAAAATTGAGTAAAAATTCGCGATTAAATTTAAAGAAAAATGTTGAGAGTGAGAGGAGAGAAAATACAGAATGTGTAGTTAAAAGATCTTTGGAAATTTGTGATGCTGTAAATTATAATGGCCTATTTTTCTTCCTTCTTAGTAATGTTTTGACTGGTCTTGTCAATATGTTAATGTGCACATTATATGTAAAACAGTTGTTAACTATATTAATATTAATTATTTACATGGCTATAAGTATATTTTCTACATTGATACTTTACAGATTACAAATACCAATTAAATTGTGAAATGTATGCAAAAACTATAATAAGCCAATTTTTATGAATTTCCAACTTTTAAAATCGATTTTTTGATAATTATATTGAAAGTATTATTCTTTTAAATGTTTGTTTTCATATTGCTAATGATGATTACATATGTACTTAAACATGTATGGATAACAATTTTTTATTATAAATTATGTGATTTCTTATATGGCCAAAGATTGACATATAACTAAATATTACGTAGATATTACATAAACTTTATAATTAAGAATTAGCAATTAAAAGAAAATACTGCCAAATGCAACTCAAACATATCGACAAAATCACGTCATTTATTTATTAAAATGTACAGTAATATAAAAATAAGTAAAAAAAAATTTATTTAATACAAATAGTTTACTGCATTTCAGATTACGCTGTTCAATCCGTTTTATTAACGTGTCTAAATTTTTTAAATTTAATACCTAAATTTTGTTCACAGTTCATCTTTGTAAAATATATTAGACTTTTGCAATTCAATCGATTCTTTTGTGTTAGAAGACTGTGCCGATTTTTTATTCTCCATCGTCTTAGTGCCATTTTGCATTTCATTGTGAAAATTGTTGATAAATTTGTTAAAAGCGTTATGGTGTTTTACGTGATTTCTTGCAAGCGAGACAATTCTCAGGAATTCTTTAACATCGAAGCTATAGTTTGTAAATTTAGCATGAGCTCCGCCATCGGGATGCGTTCCCTGTAAATTTTTATATAATAATTTTTATATAATATTAATATATTTATATATTAATATTTATATATTATTAAGTTTTATTAAATATTTTGTCATATTTTTTTAAATATTAAGATTCAGTAAAAAAATGTATATAGACATACTGGATCCTGTTGTATTAATTTTGATGTATCTTCCCACGTAAAATATTTCACGCCTCTTAGTCGTGCAAGGTCCTTGTAACAATTAGGATCTTCGCAGTTATATCTGAAAACAGTTGGAATGCATATAGCAATGAAAAACTAATGTTCTACCGTAGTATTTTACAATTTTTAAAAATATTTAAAGTTCTTACAAGTATTAAAACTCTTACATTTCGAACAATGCCGCCCAATCTGGTAGAAACATTAGATGCGTCAATCCGGCACCATGAATGCCAATAAAAATGTCAGAATTTTTAGTGATTTCCAACTGCTTTCTGAATGATAGATTTTTATTGTATACTACCTACAAGAATGAGTCAGTTGTATGACAAATGATAAATAGAACATTAAAAATATTAAATCTATTAAAATTTTACCTTTTTGACTTTATACTCCGGATTTTCTTTCAAAGCTTTTAACAATTCATTTTCATTTAATATTTTCCTATACTGAGTATCTCTACTTAGTAATGTGATGCGAATTTTTCGATCTTTTCTTTGATGAAGAGGTATTCGAAGTCGATGTAACACATGATCGCTGAAAGCTTTGAACAATCCGGATTTTTCACAGCCATAAATAAGTGGTGTGTTGTAGTACAGCCCAAAAATCATTCGCGGCAATAAGGGAAACACCAGATTCTTGAAACATACTGTTTTGCCTTTAAATGTTTTTAGATCCCACAATGGATTTTTTGTGAATGCTTCGAAAGTATCTTGGAACGCCGAGCGGTAACTGAAAACAAAGCATACGTCAATATTTAACGGTTCATAATGTTTATTTTATATTTGTGCTGCAATTTTGTGTTACGTTTTATGTACCTATAACTTTCCCATATCATGATATGATTATCTGTGTCGAAGACGGATGGGTGCGAGAGATTCACGTGCAATGATGCGTACAAATTGAAGAAGTCGCAAAAATGATGATACATATTTAAGACTAAAAAAATGACGAATATGAATAATTTATTTGGCAGAATTTTTTTGCAAATGTCCTAAAACTTACTGGCATCTATTTTCATAATAAAGGTCGGTTTTTCAATGACAATCTCGCAGTCACCGTGAATGATTGGCCGGTGGTGCAGTTTTCGAAAATTTCGCAATTCTGGTCCCCAAGATTGCAATGGGCTGATATGATCCGCATTTTCTTGCATTCTTTTTTCGTTCAGCCTGATCGCAGAAGAGAGAGTTAGATACTTTCCAATTTCTCGCACAGGTGATCTATTTCTCTCTGATATTTTCTTACGTGCAATAGCCGCCAATTTGACCTTCTCGTAAAACGTCCATTTTATATCGTATAGGTTCCTTGCGATTCAACAAATCCGTGAAATTTAGCATCACGTTTCTCGCTCTGCAGAACCTCATATGCTCCGAACATTCTAAGGACGAGTCGTCCTGAAAAAAATTGTAGAATTTGATCAAGATATTGATTTAATTATCTTTTTATATTCCATGCATATGATGTCAGACTTATATCATGATTCAATGAGCTCACCACAAATAATGGCTCGCATAATAGCATCATCTCTCTCCTCTGATCGCGCACGTATCCGAAATCACCTTGTGCATAATATGTATCTAATTGAGCTTTTTTTGTAGCGACCCATCCCTTGTGATCTCCTGGACAGTGTGGGATGGAAAAAGAATTTTCTATTTTGCAGTCTTCTTCGTAGCCCCAACAGGCTTTTGTGTCGAGACTGTTCTGGAGTATATCATGAAATTAATATATTTTTTTTCATTAAGTATAAATAATTTAAAAAATAAGAAATTAAAGTATAATTGTGTAAGAACAATCTGAGAAATTTTTTATCAATGAAAAGATGAGACAATATCTAGTATTATAATACGTATTTGAAAATTCGATAAAATCATCTCGAAATTGATAGAAAAATAAAATTTTTTGGTGATTTTTTTCATATATATTTAAGTATATCACACATAGGAAGAGAGGAGACGAAAGCGTATGTATCAAATTAAATATGAGCCTTACCTTATACGGACAAGCTGCGTCGTTGCGGCATTTTTCTGCTACCGTGGGAAAGGAGTTAAAATAATACTTGATGTGGGCGTGCGGTAGATTGATATCTGTGTAATTGCCGCCAATGGCAGTGACCGTGAATACGAGCGCCAGCGACGCAGGATGAATCGCAAACAAAGTCCTCATGATCTCGTGTAAAAGGGCTACTGGGACGAAGCGGATAGAGCAACACGCGGCGAAGCGCACGGCGATAATGAAAAACGGACCACCTGTGAAGGTGGATGTATGACTTCACCTACCTACTATGACCTGTCATACACACAACCACGTGCATCAGCGATACGTACACATATGCGCGTAGGACTCGTGAAAAAACGGTGAGAGGCGACGCTGAAAATGCGATACGCGAGTTACATCACAGATATTACACTGGCTCGCCTTGAGTATTTTTTATATTTCAAATAATAGACCGACATTTAATACACGATATATTAATAAACTCTTCTGATACGAAGCAAGTAAAAATATCGAAATGGTCATAGGCAAGTTTATTAAATAATGTTTATTAAATCTTTAGTATCAAAATATATTTCTTATATAGACAGAAGAGCAAGAGAAATACTTTGAGCATCCAGCTATCTGTCACGCGTGATCAGCTGTTTAACATCATATTTGCATATGGCTGCGCGCAAACTGTCACTGACAAAGATGATTTATTTATTATCACGAATTCACTTAAATTGTTTGTTTTTGAAATATGAAGTGATCCAGTTTTGGAGTAAACCATCGAACAATGCACCTTCGAGCAGCTCCTACCACGCGAATCACGTAACCTCCACCGTCTGGAGACTCGGATCTTTGAATCGTAACGCATTGTAGGCTTTGTGTTGCTTGGGAAAGCATTTTGAACTGTGAATTGGGTCCATCTATGGGTTTCTTTCCATTATATGGGTTGCAAAAGGTAGCATATATTTAGAAAACGTTGGCAAAATAGGAAAATGAAATGTTTACCTCCTATCGATATATGATCAATAAAAGATATAGTAGATAAGATGAATATCTGTAAACCCTTCTCAGTTTTCTGCTCTTCAATACCGATCAAGCACGAAAAATATTGAAAGCGCATCGAATGAGGGCGCTTGTGTCTACTTGAATTTGCTGTAAAACGTTAGTCGCGTAGTGAAAGTCTGATTTATTTGCAATTTTCACCTGTAATTTGTAAAAGAAACGTAAAAATTTTGTGTATATAAAGTACTGAGGAAATAATAATTGTGGAACTCTTAGGAGGTAAGCTTTATCCTTATAAATAAATTATTATAACGTTTATCTTGTGTATGCGCGCGCGAAGGTTATGATTTCAAATTCATGTACAGAGAAATAACAATCGCTTGTCTTTAGAGTATAAGCATAAAATGACTGTGCAAGGAATTATTTCGCAATGTAAGGATTATTTGATATATATCGTCTAGCATCAATAACGAATGATGGTTCCCGTTACTCATCATGCTCTTACGTAAAGCAAGGCCCGAATCTATCGAACGCATCTTATGCTAATCCCTGAGAGATACGTCAACAACGATTTCGTCTTATACGGAAGAGACAGTTCGATTCTTCTCTCGAGAGACGTGACCGAGTCAGAGTCTGACAGTCAGCTGTTGACGTTCGATTTTGTGCGCATTAAACAAGGGAGTCTTAAATATTGAAATGGAGTGCAGACACAGTGCTCAACTATTGAAATATCTGACCATGACGTGTCCTATGAGGTTTCTACGTGGGATCGAGCGATCTCGATCTTTTCTCACCGCGGGCGACTGACCAGCTGATTACCCATGATTGTTCGCGAAACGGAAGATCACCTCTATCTCTCGTACGTATCCGAGTAAATCGGCATTGGCCGCTAGTCCCGCGGGTCAATCACGATGATCTACAAATCAATGCTAATCGATGCGAGATATCGCGGGACAATAGCGTCGATATCTTCGGCATCAACCTGCCATAACGTGACTCGAGATCTCGCCGTTACACGAACGTTATGTATATTTATATATGTATAACTTATTCACGTGCATGTGCACGAGGATCTGTTGCCGTGTCTTTGTGCAAAAGCACGTAGTTTACCGGTATATGTAGATTAGCCGATAGACTGGTGGGGGCTCAGCGGCCTGTCCAAGCACGGATTGCCGCAGATAGATCGAAAGAACGATCTACATCGATCACGATCGCATCACCCCGACCCTCAACCCGAGGTACGGTCACAACGGTATCTCGTGCTCGCTATTTATATACCAGTTCGCCCAACTTTATTTCTCTTCTTGTAAATCTCCTTTGTCGTCGTGGATGTCGTTCGGATAAATCTTTTCCCCGAGAAATTACAACGCGGTCAAATTATCCTGTCAAGAGATGTCTTTAGGATATGAAATATATTTGACAGTTTGTTATTTGTTGTTCTTTATCTAATTGTAAGATTAATATTTTAGAAGAGGCTTTAATGTGTGATAAAACGAATAACAAAATACCTTTGGAAATTTAAGTTGTATCAAAAATTAAAATGTTGAAAATCATTTATATGTACAATATAAAAAAATTCATAATTAAACATTTGACTGTTAATTTATATTATTTTTTTATAATTATGTATATTGATGATAATTTTAATTATAGCTATTAAAGATTAAATGTATCATATATTTTCCATATAGAAGAAGATTCGGAAATCGGAGAAGTTTCGTTGTCGCATCACGAGACACCGGAAAACAGGCAATTCTCAAGTGAAACCGGTTTACATCCCTGAGATAAGCGAAGCTATTCGTCTATATAGGTATGTGACCATTGAAACTATCGATTGCCGTCATATTTGAGTCACGACGTTTGTTGTAAAACTTCTTCAACGTCGCACAAAACCGCGTCACATGACGTATCGCGTGTCAGATTGATTTCATGATGTAATCTTGCGCAAATCGCGATTTCCGCAAAAACGTAATGCAATACGCAGTAATACAAGTACCGTGACAGCTTGATAAATAACGTATAAAATGATAAGTAGAAAAAATTAAGTCTTGTAAAACTAAACTATAGAGTTATAAATGTTTTAAGATTTGAAATATATATATATATATATATATATATATATTTAAAAATAAGAGACACCTATATATAATATTACACCATATATATAATATTATATTATATTATATAATAATGAAAAACAAATTATAGATAGAACAAATTATTAATCATATAAAACAAAGATAAATGAGTAATTAATGTTACGAATAATAATGAATTAATAACAAAATTATAAATTATATAATTGTATCGCTCATGACTTTCCAACTATCTTCTTCCTTTCTAGTTTATCGTTTGCTTTTAATGACACTTATACGACACTCATTCGAAAAATATGAATAATTAATTAATTGCAATCACTATCCCACGGCATTTCATGTCGCATTTTTTAAAGTTTGACGCGTACTTAATTTTATTGCGACAGAATGTGAAAATCACAATTATACGAAGTTATGATTTGTGCTCGGTATTTGTAAAAATTGCGTGATCGAATTTAGATGATACTAACTCTCTCGCTAACATATATATAGATTTTGTACAACTTTAATATCTCTTATTATAACTTATGATCATATACAACAACTTATGAATCATATAGAAAACGATACAAAGCAACTCGCATTATCTTATCGCGCCAGTATCGCCAAAAGAACAACAAAATAATGTAAACAATAGCGTTTTTATTTATATATTTTATCACAGTCATTATTTACAGTGCAGAAGAAACGGCACGAATATACGACGCATTACCTCTTGAAGTATGATTGCGACGATTATACGGTCATTTTTTACAATTATTATAATTACAATTATAGTTATATAATAAGGTCTTATAAAGAAAATATAATTGTCGCAATCGATACCGGGGCGAGAAGGTACAGTACGAGCTGCTCTGTATATCGTATTATCTCTCGAACTATGATTATAACAATTATACACATTTTTGCACAGCTTTGCCACATGTTCTAATGGATCATATATGGGACTTTGGACCTTTTGCACCATAAGGGCCGTCATCGTGCGCGGATGGCATCGGCGTTTCCGCGTTGTCGCGTTCAACTAGACTGATATCCCGATTTCACGATTGTGACCGAGTTATCACATTTCTGATGTCAATTAAGTGGTCAATTAATGTCTTATTGAGGCTTGTTGCCTCGATTTGTGATTCTCGGTGTGAAACGGATATCTCGATCTGTAATTCGTACCGAAATTCGGGAGTGCCGTCAAAGTATCGCGCGTACAAGTGCGGAGAGAGCGATAAAAGTATCGCACGTATAAGTGCGGGAGTGTCGATAAAAGTATCGCGCGTTTAAGGTGAATATTGACGAGCTGAGAGGAGGAGGAGGCCTAGGAGAGGCATCGGGCGCCGATGGAGCAATCCTATGGTAAATAATATATTATTTGAATATTAATTATTTATTAATTGCGCACGTGCGATTTAAATTAAGCGATTAATCGTGTTATTTGATTTTTTTATTTGCATTAATTATAAACAAGAGAAAAAAAAAGAATTTAAAAAAAAAATATAAACAAGAGAAAAAAAAAGAATTTAAAAAAAAAAGATTTTCATATATAAAAGCTATAATCTTGTAAAAGTTTCTACTTTTAGAAAATTATAATATATACTGCTGGACAAAATTAACACATAATTTTTTTTCACTTTTTCTTTAAAATTTTTTGTTAAAATTTAAATAGCTTTTAGAGAAAAAGTGAAAAAAATTATGCGTTAATTTTGTCCAGGAGTATAGTTATAATTAGAATATAATTATAATTTTTATATATAGAGAGATTATTATATAGAGTTATTAGAAAATTATTAATATAATTTCTTCTTAATTTGCAAAATTATTTTTGTATCTACTTATTATTTTTTTATATAATCATTTTTTATGTATCAAATATAAAATTCAATAATAATTTTACAATACTAATTATATAAAATTACATACAATAATAATTTTTTTAAATATTAATTATTTTGCTGCTATAATGTGGGTCTTTTAGAGCAACCCTAGAGTGATCTTATTACTTGTATATTAACTATTATAAATTTCATTAATTTGATTCATTCATTTAAATGATTTTAATAAGAGAGATTAAAAGAAAGACATTTATATAAAACCTATAAAAAGTTTCTATTTGAAAACCAGATTTTTAGAATTTATAATTACTAGAACAACGCAAAACCTTTTTTAGAAAGGAATTTATGATAATTTTAATTATAATTATTAAAGATTAAATATATTTTCCAGATAGCAGAAAACTTGGAAATCGGAGAAGATTCGCTGTCGCTCCAGACACCGGAAACAGGCAATTCTCAAGTGAAACCGGTTTACATCCCTGAAATAAGCGGAACTATTCATCTATACAGGTATGTGACCATTGAAATTACCGATTGCCGTCATGTTTGAGTCACGACGTTTGTCGTAAAACTTCTCCAACGTCGCGCAAAGCCGCGTCACATGACGTATCGCGCGCCAGATTGATTTCATGACGCAACCTTGCGCAATTCACGATTGATAAAGGGGATTCCAACATTTCCGCAGAAACGCAACGCAATACGCGATAATACCAACACCATGACATCGGCGTAATGCCCAACCATCGCCGCCACTTTGGCGCCATGTGTCACGGCCGAAAGAGCCGGTTATTCAACCTACGCGAAAATCAACGCTATAATGTGTTCCCCGTAGATCTCGGGGTTCCTCCACCATCTCGGAGAAAATCGCGGGGGCGGCGCGTCACATTGCAACCGCAGCGCGACATGTCTTGCGAAATGGGAACGCTCCGGGTCACCCACGCGATAGAAAAAAAGTTTGCCGACGAATAAAAATTCCTTTTCTGTGGCTGCGCGGAGGAAAAGGATGTACGGGGTCCTCGACGTTCGGGGATAGTTATGGGAAATTCCTCGCGTCGCGCGATCTACGCGAGACGCAGGCGTCATACATATATTCTCGCGCGAATCTACCTGCGTCTTTTCTCTCCGCCACCCACGCGCTCATTTCAATGCGTATCTGTAGGCATAAGGTATAGCGAGATGTCATCTTTTCCGGATAGACCGAAATGCGAATTATCGAGATACGCTCGCTTCGAACATCGTCGCAATGTTTAACGAGTCGCGCGGAGATGCCACTTGTTGTCGTTGACATATTGCAGATTACAGCTATCAAAATCAATAAAGCGTAATCGAACGCATGAATGTGCGGATCGTTAATGCGTGAAACGGAAAGCGTGGAAAATCGATCAAAAAAGCGGACGTAAATCAGATTGCTGCATTTCAATTTCCGTACTGCTAATTCTCTCTAGCATACGATAAGAAATAATAATTTTCTTTCTCGGAGAGCAATATAGGATAATTATAAAATCTATCAACGTTTAGAAATTATGCACGCTCAAATTCCAGCGGATTTAAGTCTGATTAGCGTTGCAGAAATTGCCCGATGGCGTCTTGGCAAAAAAATTGCATCTCCGCGCTGACTTCCTCGTTAGCGACGCCGCGGACTAATCGCTTAATTAATAGATGATAAATGTTTGCAATTCCATCGACGAGCCTCGTAGATCTCTGCACGCAGCTCGTTACCGGGTCCAATTAATTACGAAGCGGAGCGATTAAATGCGCAGTCCTCTCGGCCTCGTCCTCGATCCGCCGACGAGGACAGGAGTACGTTTCTTCGTGTCGTTCGTTCTTCTTCGCCTCCAAGAGAGATTCTCCACGAATTTTCTTCGTGACTCGCGCGATTTATTTTCACGTGTCGACGGGGTCACGGGATTGCGGTTCCTGATGTCGCAGGCATGCCAGGAACGCGCGAAGCTTAAAATATTGCATGAGGGTCGGGGCAGGGAGTTTAAAGTTTCGTCCATAAGGACCTTTAATTCGAAATACACTGCTTTCGAAAGTACGCATCAAATAACTTGCATCCAATGTCGAAATCATCTTTGTTAATAATCACGAATATATTAGCGGAAAATATATAAAAAAGTATAATTGATTTGTCATATATATATGAATCATACATACATATATAATATGTAATAATTACATTATATAATGTAACTTTTATATAATCTCTACTAAAATATATTATCTTTTAAATTATTTCACAAAAATAAATTTATTTTAAATTATAAATTTATTTTATACAGGTTAAATTTTAAAATAAAAATTTTTAATTTAAAGAAGCCATCATAAAAATTAAAGATTCAATAACATAATGTAGTTTTCTTGTACGTTTATCATCAAGAAAGAAAGAAATAAAAGATGCATATTAGTTGATGCAATCCTAACACAAATTGCATGATAAATTGCATATATAAAGAAATGAGAATTGTTAATAAGTAAGCAAACTTTTTTTTTTATAAAAGTAAAACGCAAAACTCTTTTTATGATTTAATTAATATACTGACAAGTGGCATATGAATTATTTGAATTTTGTATAGCTTCTTAGAAGTTGCGATTTTTTAAGTGACTGTTTCATTATGTTTGTTAAATTCAATTTAAAATTTCTTTGAGAATGATAAAGCAATCGTTTATTATATTCTGGTTTGTCATTTCGAGAAATGTCATCTCGGACACTGTTCCTCGCACGGACGGGATCATAAACGGGAGTCAGTAATTGAAATATTAATGAGATGTCGACCATGAAACACGTGGTAGTCACATATATCTGCGCTATAAACGAAAGAAGGCTTGGCCGCATTAACATCGTTGTGGGTGACAATGTGAGTCGGGTCACTATCAATGACATGGTTCATCCGCTAACGAATTATCGTCACTTCCCCGATCGATTGTGCCGCGACTATAAATCAAAACTTCATCATATCTTTCATCTTAAAAATGCCTTCGTCTCGATGAACACAACCACCGCATTAACTAGCCTCGCGATAAGTAGCTTCTATTCCGCTTCTATAATAAATCCGCTCTGAAATACAGTTATCGCGTTAACGTTATACGAATCTGCGTTGGCGGTTCAGAAATAACTACAGAATATAATCTTATATTATAAAGCAGAATATATCCTTGCATAGATGTAGAATTAACCTAATCTCGTAACTCGCCAAAATTATATTTATCTCTAAGATTCTTGTTAAATGCGAAAATATATATTCTCATCTTGATATGCAGTCAGAAAGCTTCCTAGATATTTAACTAAATAATCGATAATAAGATTTAATTAAAACATTTCCATAAAGCTTTCGCAAAAAGAGCAATTTATTTCTAGAAGATTAACTGTAATAACTCCACGAGTTATTTTAGTCGTTCAAAATCTATGCCATGCGACAGGATCATCGCACGCAGGGTGTACCAGGTCATTGTTACCAGACCTCTCGTCGAAGAGGTCCTTACGACAACTCTGGCAACTCGGATATGTCTGGAGGGAGCCGTGAATGCGCGTCGCAGTGCGCTCGTAAAAAGTGAACCGGTGACAACCGCTATGACGCGAAATTTACGACGTCGAGGTCACAGCCCAGGTCGAATCGTGAACACCGCGGGACAAGTTTGTCGTCGTTTGCAAAAAAAAGCCCCTCTCCGTCGCTTCCTTTCCGCCGGATCGCTGGTACAGCTTAGATACGAGCAGCCTCTAGATGGCCAATAACGTCGCTCGGAGCTCGCGGTTATCTCGATCGGTCGGAGTCGTCCGGATCACGTGTCTCTTCGTGAGGATAATCACGAGGACGGTTGCGGCGGGTCTTCGGGGATGATTATTATCGCACGGACGGTACTTACAACGTGATTCAGGTGATCGCTCAATTTCTCCCGCCGATCTCTGTACAAGTCACTTTCGATAGAACGGAACGTCTCTATTTGATCAAGTTCGCGGAAATTTATATATTTTATATGAAACATCTAAATTTTCGCGAACTTTATTAAATAAAGATATTTTGCATAAATTTTTTCTTATTTTGCGGAATAAATATTTACGGTATTATTAAAGATTTCAAAAACATATTTTCTGTATTATAAAATAAGCTTTAACTGCTTTCGTATTTTATAGCAATTATGTGTTTTAATAATTTATGAAAACTTTATGATCGTAATAATGAGTTTTTATGAAACTATTATGATCGTAATAATGAGTTTGCGCCGAACTTGACTTTTACAGGTTTAGATTTTTATTGACGACAACAACAAATGAGAAAGAGAAAGACAATAAAAGTTGACAAAAATTTGAGCAATATAACGTGTCGGCAGGAGGTCTCGAGTATTCCTCTAACGTCTCTATAATCCATTAAATCCTCTCGTAAAAATGATCTGGACACGCGGCGTGACCCGGAGCTGTTTGCCCTTCGAAACAGAAATTGCCAGCATATTTTTATATGTGCTCTTAGCGTAGTTAGTTTATATTATATTATATTTATAAATGCTTATTATCAGTGCGGATTTAATAGCTAATTATAATTTATTAATGAGACAGCAAGTATCTGAAGATGGAAAAGATTACGCGTTTATTTTAATCCACGCTCTCTTAATCAAAATTTTAATTCACAACGCATTTATATCTAGATCTTTTAGTCGTTCCTTTAAAATTATTACACTATAATGTCGGAGAAAACATTTTCCAAGGATCTTGCATCAAAACGACATTTGTTACCGTGCTGCGGCGAGAAACGCAGGTGTTTGTAGCTTTCCGTTTTTCCGCGACGTGGAACTTCTACTTTATTCTAACAAACGCAGACCACACGCTGGTCTAAGAATGCACGTGACTTTCTTCGTATCTTTATGGAAACGCGAGAAGTGTGCGAATCAGTTTCTCGTGGTGGCGAGGAGAGAAAGGTTGCGAAAAGACGAAGGGAGAATAGAGGCGGGGGAGGCGAGGGACACGAAGGTGAATTCTCGGGCGATTCGCGAGTCGAGCTGCACCTGCGTGATCCTTATTCGTTGCGTGTACACGTTCACCATGAAAGCGTGCGACTACTTCGGGTGACCTGCATAATAATTAGTAAATCTCCGGAGTCCGGAGGAGAGCGAGTATTTTTGCATATCGCGCGCGGCCATAACACATTGAAATAAGTCTTCCATTAAACGTCAGATCTCATGACATATAATGCGCTGTAGTTATACTTGATGACTCTTTTTACGCCATAAAACAACGCACAAACATGCACGCGTGACATTCGCGATAGTCGGGAAGGAATTTCAATCTTGTTTTATAAATCGCTACATTATCTATACTGTGAGAATTGCTGTCATAATATCGCAATTTATAATTTCAATGCATAATTTCACGGAAAAACTAATTGGATAGTAACTATACGATTAAAACGAGTTATTGATCAATTAATTTACTTCTTTTGATACATTGATATCAAAATGATGACGTATATTCATTTAATAACAATTAAATTTCTGCTGAATCTTTTTACGCTACAGATATTTTTTGTTTTTTTTTTCTGTGATTGCAAGTTCAACGTCAAAAATTTATAAAAGGGATTTTTTTTAAATTAAATTTTGAATTTAATATCCGAAGCATTGCCTTCGAAGCAAGTAGTTGTTCAGACATTTCGCGCAGATTATCAGGGGTTATTTGTTTAGGAATTCGGCGATCCGGTGAGTCGTCCAGGCGGAAATAATGCGAGACATTCCATGTTGAGGGAAGTTTGCCATGTCATGCCGACAAAAAAAAATCCTAGCCGAAAACTGTTTCACAATCGAGATTTGCACCGGTTATCAGGTAGGATCGAAAGAATAAAGGCGTGCACAGGACCATAATCGTGAATCAACTTCTGGCTGCGGATCAGTCCACATCGTTCCAACTAGTCCGGAACTCCACTTATCTACCCTGTATCGGCGGTGAATGTTCTTATATAAACTCGAAACAATACATATATATATATAACAACACGCAATACATAGCAATACGCATGCTTGCGTACGATGAAAGAACGTGATATTCTTCAATTCAACGGAAAACAATTTTAAAAAATCATGTTTATATAAAGTTCTCTCTTTTCATAATAATCTTCATAGATAATTTCTAATGAAAAAATATGCGTTTGCTATGAAAATTATGAAAATATAAAAATTATGAATGTAAAAATTAAATACCACAGTAAAAATATTTTTAAAAAAATATTACAAATAAGAATGTGATATCAAGAGAGACATTGTCAATGCTGAGCACAAAAATGTCAAGGATAATTAGGCAAGTCGATGCTCGGTAGTACATATCTTAAGTATCTTTTACCGTGGACAAGTGTGCATTTGATGTTGGCTTTAACGGCCTTTAGGATGCAGGAATTGTATCACTTAATTAGCTCTACCTTTGGCCGCTATCTCCTTTATGAAATCGTTAAGCGCCCCGCGCGCGTGCTTCTTATCGGATGCTTTAAGCCGCCGCGTCTGTCTTTCTCGTGTTATCTTCCTCCCTCCTGCTACTTAGTCGTTTATGCATACTCGTTTATATTCCTGTATAATCGTATTCTCGATACGCGGCAAACGATGCAATAAGGACGATTGAAATTCATTAAACAACATTGTTTTAAGTGCTAGTCATCAGTAGAATCCGTGACAGATGAGAGATAAGAGTAATTATACGCTCTTTAATCGAAACAAAACGAGGGAAATATGTGTAATTCAACAGAAGCGGATGTGAAATTTCTCGAGACTCGTATAAAAGACTTCTCGAATCGATAAATATATTTATCGTCGCTCTCGCAATCGAAAATCATGCGTAAAGTAAGAATCAGCTGATTGTCAACAAACAACAGTAATATCCTCGTCAATGATACTTTGCGAGTGTGACTTGTCGTTTGCTTCTCGTCAGTTAAGAGGCAGTTAACCGTTGCTAATCGATCGATGACCGGTATCGATTGGGATTTATCGCGAAATTCGTCGCGCTCCGCCCATGCATCCGAACGGAGTTATCCGCGCGAGTTGGCGTAAAAAGAGACCTCATCATCCTAGAACATCGTTTCATAAGGAGTGACATATCGCTGAAAATGAACGAGATAGCATCGATGCTCGCAGGGCAAATTATATCGAATTGCATGACTCACCTTCTCCAAACATTCACCAAACGAAAGGCACAGATTCTCCTCACAGCCTGCCATTGTACGTTACAGTAATATATTTGCGAGGTAGAGAATATTGAGATGTTTGGCGTTACACGCAACATAGACAAATGACCGAACGCAATTATTTTCCTTTCAAACACGGGGATATATCTTATTTTACAAGCTAATCCGAAGCAGCCAAGCATCCTTCAGTACTCTCGTATTTCTCGTACGAAAAGAACGGCAGGGCGGATCGTGCGAGTGTGTGTTAACAAGCAATGCGATCTCGTGTACGTGCATCGGTCGGCGCACCGATGTAATTATAGATTGTGTCTCTGCGCGACCTCTGCGCTGGATCTTATCGGACAGCCGCGGAAAAATATCGCGCGGTTGTAATTATTGAGCTAGGTGATACTAACGAGCGCACCGTACGAGGCGCTTGGCTTAGACGTGCCGGTTCAAGATCGACGTCGATCGATTTCTGCGGGTACGTGCGCGGTTAAGTAAGAAGACGACGAATTCGGGCGCGGCTGCAGGAGAGAAAGGAACAAACGACAGTGATTATATGGACATACATTAAACTGGATGGAACAAATCGTGGCAATTAATCGTATTCACGCGTATAATACGTGCTTTACGTAACTTCCCTTTAAAAGCCTTTTGACGGAGCGGAGATAATGAATAGGCGCCTATACATCGGCGTTGCATTACGCTATTATTGCTGTTAATAATCAAGCGCGAATTTAACTTTATAAGAACCGTCTCTTTTTTCACGACGCGTTAATAGTCGCGATAAATGGCATTTTCTCCGTATCGGTGAGAGCGCATTATTACGTCGATCTCGACAATCGCGCCGTCAATAATCTTTTATCCGAATGGTTATGCGTTCCGGGACATCGAGACAAGATTCTCGCCTAATCAAGTCGATCCGACGAGCGGTAGTTGTCGGGACACAAGCAACATTCGCGGTCGGCTACTCCAAAGAGATGCGCCTGTACTTACGTCGTTTAGATAAGAGCCACGATGGCCGATATGCATAATATGTTGGCCCATATTGGGACAGCCGAGCGGTGCGGGCCCCGAGATGCGCCGCTCACGAGCGGAAAGGAAGAAGAGAAAGGGCGCCGACAACGAGTGGAACATCGCGCCGTGGATCGCCCTGTTATTTGGCTGTCAGTAATTCAGTAGCCTCTTTGGGGCCTCTTAAGGCCCGCTGATGCCGCCCCCAGAGGAGCACGTAACCCATCTGCCAGATTGATCAACCTGCGCTTCTTCCTCTTTCTCACGTCCCCGTAAAATTGGAATTCAGCTGCGCTTACGGAATATAAAATCGCTAATAAATTAAACGAGATACACTATTATCGTACAACAAATTAATTTATTAAGTGAGATACAATAATACCGTAAAACAAATTGTTCGCATAGTTGCGGAGCCACTAACGGTGTCTGATGATTAATCACGGCCCGCGAGTTATTTCTATTTTTCTTCAAGACAAAAGTCAGACGCTGCGTAATGCAACATTAATTGAACTATTTTGAAATAGCTCGAATTATTCTGATTTCGTTAAATATTTTCCATATTTAAAACTTATTTATTTCTCGACATTTTATGAAACAAAAAGTTACGATAAGACTAGGAGATAATATAATTACATTATTATAGTCTCCCTTAATAAAATACAATTTAAAATCAATCAATAGTTAAATATAATCGATTATTCATTACAAATTATTTTGTGTCGGAATTTCCGGTGAATCAATTAAAAAAAAATTTAAACAAATCCTCTCATCTCGCGAGATGCGCGCGTTTGCTTTCTATAGTCTTATCGTACGGACGTGGCGGCGATTTTGTGCGCGATGGAGCCATAAACCAGCGGCGATAATTATTCGCCTTCGCCTCTGCCGGAGTGAGATGTAGCCGTACGTCGCCGTGGACTTTCCATCGGCCGTAAGATTTCGCATGTGGCCGTCATATCGTCTCGTCCGTATATACGCGCACTTTCTAACGGCGAGGAATCCGACGCTCCTTCCACACGTGGTGGAACGAATATAGCGTACGATCGTCGGCGAACCGTACATGCGCGCACCGCCAGGTGCAAATTCCCCTGACATCATCGTCGATGTACGCGTGATGCACGCGTTGCACTTGCGCGCGGTTGGCGTGTGTGCGTGCGTGCGTGCGTTCTCCCGCGGCCTGAACGTGAAAGTGTGGGTGGGAGTGCATGGCGCCAGCGTGGCGGCGTCCAGCGGAGCCGTACCGTGGTGGAATCGCTTGCCGGGGAAGGGGGGAGTGGGCACGGAGAAAGGTAAAGAAGATAACGCGCATCCTGATCGTGGAAGCGACTTCGGATGGGGGAGACGTCGGGGGGAGACGTTACTCGTATCGTGTGCACCAGCGTCGTCCACTTATTAAATCACTGTTAAATCGTGTTACCGCTCTTCCGCTCGCGGAACACGTCGCCGTAAATCCGTGACTCAGCCGTGAATCTCGTGCTATCATTGATGTCCGGTAGTTCTGGGATTATAAAATAGCTTTTTTTCTGTCTACTTTTTTTTATTTCCTTCAAGCAAGTACATGCACATATAATTGAAAGATATATAATTCTCCTTCGTTGATTTAATTATTTGGCAGAGGTATAGACTATTTGATAAGATTCAATACGATTATAAATTTATGATATTGATAGAGGCTTTAGATTTATTTATCAAATATTTGAAAATATTTTCCTTGCATTTTATCTTGTAAAAAAATTTTCTTCTCGACATCTATTCTAACAAGTATTCTTTTTATCAAAATTCCAGAGGTAAACTTTACATCTGATGATCTCATGATGCGTATAATATACGCATAATTACGAGCATAAGATAACTGTATAAAATTCCATGTAGTTTCCGATATTCGATAATCGTTCCGATTATTAAAATACAAATTATTATTGGACGAACAACTTTGTTATCGCGAAACGGTAATTATTACAAGATTATTATTACTCGCTTGGTTATATTTGTTCAAGGATTCGGGATAACGGTGCATTACACAGAGAAAAATATCATTCTACTGCCAAGAAAAGCGATTACTCAGTTTATTTTTCTTTTTTAAAGTAATAGTTTTCTTCAACAAAGAATATATTCTTGATAATAGTCTTAAAATATACTCATCACAAGTGTTAGAAAATCTCATTATCATGTATTCAAAAGAAAAATTTATTTTACGAAATAATATTTTATCAAACTTATTTTACGTCAACTCTTGTAATAACCAAATTTTTGTTTTAATTTAATATTCTTGACTTGAAAATACTGCACTTACTAAAATTCAGAATATATTCAACTAAATTTAATGCTTGTGGTGAACTTATGATATATTTGCGGATATACAAACTGATGATATACTTAAAATAAATAACATTTACTTGAATACAGTATACATTTTTCTCTGTGTACATATACTTTATTCGACATTATTACGGAAATAGTGGTGAAAATGTCATAACAAATTATGCCGCACAATTTGCATAAAGGAAAAAATATGCGCAGACACGCGCAAGATATTTTTCAGATATAAACAATATACTTTGTGCGTTTGATTGAATCCTTTATGTTAATATACGCAGTGCCAAGTTGCGTAAACGGACAATAAGCTATGTTGCGCGCGTGTGCGAACGTCATAATACCCGACACATGTTCGGCATAGAGATCTTCCTTAGATTCACCGACGCTATTTATTACATGAAGGAAGAAGAAGTGACACCCTTGTACACACCTCGCCCCGGCTTATTGCGATACAAAGGCTGTATATGACGAGGCAATAAGCAGATTGATATAGTGAAGCGATTTTATGGTACACGGTCTCCAATGCGGCCCTAGGCTCCGGCCATCACTCAAAGGCCCGAGCTCGCCGAGAGTGGGAACGCATTCAAACTGGTTCCCTGATAGATCATCATTTCGAGGCCGCTTCAAATTGGCGAATCGCTCGCGTTTGACGTCGGATCTGTCGGATTACCCAATTCTTTATGCAACCGCGTGTCAATTATTTATGACGTTCCCGATTGCGTTAAGAGGAGAAGAGGCGAGGAGACCGTTATACACGGTAGCCTCGTTATCGAATGTGTCCTATTTGAAATTGCTCCGATTTAACTCATCCAACGAATTAAGCACCGATGAAGATTGATCTCTGTCGATATGAGCTTCATATCGAGATGCGATAATTTACCGCTTATTTAGACGGCGATTGATGATTATCTCACGGAGAACCCATCCAGATTTCTCCTCTTCGAATGATGTACGAGAAGATCGGACGATATGGGCATTTTTCCTGCTCTCGTTTTATAAACGAACGGCGCTCTTTCTAGCTTTACGAGATTCTTCTTCAGCATCTCACGAGATCCGAACGGCCCTGAATGAGTCTGCCAATGAGCTTGACCACACCCGCTTTTATCGAGTAAACAGACGCGTACTTTTTACACATCTTGACTTTGAGCGAATTGAAATTGTTTTACTTTACGTATATGATAAAATGATTTCGCTCGGCTTATCGTTTCCAACTGCAGGATTGTTCGGCCCACGTCGCGTGTGTACGCTTTCCATCGTTGACTTTCTATAAATTGATGGAGCATTGTTAATACAAGCTGATAGATTACATAGGATACGAATCGGATCGGCAGGACGTTTACAATATAATTGAGTAATTTCAAATTATCAAATATCTCTTGTGTGTGCAATCTTAAGTGGCGAGACGATAAAAACATTAACACTGACATTAAATATCGCAAACTTGAAACGACGATATATCTCGTGATCGTGCCTGGTGATAATTTCATTGAGCAGAAACGCGTGGTCCGAATACGTGATGGTGTCAAGCCATCGGTGGTTGAGATCAGAAAAAGATCACAGGTCCGAGAACAAATATCGCGTTGGAGTATTAACGCGGCCGCCATGATTACCGTGCCATTACCGTACAACGTCATTACGTTGAACGGTACAACGGAGCAACATATTCACCGCGACATGGCAGTATATCAATCCGCGGTAATATTGCCCGCACAACAGGTTGAGAAGCGGATAGACCTTATCGCTAATATCTACCGGTAAGCGCAGACGTACGGCTCGTCCCGACGATAGGTGGGTTTCTCGAGCGTCACTAAATTACAGCATCGCGTTCTCCGGAGGAATTAATATTTCCAAGCTCCTCGTACACTTTATATCTCGAGGATCTTGACGACTCTTTGACATCGACATCCATCGTAAAATCATTTTACAATTTTGTCTTATCATTTATAAAAAAAAAAGCAACGCGTTTCCGATCGCTCCTTTAATCTGAAATCATATCACAGTATGAGAAAGTTATCCTTTGTCTGCGCATTTCCTGTTTATTCTTGCCCGACATGAGATTTTCTATTTCATTCAGAGAATCTCTTGACACCTACTTGTCGCGAATTTGTCTGTTATCGATCGTGACGAAAGATATGTATAATAACGAGTGCGCGACGTGAGCTTGAAAGAGATTGAATGTTACGAGTCAGGAAATGATCGACCGAGATCGGGAAGTGGTATCGTAAATCATGTAACCCAATTCAATAAAGCAAAGGCTGCTCTTTCCGTCTAACCGATGCCAGCAGGTATAATCTGAAGAAATCTCGAATGTGTCCATAATTCAAGTCTTTCTATCTATCTTTCTCGCGGTTATCATCTTGTCTCGTGCGAATATGAATATAAAACATATTTTTTTCTTTCCTTTTCCCCGCTTTTTCTTGTTGCCGGATTCTTTTTTTTACTTTTCGACACGCCAATATGTATACAATATATTGTATTGTGGCCATAGCAAGCCACAATCGTGAGGTCCACACTGCATGCGTCTCTGCTGTCGGATTTGTAGAACAACATTATTGTAAACGCGTGTATCGAGTGCGTATCGGTGGCGCAATTGTAAATTCAGAGCACCTCTGCGAAAGTCGGGAATCGGAGCAAACAATGTGAGATACGGCAATTGTTCCCGTTTGCTTCTGATGCAAGATTAGCGCCCAACGGACACTTCAAGTTTAATTCCGTCTTCGTGGAACAAAGCAAGTTTAATTGCTCTCCGCTTGCAATATTTTTTTGACTGTAAATCATTTGTCAATCCAAACTGATCGCTGAATCGGTGCCGATTTTTACCCTAAATCAACAAGCTTATATAAAAAAATTAAAGCACAATTGAAGTGACTGTCTGCGCGAAAATAGATTAGGCAATGTGCCGATATACGGTTTATAGAAAGTGAATACTGTGTTTATACGAGCCGCCCATACGTTTGTACATATGACATTCACGCCAATACCGATCTTTCGAAACAATTGGAAAGGGAAAAAAGCGTAAAGGAGAAAGAGGAAGGGAACAGGGCGCAGGCTTTGTCGATCGCGTGGAAGTGGGAACGACGTTTGCGCCGAGTCTGACAGCAGGAGAGTCTCGGGTTAAGAACCTAAATCATTGGGTAACAACGACGATATCGACGATGGTGACGATCGACGAGCCCGTAGACTCGGATCTCCGCATCGATCACTCGTGAGAAGGATCGATACAACGTTCGATGTGCGGATGTAAGGGAGAGCCGGCGTTTGTGTTGCACGAGGGAAAATATATAGCCATGCGGCGCAGTGACACGTGAGAGAACACTTCCTTCGCGAACGCTCCATTATGATCATAAATACGAGTATTATTATAAGCTCCGCAATGCCGATATGCAACTCAAAAGCGCCATTGTTCATTTTTCCACTTCCGCGTACTCGACGAATAACTTTTGAAAATATTGCGCGGAAGAAGGGGGAGAAAAAGCGCAACATTACGTTCCATTTCGTTACGATATGACGCGAGATTATTATATTCCGGGGGGCGAGAAATATATTACCCAATTTGGTTTTACGTGATCTCGAAAATTACCCTATTAATCATTATTACCGCGCGAGGCGTTTTTAATTCACAGAAAACGCACAGGAATAACCTCCGCACCCCGGTACATCCATCACACAGGAAAACGCTCCGACAATGCGCTCTCGCTCTTCTGCGTAATGCACGCGATGCGTGATCACAGTGTTTACGACATTTACGGCGTTTAAACTACATAGCACCGGTCGTTCCTGGACCGACCTCCGCATACGTGCAAGGATAACGTAGGATCATCGCAACAATTTTTAGTTTAGCTTTTCAAAAACTTTTTCTACATATGTTATTCTTTTTTCTAAATTAATAATGACGAAAAGAAAATAAAAATTGCACGGCTTGGCGAGTGCAATCGACGCCAACAAATAAAATAAAAGCAGGAAGGAGTAATTAAGAGAGACATTAGACGGCTAATGAGGCTACAGCTGCGACGATCGCACCTCTCGGTAATGATGGTGCTGCGGAGGAGGTCGGAGAAAAAGAACTTCCCGGTCACGCACGGGGAGGATAAACTCTTGAGAGTTCAAAGACTTTTTTCGAACCTTGCAGAGGTGGAGGTGGAAGTGGGAGGTGGCGCAAAGTGATGCAGCGAGGAAAAAGAAGGGATATATAAGCGATAGATAAATTCGAACGGTCTTGGGACCCACTGCCGTGGGCCAGAAGACAATGCGGCATAAATCATGAACGACAGCAAGACGCCGTAGCGATCGGTCGATACACTCCGATACACGCTCGACGAATTAATTGCCCGTTGTGTCTCTGGGAGGGCACAGAAATCGCGGCCCGATTGCCACGGGAATCGAGGAAGGAAGTCGTGTGATCGCATCGATTGGGATGATCATCCTGCAAGGAGGTGCGGTCGTTTGCTCGAATACTTGAGAAGCTAATTGAACACAGACGCGTAGATTGAACTGCAAGAATCTGAAATGATTAAAACGGAGCAAAACAATATCGGTGTAATAATGGCAGTGATTGCCAACGCTGCATTTGATTTTAATATTTAAACAGCTTGATTTTGATATTCAAACGTTTATTTGCGCCAAAATAATTACAATTTTTTTTTAAATAATTAAAAATAGTTGCGCGAATTATTTTCATATTTAAAATAATGAAAGATTGAATATTTAATATTATTACTTGAAGATCAAGCGGAAATCCGATTCTCCACGAGTAATATTCATTGAAGGGCGTTTCATATGTAACTAGTATTTTCTTCTTCGTGGCCTAGTGGCCAGCGATACACGTTTTCTCTAGGATGAATCCCGCTTCGTAAAGGCACCTCTCCGAAGCATATCGAGCGGGAGTCAAGAAGCGACAGTAATGACACTTGATGCTCTGGAAGAGTGTCTCGACGGACGCGTGACTCGGAAACCGACCCGCGGCCATTTTTCGATTCCAGTGAAGTGGACGATCACCTCGTCTGTCCATCCCGGCCACCTCGTCCTCGCGTCTCTCTTATGGCTCCTCTCTCTCTCTCTCTCTCTCCCCTCTCGATTTCTCACTTTGTGGTAGTAGACACATACAGACACGCGAAGAGCGAGATTAGAGAGAGACGATGATCTTGGCTCCGACCGTCCTGGACCTACGGACTCTACGGTCTCTCGAGGTCAACCCGCTTTGGGGCATCGTGCTAACCGCACCGATGGATCCTTCTACCCGGAAACAATTTCTATCGAGTTCTCGCGGTCGATCCTGAGGAAGGGTAGGGTAAGGCACGGCTACCTCGCGATGCCCCTTCTTTGTTTTCCAGTTACAATCACTCATAAGGGTTTTATGATCTCGTCGCTCGCAGGCGCGCCGCATCTCGTATCAGCGAGTATTGTTAAAAGCGGAAGGAAAATTCAGAAGAGCCGGAAATCGTTGCTGAGAGCAGCTCAAACTGTTATTGTTGAAATATCCCCGATGGCGGATTCAATCGGCGCTGAATTTTTATTTGAATTTTTCAGCAGTTATACTTACACTATTTCATGCTAATACATTCGATAATATTTATGAAAACACTATTACGTTATCTAAACATTTATTTTCATTAATTAAACTGCGAGTGTTGATTATCGCCAATGAATTCTTTATATTATATATGGAGCACGTTATAATCTTAATCAGCGATTACATATCTCTTAATTATCTTGTTACATGGAAATCGATCTGTTAACTATTTTTAAATAGTCAAATAGTCGCACGAAGAAGAACATTTCGCACATCGATTCGGCGTGTTTCGAGAAACGCGAGCATGAGAACAATGATCGAACGATCGGGCGGAATCCTCAGGGATCTGGGATCTTCGATGACCGATCAAGGGTCATGTCATTCCGTGAAGATCGAAGAGATGTCATTCGCTAGTCCGTTATTCTTGAATACATGGTTCTTTATGGTCCCAGTACCACCTGCAGAAATCACAGATCCCGCAAGCTCTTCTTAACCTTTTCAGGTCCGATTCTGGTCATCACGATCCGCGACCGTTATTATGCTGTGAACAATATAAGAAACTAAAAATTTGTATGCAAGAAATTTACGAAGAGAATTTATATATCCCAATAAAAACAGTATTAATTAAATATAAATGTAAAGTTTACAAAATAGTGTATTATAAGAAAATTATCTCTGATCAATTTTTTCCATGAGTGTGTATCACACATTTAGAGAAAATCTCAAGACCGGTTTTCTGGAACATTTCCTGCTCTACAGAAATAAGAAAACAAACTGCTCCTTATCGTACATCCATTATAACGGCGGTATCAGAGCTTACTTCGCTACAAATTTGCAAGCAAGTTTTTAATCTTCAGCCGGCTTTCAAACTCTACTGAAGAAATTTACATTTTATCTACGGCAAGTTATCAGAAAATGGCAACACATTAGTATTAGACGCGCTCCCAAGAGACACACGAAATTCGAATGAGAATGTTTCTCAGATGTAGAAGCACGTGCTGGCGACCGGTTCGATCACGCTCTGTCACCTCGATTGACTGATTAGCATCATTAGAAGGATCTCCGCGTGCACCTTATACAGAACAGGATCTGTTGAACTCAGATAGTCTCAACGACCGTGAACACGATGCTTAAAATGCCGATAGTCAAATTTTAATGATATTCGGTAGCGAGAGCTCTCGTTCTGTCTAGACGTACGTTTATTTTTTTCTCGATCAAATATATATTCACGGATGACATATCGATATAACTTAAAGGTTTGAACGAATAAATTAAAAAAAAATAAAACTCCATTAAGATAAAAATATCCTCTTCAGTATCTTGCACAAAATGTGAGGCTTATAATTTTTTAATTTTACGTAAATATATATTTTTAGATTATTTCTTAAGTAATTTTATATGTTCTTATGCAGAGAGAGACTAATACCTATACATTTTGTCGGTTTTACTTGATATTTCTATTCATATAGTTCCCATGAATTAGGATATTTTGCCTCGAATGTCCCGAAGAAACTGATCTCGTTTCGGATTACTTTGCGAGTTCTCACATGAGCATCCAGTGGAGGCATAATAAAATTTGGAAAATCCGAGGGATCGGTCGGTTCGCGTGACACTCTCATTCACGGAGATCATAAAAGGTCACTTTATAAGTTCCACCTACTTTATAAAATCCTTTGTATCACGGAGATTTAGTCGGCACGCTCGAGTGCGCGAACACGAAAACAGGACCAAGGTCCAAGATTTATCGTGTAAGAACCTTTGCGTACAATCGCACGTCTCACACGCACACGCGAAGTCGTCTCAATGATCGTGACCTCCGTTTCCTCCTTCTCCCGCCGCTACCGCTTCACGAATCGGTCTATTCATCATCGGCCTCGCCTCGGTGTCGATCTGGTTTCTAGATTCTACATAGTTCCAACGGGTTTTACGATCTGCGCCGCCTCCAACTTTGTCCGAATCGCTTTTCTTTACGAAAGGACCGCTTCTTTTCAGCTATTTTACAATCACGACGATGCAGATTATATTTTAAAATCTGGAACTTTTTTGTCTCAAATCACGCCAAGTATTTTTATATTTTATGCACATGTAATTCTTTCTGGTGCATTTCTTGTTCGTATTGTTGTGCGGAAAAAAATTAGGCAGATAATATCTTTATTTATCCTATTATAGAAATTAAAAACGCACAATCTCTTGTAGTAATATTCATAATCAAAATTGTCAAAATCTAAATTAGAATTTTGCAGTGAAAGTGAATTTAGTTAAAAAAATCTCCATTTTCATTCCTTTTTGATTACGCATCGTCTGGTTGCATCTTGGCGAAGATTACCGTAGAATGGAATGCCGCTTTTTTCAAGTGGATATTGAGATCGATACAATGCCTTTATAAACATCGGACGGTCGGCACTATACGCTCAGAGGTTTTCGTTACTTCGATGAATGAGACCATTATTCGCTTCTTACGCCTGCAGGTTCGTGGATTGTATGCGCGATCCGCTGCCAAAGTCGGATTACTTTATAGAGTTTCTGGAGTATCTTAAATCTAACCTGCCTCGATTGAATAACCTTTCTTCTTCTTCATCTTCCTGTCCAAAATACATTTTTCATCTAACGTATGCATAGTATATATAAAAAATAAAATGAAAGTTTGCAAAATTATATAATAATTATATAATATTATTAATATTAATATTAATATTATTAATAATTATATAATATTATTAATATTAATATTAATATTATTAATAATTATATAATATTAATTTTTATGTATATTTAATTTTTAATACATCATGTTTGACAATTCTGAATGTTGAGGATCGAAGATAGTCAAGAGGAAAAAAATTAGTGGGTGAGAAAAAATTCCATCTGCGTAAATTATTTTATGGAGATAAAAATATGAGAAATATCGCGCATTTCTGCGCAATGCACATATAATTTAACAAGCGCGCAATAAATTAATCTCGCAAAACGAAACTCGAAGAAAAGAAGAGAGAGAGAGAGAGAGAGAGAGAGAGAGAGAGAGAGAGAGAGAGAGAGAGAGAGAGAGAGAGAGAGAGAGAGAGACGTGTAAACACTGGTCTATAATTTCGCTCGCGAGCGCGATGAAGCAAAACACTTTCTCATGCGATGTGCATTATAGCATTGATCTCGAAGATGGGCGAATTGGCAACCGTTAAAGCGATGCGCCAAAGTCTCGTTTCTCGTTACAGGAACATAACTCACAAACAATGGTCGGCCCGAGTTTCTCGAGCCAAATGAATAGCACCGCGCCCGGGGGCAAGTTTCGACATTGGCATATCGAATCCCGCTAGCCTCGCGAAGAGTCGCCTCGCGAATTAACGAATTACGATTTATGTATTCACGTGCGAATCGGTAATTGGCACCAAGGCCGTGGACGCTGCGGGGGACGTTTCTAATGTTGGTAGACTCGAATAACTCGACATTCGAGTAACCGGTTTATTGTAGTACTAACAGCGTGCATAACTGTTGCAATTGTTTCTCAAAGTAAAATAATTAAAATGCCTTATCTCATTTTCATGTGAGAAAATAAAGGACATATTTATTTATTGTTTTATGCGTCCAGTCTAGCGGGTCTAGAATTGCATAATCGTTCGCAGATTCATGAATCATAACGTGAGCATCGATGTGTCATCGACTCTTATTTTCCGATTCTTTTCAATTCGCCGGGAAGTCTATAAATCACCTGGAATTCCTCGCATTCTTGCCATTGTGGGACGATACACTTGTTTCAGGTTGCATTCTTCGATTCATTCATACCTGCGCGACAATCCTCTGCACCTTACGTTTCCATAGAATTTCCGTGTACCTATACGTAAAAATGTATCCTAACATCGACCACTGGTCGAATATTTCTCCATTGAGGGATATGGACGATGCAGAATGAAAAAGGGGAGCCCCTCCTCGGATTCTTATGGATTGTATCGTCGCTATATCGAGAATTATTTCGTTCTCCATGCGTACTGACAACGTATTGTTCCTTCGATTGTTGATTTTATCGTATTTATATTTCGAAAAAACACTTCTCTCTTTATTTTGATGTCTTATTCTTTTTTAATACAGTCCACATCGCACGGTTGCTCTCGAGGTTTACTTTGAAATTTCTATTCTTTCGAAAGGACGCGCGCTGCATGGAAGCGTACGATTTTCTTTTCGATATAGCGTTTGTCAACTGGATCGAATAATGGAGTTTAGTTCTTTTTGAATAGAGTTCCGTGGGATTTTATATAGGATTTTATAAGGGAATAGATGGCTTGCCTTCGAATTTTGGCGTGTTGCAACACACGCTAAGACCGTCAGCTTTTCTTTTGGTTACGTATATTTATTTTCTTAATGAAAATGTCAGATTAATCAACAATCGTCATTAATCTTATTCAGAAAAAATTTTTTGTCGAATTAAAGTATTTTTATTATATTAAAAAATATATATAAAAATAAAATAAATTTCGAAAATAAATTTCAAAAATAAATAATATTGTTTCGTCTACGTTTTATACAATGTGAATTTAAATTTTATTTTATATTAAAAATAATATTTTTGATAATATTCACACATCAAAGACGCTCAATTATAGTAGGATAGAATAATTGATAATCTATTATAATTAATTATAACTCCAACTTTATCCAAATTTATCAGTAACAATAAAAGAATTTGCAAATACGTTATTAGGTAAATCGATATTCGCGTATGCAACAACGTTCTTAATCCAGCCGCGACGTCCACTTTTTATGACTGTCGAGCAAATTTGTATGGTGCCTCGAGTCGGCATATTTAAAGTAGAAACGTCTCACATTCCTGGCAACGAGGCCCCGGTATCTGGGTATTATTTCGCCGGTAGACCGCTTTTTTTATCAGCATGGTCCCGCTGCTAATCTCTCTCGTCTCCGACCGGGGAGTGTTTCCCTCCACCTCTGCCATCCCGACCGTTCCTCTCACCCCATCCCACTTTCCCCTCATACAATGCACTTTTTACTCGGATTCTGCTTGTTGACAAGTTTTTTTTTTTCTTTCTCGTTGCATGTATCCGCGTGAGTCGCGCGGTGAGGAACGGCCGTCTACTTCCCCCTCACCGCGTGTTCTGACAACCTGGCCCCGTTTCGTGGTACACGTTTCGGAGAGCCTGTGAAGTTTCGCCGCCGCGTCGTCTATCGCGCGGACAAGTTCGTTTTACGCGGACGCGGATCTTTTGTCGTTTCGGGGACGTGACGGCGCGGCGACACCTATGTAGAGAGCACCCAAAGGGACCGACCACACCTGATCCCCCGGAGCCTTTTAAGCCTCGAAGAATTCGAAATTGCGCGCCACCGGCCGTTCTGGCCGCTTGGAGAAGCGGCCGGGATGTGGCAGACGAATTATCGACGATCTTTTTATGTGTTTCGCCTGGCGAGCTGCCTGTTGTATAGAAAACTCGAATGTCTCGTTTTAAGAAGACGCGATTTGATAAATACAGGGTGTTTCATAAGTGCTGGGCAAAATTTCAAGAATGGATTCCTCGTGCTTAGAAAAGAAAAAAAAGTTAATCAACATAGATCCGGAAATGATTAGTTTTTGAGTTATTAAGATTTTTGTAATACAGAATTTTGTCTCATTTCTCGTTTTAGAAGTCCTTTTACAGAAATCAACAATGTTTTTCAAGTCGGGATTCAATGAAACGACAAGCTGAGGCTTGTATTGTGACAGGACATATTGAACATTTCCTCTAATTGTCCAAAATCTTAATAACTCAAAAACTAATCATTTGCGGACCTATATTGATTAACTTTTTTTTCTTCTCTAAGCATAAGGAATCCATTCCTGAAATTTTGCCCACCACTTATGAAACACTCTGTATATATTCGCGATATTTGCAGGTTATTTATAGTAATTGATTGAACAGTTCGTTGCTATGAAAAAATTATAGATTAATATTATTATTATAGTAATAGTATCATTATTATCAGTAATAACCATGATTGTTCTAGCAAATTGAATGTGTTAAAAATATTTATTGCAAAATCTTTTCAACGTTTGCATGTATTTCGTAGAAAATGGATACGGTTAAATTAAAAAAACATATGGTTAATGCGCGAATATCATTCATGATTAATATATTTGCAAAATTTTAGTATTAAATGTTTTATTATAATTAGCTTAAAGAGATTATCAACTATTTAATATTATCGATTAAATTTCTAATTAGTGATATTAGAAAAAAAATTATTTCCTTAAAAAATATAAAATATAATTTAAATGTATTATATCAAACGTTGGAAATAATGTTTATTTTGAATTATTTATAAATTATATTATTTGAAAATATTATTTCTTGAGATATATCCCAGACATCGTCTTCGATGCAACATATCTTATTTTTATCGGCGGAATAATACTGGAGCATCTAAGACGACCAGTATTGCGTTCATTCAGTCCTTTCCCACAGACTTGCCCGAATCCTGGAAACCTTTTTCTATTCTCCATGTTTTTTTCTTCTCCCTTTCCCCCTCTCATGGGGATCCCTCTTTGCATGGGAACGTTCGCGGAATTGCGGACGCTTTTCCTCGTTTTCTTCTCGCCCCTTTATCCGTAAACCTCGATGCGATCAGCTTTGTCGCCTTGCCATCACCACAGCGGCTTTCGCAATCCTTTGAGATTTTTACGTAAGATTCCTTTTTTACGCTTCAGCTACTCTTTGTGCCGACAAATCTTGGTCGAGTCGATTGGACGATTCCACGCTTGTTGTAATCCTCTGAACCCTTCGTCATCTCATTCAAAAATAAAAAAGCGATGGAAATGTCTTGTATTCCTTTATCTAACAGTAAACGTTGGTTACTTCACAAACATAACAAGTTAGAAAATTGTTTATGTAAGCAAATTTTTTTCGATGAACACAATTAATGAACAATTTATATTTATAATAATTTATTATAATTTATTATATTTATAATAATTTTATTATTATATGTCCTTACCAAATCTGAGAAAGCAATTCTACAACACTTCCAAAAATAGAATTTCAAATTCCTCGAAATCTTTAAACCATACGAGAGCAACGGGAAATAATTATATTGTTGGGATCGATGAGACAGATTGAAGTTGTTCGTGAAATTGGTAAAATTGTATATTAATATTCCAAACGAGCAAAAATCCACAGAGTAGTAATTTTGAGAAATTACAAGTAGCTTCGCGTCATTCGCTTCCATCATAACGAAATTCGCTGGATTGGCAGTAAAAAAATAAAAGATAGGCAGACGAATTCTCCAGTCATTGACACAGAAACGTGGAAATTATTCAAATTGTCATATCTGTGAGAGGTATAATCAGAGTTAACGGTTGTTACACGTGAAAATGGCTTTATACTCTGTCATTAACTTTGTTATTTGAGAGATTATGTGCTTTTTCAATCAAATTTATTATAAATGATACTGATGAGATTTTAGAAATTTATAAATTGGAAAAAAACGGTAAATACCTAATTAGCAAATATTAAAAAGATATATGATTTTAAATAAAAAATTTTGGAAATTTGATAATATCCTTTTAACGAATATTTTGATAAGAGGATAATAAGATTTCATCAAAGTTTGTCACAATTGAGTTCGAAATACTTATTTTTTTCTTTTTGTTTGAAAAAAAAAATAATTATTAGCAATCATGTTGAGATTATCTGAAAACTATATCGCACTCTATTTTTAAATTATTTTTTTCATCACGTTCGATAACATCCGGGTGATAGAAAAAAACCGGAAGAAGTCGACAACTTCAGAAAAATTGTACGAATGCGCAACATCATCGTGATATTATATCACACAGGCAACTGACACACACCTGAAGTATCGGCTCGATTATCATTGTCGTCTGGCCGATGAAAGTGAAATAGAAAGCACTTACTATTACCAATGGTCTTCTATGGAGATCTGACAGTTGCGGTTACAAATGAGCTTGGGTCTTCGTGTACCCATCTTCTTCAGATCGCCACATGGCGCAATTAAAAACGGCGCCGACTTCTCTTTTTGTGCCACGTGTCCAAAGATGCCATATGGCCCTCTTCGGCACCCTCTTCTGATCCTTCTCTCTTCTTCAGAGGTTGCGGCGCAAAGATTAAGTGGTGGTAGATATGGATTCGGGAACGATCTATTTTCGAAAAGCGTATAAAATACTAGTTCAGTAGATACATAATTTACGAAAGTGTCAAATAAAAATATTGATAGTGTTATTTTAATAGTTTAATCTCCTTGAAAAAGAATGCCTTATGATGTATTAAAATTTGAATTTTAATACAAGCAAAATATATTATTAGAAACAAAATATAATATTTAAAAAACTATCTCTTTTTATGTAACTAGCAGTTTATGAACGGTATTAGAGGCAGTTTACGAGGAATGTTAGAAATCAGATTAAATTCTACTTCACAACCGGGTATAATAAAGTAATGTTATAATGATCACGAAGCTTACATAACGTCGATGCACATGTATTTGCGAGAAATATTGCGCGCTAAAAACGATAAGGCGCGCTCTTATGAAGTCACAATGGGTCATAGCGGTTCTTAAACTGTATCTTACACCGAGATTCTCGGCATAAAGCTTGGAACAGTGTCGCATGAGAGTCATAGCATTTGAATTGTGCGATAGCCACGAGGTAGCCGGCGACGCGAGTGCAACAATGTTTAAAGGCTGGCTCATATCGCGTAATCAAAAGCGAGCTGCACAGACAACATTGGTATTCCATGTACCACGTTTACAATGAAGAAACAAGTGGTATAAGCACCGACGGTCGCGCAACACGTGCTATTATGCGTGTCCAAGACAAGCGCATAGGACAGTCAACCGAAGAAAAGGCTGTAAATCCCCGTAGCTCCTCATGCGTGTTTCATTGTGAATCTCGCGCTTACAAACTCGCTCGTTTCATGGCAAATCCTTCGTCGGGAGAACCTGCGTCGGGTGCGACGTGTGTGGTATGCAACTGCACGACGCGAATTCTCGTGCAGCATTACATAATATTTATTATACAAATTATAATGCTCGAATAACGGAAATGCCAAGAATATTTAGAATATCGAACTGATTGTTTTCGCCAACACTTTCGAAGGAGAATAAATATAAATCTCTATGAAATTAAAATTTAAATATTGTACTAATTATTAAGCGATGCTTAAATTACCTGGGGAACAACGTATAATTTTTTATATTTATGGGTTGTGTAATATTAAAACATATTTAAGAAAATGAAGAAAATTCTACCACTTTGCATTCATTAATTATGTTGCTCTAGGGAGGTCTGCTTGAAAGACATATCAATTTTTTTCTAAAACGAACGAGATCTGCAATTTTCCTGAAAACAAAGATATTCGATTAGAGAAACCCCGAATTAAAGAGCCATCAGGAATTGGCTCACGGTTTTCCGTTATTATGGAAGAATTGGAAAGCACCCCCGCAACAGCAGGTGGGAGAAAAGTCGTCGGCAGAAAACAGCCAAACGGCTAGTTCCACCCTCGTTATTGGAACTGGTATGCACGGTGGTCAGTTCCCAGAGAACGGTTACACCTTCCATCCTTTTCCAGACACAAGGATCGATATATTATCGGCAAGGTGGCGTTCCGCTCGTTCAACTGTCTTTGGGAATCTATATGTCTCTAGACACGCGCCATATGTTTGTCGCACTCACGATGATCTATGACGAACTCATCTATGTGTAAATTGATGAGAAAATTAAATTTAATATAGGCTACGCCAAAAAATAAAACAAAATTAAAATGACAAATAAGATGTGCATGTGCCAACATTACTATTATTATATAACATTGTTATAAATAATCATAAATATATGTTAATCTGTGATGATGAAAAAAATACATAGAGCTTCTAAAAAAAAATACAAGTCGCTTTATAAAAAGGTTTTTGACCTTACAGTCAGTCTGTCTACCGACTTGAGTCTTTTAATTTCCTTTCATTCAGTTGGAAATGTAATATAGTCGTTTTGGAAGCGTCCGAAACTGCCGCATAAACGGGCCACAATAAAATCACGAGATAGTAGTTGTTGCGCAGTGACTTCTTCGAGGAGCATCCGAGGACAAGACGTCAGGTATCCTTTCAGAACGATCGCGCGGAGAATGAAAGAGGGAGACAGCGAAGATAGACGTCACCTCCGGTACTGTCATGTCGGACGTGTCCGAGTCTTTGTCGGATCATGGACTCTGGCCTGGTACAGTCTTCGTCCTCCTGCGCACAATGGCAGGTCCACATGGTGCAGTCGGAGAAGGTTGAATGCGAGTAAATGACCTCCATTCACGGTAGATCGCCCACCATTCCATTGAAGAAACGATCCCGGGTGGGCCCACCTCTCCCGAGACTTCTAAGGCGAGGTGTAGGTGCACGTCCAGAAATTTAACTCGTCGAGTACCGGTCGACTTCGAGTTTTATTAGCGCATTGAGAAAATGGTCCATTGTCTCCCTCGATCCTGTATCTTTTTATTCTAATCGTACCTTACGATTGTAAAAATGATCCTATTGTGTTCTCGGTTAGTTTCGAAAAAATTGATTATATCATAATTATTTAAGTTAAATAATATTTATATATATTTTGTATATCTTATACAATACTTTTAAAAAATATTTTATTTACACAAAGCAATTTCAACTGCTGAAAAATCGCACAAAAAATCTATAATATGTTCAACGAATTCTCCAATTATCAAAATCAAATTCCATAATTATTATCGCGAATTATAAAAACAAAAACCTTGCTTCTTATATGTTTACGGTAGTAAAATATTAGTCAAATTAAAATAATTCTCGAACGGAAAAAATATCGAGAGGGGAATTTCGAAAAATTTTCGATTCTAATAAACAAATGCGGGGAATTTCGCGCGAAGATCTTCGCATATTTGACGCTTCGGGACAGGTTGAGAACTGCAAGACGCTCTTAAAGGGATAGTTTGCGCTACGAGAAGACGAGACGAAAAGCACCGCCGTCCTCCGCGCTTCCGCGGCCGCCGCGTCAGCTTCCAGTCGGCGTATCGTGCAACGTTTTGTTAATTAACGTGAGGCTCGCTCACTCGATCGGCTAATGTTAATTGCGCCGGCGGTTAGCTAACTCGCGCCGCCTTGTCGGTAGGCGTGCCTCACCACGTGCTGTTAAATGTCCCGTTCTATATATTCCACTTTATCCCGAAGCCGCTTTTTGCCTTAGCCTCGCTCTCGTAATCTCGCCGTGTGCCGTAGTTAATGAATTTTAGCTAATAAACTGCGCTATGTGATACGCACAGTCGATTATCTCTTCATTTTTCACGCATTCGTTATAGTTTGCCCATTGCCTCCTGTCCATGGCCGTAATTCGAAAGCGCGAAAAATTTCGCGCTAATTAGCTCCCGAGTTTCGCCAACGAGTCATTTTATTTTTTGAGTCGTCAATCGGTGGAAATTGAACGATTCCTTCTTATTAATCTCGTAAAATATTTCTTCGTTAGAAGACGTATTTTTAAAAATCGATCGATAAACATTTCTCTGTTGCAACAAATAGAAAAAGAACGATACAATTCCCGGTCGAACGATAAAGAAGGGAGAAGTAGTTGTTTGCGCACGCTATATCATTGCGCTAATTAGTAACAGTCAATGATCGAATGTTGCTGCACAAGTCTAATCTTTTCCAAATCTTTCCTATCCGAGTCTTTTCGTCGGAGCGCAAGCAGCAACAAGATCCCGATGAAAATCAGGAATTGCAGAGTTCTTTCCACTGACCACGAACCACCGGGCTCGCGTAATTATTGCGACTTCAGGGACGTAGGGCATCGACGGGGTTGCCGCACTCGGTTCGGTCGATCGGTTATCTGCGACTAATTAACACGGTCCGTTAATGAAGCCCACGTATGAGCCGCTGCTCTCCCTCTCGCTTTTTCTCTCTCTCTCTCTGTCCCTCCTCGCGTTCTCGCTTCCGAGGTATGAGACTTCGTTTAGCCATAATCACGGCGTCCGATATACACCGACACGGTATTCGCGCGCGGCGCCTAATTAGCAATTCTCGGCTCTCTCCCTTCCTTTCTCCTTCTCTTTTCTCCGCCCTGCTCGCACGCTCTCTCTCCTTTTCATCTCTCGAGGTGTACGATGCGACCGCGGGCTGGGAGGCTCGGTTCCGCCCAAATTCAGACTAATCGCGCAATTAGTCGGGGCAGGTACCTCGTTAGGATCATGACGAGCGAGTGCGGAAAGGGATCGGTTGGCGAGTAATACGCTCGTCTCGAAAGACTGAGCGCAGCGGAAAATAGCGATGCGCGATAAACGATAGTTCGTGATCCACGGACCGTTGATGAAGATGTTGTTGATGAAGATGTCGTTGTTTTGTAATTTAGAATAATGCCTGATTGTCTTGCGCAATAGTGTTTCCTCGTGAGGCTAATCATAAAATGTCTCGCTACAGTAGAAATGGGTTCGTAGGTTGCGCAATTAATTCCTTCGAAGGCGAGCGTACATTTTGCTCGCGAATAAATTGATGATAACGCAACATTTGTCACATCCATTTCCGCCAACGTGCGTGTCACTTTAGCAATAATATTCCAGCAACTGTTCGCGATGTCAAAGCAATTAAGCAGAATTCTGTAATGCATATCGTTATGTATGCGGGATAAGTGCGAAAAGGTGAAGGAACGTGGCAATCTAAATTGGAAACCGGTGGAACGGGTAGAGGCGGAATCATAGATCACGCGTTCATTTCGCATGCGCGCACATTGATATAAATCTCTAGGCAATATCTCACATTGTGAAAATCTGGCGCGTATCGTTTACATATCAGGGCGTTATAAAAAATTTTGTTATGACCGGTATCAATAAAAGCAGTTATAATGCCGTATAATAAAAATAATCATATCTCGTTAATCATATATACAATTAGATAAATGCTTGTCATTTTCGAAAACATAATCTCGCATGATACTCCTTCAATATGTCTTAACGAAAACGATACTATTAACTCTTAATGGAATAGAAGAATTCTCCCAAATCTGGAAAAAATTAGAAACGCGCAGCTATATAGGATGCACCTGCGTAATCCACGAAAAAATCCGACCGGATGTTTGGGGTATCGCAATGTTTGCGATGGATCCGTTTCTTGAGCCGGATGACTTTCAACTAATCTTCCGTAGTTGGCGGGATTTTACAAGGATGATCTTTGACTTTTTCACGGCGGCGAAATCGACGTTACACGGAGAAATAAGTCTTGCTCGTGTAAGCTTTGGCGAAACCATGACGAAGCCGGTAGCATTACACAGAATGCTCTTAATCCAATTCCAGGAGCATTCAGTCCCGGCCGTTTCCTGTCCATTCGCGCCGTACCGACGAAATAGAAGGCGCGCATACATACGTAGACATCCGCGTATGTGCATGCACATTCAGGGATTCATAAACTGGATTATGCCAGATGAAATGTTCGTCCGAGACGCATCCGGCTACCCGAGAGGAGAGAGACCATTCAAAACGACTCTGCTCGCTCTTTTCCCTGCAAGCTGCTCCTTCGTCTCGCTTCATCCCGCCGTTTCTCCTTCGTCTCTTTCTTCTCTCCTTCCTCTCCTTTTTCCCGTGATCCAGCTCCTTTCGCGGAGACAGGATACGGGAACTGACGGACGCGGGAATCACGATCCCCTTTGTTCGTTCCGCGGACTCCAACGCGGCCGATTTTAGTTTCAAATTCCTCTCACGTCTCGGATCCGGAGGATAAAACACTTCGTTCGCGAGATAGAGCACGATCCGCGCCGGCTCGTTAATACAAGAACAGGTTAGTTGTCCATTTGTTTTTATGATAACGTAAATACGCGTGATAAGATTTCGTTGCTCTTCTTTATTACGAGTTTTTGAAGCATTCATTTTGTTGATCCTTTATATGTTTAATTTAAGGCTTAATTAAAATTTATGCTTATTTATTATTCAAGCATAATTATGTATTTAATATGAATACGAATTATTCATCTAATATCTCAGAATAATTAATTAAATTAGAGCTTATGGTGAGGCAAATTTTTTCTTTCTTCATAAATGGAGAGATAAATGTTTACTAAATTAATTACACAATATTTATTAATTATATATAATATATTATAATAATTAATTATATAATATTGTAAAAATATAAAAACAGTATTTAATTAAGTCTTATAATTAAAATCCTCGCAATTTTTGCATGCAATAAAACATGCAATTTTTGTTTCTTTTTCGGAATATAAATTTGCATATATTGCATTTGTTTTGCTAAAAATTAGTACGTGTTATAACTTGGATTTTTCAATCAAACGAAATTATCATGAACGAGAGAAAATGTTTTAGTAAACGCGAAATATCTAAATATATATATATATATTAAAATAGTAAAATAATCTCATTATCATAAAAGATAAATGTATCAAAGTAAGCTTGACAAGCGATAAATTATTAAGCTTTTAAGAATATGTAAATCTATACGATTGATTTACTCTACAAATACCACACTCTCTGTGCGACATTTCGTTCCATGATACGATACGTACACTTTTGTAAGATGCAATTTTCTTTTATCTTTCTTAACATTAGCGATTATTACTTTTTTAACGATTAGTGCTCGATACTGATTAATTTATACAATAATATTTGCGAACCGTTTTAACATTTCTATTTTACACTGCTACAATATAAGCGTCAAACATTCTAGTATCTTAAAAGCCGTACTCATTCCAGATTGCATTACGCGTGTGATTTAGATTACAATTAAGTAGCACAAAACAGGATTAATGCCACTCAAAATTGCAAAGTACCGAGGAACGAAGCCGCGCGTCGAATGCGATTTATCGGGCTGAAAGACAGATCGTCCACGGATCGGTCGCGGCTGCGAAACCGCACGTGAGACGCCCGAGAAGAGAAACGCACCCGTGTCATTTTGTCTCGTTAGGAAGGGGGGCTACGCGTCTCGCGGCTAATGTTCTCGATCGATGTAGCTGACACCTCCGTACTGCGAGTAAGCTTATAAGGCGGACAGCGATAACGATTCCGTGACACCTCGTCTTAATAAATGCGATTGATCCGCACGCGCTCGCCCTCACGCGTCGAGGAAGAGGAAGAAAAAAAAGGAAGCAGAAGTAAACGACACCATGCGGAAGAAAGATGGTGTCTTGCTGTTTTGACGTTTCATTGAGTAACTTTCGCGAACACACCGCACGACAGTTCCTCATGTTTCCCTATCAAAGATCTCCTTTGAAAGCGCTCATCTCTTTAGAAGAGTATCGGGAGAACGTAACGGCGATCAAGAGGAAGGTGGATCCATCATTGATGTTGTGTCGCGCGTTTCTTGGCTGGAATTTTAAGCAGCAACATCTCGTCGACCGCAGGACCGCAGTTCCTTTTTGTTCGATACGGTCCTAATTTCGCGCGTTGGGTGGCACGTCGGCTTGTCAAAGGCTTGTCGTTGGTGAAGGGACACTAAAAGAGCGCAAGTTTCAAAAACCAATGTCATTACTATAAAGTAGTCAATTTTGTGAGATATTTTTAAACAATTCTTTCTAATTTTGCCAACAATCTTTTGAGAAAATATTTAAAAGACAAAAAAGTATAATTTTTTCATATTCAATTGATGAAATAATGTTATATCAATTGTATCCAAACATAGAAATATGAATATATTTCGAGGAGAAATTTTTTAAGTGAAAGATAATTAAAAGACGCACAAATGTCACTCGCAAAGTCAGGTGTATTTCGTTGGATCCTGAAATTTTTCTCGGGCGAAATGTTTAGGTAGATTTGAGCGATCTTCTTCACCGGCTTTTTTTTACCGCTGTCTCCGCTCTTGCGAGATCAGAATGGAGGATCAACATCTCGTTGAAAGTCACGGCGCAACATAAATTCGTATACGCGCAATGCTAAAACCTGCTTGAAGCATGGAAGGGAGTCGTCTTCGCAGCGGCCGCTGCGTTCTTTTCTTCTTCCTCTTCTTCTTCTTCTCGGCGAGGTGAGATTCGTGAAGATAGCTCGGCACGGTAGCTCGTCAGAGAACCGCGATGAACCTTCCGTGTGCCGTAGCACGTGCGTGTCCGAGCGATACCATCGGTCGTAACTCGATATTGTTTCACTCAAACAAATTAGGGGAGTCCTGGGCCCCGGAGTAGAAGACCCGGCTTTTCAGAGTTCAAGTCCGCCCGGCTCTCTTCTCGGAACGAAAGATAGATAGCCGGAGTTGGTCGGACCTGGTTACGAGATATTGAGACAATTTATTACAAATACATTCTGCATGCATTCATTTCTTGATCGCAATATATATCGTTATCAAAAGTACATTCGCAGGAAATAAGTTATTGATGAATCGACACATTTGTATTTGCTATGAAACGATTTATGGATCAATATTAATAAATGCATAATATTTAACGAATTAATCTTCATAACGTTTTCGAATCTATGAGATATTATCGATTTTATCAAAATCGACGTATATAAATGTAACGTTTAAATCATAAAGTGTCATCTAAATGCTCTTGTTTTTCTAGACCGGTTGAAATTTATGCGAAATAACAAGAAGCGTCGCGACAAATGGGTCGATCGTGCGCGAAATGAATGCATTCGCTGCGGTTTAGATCGTTGATCATAAAGCCGCGATCATAACATCGATCGTAAATTATACGACTTACGTATACACCTGCGACAATTATCGTAACGCGTTATGTCTGGCCGGTCACATATTTATGATAATACATTTATGCGAGAGAATGTTTCAGACTATCGAAATTTAAGCCTCGTCGTTGTGGCTCCGTCTTCTCGAAAAATTTCCGAGAAACTTTTTTATATACCTCACAATGGAGGCAAAGGTGTCCCTATACGAGTGTGTCGCTCGCGTGGTAAAGGGCTGGACCGTAGGTCGCGCGGTTTCACGAGCTCCCCTTGTAAATCACGCCTAGCCCCCGGCGGTATAATTGTCGGCGTTAATAAACCCGCGACGTCGACAGGGCCGTGTTTATGCTCCTTTATGCACGGTCGACGTAGCTTTCCGAGGGCGCCCTGAGCGGCGCGTTAGCGCGAAACCCCGCGTTAACTCGCCGCCGATTTGCCCGCCGGTCGTTAATTAAGTTAATTGATCCGTAAGCCGAAACGGATTTTCGTGCCCACAATGTTGCACGATGACGCGACGGATGATCGACGGATTATGTCGGCGAAATTAACCGAGCGTTCGTTTTTCGATGTTGCAATAATGACATTTTGTCTTCTGTGATGCAAGGATGTGATGGAAGGAAGACAATGAATGTGTTGATCATTTTTTTCTTCAATATCACATAGAGATAATGTGTATCCGGAAATATAAAATTTATCTATAAATATATTTTTAATATTATATATAATTAAATTAATATTAAAAATTTTTAAGATAGAAGTTTCAGTTAAAAAAGAAAAATATATATATATTATTGCATAAACGATAATCTGTAATATTGCTTGTGCAATATTATCGAGAAACGTTTACTAAATGGCACATCAAGATCTTACAGCGTCATGTTGATATAATCGTTACAAAGTATCATCGTTGTTGTAAAATCGCGTGGGAAGGATCCTCGGCGGAGCGTCTCTTGAGAGGAGCCAAGTTTCTCCGCATCTGCGTCGGCATCTTCAGAGGGCGCCTCATTACGTGAGACCTAATAATTAGTAGCGGGCACATCATCGTGAATGATCTCTTTGTAAGGAGCCCGCGTGTCAGGTGTCATCGTGTCCGCCTCTTCGCCTACTCCGAGTCCGCCGCCATCTCATCACGGCGGACGCGTCTCTGTGTCCATTGTCTCCCCCTGATTAACGACCCCTCATTACGAGCTCGATGCGCGTCGTGAAAATCGTCGGGGACTCGACGTAGCACCGGCGCATGTCCCGGAGAACGAACTTGTCAAGGAACATCGTCTCTTACGGCGGCATCGGCCCTGACGACTTGGGTGGCGGACACGCATCGAAGTGGCGATCGGTGTTGAATTCGTTCTATTCAATCGATCAGCGGAGAACGCGAGCCAAGTTTCGAATGTATTAAAGTATCTCGCGTCCGCGTTTAATAGAATTTTTAATATATCTGACCGCGCGATCGAATCTGACATAGATAAATATCGATTGATGGCGTGTTAAAAAAAGGCGCTTAATGGCCGAGTTTAAGATGTTATGATCGAGGTTGCGCTGTCCGCTTTTTTTTTGCTTTAGAGTGGAACAAGATGCAATAGAGATAATGCGGAAAAAAACGGGTGGTCAAATCGTCGAACATAATCCGCTGTCTCATCTGACGACATTGTGGGCCCAAAATGGAATTCTGGCTTGCGCTCAATCGAGCGAAATTAATTCTCGCTAGAGATCGAGATGCCCGTACGGACGAAATTGAATAGTCGGATAAATTAAAAAAGATACTTGTCGGTAATTTATATATATTTTATTTTATTTATATTTTATGTGTTATAGCGAATATATTATTTTAACAATAGACATGCATTATTTAAATAGAGAGAAATATTGCAGATTTTATAAAGTTGGATCAAAAATGCAAAAGAAATTGAAGATTTGTAAACCAATTAAAAAACTTTGACGGATTAATATTTTTTTATTTTTTTAATAATGCAATTTACGATATACGTCAGAAGGAAAATATATCACCATTTCTCGAACAAGCTTAGTCTCTTTGAAAAAAAATGATCTCTTACCGAACAAGTATATTAATTTGTATTTTTGTATAGCCTAGGGCATTTCATTAACCGCATTAACATATCATTGCATTCTCTCACTTTTCTCTCTTCTTCCCCTCCTCTATTTTCCTGCCGGGCAAATACATAAATTACTGTTATGACTTTACGATGATCTTTAAAATCTTACGAGCAAAATTACGGACTTGCGTATGGATGACAAATTAGTACAGGATTCCTGGCCATTGAGCGTCGCAAATATTACAACGACTCTAATTAGCGGCATCTAGCTAACGCGGGCTAATAAGTTCGGTTGCTTCCACCGTGCAAATCGACAGTGCGACTAATCGAGTCGTTCGTACGCAACCAATAAATTCATGCTCTGATTGCGTGTAAAAACGGCAATTACCGGTGGCCATCATGCGTAAAGATATCGCTGAATTACACCCCGTTAAGTTTACTTTCCCGCGCTACCACTTATGTGCAGTAGATATTCTTCCTGCCATTGAAAGATCGATTATACACACAGACAGCGAGATGATTATTTTCTACATAGACACAATTAAAAATATTAATATAATAATATTAATATATTAATTTAATAATATTAATATATTAATTTAATAATATTAATATATTAATTTAATTTTCCCATCACTAGACATATGGCCTATATTTTAGATCGTTAATGAGTATTTTAAAATATAATCAAACGATTATATATTTTGTCGATGGAAAACAGCATAGCAAGTTATGGCGTGGTTAGAAATTATCTACATCTGTAAGAATTCTATTCAATAATTATGCTGTACGTCGAATGTATCGCCATCCGATGATCTTATCGGAGAACGAGTTTAATCGCGGGAAATTTGCGTCAAGAGGTCAGGCACAGACACAAATACTGATATTCGTCGACTGAAACTGACTTAATGAGACGGCGTCAACCGCGAGGCGAGGTCCTAATCGTTATTCCAGCAGTAATGTTAATCACTTCTCGCTCGTGTTGAGCAAGAAGTGTAGAAAGGGGGAGAGGACAGAAATCGCAATTGCGTTTCAGAAATTTTCTTATTAAAATCGCTGACCCTCGACGGTGACTTCGGTTTCTACGAAACCAGTCGGTTGTAGTCATGTCTTTGTACAACTCGTGAAAAAATATGGCCATTACTTTATTATTGCCTGCGATTTTTGATTTCGAACGCTCTCTTTTTGAAACATGTTATTGAATGACTGTCATTAGACACTAAAAATCTAGTCAATTTTATATTAATTACGGATAATTTTTTGTCGGAACAATATAATTTAAGCATATTATTTTATTTCGCATATATCAATTATATAAACCAATTTGGAGAGTGAGTTCCTCCGGAATTATTTTCTGAAATATTTCCTCTTTGTTCAAGAAACACGATAAAAATCTCGTCTCTCCCTTCTTCGTTGCGCGTCGCGATATTGAATCTTCCCATGGAGAACGGGAACGAGATCGGAGATCGGTCGATCAATCGGAGGTCAAAGCACCGGGCGACGCGGTCCGTGAAATTCGCTTCGGAGTCCCGGCGGCGAACGTCGACGGAAAAGGGTGAGACGATTCCCCACGCGCACGGTTCGATCGCGATAATGGTGACGGCGATCGTCGACAGGAAGGCAGTTTGATTGGACGTGCACCGATCGCGTAATTAGACACGCCTCATATCTCGTCGATAGCATTGAGAAGCGTTTAGCGGGGGTGGAGGAGGAAGAGGAGGCACTGGGGCGAGGAGAAGTCCGGCCTGAGAGGATTCACGAGGTGAACGACGATGCGAGGCGTACAAGCGCGAAAGCATCGGCGGATCGCGTGCGTATGTTTACGTGGGCGTATACGATGCTTACGTTATAGTCGATCTCTCGCTCTCGTACGTGTCTCGGGCACTCTCCCCGTCGGTGTGCGTCTTCATTACGGATAGCCGTGAGAGCATTTAGATGATATCGTAATGGCAATTACCCGGCTGATCCGTCCGTGCTCGTTCGCCAATTCCTTCGTCGGAGTGGCATGGTGGCCGCACCGACTAATATTGGTTCTGCTCATTATAGCGATCTCTCGCCGGCCTACCCCTTATTGCCTTTACGTCGTGATAGCCGTCGACGTCCGTAGTGTGTCGTCGTGGGTGTGTGACCATCGGTTTGGCTCCACCTCGACATCTTCCACGTCGTAGTCGACAAATTATGTAGCTTGCTTTCATTCTGTTGATATCCAGATTTTCCAAAATATCACTGTTATATGTTTTTAATATTAAAAGAAAATATCCAAGAGACATTACATAATGATACGATGAAATTAAAAGATTGGAAGCCTTCTATGGTTAATCTAAAAATTTTGATTCCAATCAGAACTAAATTATCTTTACAACTAACGTCGATAATTTCTCCGATACAACTTTATATTAATTAGTCCTTACGATATCATCTCGGATAATCTCGTCGCGCGGCTACGGGATTCAGATAACCTTCCGATCGAGCGTATAACGGAATAGATGAAACGGCGGCGAATGCTACCGGGTTTATTCCCGGGTTGATCGCTCGCTGTATAAATGGTCCGTAATCTCGGAACGGGCAGGACCACCGCGACCGTGCCATGGTCACCGCCGTGTAATACGACAGACTCGTAACTCATATCAGAACGCCCACGCCCTCAGGTAGCGGCGACAACACCGGACAACGTTGGACACCCAGGGCGAGGACACTCAATTAGGTTTCCTCTCCCTTGGACCATCGTCCGCCGATAAAACCGCCCTGTCGTCTTGCGTGCGATTGTCGCGGCGACCACCTGCCATTCGAAAGATGATCGCTGCACTTTGCGGGAATTATCGTGCCTGATGTATTACAATCCATCGTGTCATGTTAAAATTGTCAGTATTTGCCGCAACTTCTAATCAATTTCGTGTTCTTTAACAAGAATGAATCTCGCTTATCAAACATTGGTTGATGTCATCATTACTGATAATGGTTGTTAATTTATCATGCGGCTCTTCTCCTTTCCGGATTAAACCGATCAACGATGATGGTTGCGTGTCGCGATTTTTTTCCGTAGAACGCACGATTAAGGAATTCATCGTGGCTGCGAAGGATTATCGCGCGCGCCGCAGGTATCCCGTGAAACTCCATTAAACCGCTAAATACGTCCTTTAAACATAAGTGATTGATGAGACTCGCGGGTTTTGCGACACCGCGGAAAACAGAAATGCACTGTTGGAGACACGCGGGAGAGATCGACCCCCACCATAAGAAATATCTATGTACTCCACATCGTGTGAGAGGTCATTAGGCTCCCAAGCTCGGTCGGGATCTGAGATGTCGTCGACGTAGAACGATAAATTTCCGAGGTGATCCGAAGGGGGATAACGAGGATTTAGAGATAGCGAAGAGAGATTCGCGTGAAAGAGAGAAGGAGAGGAGGGAAAAAATATAGAGGATTCTGTCCTTAACCCCGGATAAAGTCCGCTGATCCCGGTGTCGGCGGAGAAGAATGTCGAGGAATTGTCGCGAGGAAGGAGGCCACGAGGGGTCCTGTAACGATCGTAAACGTAAAGACATAGGAGCGTAAAGGTCTTAAAATGTGCCTCGTAAACCGAGCTAACAATGTATGCTGCGCGAGAAGAACGCCCGGGACAGGCGCTGGAGATCCTCTCTTATCCTTCTCGCTCGAAGGAAAGAGGGGGTGGAATCCGTCCTTCTCACTTTTCCGCGTAATCCATAGGTCCCCTCTTCGTCGGGGCCCGGAACTCCGGAGATATACGAGCGAGTGCAACCTGCCCGGTAATGAATGCATGCCATAAAACAAGGATGCCTTGATTTACTCGCCGGGCTAATGTTGAACGCGCAGTATTAATAAATTATCGGTTATTAAATGCGCGGCCATCCGTTTCCACCGTCGGGTCGTTTGCCTGTGAAGCTTACCTTTATCTAGACGGGATGATATTGATCTAGCTACGCTCCAATCCATTAGGAATCGGCGTTCAATTAATTTAATGTGTCGCGATGTAGTAGATTCGCTAAAGCACGGGATCTCGTTAACCACTGAATACCAGGGAAGCTCATTTTTTTTTACAGCGTTTTATATTTCCTACGTTTCTGAACTCGTTGGGATGATACATGATCCTTAATAATCCTATTGAATTTATTCGGATTTAAGAAGATAGATAATTTTCATTTCCGATTAGATACGGAATTTATCTTTTACCTTGATTAGACCTTCGCTATATCATAAACTTCCCTCCATGATTAATGTTACGAGATCAAAATTATTTCATATCGAGTCATCATTTCGTAATTTTCATACATTTTGTTGTCTAATAAAATCGGAATTTTCATGTGGGCGGACGTTAATTTGCATCATAGCGTAAGAATACCAGGCAGTGTGCTATCTCAATTATCTTGGGCCGAGACAACGCTTTCGTCTAGTCTGCCCGCGCTTATCCACCGCAGACTTCCTCGAATAGAGAGCGCACGATTTACGAGGCAATCTGAAAATTGAAATTTACACCCGCGCACGTCGGCGACAGGAAAGATCGGCGCGATCGGCGCCGCGAAAGTGGGTCGTAAGAAAACAGTTGTCGATCTCGCGGTCTCGAGATCGCTCTTAAGCGTGTCGCACCTTAACGCGGTGCGCTTTCAGCGGTGGTTTCACGAGACTCGATACTATTATACATCACGCCAACATCTGAGAAGGCAAGAGAGAGAGAGAGAGGAAGAGAGAGAAAGACGGGCAAATCGGCGGGGGAGAGCGGTGCGAGAAAGCAAGAGAGCGGTCTCGCGGTTGTGATTAGAGCTTGCCGCCCGGTGATTTGTGGTCGAGCGGGTCTGTTAATTGTCACCAGGACGCCCCCTCGGTTTTATATCTCTGCTCCGGACCAGCTTTTGCACGCGGGACGTGTAATGCGCTATCAACCGCGCGCTGATTCGTCTTGCAACGGCGAAAAGATAATGGAACGTCACGTAAACGATGCATAAGAGTACCTTGCGTCTTATGATTACGCTATCTCGATATATGAAAATCAATTTTAGAAATCCGCATCAACAAAAGACAGTGTCTTGGATTCTATTAACCTCGTCTTTATATGAATCTCAAACAGCTGTTTAGATTGTACGCTACACTGTGAAAAAAGTATGTAAAATTACACATATAATCAATTTAACAATTACGTTATTTATAACAGAAATATATAAATTCATGTGCTTTTAAAATTAGTTTTTTTTACTTTTTATTGTGTAAATATTCGTTTATATTTGATGAGAAATTACAAGATTAAAAGTGTAATTTTTGGATTTTATGTAAATGTACAATTTTTTGTAACATTTATATAAAATTTAAAAATTACACTTAATAAACGAATATTTACATAATAAAGAGTAAAATAATTAATTTTTGTAAAAGTACATGAATTTATATACTTTCGTTATAAATAGCGTAATTGTTACACTAATTATATATGTAATTTTAAATTAAATTTAATATGTGAAATTGTATAAATACATATACAAAATGTATTATTACATAAACATTTCTAGAAATCTACTTCTAACATGTAAATTTATTAATACAAGATGCTTACTTTACCATTTAAAGTAATAATTTTATCTATAAAATGTAAATTTACTAATGTATGTAAATATACACTTTTAATAGTTAGTCTCAATATTACCCACTATAATAGTTGTAAATTTACACAAAAATTTTTTTACAGTGTATTATGACTTCATTTCCTTTAAAAGCGATATGAATTAAATGTATGTTTCGCTAAATAAGGAAAGAAAGATTGTAGAAATGCTAAAAAATATTCTTCATTTCTAACCACATTTTTGCTAAAAAAATATTCTTGCACTTCCAATAATATATTTTTTCTACAACAAAAGAGATGCGGCAGGAAACTTGTGTGAACAATTCTCGGTCGTTCTTCAACGGCGCAGGAGGCCCGTAAAAAGTTCTCCGTAAATGGTGCACGACAAGAACGAAGTACGACGGTGTCCCGCGGACGTGTACATATGTGGACGCGTTTAAGTACGCATCACGCGCCGAGGGGAAGGAAGGGGGAGGAAAGGAGGATGGGACGGGGCGCAGCACGTGCACAATGGCTACGTCCGTCAAGGTTGGATCCTCTTAATTAACCCGACTGGTTACATCGTTCCTCCTGCGCGCGACGGACATACCGCCTCGTCCGTACCCTGTTTCGTTTCCCGAAGACGCTCCTCCGCGCCGGTCCTCCGCTGCCCGTTCCGTTCCTCGACCTTCTATTCTCCGCTTCTACGAGAAAGCGGTGTCCTTTTATCGGGATGAGTTGTGTCGCCGGCCGGTGCGCGTCGTTATTATATCACTCTCATTATGCGCGCTTGCGCCAAAGGCGGTACCGGTCTGCGGTTACCGTTCCCTCCGCACGTCCCGTTTCCTTCGTCCGGACGAGAACGGCGATGCCGCGGAGAAGCGGGACGGTGCCAGGACGCGCTCCGGGGAACTACCGTGAGACGATTACCGCGCTCTCGATCCTTCGCAGGTGGTGGTAGATGCGCGATAAGAGGGAACTCGCCTACGGTAGGGTTGCGGCACGCGATGCCCGGTGCGCGATAACGACTGGCATCACGGGAAGGTCGAAGTGTACTTCCTCGAAGCCTTCTTTCCATGGACGCCTGTCTCTCTTCCGCCCAGGTCTCTGTTCCGACTCTACTCGTTCAGGGTCTGATTCGTTCCCGAGATTGGCTCTCGGGGACACAGGTGGAACTTTTCTCTCTTCCTCTCTCTCGGCTTGTATATTTCCTTGCACTTGGTCCTTCTTTATTTTTTATTAAAATAAGTCTTTTCATTTTGTTGGATAAAAATGGAAGATTGCGAAAGTCTTTGGATATTTTTGTTGTCAATTTTGCAAATCTGAATTCTTAACTGACGGTAGTGAAAACGTCATATTAAAGAAAGACTTTGACATCTGTAAGCGACTATAATAAATCGTCAGAGTATTGTATCTATTTAGCAGTATTATCTTTGGCGAAAGAAACCTCACAGCTCTCCAGCACTTGTCTCCAGACTCCGTATCTTGTAATTCCAAGGGAACACGTCGGTCTGCCTGGTTGCGCATCATCCGGACGAAAGAATTCGCGTAGGTGTTCCGCCATCGATATGCAGGTGCGATTACCGGATCGTCTCGCGATCGTTCCTCCGAAGAAACGGAACAGGGTCGGCCGATCGCATCACGATTCGAACAGCTTTAAAAGTCACGACTGCATGACCACGTGAACGTCGGACACGTAGATTATTTCGCTTCAATTCAGATCGTACGGCTTGAAAATTCAGAACAAGAAAGGAAGTATATCAAGGTGATAAATACCACCGTCTAGAAAAAGATTTAATCTCTGATTAACATGCTTGAAATCAAAACGTTCCTCTTAAGCGTTTATTTTTTTCTATTTGTTGTATGTTTCAACGTGTGCGATCTCGAAATTTGAGATGAAGTATCCTATGCACACATATATAGCCAGTCAATGAGATTGCTATGCTAATTCCGTTAATGTCGCATGAGTTATGGCGCGGTGATTCTTTTCTTGGCGGGAAGAAGCGTCCGTTTGCGGAGGCGAAAAAGACGACGCTTTCTATGCAGCCACCGGTGACGATACTCTCGCATGTATCTTAAGACCCGATAAATTGAACTTAAGGAGGAGGAAACAGAAAACGGAAAGACGATTCGAAAATGAGAGGGAGAGAGAGAGAGAGAAAAGGAGAAACCAACCTTGGCATCGTGTGCGCGGTAGTCATAAACGCCTTATCGCGAGCCGAGCTGCGAGCATTCTCGCTCGCAGTAACAGGTGAAAAAAGGCCACCGTAATCTACGGTAATTGAGATCCGATACCAATTAACGACCGCCCGATGTAAATGAGCGGAGCGTTAATGTCGCGCGGCGGTGGCGCGTTTTTGAGACGAGCTGGAACGATAGGGATACGAGGAGCAAACGAGGCCCTTTTGTTGCTCGACTAAGGACGATAATTGAGCGGATAATCGGTAAATTATTGAAAGAATACTCGGTAAGAGCGTGAATAATGTCGCGGTAATCTTGGCATACATCCCAAAGAAAGATGGAACAGAATAAAGTAGAATTTATATTGTAAGAATTTATATTGTAATTCGTGTGTGTTTTCACAGCTTTATCAATGCACAATATCGGCGATAATTATCAGTACATCTGTAGGTCCTTCGTTAATATTGTAATCTCGTTTTAAGTTTAAATATATATCAGATTTTTTACTCCAAATAACATTTTTAGTGCACTTGAATTGAAGATATGAAATGACATGGGACAGCTGAAGCAGCGACTATAGATTTGCAATCTTTTCGAAATAAATATATTGACAACTTGAATGATACTCGTGGACGATTAAAGGATGCAAGGGTACGAATGTAATCGACACTACATCCATAGAAAAGATTTCTAAATTTAATGTTATTACACTTCAATCTATCATAAAATAGGATCGATATAGTGACAGTCATATTTTTTATTAAAAAAAGAATATTTTAATCTTAAATGGAAATTTCTTAAATCTAGAATGAAATGATCCTGATACTATCTACAAAAGACGACAGACGCATATCGGTTTCGCGCAACTATTGGCTAATATCAAATTATTCTAAGTGCAAGAATATATAGCCTAGATTTCTTTATATTATTCTTGTTTCCAGATTATAAAGACAATCTTATTTAATTCGAGAGAGAAGAATAAGAATTATTATTTTAGTTTTAAAATTGTTTCATAAGATTGTGACTTAAATGTATGATTGTGGATTAAATGTATCAAGAATATTTTTCGTCCTATTAGAAGAAATCCTTTCTGAGGGGGTATAATTATCCGGAATACAAGACAAAAAATTCGCTAAATTTGCTTCAAATATTAAACGCGCATCTAATTAAACAAACATGAGGGTTGGCGTTTTCTATATATGATTTTCTCTGTATGACTGTTGACGCGACCAAAGAAAATAGTTGCTCGTGGAAGGTGAGTTTGCATGTCCGCTTCGTCCCCGGAACCGTGAGGTCGTCGGCACATCGTCCTCCGCGGCCATCGCCGCTTAATTCGCACCCACGCCCGATCATTAGCGCCGATTCCCGACCTGCCTCAACATCTCGCATTATGCGCTCTCAATCATGCCGGCCGTTCACGGCCGCCTAGTCGCCCGGGGAGCCGTTCGAATCATCGCTCCTCCTCTCCAGCGTCAATGACGCTCTCTATCTCGTAAATAACCGAGATTCTCCGTAATTGTTTTAGATGAGTACCTGTCACCTGTTGGCTGCTCTAGCGCGGAGGTGACGGGGAAAAACAGAGAAGTAGAGGAGAAAAATTTTAATGCGGCACGCAAGTCAGGAAGGAAGATGGAGATGGACGATAAATCAAGCATCGGTGCATCACTCGAAGACTGATTCCAGGTAAAGAAGCAACGAGAGAGGAAGAATCGTCGAAAAGGGAGATTTGCAAAGAGGGAGGATACTCGAGTACACGTGGGATAAGTAAATCATAGGGTAAGTAAGTAAATCATTGATGATTGCAACGTTGGTCGCCCACTCGGCTCCTTTCAAAGATCTTTCTCTTTTTGTATCTCTTTTCTCGTATCTCCTTATGTATCGCATTTACGTTTTATACGTACAAAATTAACATTGTGTTTATCGGAATATTAATGAGTCAATTAAAGCAAAGATTTCACTCAAGGCAATTATGTTAAAAGTAAAAGGGTTAAATTGTTGCCAGAGAGATGCAAAGATTTCAACATGTTACGAAACAGTTTGGGATAAATCTATGAAAAGCGAGGAATGTCGTTCTTCGAGGGCTATACCATTTATTGCGAACACATTTATATCATCGTTAACGATAGCACAAATATCGATTGCTCGCGGACCAAGCCAACATTTTGCGAGCTTTTACGTGCAAGATTTACGCGTCGAGAATCGTCGTCGTGTATATCTTAACGACAATCTCGACACATTCGGGGGATGAGATCACTGCTCCGGACAAACATCATTTCGCTGAAATTCGCGTGTCGCGAGTAAATTTACCGGACGTTTATATCGCAGATTAGCAAATACATTGTGCCGCCCGTTGGTCCGCATAAATGAAAGATAATCTCGCCCATTCGCGGAACCATTGCGTGTCGAGAAACGTTTTCTCGGAACACAATGTCGAAACGATGTGCACTATCGCCGCAAGCAAAAGTGAAGGGCCATAACCGAATGATTAGATATCTCTGAACCTTAACGTGCGTCATTATCAGGAACATTAAATGTCTTCTACAGACGACATTATATCTCGTATCATGGGATCGTTATTACGTTGAACGAGAAAAGTCAGCTATTCCGTAGCGTTTGCCCTAATAGGACGTCCAAATAGTACTTAAGACAACAAATGGCAAGAATTTTCCAAGCCATTTGATCAGATTTAGCTTCGGTAATCTCTTCAAATGGATGTTGAACATTAACTGAATATTTTAGGTCGCTTCTTCCGCTCTTGTATCTTAAACACTTGTACCTCTAGTCTTTTTAATGATCCAACTTTTAAATAATCCAAATAAATGAAGCAACATTTGTACGTGCCATAATTTCACTTTCTTCATATTTAAAACAATTTTAATTTGAGTAAAGCTTCTCTGAGCGAGGTCCGACGAGAAAACGCTTGCCTAATAACGCGAGTTAAATGAAGCGGGTGTAATTTATTTCTTCTTGACCGATAAGATGAATTTCCGTGTTCCAAGAGAGTAGTGCGAGCTTCATCTTAAACGTCTATTTATAATAAGGCGACGCTTATGTACCGCTTATATCGTCGGCACCGCTATCGACCACGCTACTTACGACCGGGTCCGCGCTACCAACGTCGTCCCGTCAGCGTGGATCCATTAGTCACCGGTTGACACGTTGACGGCTACCGTATATACCCACTACCGCTTACCTTGATGGACCGACCGTAGGGGCCGAGGAGGCGCCGGTTACGAGTCGAGAGAGGCGAGATCGTCTTCGTGCGAGTCGCGCGCGGGCAACGGCCAGTTAATGCTATGCCTGTTCTGGGCGACGGTGACACTGCCAGGGAAAAGCGTGCATTATCGTACGTGGCCGGGTATATTCCAGATATAAAAGAGAGGAGGAAACCTATAAATTAGTAGAGCCCGAGATCGAGTCTCACGCATGTGAAGCTCGTGACGCGCGCGCATTTATTATCATAAGCGACGTGTCGGCTCAAAATTATTCCGCCCGCAGTTATCGCCGCGAGTCAGCGCCGATACCTGATACTGGAGGAGACGATTTGAATATTTCCCGACACGATGTGCGTTATGTATCTCGGAAAAATCACTTCAGTGCGAGAGACTTCATAGGTAGATGTACCTTTTAGAAGAGATCGCAGCAGATGTGACTGCGATGGTAGATATATTTAGAGATTACGACTGGCTGAAGAAGCGATAAGTACCAATCAGATTATATCTGAGAATTTAGTGATATGGTGGAATTCATAGAATTTCTCAGAGGAATGCACGAGTAATGAACTCGACAATACATATCTGAAAATAAATGTAAAGAGGTTATTTATAGTTTAATATCGTGGATCTCGATCAATAGTTAAACTTCAAGTCTAGTAATTAAGACTCACGTTGTTATAATGACAGAAAGTACGGTGATATTTCTTTCCTTTTAAAAGAGAAAAGTTTTAGAACGTTTTAGAACTTTATTTACGTAATTTCAACATCAAGACACATAATTTCTTTTATATGGAAACTATCCAATTATTTTCTCGACACCCAAGTTTTTTTCAGAGCAGGAAGACCGTGTCTAGGAAATTTGAAACTGCTTATTATGAAATTCTCGTTGATATATGAAGTAAGAACGCATACTCGAACAATCGTCGATTTATTAGAAAGCTATCGATTTGTCTCCGACTTTGCCAACCAATTTCCATTCGCTTCTCAGGCGAGTGGAGCGGAGAGAAGAGCGAATGGTGAAGATGAGGTTCTCATAGGATGCGTAGGTTCACCTACGCACATTAGAGGTCAGGTACGCATCTTTCAGGCGCCATTATGTTGCCTCCGGCCGACGAAGGAATTACGTTGGCACACGCGCGAGCGCGATATTTATAATGCCATGCTTAATTGTTGTCCGTAGATCAACCGTATATCGTAACTTCTCTGGAAACTCGCCCACGTGAAAGTGCATACGCGACCCCGTCGCATAATTTCTAAGATCGCCAGCGGACTTTTCGCGGTGGAAGTAGAAATTTTGTGAACGCCATTTTTTATTTCGACTTTCCATTCATCTTGCTTCTTCATGCAGCTCTTTGGCCTTCTCACTTTTTAGAAAAGCGAAATATATAATTACATTTATAATTAATTTTTGTGAAAAAACTCTTGGTTTAATTATAAAAAATCTTTATAAATTAATTGTAATGATTAATGATAGCGATGTGGGCGAAAGAGAGAGAAAATATAAGAATTAAATCTGTATTGTCTCCCTTGATGGGCTGTTTTGCTCTCGCACATAGTTAAATGAGATGCTAAGAAAATAAATTCGTCAAGTTTACACAAGCTTGAGGAGACTAATGCGTCCCTGCGTAGCAAGAGGTCATAGGTGGCTACCGTACGCTGCCTCTGTGCGTTGATAGAACCTCCTCGTGGAAGGAGCAAGACGAAGGCGACGAAGTAGACTTCTTTCTCGAGGGGCTGCCTATGTCTCTCCCACATCTACCGAATATATATTCACTAAGTGTGATTCTATGTACCAGCCACCGGTATCCTTGATGCGGAGTTATATCGCGCATCAATTGATCGCCGAAGTAGGTAGCAAGATACGTGCTGGAGGATAAAACACGCACAGGAGGCTAATGTAAGACGGCTTCGTAATGAGGTGACGAGAAACGTTATGATCACGACAGTGCATTCTTATCCGTATCGATAATTCTTTCAAACGTCTCGATAAAATTGTTGCAATAAATTCCGAGAAGTATTCGATAATACTTTTCGCAATTTTACGTTGCATCATACGGAGGGATAGAAAATTATGATCGTGAAAATTATGCAATCCATTGAATGCAGCGTTTATTTTCACGAGTATCATTATCGTAACTGGAAACTTGAGAAGTGTATTACGATGTTTCCGAACGCGACGCGAAACATAACGCGTCACTAAATGTCATCGTCGATGAGCGCGTATCGCCAGTCACATTGGTTCATTATCATTCGTGTCGTCGTGCCTATGTCTTCCGTCCGCGGTTTCCTTTAACTCCATCCGATGCCTCGTTTTATATGGAGCACAAAAGGGTCCGCATGAGACGCAAATGCACGCGCACTTTCTGCCGTTTTTCGACATTCGTGTCGCGGTCAACGGAATTCACTTAAGCGGGGAATGCGTGGCTCGTGTTCGCAATCGTTTCCCTACCGAGTGCATCTCGTGCTCCGTCCACATACTCACTTATCCGCCTTCCCTTATAACGCGAACGCGTTTCAGCGAGCACCATTCGCATTGACACCGATTTGAATACCGATGTGGTACAGGTGCGATCGGAAATTCGAGACGATGGGAATATCGTACGCGAATATGTCAAATGCACGCATATTTCGGATTCTACGTGCATAGGTAACGAGGAATGAGCTTCTTCAACGATTATTATTTTTCTTCCATTGCTTTGGTTTCAAGAAAATTTAAAAGTTTTTAGAAAATTGTTGACACAAATGTATCAAATAAATACGAAAGTGCAGAATAGATTTCTTCGATTTTTTTAAAAATTTTTATTTTATCATAAAGCAACGTATATTGATGCGTGTATATGAACGCAAGAAGTTATGGAACGGTACATTTTTACTTTTCCTGATGGTAGTGGTGCGCTGACATTATTTTAAAATCGCGGCACACAAATGCGCAACCTTTAATCGTGCTCCGACGCATTAAGATGACAGTTATTCCTTCAGCCAGGCGCGAAAAAAATAATAGTGCCCCTTAAGAAAATACGCACGTGAGCGCAGCTATATTTCTCAACGCTGCGAAACATTTTCTCGGTTGCACAGCGTGATGTCGATCCGACGCGGCGCACGCATTGCGCCAAATAAAATGATATCACTGGTATTATAAACCTCGCGCGAACAGTCAAGTACCGATCAGAAATGGGCCGTGCAAAATTGCAAATACCTGTGGCGGTAATAAAGTCGAGCTGTAATTATTTTATTGCACGCAGGCGCGGGTGCGTGTCACGTTAAAGGCTATAAATATAAAGACACTCTTCTATTCTAAAAGCCTGCCGATTATTTAGCGGAGTCCTTATGTATCTGCGTCTCGCACGCGCGCGTCCGCTACATTGATAATCTGATAAGCACTTTTATTCGGTCGGGCGTGGTCGGGGAATTAGGGCGGAATAAATGAGGCAGTCTATTATCCTGGAAATGGAACGCACGAGATTTCCGATATATCGTCGTATAGCGACCGTGCACTTTCGTCTCCTTTGCATACCGATGATAAAGTGAAAAGTATGTTAATTTTATCGGGCGCGGTCGCGACACACGCAACGAAAACGAGGCACCGACGCATTGTTTACGGCGCTTTACATTTTCACGTGCGTGCCTTTTGCTCGGTATAATTGAATTATTATGCGCGGATATTGGGGTTACGTATTATACTCTTTGCCACGAAACGGTTGTCAAGAAGACTTACTAATACAGCGAATTAATTTATTTACGATTTGTTCCATGAAACAGTTTGTAATTTAAATTTGTAAATATGTCGCACATTTTACATAAGGATAATTGATGTGCAAAGGGGTTCTTGGATTCTTTGATTCTTTTACAATATGTATAATTTAATATACGGCAATAAATAAAATTAATTGAATACAAAATCGGCGATGACAGAATAATAGCTTATTATTATCTACTTCGTATTTCAATTTGATCGAAACTAATTGGCATTCTCCCAGCACAATAATTTTCGAATTTCGCCGAGAAGAAGGTCAAGAAACGCAGAGTTCCATAAATTTGCAATTAGTTTGCTGGCCGACCGATTAGTTAACCTGGAACTATCGTCTATCATGACGCCGAAAAAATGAATCGCGCTGGCTGCGTAGATTTAAATCGGAGACTGTGAAAGTACAATAGTCGTGGCTGCTCACGTGTGAATGGCTATAAATTCACCGTAACCAAACTGAATAAGTTTGTCTAGCTTAGTCTTTGCGAATTTGCATCAAAAGACAGCAACGTAACCTTCCGCATAACGCGATAAAAAAAAACTTGCATAAATCAAGGAGCCGGCAAAAGAGTGGATTTTAAACTGGATATCAAAGTCGGAACCGAGGTACCACTATCACTATTTTCACCCGGCTAGAAGTAGGAAAGCAATCGCCGTAAATCCAGTCATACAGTTACTCCGATATCCTCTGGTCGGGCAAATCCGGTCAAAAGTACCGCCGACATTCGCTACTGACGTTGGACCGATCTTGGCACCGGTCGGTTCCCGATACCGCCGACACACAAGAGGAGAGATAAGGGTTTTCTTATTGAGCGGCGATCTCGAGAGGAAGGCTTCCCGGTGTATCGGCACCGGTACACGGGTACTGCATTACTCGCTCGGGTAAGTCCTGGGTAAGACGCTACTGAATCACGAGATAGGAACATCGGCTCCCTTGCATTTTCTCGCGTCGTCCCGACCGCAGGATTCGGGTCCTAGTATCGGAGACCTGGTACGCGCCGATAACTAACGAGAAAAAGAAACGCGTGCGACGACTGCTGGGACTAATCGAGTGTGGCCCTCTCTTAATTTAAGTCGACGATATCGCGAGACTCGCCGCGCGAAGCATGCTCGATACATTGATAGTTTGCACGTGTGCATGCGACACATACTCTCGAAGCTGACTAAGGACCGACACACAATGAGATACGGGGATAACGTACGAGGAACAAGGAATAGACACAAAAATGCAAGCTACATAAACAGAGTATCGATTATATAATGCTAATGTTAGAAGTAGAATATCATTTATATTTTTTAATCAATTAATATTTTTAATTAATTACAACAATAATATTTTTAATTAATTAACAATTTTATTATCTCATAAAAAAGGAAGGATACACCTTTATTATCTAAATTTTCTTTCCATTACGCGCTATTATCAAAACGGAACATGGAAATTGATGCAAGCTAAAATTCCGTTTACACAGACATCATCGAACGGTGTCTTCTCTTCGAATAATCTCTTCCTCCCGCGAGCTAGTAAACAGGATAATAGTTTGTCGGAAAGAGCTAAAGCGCAACCGTTGACTCGGCCACCCTTTCTCGATCTTCCGCTTGTTTTCTCTGTATGGAACCGCTATCGGTTGCCGCGACAGAAAGCGCAATTATAAATATACAGCGCGGCAAGACAGAACTGGGCATGGTTCGCGTTTGCAGATTTTTCCTGTTTTAAGACACGCGTTGCTCTTTACGTCCACGAGCACGTACGAGCGGCGGCAGGTGTGCGTATAACTCGTATAAATATCGCCGCGCGGCGATAATTATTCGATACTTTTAGCAGAACTGCCGTGGAAACAGGCTGTTATTATCGTTTCCCGATATTCAATCGGCCGTCGAACCGCTTACTCCCGCGCGTGGCGAACGATGAAATATGCCGGCATTACGGTACCGTTTGAGAAAGGCGCAAGAAGCAAGATTGCAACAATGTCCGTAACCCTGTTGTGCATCGTTGTATGCAAACGTATAACGCGGCCGCCGCGGCTTTCCGCGAAACGTACAAAGGAGTGAATAATGTCCAGCGTTAATATATAGAGGCTGCTATCGCTTAATTTGTGTTGGCGCAGAATGTTATTGCGCGAACCGTTATTTATTGAGCTATAAATTGTTACGTGTAGTATTCGCTATTGAATCGTATTACGAGTGTCTGTCGAATTATAAAGTATAATTATTAAACGCTTACTTTACATACCTTACCCGTATAAACCTTTAATTTCATTTCTCGCGCTTTTAACGCCGTTTAAAATCATCTTAACCTGCCGTAGAGGATGTACCCTCTGAATATCGTCAATTCCCCGTTGGAATTATTTATACATCCACGATGGTCGAGCGCGCCTCTCTTTATCCGACGAAGGACATCGCCAGGGCCGTCGATCCTCGCGAGTTTCAGGGATGAAGGAAGGTAGGGACACCGCAGGCGAGGCGAGGAGAGAGTCTCCTCTCTCTCGACGTAGGCGTTCCGGGTATACAGGTGCGACGGCACCGAGAGCCGCGGATAACATCGCTTAATCACACGTGACTCAAGCATACGCGCTCCACCCACATCTCGTTCCGTATCTCGCGCGGATTATCTATGCAAAAATAAATAAGCTACTAAGTAACGACCGGCCCCCGGTCGCCGGAAAAATGGCCGCGCGCGGGTATATTACTCGTGCCTCGGCCGTCGAACGATTCCGCGGCGCGTCCCGCGATATATTTTTCATCGATGCCGGTGGCAAAGGGTGGTGCCCTCCGCGCTACGTATCGTTTATTGATTTACAGTTGCAGATGTAACCCTTTCTTCCCTCCCCCTTCCCCCGCCTCCTCGCCGTTCTCTCTGTCTCTGTCGGTCTCTCTTCGTTCTTCCTCGCGATTAACATCGACGTTCTGTGTTATGCGAGATGCGCAGCGCATACATCTCTCCTTCTGGCTCCTTATTACGCCGCATTTTATTGCCCGCGATATAATCGACATCGTTAGACTGATTAATCGTTGAAAATTAAATGGTACGGCGCGCGCGGCGTCCTTTTCTGACATCTTTACAAAAGTACTCGCGATATCGGTCGCGAGCATCGGACGCGCCAGACGCGCTCCCCGCTTGCGTTACATCGTAATGCACCTTCGACACAATGCCGGGGCCTCTCTCTTATCCATCGGGAAGAATAATGGCGATAGCCCCGGGGACAGTGGCCGTGTATATTTTATTATGCTCGGCAGCAGTGTCGATAAAAAGGTGACAAATCCCTCCTCGATTTACTCGTCGACTCGGCGCGCGATGCATAATTGACAACGGGAACGTTTCGCTTTCCGAGCGAGGTCGTAATTAAAATCGTTGAGACCTCGCAACGATTCCGAGAGTAATCATTAGGAGGAGACGAAGATGATGGCGACATCGATTGTAACATTCGAGCGGAAAGAGGCAAGAAATTGCAAAGCGCAGGCAAGATTTTCTTCGAAACGACTTACCGGAAACATCACTAAAACGTACATCGGCGGTGTATTTTCTCACCTCGCGGTATTTATCGTCATGGTGGGGGGTTCTACGAGATCGTAAAGATCGTAGAGACCCCCTCGATCGTCATGGTGTCCATAGAGAATCCCGGAGAGGCGAATCGCACTCGCGCCAACAAACTCGTCGCCGTCCACCTCGTGGGCTAGTAAAGGTTTATGACCAGGTAATTGAACACCCGTGTCTCTCGGGATTCCTCGGGGCTGATTTAAGCCGCCGTAATGCCGCATGGACGGGACGCTAGCAGGTATTCCCATTTACGGGGTGCACGGTGGGATCGGACGCTCCGGTGTCGCGGGGTGTCCCTACCCCCCACAAAGCACCCACGCGTGTCGCCATTATCTGAACACTTTGGATACTGCCGAGGCTATTGTATTCACGGGCGCCCCATAAGAAAACGTCGACTTGTTTTCCCAGCCTTTCGTTTTATCCCTTTACTCGAGTCGGGAATGAATCGTTGAAACTTTTCGCTTATTAAATGTTTAATTATATCGATTTAATTTCCTCGCGCGAGAGTTTCTAAATATTTAGAATGGATTTTAGCTCTCTCAAAGGCTGTACTTTATTTAATAATCGCATTATTTTAGTACATCGTACATTACATATTCTTCCAACTGTATCGCGAGGAGCATCGTGAAATCTAAGGCTCATAAATTCCAATCGACGGCGATGCTTCTACCGTATTAGTGCCTCGAGAATGGTCGTTGTTAAAACCTAAGCCGTGTTTGGAAAAATGAGACACAGTTCTGCTGTAATTCTAACACATTTATTACAGCCGTGTCCGTTTAAGTTCCAACGTTAATTTCATCTCTAACATCGGCCTACTTGCTCTTCCATGCCTCGGGACTTGGTATGCCACGCCTACTCTTTTTTAATAAGAAACGTTTATAGCACGGACGTGTTGCTAAGTCTAGACCTATTTCTAAATCTGAAACTATCATAATTTTATTTGACGTAAAATAAGGATTATTAAAGTTTGATTTTTTTCATAAAATATGCTCTATTATTCCGAATTGATCGAATATCTTTTCCAGTTGAATTTTCTAATTGAAATAACGAATTAAATTTCAATTTTTTATTACGTAAAAGTAAAGCGTGTGCAAATTTGTATGACCGTAGCGTTTAATCGCAAGATGTTGGACGGCTTCGAGAATTTAATTAAACGCCGGCGTTTACGCGGTTCAGCCGCATTGGCGACATACGATCACGCCTGGTGTTTCCACTTTTATAGCGCGTGTTAGCGCGTGAATACATATAAATTAACTGTGGTTACACACCGCGCAGGTAGGTTCTGTGGATTTCGCATTTGCCTCGCGTAATTCCGCGGCGAGTCTTGCACGTAGGTGTCCTATAACCTGCCGTCCGCGCGATTAGGCGTCGCAAGCGAATACGCATGAATCATTGCGGGGAAGCGAGAGTCCCGTTTACACCTGTTTACATGTCGAACGCTCGAGCCACCCACGGTCTGCGGAGAATCGAGATGCAACGCCGGAGAGGCAAATCAACGAGAGAAAGAGGACGCCGGGGCCGCGGCGGGCGCGAGGAGGAGAAGAATAAGAAACTGTCGGAGAAAGAGAGAGACGTAAGAGAGGCTCGCTCTTAACGGCCGGTTTGGACCGGCAGCTTCGTGTGAGGTAACGACATAAAATCCCGAGATCTTACTTATACGCGCGTCTCTCTCGCGCGATAATCTCCGGTACCCCCTTCCCCGATCGTACGGTCCCGCTTCCCCCGCATCGATCTCTTATTTAAGCGCCACGTTTCTTTCCCTGACCGGTGGCCTTCCACGTGGGGAAAGTGAAACACCTAACTGTCGCCCATACAAGCCCGGGCACGGACGTTTATTGCGTATCCGAGCCGGTGAATTTGTTTAGCCGCGCGTATCAACGCGCGCACCCGTGGACCCCACGTGTGCGCAATCGAACGGTCCATACCAGCGGCGTGTTGGATAACGAGATAAATTTGTATGTCGCCGGACGAAGGGACAGGCGGCAGGGCCCGACAAGTAAGTCGATAACGATGCGGCGGGTCCGCTGTCGTTAAAGTCAAGACGAATTTTTCAGCGGTATATTTCCTCGAGCACGGTTTCGAACAGTTTCCATCCTTCCAGGATTCCGACTCTGAATTTTTACAGACGACGGAGAACAAAACGAAGTGCTTTATATCAAAATACTGCAGAAGTGGATATAATAGAATTGTTGTTCGTGTGAATATTATTGTTTACATAAATCTTTCTCTCAATATTTCGCAATTAATTTAAGTATCAATTTTAAGTAGTATTCAACAAATGTGATTACCATTATTATTATCTCTTTTTAAAATACTAGACTAATAATAATTAATATAATTGAGAATAACAGAGGAAGTATCGTATTTTTTATATTTGGTCGTTCTTTAAAAATACGATGCTGTTCAATATCAGCATGTTGCTTTATCGTATTTCAGGCGTGCGATGTTTAAGATACCAATAACACTTTGGACGCTTTTTCGAATCTATGCATTCACTCAGGGGTGGTCCGGGGCAAAAGAACCCCGGGGCTTATCGGGGCCTAAGCCCGGGCCGTTACCTACTGCCGTGACGGGATCTCGAGATCTCTGGTGGCCGGTTGGTTCACGGCGAATTATCATACGCGAGGCGAGATTTGAATGGCGAGCTTATAAACGACGCTGCGCACATCCCGCGTACTCGAGAAGATATCGCCTTCACGGTGGGTCATGTCCTCGAGTCAGGATCTGAATTGCTATTCGACCAATTGTATCGCCAACAATTGTCTTTGAACGTTATAGTCATCAATCGCGTTGGGAATAGGCGAAACTCCGCTTAAAACAGGGTTCTATTCGTGGAAGAATGATAGTGTCGCATCTCGAATATCTCATCGAACGCAACGCGACGAGGAAAATGTACAGAGACAATATGCTATGTAAATAACGCTTTTATGCCGCCCACATGTTGACCGAGATTGTCACGTAAGCGTAGGCCACACGACCAAATTTTATGAGATACCTGTTTCGTTAAAGTCTGTCTTTAAAATCGCGCACTACCTTGCGACGAATGCTTTAAACAATTTCAGGTAGATCATTATACTTGTTGTTTAATTCATTAATTATTTATATCTATTTAATCGATTAATAAGAATAATCGATTAAGAAGAATAAGCTTTATATTTATTATATTTATTATATTTATATTTTTTTTTTGATTATTATTTATCTATTAATTATATTTATATATAATTATATTTATATTAATTATGATTATATTATTTATATTAGTTTTATATTTATATTTATTTATTCGATTATTATTATTTATCTATTAATTACTTATTATTCTAATTCTATTTTTCTTCGATAAAAATATTTTAAAAAAACAAAATAATTTCTCATTCTTAAATAGTTTGGATTTTTAACAGTTTTACGTATACGATCAAGCGGACGGTAGGTTCTTTTATCGATACAACGGAGATATCACAATGTTTTTCTGGCGTACCTTTCACAAATATACGCACACGACGTAGACTAATGTATTCAACTCGATTAAACAAATAGAATCTCTTACAGGAAAGCTTATACGATGCCGGTCTGAGAGGCCAAGCCTTATAGATATACAAAGCCCGACCTCCCACCTGGCAGACGAGATCACACAGTCCGCGATTATTATTTTTATGCTTCGCTGGTCAGTTATCGTAATTGGCAATTACCAATAATATTAGATAATTTTGTATATATTTAATAACGATGGGAAGAAATATATATTTCCGAGAATGCATCAACATTCCCTCGCAAGTCACGAGAACGGGGTGACGTAAATCGATTTTTCATCCCTTCGACTGGAACACGTTAGATTCCCAGGCGTTATTTCGCAAGCTTTATATTCCAAGCGGGCAGGAAGAAGGCGCGTAAGAGGACGCGTTTCACCATTTATCTCGTCACCGTCTCCCCGGATCACCGGTTGCCGGTGACATCGATAAATCAGCGCTATCGGGGCTTTCCATCAGCATTAATCACTATAATGATCCTCAGCGCGCAATCCCGAGACAAGGATCCAAATACCGATGCTGCGGCTCCGGGCACCGAGATGTTCACCATTCGGTTATCTCTCGGGACCTCGGGTCACCGGTCATTATCAAGTTGTTATCTTCTCTACGAAAAGTCTCGGACACAGTCCGCATCCCCTTCTGTCATCTCTATCGCCCGCGACGCTCTTTCATCTCGTTCGCACCGCACTGCGCGTAGGGAATGCCGGTGGGAGGACATTGGTCCTTGAACCTGCTTATCTTCCACTGAACTCAAGCCACCTGATTCCTTTCCCTCAGCCAGCAACCTGTTGCTGAAGCGGCAACCTGCCGGTATATATTTGCCAATGTATGTTTATATCATTAATTATTATTATGTTTGCATAGTAAATATTTTTTTATAAATGATATATTTACAACAATATAAAAAAAATTTATCTCTTTATCGTAAAATTGTACCAAAACTTTTAAGGATGTCATCTTCCTTGAGATGTTTAGAAATATTCAAATTTCGATAAATTCACATGCACAACTGAATGAAGTAAACATAAATGACGCTGACAGGATAGAGTGCTCAACGAGTTGATTCTTACAGACGGAACTTGCGCGTTTCGCAAGAATACGCGTTGCAGCGGAACCTTTTATCGTTCTCTGCAGCTAGTTGCTATTGGTTCCATTTACGTCGCAGCCGCTCAGGAGAGCCGGCCGGATGGAAAGAAACGAGATAAGTCGAGTCGTGCGGTACGCACGAGCAGCCTATCTCTGCTCTCGCAGAGTTCTCCCTTTTTTCATTCTCCTTTTCTCTCGAGAAAGAGAAAGAGAGAGAGAGAGAGAGAGAATTTTCTCTTTCCGCCGACTGCGAAGCGAAGTCGGGCCAGCACAATCTGTCTCTTGGCATGTGATAAATCAATCGCGCTCGCGGACGTGCGAGACACGATCAGCGACCCTCGCACGTTCACCGTGCGCACGCATACAGATGCGAAAACACGCATAAAGATGCGAAAAACGGGTGCGAGATAGGCAAATACGCGCGCGCAAGAGCTGGTGAAATATACGAATAGCTTGGAAGACCGACGACATCCTATTGTCATCGGCTAACTAGTCAGTCACGGTCAATTTAATATCGATAACTTGCCTCAGGATCGCAGTATCTCGACGATGGATACTGTTGGAGGAAGGGGATTGCTACTGGACGACGCGCGTTTTTCCGGTCCACCTACGCGGAAGGTGTCGACGCTGGTTTGTTTCTACGACAAACGACGTGAAATCCGAGATTTTATAAAGTTACGACGGATGTCCCTCGTAATGTGGAGATTATCACCGATAGAATCATTTTTCACGCTAATTAATGAAGACGTGTTCCTTCGAAAATGCTGTTATCTTATTACTTGGAAAAAGTCCGAGAGGACATAATTCACCGTATTAAATATCGACAAATTATTATCGATTAGCTGGCGTGAAACTGAGATAATAAATGCGTGCTCGAATGGACCGCACGGGGCTAAACTGTCATGCCGTTTTTGCGTCAAAACCAGATCGGCTAACGACTCTCGACGTTGCTGGCGCGGGAATAAAACTGATTTATGCATTTGCGCGTATCCTGTACTTCGGGGAATCATTTACAAGCGGTAAACGCGCGCGATATCCCGGCAACACTTGATTTCCCGTAACATAACTCGCCGCAATATCGTTACCGCGATTTCAGCATGAGTCTCGCTATGGGGGTGTCCTCTGATTAATGATATCGATTAGCCTGTTCCGGGAATGAAAAAAATAGTCGGCCCTTTCTATAATTACCTGCCGGATAACAGCAAACGAGTGCCGCTGCGCATCGCGGTGATCGATGAATTATTACTGCCGGATGTCCACGTTGATTACGGCAACGCTCCGGTGGTCGGCCGATCCACGCCCGTCCAACGAAATTGTTCGTCCTACATGCTCTCTCTCCTCCGATGCCACTTATCAACTCCTTCATCGAGCCTCCTCGACGAATAACGATGACGGTAGTCTTGCGCAACCTGTTGGAGGTTCTCCACCTTCGCGACCTCGAGTGCATCCACCGGAGAGCACGAATTATTATCGTCGGCACCTAACACGCATGATTGAGCGATCACGGCCTCGCTGGCGGAACGCGAGCACGATCAGATCGAGAGATTCGCTCGTGATTATGCAGATTAATTGAGGTACAAGGTAAATTGATACTAGTGACATTTTAGAGAAGAAAGAAAGGACAGATTGTTTATCATAATTAATTTAGAATAAGTCGAATTAATTTAGAATAGAATGTGTACACATTGTAGATTTATCTGTACCATATTTTCATTGTTGTAAGAAAAAATCAAATTTAATAGAACGAAATCTAACAATGCGATAATCTTCGATGATTATGCATGCAGTTTCGAAGCTAGAAGTGCAGGCGGTGATCAGGTTTATCGATATGCACCATTGCTCCGCTGCAAGGCTCATTACCTCTATAACACCCAGGATACATTCGTATCGCCAGGGCCTTTTTAATAAGAACTCTTCGGTCAGGAAAGCAAATACGCGAGACACATTGATAGACGTTTTAATAGACCGCATTATTTCAGTAATAGCCGACTCATACATCTTGGACTAGGAAACGTACGCATTAAACATTCAGAAAGCATTTATTTAAGCGTAAGCTTAAGTGTTGCAAACCATTACGTTCTTGTACTGTTTTCTCCGAATACCGTATATTCCTCTCTCTCTCTCTCCGTGTCGTTGGCAGAGTAAGCCTTTCATTTGAAACAGAATGTGTTATCTTAAATAGCGTGATTGATAAAGGCGAACGAACAACTCAATATGCGACGTCAATCTTGTCGGGCTGACCATACAAAGCATTATCGATCAATAGCGCGAATGTGTAAGACAAATCAATGCTATCACAATAAGCTTCCTCCCTTTCCTGCCTCGGCCAACGTCTCTTTCATCTCCTTCATGGCAACGTGGCGCGTACGCGAAGAAGGCTCTCATGAATATTCAGCGTACAAGTTGTCCGCGAGACGCTCGCGGGTCCAGCGGCTGACATATACTCTTGTTGATCATAAGTGGGTTTGTTTCGCTGATTGTTGTCGCGTCGTTGGGGCCCCGAACCCGGGGGACGCGTTGAATATGCATCGCCCCGGGGGGCCCGGCTTTGCTGGCGTGCCCCGCGATATGGCGCTCGAGCTTATAGGTTCTATAATTTGCACCGTGCTGATAAGAGCCGGGGATTCGTCTGCCCCGTTGCGCCCAGGCATCAGGTTCGATCGCTCGCATCCGGCACGTCGAAACGCTGCGTAACTCCAAGGTGTGCCGGTCATCGCTCATTCGGCGCCGTGACTAACACACGAGACGCGAGAATGTCCTAATGCGACTTGTCATTTTGAAATCGCATAACTGCATAGCTATTTTAACCTAATACAATTTTAATCGTGTATACCTGGCTCTATTTTTACATATATTAATATAGGTATTATTCTTTTATTATTCTTTTATTTTAAGGATGTTTTGTATCTATTTTCCAAATTTGGAGAATTTAATGAAAATTGTACAGAATGTCATTACATATGTTTAGAGTCTTCAGTACAATTTTTAAATCGATGCGTTCACAAGTTATAAGGATTTTAATTTGCACCGAATTAACATGTGTTCTTATGGGAAACGTTTAACCACGTCGAATCAAATGACAAAAACACATGGAAATAATATTCGGAATTTGTTTAAAATTTGCGAAAGTTTAGATACAGAGGAAATATTTAGTCCAATAATATTATACAAGTACTGACTGGTTAAAAAGATATTAAATATAATTCAATAAAGTTAGTCATGTATCTGTCACAAGACGAAATTCTCTGCCAAAAGTTAATCATTTCGATTAACAAAATTCGGAATATTTCAATAAAAACGTAATAAATATTAAAAATTACATCTCTTCCACACAATTTCTTACTCAAAATACACCAAAAGTGGATATTCGTCAATATTGATTTTCAGCTACTTTTTGCTGGGATTGTACATACAAAACATTAATAGCTACATTTTAAATATACATGCAATATATTTTAAACATATTATGTAATTTAATATTAATTAATAAATAAGAAATAAATAAAAATTAATAAATATTAATATTTTTAAATTTTGATTTATATAGTAGCTTTTTTAAAGGCAAATATCTTGTGTGAAAGTGATTTTGAATCAATCTGAAACGACTTTTTTATACGATGTGCAGACATCAAATTATTCTCCCGGATATGTTTTCAGTCGCATTTCTATTTTCATTTATTAAGGTAATCTCGATTTAAATGTGCGTAGTGCGGTGCATGTTTCCTATCCGCAAAAAAGCCTACGCGTCAGATTGGATTCATTATCTGTCTGGACCCGCGGATTTTACTGGCGGATGCTCAGCGGAAGATCGTAGATCGAGCTTTTCCATTGCCAATTAATTACGCGTATATGCGTTTAGACGGATAGCTATCGTAGCGATTGGTCTCCCTCTCTCCCTCTTTCTCTCTCTCTCTCTGTCGAGTTCAAGTTTTCTCGTCTCCTCGCCGTCCTTTTCTGCGCGTATACATGTCGTACGACATAATCGCAACCGGATAATCGAGAACCCGTTGGCGGATCGAATGGTATCTCCCTTGGATTCTCTCGAACTCGCAATGTACGCTACTGATTTATAACGTGGAAGCCGCTATCGCACGTTTCTGCAATCGAGAGCCATTGATAACGTCACGGTATCGGTACCGTGATCACGTAAACCGGCGCCAGGACGCTGCACGAAACTCGGCGACGGTTACCGTGAAATCATTTCTACGCGCAACTTCGTTCATCATTTCCCTTCCTTTAAAGAGACTCTGACGATTGTCGCGCAAAACTCGATGGCAGTCAGATGGCACCGGCGGCTATCGGTGGCGCCAAGATAGGAACCTGAAACGGACGCGCATAAATCTCGAAGGAAATGAAATCGGAATAAATTTCCGCCAAGATTAATAATTTCTTGATATATTTGATAAAAATGATCAAACGAGTGATTAGAGTCAAGAAACACATAAACATGACATTGAACATTACGAATTGCGTACAGATTTATCGTTTTCCCTTAGTTTTTGCATGGCTCCAAGTCACGAGATAAGATAAATCAAAATGATTTAACCAATCGATTTGTCGAGTTGTAATATCGTTATCTGTTTTGCACTGTTGCACCAGCGGCAGAAGTAATGTTCATAGCAGATATGTGCTTATACTAATAGGCAAGCACACGCAAGACTGCCATAGAAGATTGCAATGGGAAACTGCTAGATCTTGTTTGTTACGATCTCGGGTTCTTAAGAGTGAATTTAATTTGATCGCCGCTTTGCTGTTTTGCACCTGTGACTTGCGACTTCCTATGCGACATAATGTCTAAAATTTATCCGTTATTTTTGTTATATAATACTATTTCTTGCTGCTTTTGATTTTTATTAGTACAGATATTGTAGACTAGAATTTTATAAATTCAATATGAATTTATAACATGTTACATAAAGTATCAGCTGTGTTAAAGCGCCGAGTATCTTATATGTAGTCGAGATTTAAAATAAATTAATCCAAACATTTTCGAAGTGCGCATCATGCTTCGCTTTCGTATCGTGTTACGCGTCGACGTGGTTGAAACAAGCCGTCATGAAGATATTGGTGAAGTTACGTGTCGTGGTGAATCGAGTGCGTTTACGGCAATCCGAGCGTTACGCGCGCACTCAACCGCGATCGCATCGTCGTAATAATCTTTCCAGCGACTATCATCGCGCGCGCGGGAAAAAGCGCTAATAGTAAAACGAGCCTACGTATTAATATGCGCACGCATACACGACGCCCTCGCTTGGAAGTGAAGCAGCCTCGAAAGAAAGAGGCGGCGGATGGCATCGGGAGGAGGACAGGAGCGGAGAAATTGTTCGCGAATTGAAAATTTTTAAATAAAACTACGATAAATCTAGCTGAAATTTATTCGATATTTACGGATACGTGTAATTTCTCGATAATTATTTTTTTTTAATAACGTGCGTGCTTGTCGTTCATTTTCTGCATTTGACGGACTTCGCGTTCCTTTCAGATCATCCTGATGTTTCTCGACGAGCCTCGTAGCCAGTCCGCCCCTGTAAGAGGTAGACGAGAAAAGAGAGGCACAGACGCGCGGGTATATCTCGCGACCGCCCGGAGTATCGGAGCGGCGAAGGCGCGGCTGTGCGCATAAAATTGCGAATATAAGCAACCTGCTCGCAATAGGCGCGTCCTCTTGCACGCAGGTAGGCACGCATGCACGCGCACGCAGACGTGACCACGTATTTAGCCCCGAGTATTCTTCTCGTGCTTATTTTTAGTCGCAAGAAACCTCTCGCGAGCTGGCGCCGTTAATAAGCTTTTTGGAAAGCTCCTTCGGTGTCCAGCTTAAACGAAGAAGAAAGCCCGTTGCTCGAGTTATTGCCGGCGGGCATTAACGGTAACTTTGTAATATTACTGATAACATTCCGGTTCGGTGATAAAAATGCGAGCTAAGTAGCATCAAACAGAATTAGATTGCACAATTTAATTAATAATCAATGATTTATCTCTTTAAAAGATACTTTCCGTGATTCTAAAATCCTTTCTTTCTTTGGGACAAAATTATCGCCGCAATCAAAGTTAATTTTATTAAATTCATGGGATTGATTCAAGATAAACGTAGGCAAATTAAATGCTCGTTAAGAACGACAATGGAGAATAAAATAGAGAAACGCTGCGGAGGAAGAACAAGGTATGAGCTACGAGAGTTGTCAGTCTTTCGTCACAATTATCTCCGCGTAACATGCTACAAATCGATCGGTGGATTGAAAAATTATCAGCGGGGACCCGTGCCCCGGATCAACGAACGCGGAGGCGCGATGTATGACCGTCGGTCACGCCAGCCTATCACTCCGTAGCACTTAATTACCCCCCTTGGCCGATGGATGCAGGGTGGTCCACGATTTCCTTGCCGAGATGCCGATCACTCGGTCCGCCTGCTGATTACTCCACGTGCGAGGCAAAAAATTTGCTTGATCGACACGCTCGGTGAACATTTCATTAAATACAACTTTCGTTTTCCTATGCAAAAATCACTCGCAAATTAGAAACGTCAGCTTTTTATTCTTTCTTTCTCTCCCCCTCTTATCGTTTCTTTGCCAAGAGTTGAAGTTTTGTCTAACATATTCAAAATTTCTTTGTAAAAATAACATGCTAATTAAGAGAATTTTAACTGAAAAGTTATATAAGATGTATATTACAAGTTATACATATGTGTGCACTGAGAAAAAATCTGATTATATTAATTAGAATTCTGGTAGATTCAATCAGTATGTCTGTTGAAAAATACTTGGACGAACCAGAATTCTTGTAGGAATTATCAGATGAATCTGATTAATTTCTTCCTGTTAAAGTTACCAAATTTTCTCGTTAATAATACTAAATTCACCAGAACCAAGTCGTCTAAAATTTTTTCCATCTAATCTCAAAAGTCTGTTTAATATTCTGAATTCCAACACGATTATTGCATAAATTCAATCCAAATTATTGAATAAATTATTTTAAGTTCAGTTTGTTAGAAATTAAACTGATAAACAGTGATGCAAGAAGAGTATGCAGCTCAAACACACGCAATCAGAGAGCTAGCGTCCTCTTTCTGGCACTACTGCTCGTAAGAGAAAAAAATATACTTTGGATTTAATGTTAATACTAGTTCTTTATATACATTTTACGGCAAATATTGAATACGAGTTAAGTTAAGAGAGTAAGCAAAGAAACTAATGTAACAGGAAATTTTATAGATTCAACCAGAAAATATTAATCAAATCCTTATAGTAAAATCTATTAAACATTCTAGTTATAAAAAATCGAGTCTTATCATGATAACTAGAAATTCTTGTTTGATTTAACCAAAATGCCTTCAATTATATACGTCTTGTTGGTACAATCAAACAAGATTTTTCTCAGTGTGATAAACGTAACATACGTGTTGTTCTACGAGTCATACTATTAATAAAGTAACGCATAAAGGGGCGCTCAGTATTCTTGAGAAGTGACACCTCCATCCAAATTGTAGAAGCAAGACGTCGCTCTTAGATAATAATAGACGTTGACACAATAGCTCTTTATATCAAGCACGGCACAAAGTTGCATTTATGCAGCTGTAGGCTTATATTAATGTAGCGATTGTGCGTATTTTGACCTATTTTTTGACATGGATTTATGGATTTATGCCGTTAGGCGCCGTCAGAGTTTTATAACGAGACTGGACTTAGCGATCTTAATTGCATACAGTGTACCTTCTCCCACGTGTTGTGAATATTACCGTAAAATGAACCGCTGATAGCACATCCAGGCGATGTGACACACATTCTCGCGCGCAATCTCGATTATGGACGCCTGTTTGGGCGGTAAGTGAAATCTTAAAAGTGGCAATTTCACGAAAGAACGTCATTCTACCAGGCCTCGTATATCATAAAGTCATACTTTGATTCGCAAGATATAAATATTAGACGTAAGAACCAAGATAAAATCATGATACATATATGTATATCTGTTGGAAAACTGCGACGGAATGCATGTGATATCATCTAGGTGAAAGTGGAAGTATTTATTGGAGATTTCTACACAGTCTTCCTTTCCCGATATAAATTACATCTCAATGATATACTATATTATTCTCTCTTATTACCCTCATAAATTTTAACAGTATTGCAAACACATCGTGATCTACATTTGCATATTTTCTCGCGAAAGAGAAATGAGAGTAGAGACGTACTTTTTGTTTACAATAATATATAATTATATTTTCAGTGCTAAAAACAATTATCTATTTTTCAAGTGTGACTGTGAATACGTTCGAAGCGATATCGATATTACGACCTTGCTTTAGCCATTTCTCGGGCAAGTCGGAGAGACGACACGGCAAAGTAGGAAGACGAGGACGCGGTCCGTGACTAATCTTTCACTTGGTGAGGACTCCCAAGAGTCCTGGTATCGTGAAGTTCTTGAATTATTACCCTGTTATCTTGTGGCTGGTTGCACGTCGAGGAAGGGTGGCGGGGGATAGACGAGGGCTCCCTCGAGATCCAGTTTCATGAAAGGCACCGACGCTCGCAGTCTCTCTGATGAAGGGGTCCGAGGGAGGGTGGCGGAGGGGGACACGGTGCGCGCGTACCGTTTCTAGTTCTAATCTGTCGGCCATTTGTTAGGCGGTTATGATGTCGGGCAAGGGGGATGGAAGGGTGCCGGAGGGGGTTGCGTTGAATGGAAGGGGTATATGATGCGAAGCACGTTGCCTGTGTCGCCGTTACTCCCGCGCTGAGGCCTCGAGACCACCCTGAAGCCGGCAGCACGCTCGGTAAGGATCCGGGGCAACCTGTGCAACCTGCGGCTAAGCTAGAATCTCAAAAGGCCCCGAGAGCTCGTCTTTTTTGTCGGTTGCGCGTGGAGGCCCCTTTGGTGCTTTCAGATAGTGAGAGGAAGAGGCGGAAAGATGTCCTCTTATATGGAACGGCTAAAATTGGCCCTGCTTGTGGATCATGATTTATGAATGTGAAGACAGTGACGCAGATATTTGTATTTAACACTTTGACACGCGTACGTACGATCTTATGGAATTTATGTGATGTATATATTGCGCTAGAATTTAACACGAAATCAATACTGATTTTCTCTCTCTCTCTCTCTTTCTTTCATTATGTTAAAGCTCTTTGTAAGATTACGGATCGTTTGTTCGATGTCTTTTTGTTTTTATTTATGTGTTTTCACGCATCCATATTCGCGGTGAAATCAGGCATGATGCACAAGTTACGATTCGCTACATTATAAAGCCTACATAGTAACGCCATGTAAGCGTGTCGAGATGGAAAAACATTTGTCAAGTCCGACAATAGCCTTACAAACGACTCGACGAGCTGACGTCTAGTAGATCTCGATGGCGATACAATGGGAGGTATCGTTCAATTCTGGGCGCGCCAGGAAATTCGATATTTCGCTCGTGGATCATCGTATGATGACGATAAATGTTCGCCTAGTATCGCTCGGGGAACGTCAGCCTTTTCCGTCTTTAACAAACGCGTTAGCCATCTCTTTTTATGACTCGATAATGCGCCCAGAATACATACACGTGTCTCACGCGAAAGACATAACGATATATTTAGTGCACAATACAAGTATCACGCGAAGTCTCGCGTGGTCGCTCCAAGAGCCCGTCTGCTCCTCGCATTTCATCTTCATCGCGCTTTTTACGTAACCTCGCTTCCCGTTAATACTTATCGTCGTCCGATGGTAGACACGACGACATAAAATACAAATCTGGATGAAACTAATTGCTTGTACTTGTTCGACAAAGAGAGACTCATCGGGTCCGCGCCAATAAACACGTCCCACATGCCTTCTGCTCCGATCCTCGCGTCGTCCTCCATCCTCCATCTCGCCGACGAGCGGAAGGGTTGCACGGGTTTGAAGAGGTAGGAGGCACGCGGGTTATTTATCCGCGAAGGGGTCTATTAATTTCGAGCCAATAATAACTCGGACTCCCCCCTCGTACTAATTAATATATGAACGCTTCGGCTGGTAAGAGTCGAGCAGGTTCGTCTCTCTCGCTCGCGTCCAAGGACTTCGCGAGTACCTCTCCTTTTCCGTCTCTCTTCTTCTCTTCTCCGGCTGCACCGGTTCGCGCATCCTTCTTCCTATCGGCAGAGCGATGATGAAGAACCGGCTCCGCCGACAAAGATGCCGCGACATGAACTCCGCTTGGTGCTCCGGATCTTCCGATACACCCGCCGGGGTCCGATGGAGTGGTCCTTCGGGATCTTTATAGGCGTGTCACCGCGATAAAAACATTACGTCCTGGCGCAGGCTGCTGCCAAAAACCGTCAGTCACGACGCAGGACGAAAATACGACGACGCGCCCTCGTAAAGATGTCCATCGACGTCGATAAGCGCTCGCTGCGGATGTGCTTTATTTTTCTCTCTTTCTCTCTCTCTCTTCTTTTTTGGTTCTTTATTTTTCTTAAGCGATCGAATATTAAAAGCCGTCGTTAGAAGCCTAGCAACGGTTTCTTGCGACTGGATACACGAGTTGCATGTATCTCGTATCTGTGATTAGATTTTCTGTCTTTCCGTGTGTGCGTGGGGAAGAAATTAATTTGTACGGAGCATCTCGAGTGGTAGCGAAGTTTAATCGAAAGTTATCATCCACTTGATATGCTCTGCCGACGTGAAATAAAATTCTTTAAACATGAATCATGAATAGCGGGGCAATTAATTAATCCTTTATTTTTATTGATATGTTATCTTCCATAATTGTAGCATTAATTAAAACGGCGCTGAAGTGAAGTCTGAATGCACTTATCAGGACAAAGGTCGATGAATGCACGATGATCAAAGTCTGTTCGCGCTGTGTGTTTTTGACAACAAATTATACAAGAAATAGAGTTTTGAAAGCATTTGCACATGAAATGTGAAAAAGTAAAATGATCAATCGATAATAACTTTGTAAATCTTAAATCGGAGATTACTATTATGTAATATCCTTAAATCCTTTTTATCATACTTTACTATTGCTCCGCTCAAATATGCAATATCGTGCAACGCTTGTGCAATGAAAGCACAGTCGTCGCGCGATGGAATCGTCACTATGCATACGAGAGAGTGCGCCGATTGCGCCGGAACGACCGTTTAAGCTCACGAGAGTACTTGGACTGGATCTTCGAGTCGATCGGCCCGCTTGGTGCTTCGACGCGTGACCTCGCAGGCAGTTATCGGGTTCCGTGAAAGACGGTTCCTGAATATGTAAGAACCTTCTTGCAGCAAAGGAATTTCTTTCGTACGATACCGTGGCACGAGCTCGAAGGACACAGAAGTTAGTTGCATCGTTTGCATAGTAAACTACTAAATCGGTACGCTGAGAAAAATCGTTTGATTGTACCAACAAGACGTATATGATTGAAGGCATTTTAGTTAAATCAAACAAGAATCTCTAATTATCATGATAAGACTCGATTTTTTATAACTAGAACGTTTGATAGATTTTACTATAAGGATTTGGTTAGTATTTTCTGGTTGAATCTATAAAATTTCTTGTGCATTAACTTCTTTGTTTGCCGCTAGGCAGCGAGCCACTCTTAATTTTACTCGTATTAAATATTTGCCATGAAATGTATATAAAAAACAAGTATTAACATTAAATCCAAAGTATATTTTTTTTCTCTTATGAGCAGTAGTGCCAGAAAGAGGACCCTAGCTCTCTGATTGTGTGTGTTTGAGCTGCATCCTTTTCTTGCATCACTGTTTATCAATTTAATTTCTAACAAACTGAACTTAAAATAATTTATTCAATAATTTAGATTGAATTTATACAATAATCGTGTTGGAATTCAAAATATTAAACAGATTTTTGAGATTAGATGAATAAAATTTTAGACGACTTGGTGCTGGTGAGTTTAGTATTATTAACGAGAAAATTTGATAAATTTAACAGGAAGAAATTAATCAGATTCATCTGGTAATTCCTACAAGAATTCTGGTTCGTCCATTTTTCAACAGACATACTGATTGAACCTACCAGAATTCTAATTAATGCAACCAGATTTTTTTCTCAGTGTGTCAGTGTGTGTTGATTGAAATATTTTGGCCAAGAATAAATTAAGACCAAATTAGGATCATTCTATTAAATAAATCTTCACTTTCTTGTTGAATAGAATGCAAAATTAGCTCAAGTAATTAAAACGTCGGTTAATAACGGTATTTTATCCGGTGAAATATTGCGGAATATAATTTCTGAAATATATACATCGCATCAGCGGTAATGTTATTTGAAGGAAGCGTAATGCATCGCTAATGGCGAAACACGTGGTAGCGAAGATATATCGGTCGTGAGGGAGAGGACGTCTCGCACGTAGGAGTGCCTGCTGTCATGGACTCGTGGCACGAGCGTGCAGGACCGAGAAGTTAGTTGGCCCGTTTGCACGGTGGATGCACCGAACGCGTTCCTCTCTTCCTCGGGCGTTATATACGAGTCTCGAGGTCGCGGAGGTGCGGGACACGTGTGTGCCACCTCGGAAACACGTACTGGCCAAACCCGCACGAACTTACAACCCACGATAGTAAGTACACGTACGCGTTCCCGATCCAACACATCGCGGTGCGATACACTTTACAGCGGTATACGAGGCCGATACGCTAGGCGTAGTCCTGACCATTGTGCCGTGACAGACCGCTGGATTGTCCCTATTAATAAAAGAGGGGGGATCTGCCCGGTATCCTCTTTGATATCCTCGAGTGCCCTCGTTTCCTGACTTGCCCACGTACGTGGCACCTATCTACCTACCTATCTACCTATACCCTCATTGCGCGATGACGACGATGATCGTTTCTCTTTATAAACGCTTCCTCTCTGACCTCCTTCCTGCGAATAATCATGCCGGATAGGTGCGGAGAAATACGAGACGGAGATGGATGAGGAAACTAAACATCGGGAATTTACGGGAAAAATCTTCATCATATAAATTTAGATGCCAATTAAAAATATATCTATTAAATTATCATTTTATAATCGTCTTTAAAATGATTATTTATAAGATAGGTGTATTATTTCATGCGATATATTTTAATTGATCGAGCGAAAATTAATGCGGGATCGAAGTTTGACCCAAATTTGCTCCAAGTGATATACATATTTAAATTTCTTTTGGTCCCATAAATCATATTTCAATCGAAGATTGAAGCTCGCGATCGCGAGAGAGAAGACGAGTCGTTTATGCGTTAAAACAACGCCCCCTGAACCGCCGTACAATAGAGGCTCGCGAAGAAACGACAATGCATCGGCGCTTGTAAATTCAAATCAGCAAGCGCATATAATGCTTCACGCGGAATGTATAACGCGTTATCAGCGCGCGCGCAAAGATGACAAAACACTTGAAATCAATATATCCTCTCGTGAGTTCTTTACGACCGTGCATTCCGCCGGTGTAAGAGAATTTTATGCGTCATAAATAGATGTGGAGACTCTTTGCGTACGCTATTGCGATCGCGATTCGTGCATCGTCAAACAGCTCGCTCATCTTCGCGAATAAGGTCGACGCGATGCGATATGACATATCGAGCCACGGCGATGAGAAGAAGAACGAGTGTAGCCTTCCTTCTGTTTAACATTTTCGCGATGATATCTGAACGTCCAGAGGGCTTAACGGGCTGTCATTTAATATAGGCGCGGTCAATTCTTCGAGATTGCGACGACTCTGTTCTTCTACGAAGTGTTCGCGAAACCTGAAGGCATTTGTATCAACAAACAGGTGTTTATACGTCGATAAATATTTTGCAGAATTGATTTAGCAATCGTAGATGTTGATTAATAGAGTTGAAATGAATTGATTGATAGAATTGAAATATACAATATAAATTTTCTGATAAGTTTTTTTTAATATTTTTTAATATTCTATTTTTCTTTTATTTTTATCTTTTTTAATATTTTATTTTTCATTAGGAAAAATTTTATGTGTCAATGACATATTTCCATCCGGGATTTCAAAGATCTGTTGCAACATTCGGTTTGGACTTTCACATCATCATTCTTGTACGTGCGGCAATAATTTTATTTATCTTAATTTTACTCTACCCGGGGGTCGCGCGTTTACTCTTCGGGACATCTCTTTCTCAAGATACCTGCCCGATAAAGCGACGAAGGCATAACGTTCACGAAGACTGTGTTACATTTCCGAGAGAACTGCAGCGTATCGCCAGTAAATTGTCGTTGCAGCTCGGTGCTGCCTCGTTTCATAATATCATGTTGTTACAAATTGGCTGTCTCATAACAAATGAAAATTCTTTATTACCTTTATGTACTACTTATATTATCTTGTCGATTTACTGCACGTTGATGAGAATGTCGTTTATAAGACTGCTTGCATTTTTTAAAATAATTACTTCCGGGGATTTTCGATTATATTAAACGCGAATAAAGTAGTTTGATCAAAAATAAAATATTTGCAAGAAGCACTTCGACAATCATCACTCTCATTTCAATTGCATTGCCAACAGAGTTTCGAAAGACGAAATAGCGCCGTGAATTTAATTGAAATGTCAGAATCACGATAAGAACGATGGAGAGAGAAGAGGATCTAGAACCCCCGGAACCTGTCGGCTCTATTCGTTCCACTGATTCGCATCGGCTTCATTCTCTCAAAGAAATTGTTTCGCTCGCTGTTAGAGATCGAGAAGAAGCACCTGTTTTTTTGTGCGTTTCAATAGTTTGCGGCGCTAATGCGCTCTTAAAATTCTCTTAGTCACCCTCGATCGTGCTTTATTGTTTTTCCGCTGTTATTGTACAGCACCTCTGGCTGAAAGGCCGCGATTCACGTGAGACTAATTCGACGGATACTATACGGAAGACAACAGGAAAACAGCCTTTAATGCAGGCGTAATATTCAATTTTACGTTAAATGATTTTCAAGAGCGATAGCTCGGAATAGATGTATATCCGGCGCTTATCCAGGCACGCATCCTGTAATTTCTATTTGTTTCGAGTCACGAGTAATCCTGTATCCTGCGTCAGTCGGCAATATACTTATTCGAATCGCGCAGCCGCCGCACGTGGTATCTGCGATCACGTATAAGAGTCTACGGTCGCAACCGCAACGCTTCTCTACGGCCGTGATGGAGCGAGTCAGATAAGCGCCAGATTCTCTTGCGGGGGTCAATCGTTAATTTCCACGGGATTCCACGTGCTGACAATACGAGGAATACAGGTGGACGGCAGATGAGAGATAGGCGGTGTTCGTTCGAGCTCCTCACGACGCGAACGACACGAACGACTCGAAACGAGGAACAAACGAGAGCACCTTGACTACCGTCCTCGAATACTCGTTGTCTGATTAATCGCGCTCTTTATCCGCTGGCTCGGCTCTTTTTATCGGTTCTTATTTTTCTGGTTCGCAAATTGTCATCTGTCCGTTTCTAAAGTTTTTCAATAAATTGACAAGGTCGTGTGATCTATTTAATTTAGCAACATCAGTCAATCATTTTTGATTCGAATATATAAACTGAGTATTGAGCTATTGTGTTTTACACACTATTACAATAATTTACTTCCTTTTTCTGAATCATTTTTCTTATTCTCGCATTTTGTTCCCTTTTTGCGTCTTTAAATGCTTCAGGACAACCGTGTATGTTAACAGTGCAAGCAGATAATAACAACAGAGAGTCCGACTCTCGGAACAAGTCTTTCGCGTCACGACGTTAGTCCGGGGGGAGAAGAAATGTCTTAACTACTTGGCCGCAAGAAGACGAGAAACGAATCGATGTAGCCACACGTGCTACTGTTCTTCTTCTTGTCTCTCTCTTTCTGCTTCTCGAGACCGTTTCTTTCGCCGATTGCTCGTTTGGAATACAGCGCCCTGGGACTCGGGGATTGCGAGCCCGGCTAGGTCGATCGTGGCATACGAGACAAGAGCGGGGTGTTTCTCTTTCTCTGTCCCTCCCTACGAATCGCAGACGAGATACTCGGTTCTCGGAATGAGTAGAAGAGTCGCCGCAGCGGAGCTGTGAACCCTTGGGACGGTGCGCGCGTGTGCGCCGAGAGCTCGTGCTATGCATCGTGCAGAACACGAGGAATAATTTGTGGACAGGGCACGACGATTGGAACATTTACTCCGCACGCTATGCCCGGTGTACCTTATACGATGGGATCTTCGTGGCCGCCAGCGTTCCGGCCACTGCTCGCTCGGGCATTACGGTGCCTTACTTTAAACACGAGCCTCTCCGATGTCTCTGAACGAGACGGAAATGATCCCCGAGAGAACGATGGCTATTGTCATCGCGATTCCACATGGCAAAAGGTCTTTCGGTCTCTTCGTATGATAATATTTTTGTACGATTAGGATCAATCCGAGGATCCCTTTCGCTAATTTCTTCAATCAATTGCTTCTTGCAAATTTTCTAATTCCCTTATCAAAAGAGACTATTTTTTTAAATAATTTATATTTTACAAAATGAATATGACATAATACACATTGAGGATTATTTATTTTTTATCGAATCATGTTTGAAGGAAACTAACTAAGACTCTTTTAGAATAAAGCCGATGCACCAAGTTGCATGAGACAGCCGTCTCGCTATTTCTCGTACGTCATCCGGACCATCGGCAACCGATAGCGTCGATTTAATTTCCGCGATTTATTGTTCGTCTACACCAATGCGAAACAACCTGTCCCATTTGCTCTATCGCGACCCACGAGGCAATAATTCCGACATCGCGAGATAATACGTAGAGGCGAGGTGTGCCACTCGTGCAAAGCCCGTTTTTCTCTCGTTCCTCTCATTTTAACGCTCCTCTCGCTTTCTCTCTTGTCCATCTTTTCTCTTCTCTTCTTCCTTCTTCCTCATAGAGTGTAATAGGCGTGCATATAATCTCGCGCCCCGACGTTTCTAGTACGCCCACCCTAAGCGTCTCTCACATCAGATCTCAAAGAACGCCGCCCGCCGTCGTCGCGGCGCGAGGACGTACGTCATTCTCAATTACCATCGCCGACAGAATCGTCGGGCTCTTCGTCGTCGTGTCAATGCTAGTTATGCTCTACCCGGCGAGAACATTTCTTTCGTGACCGCGAGCGAAGGGACCTGTCTGGCGACAGAAAACACGCTAATAAAGTTTTACATTTGAAAATTAAATCTTAATAAAATGGATTTATTTCCAAGTTTTTTTTTTAAGAAAAGAGTTTTGAAGAGAGAGAGAACCTTATAAATTATATTACAATTTTGGAAATATATAAATTTTAGAAACGAAAATTAATTTATGAAAGAATCAGTTTTTATCCGAATAGAAATTGCAAATAGAAATTTTGTAAATCTTGAGTCTTTTTATTTCTGATGTAGCGGAGAGAATGAGATACATCGATATGTCTTACAAGTATTACCAGAAACAAATGTTGCAAAACGCATAGCCGGAAAGAGCATCCGATGTTTCGTAACGAGTCGACGCACATATTCCGTCACATGTGGCTTTTTTCTAAGCGGCACGTGCTCGATAGCAGGGGGTCGTCCGTAGGGGTGTGCCGTTGGCGGTCAAGGGGTAGATAACCATCGAGAGTCATCTGGCTGGGACAGGGTCGTATCATTAAAACGTTACATACAAGCCAGGCGGTGGAGCGGGGCCTGATTCACTCATTGAATTAATTGGACATGCAAGGGTTCATCCGGACGGAACCTACACACGACTAGGCGACGGATGGACGAGCGACGTTGGGCTTTTGATCGTGTCGCTTTCGTCGCGCGAATGCTCGTTATCGTTACGATAATGTCGCGCTTTGGCGTGTCGTGTTTCGCGATTTTTATGCGGGATCACGTCGCACGGAGAGCGTGTATGGACGGGCGTAAATAATGTCGCCAATTGTCGATAGAAAAAGTATTAACACTTTCTAGAGATAATACTTGCAAATATACTATGTTTGGATAATTTAATTTTAATTTATATATATAATTTTAATATTAATATTTATATTTTAATATTCATTTTAATTTATATATATTTAATTTATATATTTATATATAATATATCCATCTTATATAATTTTTTATGTTAAGCGATTGATACCATTTATTTAGAAATATGTAGTCGCATGATACAGGAATTTTTATTGTACTAATTTTCATAAAAATTGAGAAATTACGCGAAATTTTATTTTGAGGTGATGACATAAGCGCAGGAAGTTACATTCTAAATCTACTCACGAAACTATCAGGCAATAGCATTCATAGACCGGCGCGACCTCCACGAGCCACTAATTAATCGCCATCAGCAGATGACGCACCCATCGAGCGAGACGATCGCGAGAGCGAGATTAGCCTCGTCGAATGGTAGTCACTTTAAGCTCGTGCTCCTCGTCCGGCCGGCTCGTTCTCATTAGTGACTCATCTGCCTCGCATAGAGGCAAGTGACATCGGACATGATGACGACCAAAAGCGGACACGCAGGCAGGTAGCTCTCTACCTGACGAATCGACGGAAGGAGTCACCCCCTGCGCCGGGCTCCGCTTTTAAGGTGTCATCTGCCTTGGAGCAGTCAGGTGGACGATGATGAGGAGATAGAGAGGGACTCGTCATGATTATGTCCAACGAGCTGCTCTCGTCCGCTGGTAGTCGTTGGTGTAACGTGCAACACGCATCCCATAATGACGCCAGAGGCGAAGGCGAAGGCGGAATTATGGTGGCTGGACCTCCCGCCGGGAAATGATCGAGCAGGTAGATCGCGTTCTCTTACCTGGTCAACGGGTCGCGCTGCTACATTGCGCTATTCCGTTAATCCAACGCACGTATGAGAGCGCCGTTTACGGTTTCGAAACTGCGAAAGGGAGATCCTGGATTGGAGAGCGCTGGGTGGTCGCTTATCGAGTTATTCGAATTTATTAATTACTAGGATCGGCGCACGGAACAGGCTGATTTAAGATTCCGCAATAACGCTCGCATATTACTCGCTTACGCGCGAACGTAAATTAGGTCACGTAAATGATGTGTAATATGTAAAGTATTTACTGTTTAGAAGTTATACGAGCCAGCAGACGTAAATCTCGTTTCGAAGGATATAGCGTGTAATAGAAAGGAACTGTTTCGTATATTATACGTAACATATCGTATTTTGATTATATTTAAATAACTTATATCATTATGCGCATCGAATTAATTACACGATTATCAGCTTTTATCTTGTATTACTCGGATACACGCTAGCGTAAATTATCTGCAATATGTAAAATATTTACTGTTTAGAAGTAATACGAGCCATAAATCTCGTTTCAAAGGGCATATCGTGTAATGGGAAGCAACTGTTTCGTATTTTGATTAGATTTAAATATATATTATTTCATATATATATATATATATATATATATATATATATTTTTTTTTCAATATATATATATATATATTATATATATCGAGGATATATCGATCGATATATATATCGTAATTAATATGATTATCGACTTTTATTTTTTAGAAAATAAGAAAAGCGATCACGCATTTTACAATTAAATTAAAGCTGCATCACGCGTCAAACATAATTATTTTGCTGCTTCGCATCATTTTCAATGCGGTTCACCTTTGCGATACTTTGAGAAAATTAGGAGCAACGACTCATCGAGAGGAATCTCACATATGAGAGCTTGGCAACAGCGTTTAGGGGATGAGATTCGTCCTGGGATCTTTATTGTAAGTTCGTGGCCATTCTCTATGGCTCAACGCCTACAATAATCTCGTTACGACCGGTATCTCGGGACTCGTTGGCCCCGGGGGTTTGACAGGGATACAATGCAAGGTGCTTTGTCCGTACCTGTCGTGGGCCGATGTCGAACGCAACGATCTCAAATCTCGAACTGTGGGATTTTTCTTATTTCCTCCGGCGCAAGAGCAGTTTTCCTTTCTCCCGTTGCAGCTCCCATCGTCTCGTATAGAGAGTTTGTTTGAAAATGTTTTGGCTCGTTGGGAAAATATGGAGATATCTCGGGGTTGCTCTAGAATTGTGTGAAACGCGTTAGCCTTCGGCGAAAGCCAACCATTCTTTTTTTATTCGACACGCTGTAAGAGTTTGTAAGACTCTCATTCCTCCATCGGCAAAAATTGTAATACTTGGTCACCGAACAGAGAACTCCTTCGTCGAATAAAAATTTACAACCGATTTACCTTGTCATTAATCATCAAAAAGATTTTCTAAAATATTGTGTTAATGCAATTTATATACACATATTTCAATCACAAATTAATAATTTTTTTCTGATATTTCTAATAATATTTAACATCGCTTATTTGTGTATAAGACTGTATAAATACTAAAAAAAAATTTGTTATATCAAAGCACATATAAAATGGATTTAATTGAGATGATTTGCCGCTGATTTGCCGCTGAATTTAATTTATTTGTTAAAATTGTCAACAAAGCAAGGCATGACTTTTATGAGTCAGGGATGATTCTTTTAAATTTATTTAATGAGCTAATGTCCGCCGGATAATGTTCGGAGTTTTTTTCATGCCCTAACTGCACCGCCTGTTTTTTTTTCAACCAACGTGCTGTCGTCACGATGTCGTGTTGTCGCAACATGCTGTGCGCACGACGCCAACTGACGCGAAAAACGCTCGTATGGTGCGGCATTGCTTCTAACGCGGTAATTGCCGGTCGATTAATTTGTGAAAAACAAGGAGCAGCCGGCGCTGCCATATTGGGCATGAAATTGATTTTAATGAATCGGATCGAGGTCTTTCTCTTGCCTACGGCACTCCGCGCGTGTCCCGGCCAATTGATCGATCAACCGGTTTTCTGTGGCTCGTTTAGACAATGAAAGAGGTTCTTTCAGCCGCTTAATGAAGACGTGTTGCTCGCAACCCATCACGAAGTCGTTACGAAGGAGAACACGAAACCTTTTGCAGCAATGACAAGTAAATAATGTCGCGAGACCAATGGAGTCTTTATTTCAGCTCGCCAATCGATCGATTTTTTACCAACGAAATTTTTGTGTTACATCAGCGTTCAGCTGCTAGTGAATTGTTTCCATTTAGAATGATTTCTGTGCGTCTTAAAAGAGATAGTCTTAATATTGAGTTATCTTTAGATCGCATAATTAAAATGTAATAATGATATTATGTATTCTATTTTATAGTACTGAATCTGTCAGTTAAATGTACTTTTGTCAGTCGAATGTACTTTTGCTATCATATTCACAATCAAGTGACTTGATTTTTTTGATGGTGCGATAAAGCTGTCAATTACAAGTTCTTGTTAGCCGACAAATCAACCTAAAATGTGACAATCAACCCTTTATAAATATGTCACGTCCATATGTTCACTGATATTCCCCAACATATCTATTGAAACCGAAGAAATCTCTCGAGAGTTTGGCCCTTTATTTGTGAATGAGAGTTTTAAACAATATAATTTAATTATCAATTATTCCCACAGATAATAAAAAAAAATTATTTTTTTTTAAATAACACTCTTTAGAGAGAAACATAATTCTTTTGTTCATCCCCAAATGAACAAGTTTATGCATTTAATAACAATTGAACACGGGGCACAATTGCCGTCTATTCTCTAGGGACCAATTGCAACCTTCCACTTTAACGATCCGAAAAGCCCGATAAAGCCGTCAATTGCAGGCTCTCGTTACGTGGAAATTCCCGGAGAAGCCTGCGGGAAGCGCACCAGTGCGAGAATCCCCGCGAGTTAATATCTCTAACCCCCTTGATTGCAGTCAATTGAAGCGGCCGACCTTATCAGATCTTGGGCGCGTGCCCATATGCCGTCTCCCACCACATGGCACGCCTCATCGCGATACCCGTGGCAAGTCGTCGCGGGGGAAGGGCTCATCGCGATCCCCCTTTTGCCCCGATCCTCGACCTCTGTGGCCGGTGGTCAACGGTATGGTACACCGGTACCGGTATCACAGTCGATCTGCAAATATATTGCGTGCGTTATGCGTGTGCGCCTCTCTCTCTATTTATACGTTTCGCACGCATGTCGACCGGCACAAAACGTGGTAGTCGCGCATAGTGAACCGAGCATATGTCGTGCGGCACGATAGCCGCTATGCAAATTCACTAGCGATGCCTCCACGCTGGTCCACTCATCCCTCCTTCCTCTCCGTTCGAGAAATCCGTCGGATGCGCGCCGACGTACGTATTGCAATAACTTTCGCTGTACAGGGGGGAACGAGCCGAGCTGCATCCGCGAAGAAGTCATTAATTATTTATTAAAAGAGCCCGTACGCGCGTCGGATTATTAAACCTGACTTTACGACGCCATGCGCGGCCTCGACGATACTTTCGCTTTCGCGATACGAGGAAATTATTGGATTACCTGCGTGCTAACTTAACAACCCGATCAGAACGTCGCACTTGTTCGCCTTGTTCAGCTCCATTTTGCCTTGTTTCTATTTGACTTAATTTCTTGTAGCAAAGCGGCTGTGATCGATCAATCATGCAACGGCAAAGTTGCGATTACTGAAACTAGAAACATCATCACCATAGATTATTTCGGGTTATATTTATTATTTCTTAGATTTTACATCGAGCATATTTTCATAATTTTTATTTAGAAAGCTACTTAACAGTCAACGATATTTCGTTTTACGTAAGTCTTTGCAACACGGAATATAACGTATTTCTTGACGGAAAGAATATATCGGCGCGAGCGATCCTGGCAGTAAAACGACACGGTTCGCGAAGAACATTCGCAGCCATTGTGGAATTTACGGAAGAAGGGTGGTCAGATGTAGTTGGCTAGTGGTGTTAGAAGATACGCAGAAGCGAGATTGTACAGAGGAGACATATCAAGGGACATCGACGGCTACGAAACGTGTACCTGATACCTAAACGCGCTCCATGAAGTTGCACAGAGGGCAGAGAAATAGAAAGAGAAAGAAAGGGAAAGGGGACAAAGATAGCCACCACGAAGAATTCCGCGGCTCCCACGTGAAGCTATCAAATGTCTGACGAATGGGCAGGAATGCCGTGCTATCAAAAGATCTGGCATCCCCTCCGCCCTCGTCCGTTTTCTTCTCTTCGTAAATACGCACGCGCAAGGAAAAAGAAGGAGACAAGGATAGCACGAAGGGGATGTCTTAAGACAGGTAGCGAACACAAAGGGAACCGGACACTCGCCTACGCGTCTGGCCATTTTGTTCCTCTCGGCTGGTATACCCAAAGCACGAATCCAGCGGGCACCTCGAGAGGGTAGCCTCCTTCACAGGTGCACCCGACTCAGCCCATTAAATCTCCTCTAATTATATGCCGCGTCCTGCCGGATTCTATTTACCCGCACCGATCTCGGATAACCGGCAACGAGATGCGGCGAGCAAGAGATATGTAGAACGCCGATGATGTAAGCCTGGATGAGCACATTACAGGAGAAGGTGCATCGAGAGATCCGCGGAGCGCAGGTAGCTCCGTCTCTCGAATCTTCATGGGATTCCGAGCAACGAAGAATGCACTTAATGCCTATTGCGTTCCACTAAAGGACTCAATCGCGCGATATTTATCGTTATTACCTGCAAACTGCGCTTGATCGGCCACGATGCACTTGCGGTAGATGTTTTTCCCATTTACGTGGAATACATATTATGGTTATCATGTGCGAGATAGATAAAAGCATAGCAATATATATAGGATATAGAAATAAAATGTAATGAAGACATCTAATTGCAAATTGTAATTGCCAGTGAAAGAATCATGATTTACGACAAGTAATTTCGCTTTTTTCAATACGCGTAACACGCGGTAAAATAATTTATAAAATCTAGATGAGAGAGAAAGTTTGGTCGCGAAAATCGAATATTTTTATATAAATCTTGTGTATAAAGGAATATTTTTCGAAATTATTTCTTCTGCATGAGAGAGAGCGTAGCGTGTGCGATTCTAATAATAAGAGCACATCGGGAGAATGAAGCATCTAGACGTGAATAAACGAAGGGCAACGATCTCAAGCTCCTCTCGAATGGAGCAAAGGTTTCTGTTTCCCGTTTAAAGTTCTTCGCCATGCGCGAGACCTACCTGCGTCCACAGATACCTCGAACCATTGCTCGAAAGAAGCACTCGCACACATCGGCGATCAGAGGACCTTACAACCAGCATAAAACGACGAGCTTAGGACCAGGCGCGATGCTGCGGGATGTTATTGCGCAACTCTTACGGCCGCGCCGTATCATCCCGCAGCCTCCCACAGGATAAACAATGCACGTAGGAATCCTCTCATACGCTCGAACAGGATATGGAATCTGAGAAGTCGACCGGACACTCGCGGGGGGGATTAGTAGCGATGGGCTCGATCCAATTACATTATCTTTTGGTTTTCAACTAATTTTAAATAATACCGTGATACTTAATGCATTGAAATATCTTTAATTTACAAAATTTTTTAGAGTTATATGAGATATTTATAATAAATATATTATGTAGTATAATTCCAATATACACTCGACAAAGATAAATCTCTAAAAAACAAGATGGGGTGAAAATTTAAATTTAGTTTCTCTCATATATGAGCAATCGTGGCACTGAGGACACGCTGCCTATTTTAGATTTCTAGCTGTTGTGATTTCATGCTCGTCGAAAAAACAGTCTCGATCATGTTAAAAATTGTCGACCGCGATGACGCTTGATCCCATCACTAGGGATGAGTACCGACTCATAACGCTAGCGCGTATCTTTGCTCTCGCGCGGGCGAGATCCCGGATAAGATGCGCGGTGGGTGGTCTATTCGGCTAGTAAGGAGTAAACGCCGAAGCGGACGTGTAATCGCCCCCAGTCATGAGAAGTGTGCTTACGATCACCTTTTTTCGCCTAAGTATCTCAACGAGACGTCAACTTAAGGGTAGCCGCGGCGTCGACTTAAGGGTAACTCGCGATCGGCTCGTTTCAAGGCAGATTTTCTGAGCTGCCCGAGTGATTGTTAAATGTCACCGGAGATTATTACTGGCGAATTACGAGTCGACGATTTGCAAACGAAATTATGCGCTCGTTTTGAGAATTTTGTCTCCTGTCGCCGGGGGCGGATTGTTAAGTGATTTTCGTGCTGGCGAATTCAAACGCGAGATCTCCTCTCGCGTTGCACAATACTTGCCTCGAGTCGAGCCGATGAATAGATTCAAAGAGCAGACAGAGACGAGATATATATTGTTAACTTATCTCCGAGTTCCATTAAACTGCAGGAGATAAATCTGCGTAGATCGCAGGAAATCGTAATAGTTTTTGCACCGCCGTAATATACTCGAGCAATTTACGGCGATGAAGGAACGGTGTAATTAATTAACACGAACTAAGTATCTCCATAACTTCTCCCAGCGGTTCTACCGTGGATAATTGCGGTCGATTGCCGTGAGAAACGACTGATAAGCGCGCGCGTCGATCAGCTGATCACATAAATGTCATCCCTCTAATCCGCGCGAGATGATTTAATGACAGATCTTTTTTTCGCGAGCAATCTCGATGATTATCGGCGAGCTTCATAACGTCGTCTACTTATCGCCTCGAAGAAAATTGCATTTTCGTTGACGCGACGATTCGACCGATAGGAAGGATGAGTTAACTCCGGCGAGGCGAGAGAACGAGGCGTTTCCATTCGTCGGGAATTAAAATATTTCGCCGCGCCGACAGTAGGGTTATCTTCCAGGTCTCGCCGGGCGTTTGCTCACGCCGATGGTTAATGGAACGAGCGGGGGGGTAATGGGGGCCGTGAACGAGGTGGTTTCTTCAGGGACGTGCGCCGGTGGTCCGCGGCCGCGAAAAGGAGAGGGAGATCTCTATCGCACCTGCAGCGCCTTGCACGAGGTGTGCTTGTCTGACTGCCTGCTTGCCTACCTACCTACCTACCTACCTATCTCTGCCCACCTCGTAAAAATTAATAATTACGATGAGACTTACGAGGCGGCCGAACGCCCCGGCGATGATCCGCTCGACTACGTGGAAACTGGGATAAAGGCGAGGGGATACGAGAGCTTTATTAACCGTAGTATCCCGCCCGTAAAACACTCTCGGCAACACAATCGCGCTGCCGTTGGCGAACCCGGTTTTTCCCGACGATGGATATATACAAATCGCGCCTCCTTCGGCGCGACGGATTGTTCGCTTCGCGATATAATCATCATCGTGCGCGTGAATCTCGAATCGATTTCTAGCCCGTGTCGACACGGATTCCGCCGTCTCTTTGTTATTGATCCGAGCTTCATTTTCGGATCAGGAATGCGAGAAAAAGAAATCTGGAATGTTTACGCAGCTATGGGAACGCGCTTAAAATTGATTCCATGATTCACATTCTTGTCGTATCTCTCTTTTTCTCTTTCAGCTCGCTGCAATGATTATCTTAAAATGATCTCGCATCATGGATACAAAAATATTAAATGTAATCTTTAATTAAATATTCATCTCATATAATAAAATTAATAAGGTGTCGTTATACAATTATCATTAATCTTACAATTTTTTATTATTTCTAGGCATTGTTTAAAGAAAAATCAAAATAAAAAAAAATTAACAATATAACATAATCTTTAATTTTTAATTACAAGTAACAATTTGTCACAAGTTGAAAACTTGGAGACTTGGAAACTTGCAAGTTGAAAAGTTGGAAACCAGACTCTTTCCGTGACTTTTTTCTGGAAAAAAAGAACGTTTTCTGGAATATATGCCATACACAACACGTTTTTATATTTCGTGTAGAGTTATAATTAAACGCCCCGCATTCTCTACAATATAGATTGCCTGACAAGTTTTCCCCAAGGTGTTTGAAAGCCATGATAATCCTCCCGGAAAACGCACCATGTGGGCCACGATCGCCACGCGGGCTATTCATTACACGCGCTCGACACACCCACCAGAGCCCGGCAGGCGTAAATTAATGGCTAATTTTTCGGTAAACCGTGAAACGCGGACCACGCGCCTCTCGCCGCCACCTTATGGAGCGCACACGGTACGCGCGGTGGAGCCTTTATCCCCCGACAGACGGTCCACGCGCCGAAACGCGAGCGTAGAACCAATGCATTAGCACCGTGTCCGACATTAGACAACGCAAAGTTGCCTCTAAGTTGACTACTTTGACGGCAATCGCAACATGTGCATTCTAAAAGATCGTTTTTATATAAAGCAAACATTATATTGTTCCTTAAGGAAAAATACAGGTATCCCATATTTATCCAATGAAAGATTAGATTGTTAACAAAAGTTACGCTTGAGTAATATTAGCACTGTCGAGTCCCAAAAAAATTTGGAGAAAACATTCCACCAACGTAAACATTCACCTGTACGAAAGGACCGGATGTCCCATTGTCCAATTTTGTGGGCGGTATCATTCTCGATCAATTCTCGACAACTTTAAATGGAGTTTAGTTGCGCTTTGGGCATGGGCAAGATCGACGACTCATTGTCGAACTTCGTGAATCCGCGAACGAAAAATAAGATTTCCTGTGAAATTTCTATCGTACAAACATCGCTGGCAGCTAGCATTGATTTCTCCATGGCACGAAAAATTCCCTTGCATACCGGAAACATTTTTTTCTTCGAATACATCTTTGAGAGAGCACGCGATAGAGCAAGTTTCCTTCTTTCGGTCGGCATTTTGGAATTTCGTCGCTTTCAGATTTCGTGGTCCATCGGGAAATTTAAATTCTAATTTTTCAGGAATTGGAAAAAATGTGGTTTATTAAAATATATAAGAATTCTTCGCTTCTCTCTTTTTCCGACGATGAAAGAGAAAATTTCCAATTACAAAGGTACGTTTAATAAAGTATGTTTCGTCGATATCTGATCGTTCGATTATTATTGTCGCGCCACGCGACAATTCTAAGCGAATCGAAGATACAAACACCGACATAGGAACGATCACGAGTAATGGTCACGATATAATTGAATTAACGGAACGCGATCGCTCCGATCGATCCGATCGTTCATGCAAGTCGCCTTTGGCTGCGTTCGAAGGCTGCAGTTTGATCTTGGCGAGTCGTATACGACGCGTGGAAGCGGCAACGAGCGAGTAAGGCCGAGGCCACGGTGCCTTGTCACGAAAGGCGCAGCGAACGCGCGAGAGTGTTAAACCGAGTTTTCACGCTAGTTGATAGGCAGATCGCTCTAGGATAGTGCGTCAGCGCGTGGGCGTCGAGAATGGTAAAGATACCGGTTTACGATGCCACTAAAGTTACATTCGGCGCGTAATCTATAACTTTTTTTCCTCTCTCTCTCGACACGCCTTCGCGCGTGTGGAAAGAGAGAAGGAGAGAGAGAGAGAGAAGGAGATTCAAGGGGGAGCACCAGCCACGGATATTCTCGCGGGCTTCGGTGAATCGAGGGCACGCAAGTTTTCCGCCCATACATATAATAAACGCGCTTATCTGCTCGAAGCGCGTAACGTTCATAAAACCGAGCGATCAAGGTTGAGATATGAGTAATGTCTCTCTTCGTACTTAATCACCTTCCGCGTTGCCGCGGATCTGATGCTCGCGCCGCGTCAAACCTGCTCCGAGTGATTGAAATTTAATCCCTCGCAATGTATTCAGCATAAGTAAAATGTGCTATTGAGATTACAGCCAGAAGGATGTTGTAATGTGTGAACGCATTTGATTGAATTTCATTGTTGGCCTAATAAAATAGAATGCAGCGATTTGATTCAAATAATATTTATGCTTCTTGTAAATACTATTTATTATATTACGCACTTTCTCTAGTTATCTATTTCAATATTTAAAGTGGTTACATAATCTGTTTATGATTAACGATTTCATGATAGCAGTTTTATCCCGTCGACTATTTATTGATAATATATATTTATCAGACATTATGAATATTAATTAATTGTAATTAAATATAATAGACAGCTACGCTATCTTTATCAACTTTATTTGCTCTTACATTACCCTTTCAAATATTAAATTTAAATTCTATTCCTTATGCGTTTTCCGAGATACAAATTTGCTATTTTCGATATCTCACGCTAAGATAAATTATTTTCATCATCTGCGAGTTCTACGCATACCTGTTGCTACAGACACCTGAGGTCGGCGATATAAGACGGTGTACTTAGATTGTGCGCTTCGTGCCTTTTCTCAAGATATCTTTATCAGGACGGACCATCCACGGCTTGATCGCGCAGCCTTCTTCGCGGCCGCATTTCGCTACGATTTGATAATCCTGCAGGCGCGATGTAAGAGCCGGCCGGCGAGCGCTCGATGGGATACAACCGGGTGAAGCATTCTCTGGGCAAACACTCGAGAGCGCGTGCAAGCACGCATACACGCATCTACGCATATACACGCTAGTGTGAGGCCGAGAACGAAGAGACTCTACGAGAGACGATAGACTCCAAGATGGGGAAGAATGACGATGGAACGCGAGGGCTGCGAGGGGAGGCGTGCATTACCTTCTGAAGAAGGCGCGACTCCCAACGACTCTATATAACTGCTTTAGATAAGGATTGAGTAGACACCACCACGCGCGGAATGTCGTTTTACATAAACCGTATAGTGGCAGGACTGCTCTTTCTTCCTCCCCTGGCGGCCGCTCTTTTTCACGTCCGCCAACCTCGCGCAGTTTCGCACAACCGTCTCTGAATGGTCGCTGTGTGCGTGGTACCTTTATTGAATGACCCACGGGGCCGTAAAGGCACGCGCGCGTAAGTACAGCGCGTTAAATCTATGCACAGCCGCCTTCAATGATCCTCGAGAGCTCGAACCAACCGACATCGGTGCGATCGTGATCCTCGGTGGGCGGCTCGGCTTCTTACGAGCTCGATTCTCGCAACCACGCCGGATGTTCGAAATACGAATTGCTTTCTCTACGAGCGATCTCTCCGCGAGAGATAAACGCGCGATAGACTCGGTATTAAGATCGGAGTTGCACGGTTGAAGAACATTTCGCTTCGAGGAACGTTTCCTTTATTGTTCATACGAGCTTATCTGTGATCGCGACTTTTTAAGCAAATTATTATCTTTTTTAGAAATGCGTAAACGCCGCACCGTCGCCTTGAGTATCTTCAAATTCGATCGACGAGCGTGGTGGGAGGTTTTTCGAGGCCAAAAGCCAGCGGAATCTGCCAAGTCGCGCGAAGGATATCCTGATCATAAAAACCTCGCGATCGTCTCGTTATGCGGATAAAATCAAGATTCGAGTCTCCTTTCTACGCAGCGACACTTTGAAGATAAATTAGCATATACGATAATCCGGATGAGATCGCGAACTATTCCGGTAATAACCGTACGGAAATATTACCGCCATACGTTCCGGCTTAAGGACGGATCGCCGGTTTAAAACGAACCCCGTACGTTGCACTTGTGTAAATTGCAGCGACGGATATTTTAAGCACGGATATTCTAGTCATATAATACATTTTCGGTCACGTCGTTACGTAATAATCCCACGTGTCCCACGTGATGTTGTCTCGGCTCGAGACGAGGACTTTTTGAAAAATTCACGCTGTCTTTCATCACCCTTTCAGAAAGGATTTCTGATAACAAGAAAACTATTCTTGACACATTTAATCCCGTCACAATTTTATGTAGTATAAAAATGGAACAATTTCAAAACGAAAACAATAATTCTTATTCTTTTCTCTCGAATTAAATAAGATTGTCTCTATAATCCGAAAACAAGAATAATATAAAGAAATTTAAACTATATATTCTTGGAATAATTTTATATATTAGCGCCAGTAGTTGCGTGAAACCGATATACGTCTATCGTCTTTCATAGATAGTATCAGGATTATTTTATTCATAGATTTAATAATTTTCCATTTAAGATTAAAATATTCCTTTTAAATAAAAAATATGATTGTCGCTATATCGATCCTATTTTATGGTAGATTGAAGTGCAATAGCACTAAATTTAGAAATCTTTTCTGTGGGTGCAGCTTTCCCAAGACCCGGTGCCGAACGGGGTCAAACGACGGGTGGAGACTTTACATTTCAGATGAAGCATGTATCGCGCGTACACGAGGGCCTGATCTTAATCGTCCTTGCGAGCGCGCCGATAGATCGTCCAAGATCACGACAACCCTCTAATTGCGGCATTATAATTACAAATAGCCGATTATGTGCGACGCGGCGCAATAATCGTGGGCCATCGCGTATATGTATTTGCATTTACAGCTAGGTGTCTCTTTGACCTCGTGCGCCGCGATGCCACGACATTGTCAAATCGGCGGGGAGGATCGGCGAGACACATGAATCGCTCGATAGTATCTCCGCGCCACTTCGCAAGGAGATAAACGGGGTGAGGAGCGAGACGATCGCGGATAAATCAACGAGATCGCTTTATTTTCTCCTGCCAGACGCAGGTTCCACCGCGTAATGTATGCACGTCGGCGAAATAGCCTGTTATTAACGAATATGCCGTGCCACAGGAGACAAATGCAAGTGTTTTACAACGGGATATAATAGACGGATAGTGTGCTTGATAGAATTTACATCTGCATTATTTACATCTCGATATTGTATACCAAAAATATATGAATGAAAGTTTACATATGAAATGTATAATATACAATATATGCGAAAGAGAAAAAGAGAGAAAATACTCCCTTGCGAATAAATAATTGTAAAAACGCATTATTTAATTGCATATTACAAAACATCTACTGTATATATCATAAGATACGGTCGTAAAGGTATATTTGTCGATTTATCATCTCGGAGAGAGGAGGAGGAGCGATTGAGGAAAAAAAAGAAAGGATTAAAATATGAACGCGGTACTGTAGGAACTTTGACAGTATGTTCGTCTTCGTGTACTTCAAGGTTTATGTTGTGCTCGCGGCGAAAAACGAATCGTGAAATCTGCCGTCTTCCGTGCACACGCAGCCAAGGGACAATATCATCTGGTGGCCCCGGGTGATGTAGAGGATCGGAAATTTCGGGCGTGGGTCTGCGACATGCATCGAAGATTCGACCAGACAGGAACATCGCACTCATTTGCTCGCACGAGATTGCGTGTCTTTACGTCGCTGCGGTAGACGTAAAAAAAAAGCGAAAGAAAAAAAGAAGAACAAGAAGATAAATTTGACATTATTATTTTGCTCTCCGAAAAAAAAAAAAAAAACGCTGTCCTCGTCTGGGTCTCCTCCACCATTTCTCGCGACATGCAAACGTCAAGATGTCAGTTTCTATTCAGAGGATTATTTTGGAATTATTGAGAAAATAGAACGAAACTGCATTCACGCGTTAATTATCACGTATATATTTACGTATATTTTTGCATTTTTTCAGCAAAACAAAAAATTGTTAAATAACTTTACATCGCTTTATTTGTTTTTCTCGCGTTTGCCAAGCATGCCACTTGAATTCTAGGTTTGTCTTTGAACGGTATTCGCCGTCATTCTTTCGTTTCACCCTAGATTGCTTTCCGGGTGCTTTTCCAACTCTGATGGAAGATCCGAATCGGATCCTCGGTTCATAATAAATCGTGCTCTCCCCCACGTTCCGGAGACGCATTAGGACTACCGTGTCTGGCGAGACACGTGTCCTATCCGACAAGCGGATGCCGTGAACACGGGAAAACCCGTATATAACGTTTTAAATCCCGCTGGAGAGGGTATCTTCCTATAACAGCGCGTGCCGCAGGGTGCATTGCAATGGCGTCAGCTGGTATTTTCTTGAACGAATTTTTAATCTCTCTCGGCAATTTTTATTCGCAAAATTAATTAAAACAGGCTCGCAGGAGTAATCTCGACATATCGATTACGCGCGTAATCCCATCCTTATCCGACATTACTTATCTCCGCCATCTCGGCAAGAGAGGATATTAAACGTCACAAAATTAAACGTCGCAAAATTAATCTCTGTGCAATGTCCACAAGATCGGAAAAATATTACTTTTTCGATAGTTAGGGATACGATTAGATCTATCCATCCCTCTCTAGAATCTTAAATTTTGTTTTAACGATTTTTAAACATCTCCTCATGATGTCTTTTGTCGTTCGCATTAATGGAAATCGAAGACGGTGGATTCACGTCTCTTCGTGGCAAAGGAACGAACTAATTTACATACTGGCTACGCCACTGCTCTGCCTTTACTGCGGGGGAGATGACACGAAGGCCGACGTGTGCGTGCACCATGTGTGTTTGCTAGTGTATGTGTACACGTGTGGACCCCTCATCGGACCCGGAAGGCGCGGTCCCAAAGATTCAAGGACTCTACGCCAGGTGCCGCTGAAGAGGACTTAAGCCGAAACATGTGCCAGCAGGTCCTTCCTCTGATTGTGAGATCTTTAGAAGAGCGTCTTCTCGCGTGACCTCTTCATCTCGCTGTTGGACTCGACGAATCTATTTTGCGATCTAAGCGGTCAGTTTGAATTTTTCTGAAATTTTTGGAGAGGAATATTTAATGAATGATTCTTGTTGTCATATTATGCTTAATTAAGTTTTGGCTATAAAAATGTATAATATGAGGTTTTTTTTTCATATTTCCATTAATCGATTGCGATCAATGGAATCGTGCGACTTTGCATAAGCGTTTTATGACTGGCCGTGTGATCCCGTTTAAACATCACGTGTCAACCCGTTTCTTGCGAAATATATTTGACGCCGATCGTAAATCGCGAACGATAAGGAAATCCCGTTATTATCCGCGGTAAATCCGACCAGTACAGCACACACTTCTATTCTCTCCTCGGTTAATTTACGATGCTACCGATAACACTTCGAGTTTCATTGGAAAGTCGCGTCGTCACGAATGAAATTTTCTCGATCCAGGCCTGAACGCGATATCCAGGCGACAATTCTAAGAGCACGTGGCCTATCTAACTAATCGCCTTAAGCTATCAACGCATCTCCGATTAAACAAGCTGTTTCTTAAGAAAAAAAATCCAGCATAAATATGACACGAGATTATTCTTATCTATTCGAAACGTACGAGTAGAATATCCGTGAAAGGGAGATAATGTGAAGTATGGCTGTCCATGGTTATTATTAATGACGAAGCTGGAGCTTGAAAATTGTCGATTGCATAATTAGCGACGCGCCAACGTGATGCTATCACTATAGGCGATCGTAAGGTGAGTTCTTGCAAGCGGCTTTCATTTATAGCTTGACTTTTTCCGAGTCGCGTGGCGAGGGGTGCGCGATGGGAGAATTTCGGGGAAAAAATACCGAGTCAATTCTCTTCTTTGCCTGGCCGTCTCTCACCCACACACTCCTACTTTCAACCTCGTATCAAGCACGAGCCATAGTAATCTCTCCGACATCGATGGTTATATACTTATCCGATTCTTTTGCCGGCGAGCATGATTCATCCCGAGGCGGCATAAATCACCTCGCGGGTCCCAATTCCGTCCGGAAGACGCCGACGACTTATCGAAAACAAAATTTCTCCACGTGTATTCGTCGTTCACGTATCTCGTATTTCGACGTTGTTCCGCGTGACAAATAAATTGCTATCAAAATACTTTCGGGGAAAAACCAAAATGAGAGATTCATTTTATAGCCGAACAATAGAAGAGAGACAAATGCTGATGGGACTCAAAATCCCAAGGCCGATGACGTGAGAGACGTCGTGAAAAATACGAGGCTCGGGAGATGAAGTCTCTCGTTCCGGCGCGGAAAAGACGTAAACAATATCGCCGCGGTGCATCTCGCGGCCGGCTGTTTATCACTCGGACAAGCAGCGTGTTAACGGAGATCCATAAAACGAGGCAATAGATTTAGAAAGTACATAAGTCGCCGTCGTAACGACAGCGCGGAACAGCCCCTTTCGAGCCGTCCCGCTTCACCGAACTCTCCGTTCCTCGTCCGCGATAGAGGGAGACCGAGCCAAACGTCCGCTGCAACGCATGCAGCTGCGACAGTCTGCCGCACGCGTGGCATCCTAAAACGCGCGCGTTCCTAACGACCAGCGCGTGGGCTCGCGCGCCGGTAAGTGCTCCGAAATGATGTACGGAAATAGACGTAGACGTATGGTCGGCACGCTTCTTCTTCTTCCTCGGCAACGGGAAAGAATCTGTCAGCGCGGCAGATGCCCGAATGATAACCACAAAAGTGTCTGAATCGCAGACGCCGTTCTCCCCAAGTCGCCCCTTTAAACTTTGGCTCCTTGCTACTCCCTGCTAGGTTGTTGAATGATTTATTTATGTGCTTGCGTTACACATTTTTTCTGGAAAATTGGAAGAATTAATATTCATAAATATAAGGATTGTGTATCCTACGTAATGACTGGATAAATCATAACACAAGTATTACAGCAGCATCAATATATGTACAATGCGTTCTGCTCCAACGAGATATGACTTTTATCCATGTATATACACCTGTTTCTACATTCTACGTTCTAAAAATACATCAATGTTTCTATCGCGTTTCGATCCCGTAAGCGACAAAAATAGCTGGCGTTCTTTTCCACGTTCGATTCATTATGCGAAACTCGTTCCCGCTCGTTCATTGCGTGTCTCACACCCGATACATTGTAGATACCGATCGAATGAAAAATTCGTCATTTCACTTGACGTAACGTCGTGTGTGCGATTTGCAACACTTTCAATTAATAATCGTTTAAGTGACGGTTAATCGTAGGCTTCCATGTCGTTTTTTGTGAAAAATGCGAATCCGCGGCGTCTAACATTCTATCGTAAATTCTTTATCGCCGTCGTCATCGGGTCCAACTGCATAAAAATTGTTAATAATCCCAGCTATCCACGTATCCGCTCTTGCAACGCATGGCGTTGCGTTTTGTAATAATCCGGCGCTGGTGTTTCTTATCGCCGTTTCTCATTTAGCAGTCCACTTCAATTAGCCGTCAATTAGATACCACTGGCGGACCACTTGGTTGATTAACGAGTGTCTTGAAACCGGTCAAATCGTTTCTCCGTCGACATCAAAGCTCGCAGACCGCGCGATCGACCTCGCTGAACTCGCATATGCATATTTATCCGTGTATATGCGTTTTATAATGAGCTGCGTACACACGCGTGAGCCTGTTAACGTGTTCCCGTTAACGGAAAGTTTTAATCACGCGTTTTATCGACACTTCACGTTCGATGTGTACGCGTGTTAAAGAAAACTTCTTTTCCACTTAACTAATTACGATACGTTCCCATATGCATGTCAGGTCGAGCTGTCATGGCGCCCGCGATTCCCTTCCGCGATTTCCTTTCGTCCGCTTTTCGCGCCTTGAAAACACGGGATTTGATTCAATTTAGCGGATCCCGATTGATGAGAAACGCACTGGCATGTAACGGTGCGAGATATCGAGACGTCAGTAATTATCCGATGATATATAAACGGCCGTCTTCCGCACTCGCGTGCGTTTCGTGGCTACTTTGTGTCCTTTTTTCGCGCGAAACGTGTCGGACAGCGGTAAATCGAAGGCAATTTCGTTCGCTTCGTAGAGAGACGCAGATGCAAAACATAATAATGCATTTTCTACCTGTCCATCTATCACTTTTCTTTCCGGCACGCTGTTGCCCTTAGTGCTGTTGCGAGCAATAAGTGCGATTTAATTTAAAGCTTGTTTACGTCTAAATTGACAGGACACTCTAATCTTTTTACGAGGAAGAGCGTTAAATGCTCATTTTTACAGATTCTTTTTTATCAAGATGAAATCAAATTAAATATTTTTAGAAGCATATTTAGAAAAACGCGAAATGCAGATTTATTATATGATTATATTATTTTGAATTATAAATTGAAATAAAAATATTGAAATAAAAAATATCATATATAATTATATACAACTCGAATCAAAGTTTTTGAGATGATTCTATGCAATGCATTTCTAGTGTGAAATGTAACAATCGATTGGATTTGTCCTGAATTTTCAGATGCCTGTGATATTAAGGACGCGATTGTTTACGTTTTCGCGAATTACTGTCATTATTGCCAGCATGCGAAACATTTTTCGTGATATATCAAATTGCAAATTCATTTTTATATGTTGCAAAAACGTGTTCTTGTCACATCGCCTATCGATACATTCGGCATTTGACTGCCGTCTGTTCTCAAATGTTACAATCGCTAATAGCAGTGATTTCTGCGCACGTTTGCCAGCCGGTGAAACGCGTCGATGACCGTGCTCACGAATCACGGACATGCAATAAAAAAATATGCTTTACGACACAGAGAATTCGGGGCAACAAACGGCATTTGACTCAGTGTCCAGGTCACAAGAGAGAGATACTACGCCTTGACGTACGTTTATAAATATATTTCTATACAGAGAGGATTTTCTTTTGCGTTAATTTCTTTGGATATTCCTTAATTATGATTATGATTAAATTTAGCAATTAATTTCTATGACGGAACTAATTTTGCTCTAGTAAATGAAAACTATATCTTACGTTAATCATCATGTAGACTGGTATTAAAAATCCATATTAGTATTCTGATTAGGTAATCGCCAGTAGACATAAAAGAAAGTAATATATACGTTGTTCTATGAATAAAACTTTCCTTGAAATAATTAAATGCTCCTGGTAGCGTGATAAATGAACGCTGTTTTCTTATGCAATGTCGAGTGATATCAATGATATGTAATATGTAATGAATGATAAAATTAGGTATAATTAAATTAACGATATTCAATTCTAGCACTTTTTTGCATTTATGTAATAAGCGTAAATTTTTGTAAATTTTTGAAATCCCATCAAAATAGAAACATGATTCACATGATGCTTGAATTGAACAAAGTTAAATGATGGACACAGTTAAATGATTTAATAAATCTCTGGTATGTAAATATGATTGCTGATCATTGAAGAAGGCGTTGTAATTAAAGAATCTTAATAGTCTTAATGATGAATAATCAATCCTGTAAATTGACATTGCTATTTAAGCCTATTTTATATGTAATTATTACCATTCTTCATCATATATATTATTAATATTATTAACAATTTCAGCTTTATACGAATGTAATGCATTCTAAAATCAATCATGAACGTGATCTTTTATCTGTCTGCTAAAAACGCATACACCACTCTAACGAATACTGTCAACCGCGTTAAATGTTATCATCTCGTGGACGCTCCTATCTAGAATTCTCCTAGAATCCTCGGCGCCTGCTCTAAACTCCCTTTCGTGACCAGCTCTGATGTCCCACAAGATGTTTTCGCCCGACGACCGGGAAACAATTGTCGGTTGTGCGCAAAGTGGATTCACGACGAATCCCGACAATAGTTGCACGTTGTAGCGAGGTACTCGGGTATCCTTTCACATGTGAAACGGTCTGCTCTAGATTCTGCTCCGAAAGATCAGATGCGGGAGGGGTCAGCCAGGTAATGATACACCTATGCAGCCTCCGCCTGATCCCACCCTCTTTAACCTTCTATCTTCCTTGCCGCGTGTCGTGCGGTATTATGGATATTCTATATTCATACTCACGATTTTACGGATTCTTATTACCGATACTTACTTTACGCGCCATTGATTTCAAGTAATCACTGTTATTGGCCTGTTTAGCGAAGTACATTCTATTCGCCGCTTCCCACTGGTTTTCACTGGTGCACCTTCACCTGTTCTCGATATTAAGGATGGAATTTATGGATATCGTCGTCTTAACGAGCGTCGGTTAGTTCTATTTGCGATTCATTTGCCACCTCATTTGTATTAAGCTATTGAAGCCTTTAGTTTTCTTTATGAGGAGCATAATGCAGCTGCTTATTGAATCACAATTAACATCAGTAACTCACGACGTCCAGAGATTTGTATCAATTATTATAGGAATACAATGATAATTTGTATCAATTATTATAGGAATACAATGATAACGCTTAGAAAGTCTTTAGATACATTTATTTAAGGATCATTGAAAAAAAAAAGTGTAGTCGACCAAACTAGCCAGAAATTTTGTTTATTAATACGACACGTTTCAACCATATGCTTGTGGTCCTTATCAAGTATATACGATGTAATAATAATCAGGGGACAGGCATAGACGATAATCTTGCAAAATTGCACAAGTCACATTAACAAAAACATTATTTAACTAGATTCGAATTTGAGAGAAACTGATGCGTCCGTGTGAGACTTCGTCAAGAAACTGTTTTTTTCAATGATCCTTTGATTATCGACTAGCGACATTAAGTTATTTTATAATTTTTACATTTATTTAATTATATTACATAGATTGTGAAATGAATAAATAAGTTTCTCTGTTTCAGTTATCATTGTTTAAAGGGAAAATAATTATTACATATTGATTGTATGTTTTTAAATATGTAGAATAAAATTAGCAAAAAATTCAGCAACAGGAAAATATTCCTGTCAAATAAATTAGCTAGCTTTTGCAAATGCAATATACTGCTCGAAGCAAGGCTTTTTCTCTCTTGCGACGTGCATCTCGAAAACATAAGAAGTGCGTATGATGGCTGACGTTTGGTTCGCGAGTATACGATGCGATTGTTGCCTATCTTGGAAGCGGAATTGCAAAACTCGCAAAAGGTCAAGATCAAATAAGCGTCCACCTTTAATAGGTACGAAAGAAGTTTCGATGTCTACAATTAAATGGCGAATTTTATACGCGTGAGTTGAGACTCGCGGTCGGGAAGCCAGAAAATGAAATCTGCAAGTTTATACAGTGTCGCTAACGAAAAACTCATCAAATTCTTACGGAGAAATAAATTAGTCGCCAATGTATCTTCTACGTGAAATTATTATGGAAACAACGATGACATTTAAAAAATAAAATTAATTTAAAATTTAATATATAATTGATAGAATTTTAATATAAAATTTAAAATAAAATTCTTTCGTGACTTCTGCATCTTCTCTAAAGGAAAGAGTTAAAAGATTTAAATATATAATTTGCAAATTTAAAAAATAGACAGATACAATAATATGTAGAATTAACATTATGTCGTTTCTTATGATCTATTTTCGCAAAATTGCGAGTTCTCGGCTTTCTATTCTTCGATTCGCTTAAATCGATTATGCGAAACGATCGACTCTGATTTTAATGGTTCGGCGCAAAACTGATCGTTTCGCCACCTGCGCCTCGAGCAGCCGCTTTCACGCATGTTCGCAAATGGTGATGATCCCAGCGTTCGACGTCGTAATGACGTTTTATCGCCGATCGTCGTGCTCGATCTTCTGCCATGATCTTTTGACGCTTACTTCGAAACCTTGTAAATTTCCGCTTGACGCCTTTATTGCTCGTTTCAAGAACGATTCTCTTTGACGAGTTAAACAGAAGGACGCGCGCGGCGAACAAAGGAGCGAATTTCAGCAATACCAACATTTTATTAAATAATTAAAGATTGTCCGTCACGAGTGTCTCTCTACCACCGCTCTATAATTAGTCGTTCATTGCAGACACGTTTAGCATTTATAGATTCTAGATTTTTTTGTCTTGTTAATGATATAGATATTAGTGCAAAAAAATTATTTCACGGAGGAATTACATATGCAAAAAATGCGATGCGTGTAAGTTTGTGTCAATATCAATTATCGACGAACTGGTTGATTCAATATCTTCAAGCGTAACTTTCTCCCAGCATCTATTTCAATGCGACACGGAACCTCATGGGAAAACATCATTGCAATTTTGCCTGAACTTTTTGACGAGAGAATCAGCATCCACGAGCGATTGTGGAGTCCCAATTTCACGATGGAGATCTGACAGAGAGATCATACTGTATAACTATACGCGCTATAGAATAACGAGGGGGAGGGAGAGGGGGGGGATTTATCGATCTCTGTGAAATGGCACGCCAACGATCGTCAACGTATTCTAGTCGTCTGGGACACCTGCGGAGAAATCGGCGCCGAACGACGGATCGATCGAACGATCAGCATTGATTCCTCGTATCGGCGCGATCAAATCCCACGGATCTATCAGCGTAACGCCGGCGTCGAAACTGGAACTGTGTGATGTCGTAACTTTTTTGTCGTCGCTGCTGTCGTTGGCATCAGATCAGCCGATCGATGGATCGATGACCCCTGTGGTACCTCAAATCGAGACTGTCGTGCCGAATCGACATGGTGACGCAAATGCGATGAAGTGCGTTTACAATAAAACTTCTACACCGTAGTATTTGATTTTTTTCAACGTATTTGCAGACGCTGTTAATATCCAATCTATGCAAGTGTCTGGAGGATGCAATAGAAAATCCATTACAACATACTTTTCATTAATTCTTTAACTTTATTATTAGTCGATTAATTTTATTCTCATGAGTCTCTCTCACTACTTTTCCTAAATGATTTATCAACAGAATAAAATTATGCGCTAAAAAGTACCCTGTTTTAGAAAGCAAAATCTTCGAGATTATTGATGTTTTTTTTTTAGATAATTATTATAAAAAGATATTAATGTGCGATATATAAGAAAATATCTCAGATTAGAGATGACAGAGATAAAACTTGTGACTGATCATATTTCATGGGAAAGTTCCCGTGAGGATGGCAAAGCAGACGCCGCCGTAGCCCAAAAATCAACTAATCACCGTGTAGACTGACCATATTTCATCCAGCGAATTTCTTTCACCCGCACATTCCGCCCGGTCGCGGAGTAACATCGGTTTCATTCAATCAGCGGATTATAACGGTCTGCACGGTCGATCGGCCATATTCGGCGGTAACTACAAATAATCGACGGCGGTCCAGGTAGAAACGCGCCGTCCCTCGTCACGTTTAAAACACTAGGATCTGTAATTATATCGTCGATCATCATCGATCGATATCAATCGACCGATAATCGCGCAAATGGACTACGAATGGAAGTCGCGCGAAATAAGGTGCCTTGGGGATAATCTGTTTTTCGAAATCACCGAGTCGAACTTGTTTGACGGACCTTAAAGACAATTCGATGGGAGAGAAATCATCGATGCAACAATATGCGATAATAATACGTCTAGACGTCCTATTTCAAACGAAATCGAGGCACTTTCGTCAAGTAACCGTGCGCGAGTAATGGACGCCCCAGGTAGCGAACGTAGAAATGCGACCTTTCATCGCTTTCATACTCGAAATGTATAATTATCGCAGATACCACTTGTGAAAGGCAGATAAACACGCATAATAACATACATTCGTCGGGAATGGAGGCTACACGAAATGGTGTAACCTGTCGCTGATTGAGAAGCGCGAACTGGATCACACCGCCTCAAGAAATTCTAATAGATACACGCGTCAATAAAGATCTCTACTTTTTTCTTTTGATTGAATAATCATTATAATTTGATTGAATATTCATTACTCTGTCTCTTCAGATAGCACGGTTGAAATAATTTTAAATAGCGTTTAAAATAATATCAAATATATAATAACTTAATATAATAATTACATAATTATAAATATGTCCATAACTTTTTTCCATAGATAATAATATAATTTCAGTGTAGTATAAAAATTATGTAACGTAATACATAACTTCTTATTAGCATGTGTTTTTCGATAGAAATTTTTTTATCATACTTAAACAGGAGATACCGCAAAGAAAAAATAATTTATTTGATACGGATTTGATTAGTTATTATTTGAAATGTGATGATGCGCATGATGATTTAGCTGTCTGAAAGAATGCAGAAATGCACAACTCCAATCGCTATAAATGTATTTAGAAACAGGCTCTTTCTCCACAAACTTCTTTTTCTTTCGTTTCTCCATCCGTCCCGGAGACGATGATCGCCTAATGGAAGCCAACATCGCTTTTCACGATGCGTAATGAGAAAAAATGACAATGCAATGTCGAGGACGGTGCGTCTCGGGTTGCGTCTCGATGAGCATCGGAGCCCGCCAAGAGCGGGAGCGATCGGGGCCAGTTTGTTGACGTAATCGACGAAAACACCTCCCGTGCCGGGGCAGCGAGCGAATCGGTTGAGTGGTCGAGTGGCAGGCCGGTGGTTATCTTCAATTTTTCCATTAAGGCACAGGTTGGTCGCCTAATGGTCGCTATTTGCTCCTTCGCTTGTGTTTCGGCAGTGGATCTCACCTCGACCGGTCGCTCGAAATGTCGCGCGAAATCGACAACGTGCAGGTAACTCGTCGGGGCTCTTCCGGGGGGGCCCAAACTCGGGGCGCGGTATCTCAAATTCCTTTTGGCGCCGCCGCGAGGCCGATTTCTGGGACGAATATTAAAATCGGTCGACGGACGCTCCGTTGATGCGGCACCCGCGCTCTCGCTGCACCTTCGAGACGATGGCACACAGGAAGAAACAGGTTTGACAACCTGGAGGTGGGCCCAGCGGGGCCACGTGCTGCGGCGCATTACTTATAATCCTATCAGCGTTTCTCTCTTTCTCTTTCCGTTCTCGCTCCTTCTCTGTCTCTCCTCGCTCGTGTTCTCTACTTCCTCTTTTTGCTCCTCTTCCTTCCTTCTCTTCATCTTCGAGACTTCTCTCCTCCCCCGCACGCAGACTCTCTTCCCGAGCACTGGACTTGCGCTGGTCGTCCTCTCCTGCGACATCGGCGCAGCGCGTGTCGTCCTTCATTCTGTTTTTTTATTGTTGCGAGACGATGTCTTTTAAGCGTTTGAGAGCACGCGACGTTCCATCATTACCGTTTGCGAAGGGACGTTTGATTAAATGGGCAGCAACGGGAATGCTCAGAAAATGTAAAGTGGTTCATAAAAGATAGCATTAGAACTCTTTAGCACAGAAAAATATAGTAAGGATACGATTACGATTGCATAGTATTCAAAGAATCTGCATTCGGAAAAATGTAAATAGGACACTCGTTCTTTCACAAGCATTCGAATGCTTTCATCGATTCATTTACCAGTCAGAAATTGTTAATAGGATATCAATCAAGCATAAATGTATAATCGACGTTACTCTTAAGTTTGATTGACGGACGTTTATTAATTGAATATTTGTAAAACGATGGGAAAACAACCGAAAAAAAAAATGCAAATCTAACTGCATACCAAATTTATATGCGTAATGTAGGCGACCTTGCCCGCATACATTTTGACCCTGACGAAAATCAGACGTGCGAAACCTGTTTCATTGTGTGAGATAAGTCGCAGTTTAAAGTTACAGAAAAACTACGTATAATAAACATGTTAACCTTCGAATATTTTAAATTTTGTTTTAAATCTCTCAACAAAATAAAAATCAATTCAAACGAAGAAATGAAACAAAACAAATATAAAAAAGAAAGAAAAAACTCTATCCTCAGAGAGAAAATAAATTTTATACTATAACGATGACGATAATAGTTTTTTTACGACGATAGAGAAAAATGGATAAAGTTGATGACACGTTTCATAATCCATCGAGATGGGAGGGCAAAAAGTTATTGCGACAACCTCTGCGATTATTTCGATGATTAATATAATATCGAAATGATCACGGAGTAATAAAGTGAAATAAATAATCGCATGATTAGCGGGTAGGCTGGTGGAAAACTGTGGATCGGTAACGAGTACCGCGCCACTGGTTAGAGTTAGCGAAAGAAGTCGCTGAGTTACGAGAAGGCTGCGGCAAGAAAACGAAGAAGGTGGAATCGCGCGAGCTGGATCCGGGACTTAAATAATTAAAGCGTTCGCGAGTTGCATCGCGGTTGCCGCTTTCTTGCGTAATACGATCTCCCCGTCGTATACGATTAGATCTACGCAATCCTTTTTTCCCCTCTCCCTTTACGCCGTTTGCACGAATTACTCTCTGCTCTCTCTCCTCCCCGTCGTTATATCACTCCGTAGAAAGAAATGCATGCGGCAGGTGGCTGTATGCAACGACCGGCGCGTTTGGAATGTGGGAGTGGGATGAGAGTGGTCGATAACGCGCTGTCGGCGCAGGTATTACTGTGAATCGCTTTCTAGATATAGGAAGTTATATGTCTGGACAGCTATTCATGGTGATACGATTAATACGAGGCCATTTTTAGAATTGCCATTATATAAAAGAAACGTAACGAATATTAATCGTGATAAAATTGCCGAATTTTTTAACATTAAATGTATGTTTGAAATAATCTCGAAGTGCTTAGACTTTGTTTTTTCTTTTGTATATCGGTGTCATGTATGCGACGTCATTCGACTCGCGAAGAAACGTGGCGTAACCTTCTCATTGTTGATTCATTTGTGAAAGGCGACTGAAATGCGGATGTCTGCGGGTGTTTGAAATTCGACAATTATTGTTATACGCGTAAGACAAAATACTCGATCTGCACTTCCGGCAGCGAGTAGGTCGATACACCGTTAGGATATCCCCCTACGAAAGAGGAGCCAAATGAATAAAATGTTCGAGAGACAACCTGGAGGTGGACCACGGCTCGTCCTTCTTTCGTTTCGAAGCGCGAGAGGGAACAAACGGATTTATTACTCCCCGCTGGCAAATGTAACGTTAATACACGAGTCTTGCCTTCAAAATTTACATAGATGCGTTTATCTGAGAACCCCCGAATGGAAAACACAAAATGTCAATATACATAATCCTTTTAAAATCTCATCAACGTGTGATATATAATATACTCTGTTCCTTGTATATATATTACCGTTACTATTATTAAACGATACAAATTAATGTATCCCTTGAAGCTTAGACCATGAAAATACGATGGTTAATATAAGTGATAGGCGAGCAAATTGAACTGCATCTACGTTGTAACATCACTCTTCCTCTCTGTAAATTCTAATATCTCGTGGAAAGGAGAAGTGCCTTCCCTGGAACCTCTTTCGACTCTCGCTCCTTCTTCCTCTCTCAGCGAGTAGTGCCATCGACCAATACATGATAATATAGGCTTGATAGAAGTTAACACACCCTGACTGCATGGAGCCTTCCGTGCTCGTCCACCTCCGCAGCACGACTCGAACATGAGCGCGTAGAAGAAGAGGAAGAGGAAGGGAGAGAGGCGTTTACTGTCTCTCTTTTTCGCACTCTGTTCTCCGCTTTTATAACTCGGAGTTTCATCGGAGCGTAATCGTTCTCCTTCGAGAGCCTCGCCAACTCCGGCGGTGTTCTTCTCGTAATGCTTGATTTTAGCGCGGATCTTCGCTGAAGAAGACGTCATGTGACGCCTAAAGCGACGAAGCGCTTCACATGGTGGGTGCTACATGGCGCAGATAATAGACGCGTTGATCGAGTGTATACGTATCTATTTTATTCATCCTTCCAAACTGCACGAATATTACAATTCACAATTATATGAAAATTATCAGTCCACTAATAAATTTTAAAACTGTTCTAATAGAATTAAATATCCCTTATTCGCATTTATTACGAGATCAAAAAAAGTATTATTCCATTTTCGCAAAAAATGCGAATTCAGAATTTGCTCCAATTTGAATTTTATTAATTAGTCGGAAGAGTAACAATTTTGACAAACTAATAAATTCATAATTTTAAACAATTCTGATACTGTGTAATAAATACGAATGATACAAGCACGCGAGCATTTTTTAGTTAGACACTTTCTTTGCGTGTTTTCGAATTCGGCGTCGGTCCATCCAGGTCATCACTGTCGCCTCGCGAAAGCGCGTGCACGCAACACGCATGCACACGCGCCCGCGTACACACAATGGTCGCCGGTCAAAGTTCTACCCTCACTTAGCAATAATTCAGCCGTGCTGGTTTATCCTCCTCGGAGACTTGCGCCTCCGTACGGCTTCCTCCTCCGCTTCTCGTCCCTTTCGCCCACCAACCGCTCTGTCTCCCTCGAGTAGTTACATACACGATCGTACAACGTGCCAATATCGATAAGTCAGTCGGAGCAAAAACAAGCGAAGGATTGGTTCCACCTGGTACGGTTGCATCTTTCGTTCATCGTGCGATCTCGTTGCACACACGTATACATTCACCAAAAATGTAAGAAATCAGTTAAATTATGAATAGCTAATGTTGATTAGACGAAATAATAATGTATATTATGTATAACATTTTTATATTATGTATAATACACTTATAAAATATTTATTTAAGCAATTCACATCCACTTTACTTGGAGTGAAAAGAGAAAATGACATTTGCTAACAATGATAACAGAAACATCCGCAGATACTATTCAGACTATCTGCGGATTGCGAGTGTGGCATTAATTTCGCTTGGCACGTGCGCCAGTAGCAGCAGCATAAACGCGCGTTTAATTATCTTTCTCGTTGCGTGCTGCAATGAACCTCGCATTTTCTGCACATAATCTCACGACGATTCGTACCATGCACTATCGTCTAGACGGTTTCTAAACAAGTCTGTCCGCGCTAAATGCTAATTATTTTGTAGTCATAAAAAGGAAGAATTCTACAAAGCGAAAAAGAGAGATGAGAATAGATTGATAATTAGAATGAAAAATACAACAATTTTCGATCTTATCGATTGTTTTTGCTGTAATTTATTCGATAATAAAAATCTATATATGTTTAAAACAAAGCGATTGGTTGAGAAATCTCGAATGAGTATACGTTGTTAAATTACGATCACAATCGTCAGACATCGGTCATATCCGATAAATGAACGTCATGGTAATATAACTCGCCGGTTACGACCATAAACGAGTCTACGTGTCGGAAAAGTGAATTTGAGTTCCATCATGTGCGCGTATTCGGATCAAGATGTGCAATAAACCGACACGATGTTGATCTTTCTAACCGGTCGGACATCTCGAACGAGCGAGCAGATTAGATCGTAGAGTTCCGGGCAGTTCGTGTCATGTGAATTTAATGGTGCAAATCATCCCAGCTTTCGACCAATTATCGATTATCAGCGAGTCGAGTATGTATGCGTGTTTCTTGCATGCTCGCGATGCACAATTTCTGATCCCACCCACCGGCGTAAAGTCCAATTAAAGTCGACTACCCGTCTGGAGATAATTGGCGAACATTCGCGCGAGGACGTAACTCACCGTAGCCGGTAGCCTCTCTCTTCCTTCTTCTGTCTCCTTTTCCCGTCGCTCTATCTCAGTCTTTCTGTCACTAAAGCTTCCCGTATGCATCGTTGATTATATTCCGCACGAAAAATATAAGACGTAAGCTCGGGACGAATCGATCGCGTCGAGTCAGATAAGAAGACTTCAATACCGAGTAGAGAGATACCGATTGTAGAGATTTCAATGCATGTATAATATGCGTTGTTCGCACTCTGAACTATTACTATTACTTTTTGATCCCATGCTACTGTTATCTTAATAAAAGTTTGCATTTTTATATTAAATTTATTATAAATTATGATAATATTTTTTAATATAATTTTTTTAAATATAATTTGTTAATATAATATTTTTTAATATAATTTTAATGTTTATAAAATATATATTTATGATTTTAATTATATACTCTTATGCTAATTTTATTTTCATATTTGTAAGCGTGGTACTTCGCATTCGTTTACATTGCGCGTTTGGCGAGAGACACGGTCGCCAGATGCATTTGACTTTAATGCATTTCATCGCGACGATAACATTCGGCGTACGAATAAATCGCCTTCCATTCACAACATACGACGCATTACCCGGCGTAGCATCCGGAGACGTTTCGTTCATGGAGGATCAGGGGAGAACAACAAAGAGTAAGACGAAGTCAATAATATCCACGTAAAACACCCACACGAGATGAGGTGAAGCGGCTGGCTGGCTGGCTCCCCGAGCGGCGATTGAAGCACGGCCCGATCGTAAGTCTCGCTCGGGCATAAACCAATCCTGAAAGGAGAACGCGATGGAATGGGGTATCCATTTCACGAGCGATGGAGACATCGGGGATACCTCGTTCGATTCCAACCTCGTATGCTAATTCTCCGGCTGTGCGTCGCGCCGCGCCATTCGCCGCTCTCGGTGCGGCGTCTCGTACGCGCGCCGCTACGCGAGACCGGCACGGAAATAGGAGGAGACCCTCGAGGATACTCGAAGAGCACGCTGGGATCTGCATTAAATCTCTGCGCGCCGGTTTACTTAGAAGGAGAGATCGTTCGCGCGTCGGGATGAAAGATACGCCTTGGATCGGCGCGATCATTGAATCGTCGGGAGCCAAGATTTTCTCAAGGTTGGATGTAAAGCGAGCCATAAAAATATATATTTTTTTTATTAAATCAAATTAACATCTAAGTAAATGTTAAATAGTGGAAATATTTGGCCAGAATTAAAACTGATCTTGTATACAATAACTCTATGCGATTTTTATAACTTATGAATATAACAGAAACGTGAACAGAATATATTTCTCTGTGTGCGTGTGTTCTTATTTTAATATCCGTGCTTTTATTAACGTGTATAAGGATGCTATTACATTAATCGTTATTAATGTGCAGGTTTATCATTAAATTGTTTGATACATTGACACACCTTGTGGTAGCAACGGCCTTTGTGTCGCTTCACCTGCGAGTCGCATTAAATAACCCGCATCTTCATCTTATCTTACACCTTCACGCAAACAATTCCTTCACCTCTCCGCACCCCAGGCGGCTGTTGAATTTTTCATCTACCGACCGTTGCTACTCTATTTCGCTTTTCATTCAATCTCGTGTATCTTTACTTTAAATTGCCGAGAGCGTAATCTGGAAAAATAAACTTTGCGAAATTTTCGATGGGATATACAGACACGTGTACGCTGGCACGAGGACCTCCCGTGGAGGACTCGACGACTGATAAAAATGTCTCTACTTGATTCCGCTTCTCCGCGAGAGAGAAGCCTCTTCCTCGCTTCTCCCCTCGCCCGCCTTTATCTCGTCTTATTTGGTACGGACGAATGACGAGGGACGCACGAGATTACTGCGTTGCTGCCCGTCGAGAGACGCGTCCCGAGTGCGGTAGGTACCCCGCAAGAGTCAGTTCGCCGGATGATAAAATGACGAGGGATGAGACCGGACCGCATGTGATGTGCGGACACTATCCTCGTTATGCTCGCGAGCAGCATCAGTGAATGATGAGTCCCGTGGAATTTCAGCGTAGGAATCCGCGAGTTTTCAGACCAACTTGCGCGGAGAAAAACTGCAGATTAATTTTCCTCGGTTATTAGCGTTAAAAATAACAATTGCGAGAACAAAAAATTAACATATAAAGACACTTCCAAGAGTTTAACATTTCTAGATGTTTTACATAGTTAAATAATTAAATGTATGAATATGTGAATATGTGTGCGCAGAGAGACATCGTTAATTTTAAAACGCAAGCAACTACATCACATCGTCCATAAAGGAAGAATTATTTCCAGAGATACCTCTCTGTTTTTCTCTCTGAAACTCCAATTAAAATGATGGAATCTGCGCGGAACTCGCGGACGAACGCACGAAAGTTCGCCTCGCCGTTCCTCGACGCAGTCGTCGTCGACGTCATTCTCGAAGTAACGCTGAGGATAATTTATGTAATTCATTCGGTTAATATCGGCGCGCCGTGTCGTAAAGCGTCCGCATAACCAATTTGGCACTAAAGACCTCGGCACGAGGGCCCTTTAAGGCCCCTCTCGCGGTGGGCAGCGCCATAACATTACGGGTTACGAGTCACCCCGCGTTCCTCGGCGTCCGCATTCACGTCGCAGTCATCTTCGTCGTCGCCGTCGGTTCCTTCCCCTTCCCCTTCCCCCTTTCTTGCGCGATGTTTCGTTGCCCCGCGCATTGCCCCTTTTTTCCAACCACTACCTTTTTCTTCGCATTCGTCCCGGCGTCAGGTGGAGAGGCTGCGCCGATGGCGGATGATATTAGCATGGTAACTGGTGGCCCCAGCAGGCGTCTTATTAAATTTGTACCATAAGCAATATCGGGATGCGGCCCGGGGCCGTTTCAATTTGCCGGCTTGGAAATTTAAGGCTCACCCCAGGGCCCGTCCCGCTTGTTGCCGCGAGTGCTACCACGTCGCCACACTACGAATGATGCATTGCAATTACTCTATCGTAATCACACAAATTCACCGCGAAGATCAAAGAACGTAGAATTTTTCGCAATTTTTTTTTTCTCTCATAATCGCTCCAAGTCGCGCGAACTTCGACGATATTTTACTTCACTTTACTAGAGACCCCTCGCAGTCGAGTCTCACGCGGCAGTTTCAGGAATTCGCTAATTACGAGGCGGAATACATAGTTAGGCGAGCAGGTGGAACTTCTTTTACAAGCGCAACGTCTCTTTTCGCAAATCTCGAGTTGTACTACATCCAAGGTCGCGATGAGTGGAAAACGTGAGTGCGTTCTCGCGATCGAGTTTTTCAATTACTTGGAGCCATCTGGAATGTATAAATTGCAAACAGGTTGCTCCCGAGACGTTAATTTTGCGCTCGCGTCTGAATACGGTAGATTCACATATCAGCGTGTTTATCGCATTCCGTGAATTAAATATCATCGCATGGATACAATACTGTAGTACACTTTACTGCTGTAAGGATCGCACCGATGGTGTCGCGGAACCAGTTGCACCAAATGTATAAGATTCAAGTTTTTCTAAAAAAACGTTCTTCCGCAACGTCAAATTTTATTTATAATTGGATCACGTACACATATAAGTACATTAAAGTATATTTATAATATTTATAAATATTACATTGATCCCAATGATAAAAGATGATTTACTTATGACATTATTATTACGTAATTCTATAATTAAAATGCTTATTCATATTTTGCTGCATTCGTCCGCGCTGAATAAAAGTTAATCAATGTTTCATCAATAAATGATGCTCGCTTCGAATACTATTTACAACAATACCGAGGTATCTACATCGATGATGCGGCGTGAAAGAAAAGATACGAAACGAAATGACATAATAAGATATCGAGTTCAACGGTACCATGCTGCTAATGATTACAAATGACTGTGCCGATGTACTAAAAAGATGGGCCTCGTGATCGATCGACAATAAGAATATCACTCGATTCGATTTGGAACTCGCCGATGTCACCGATTTCTCGGTTAACTTTTCTCTCGTATGAGATTCGATTAGCTGGTCCTCTTATGTGACTATATATATAAATTTTAAAAGGAACTGAATATAAAATATTCAGATAATTTAAAATTAAAGCGAGGTAAAGTTGAAGAAATAGTTGTATGATTTTTATTGAAATTTACAAATTATTTATTATTAAATAATAGTATAGAAGTATAAATTTCAGTATGATGTTTATCGCAATTATAATAAACAATTGACGTTAATGTTATTTATCGAAGAAACAGTCATAACCAAAATAATTAAATGTTGTCAAAATGCGTGATGAGGCTCATACGCTAATCGTTAAGAAAAAACGAAAATTTTGTATCTCCAAGAATTTAAATATCAATCATACGTGGAATATTATCGGACCGATCGTCGCTCAAGAAATCGGAGCACTCGATTATACTCCGATTCCATATTGCTTTGACACAAATGCGTATAAAATCGGAAATATTTTTGTGCCAACCAGCACGCAAGTAACGGATTATTACAAATGTCTTGATATAATCTACACTTTTTTCAAGTTATTCTATGGTTTCTTGTTAAATAGATAACATGTTTTCGTGCTATACCGGTTCTAAAGATTCTCGGACCGATTCGTGATTTTGTGTTGAAAACCCAGACAAACTTCAAATGGCTCAGTAAGGAATTTCATAGTGTGCGAACGTCCGGTGATCGAGTGAACTTTCGGGTGAAGATACCGATGATGTTATAGATTGACTTTAAAATGGAATAATAGATTGTTGGAATGAGACGGAAATTTCTTTGCAGATAATTCTTGAACATGGGAGAAATCAAATTAGTTTTACAGGTCACAATTATTATTTTCTCAGTAAAGCACACGACATGTTGACTTTGGGAAATGTGACGATAAATCGCGCAGCTCACGAAGGTGAAGTATTTTGATACATCGTTTAATTTATATTTAACATTTTACATTGATAATTTTTAGATTTATCTAGAACGAAATGGTTTGGGTTGATAACGAACGTAGTTGTTACGAAAATCTTTGAACTTCATATCATTAAAGACATACGTGAGAGGATTTTATATATAGGCGATAACGAACATATTATTCTCTTTAAATATGAGATATGTGAAATCGACGAAAATGGAACCGTAATAAATTCTGTAAATTCCTACGTCGACTTTTATCATTGAATCAATAGCTAAGAGATATTACAAATTTATTCTATTTAGGAAATGAAGAAAATACGTTGCAAATGGCTGCCAATAGGAGATAAGGAATCAGACAGTCTTCCATTAACTGAATTTCAAAGTGCGATCAGTAAAACGTGATAATATTAAAGTTTGAACAATATTTGACATATTTATCAAAGTAAAGTTTCTCTTTATAATTCTCTTCATTATTCACATATGTTTATCGTGATGATGTTTTGATGTTTTTAGATATTTTTACGTGTACCTATATTATCTATTGTATATGCTATTATAATTTATCATTTTTCATTAAAAGAATTCATTCTTGACAATATTAGAACTAGTTCGTTCCAGACGTTGCACCTTCTATGATACTGATGACACCAATGAGAAAATATAGCGAGATAGCACACGATTTATTTTCATTTTCCGAACGTGCGAATACCCGCGTACATTCGCATTTATACGCACCGCAAATACGCACGCGAGATGCGGCAGATCGGGCCCGCGATATCAGCTGACTACGTGCTCGAGTCGTGCGCGCATCGCGCATGAATTATTGCGAGATCAGCGCGAATTTTAATAAAGTTACTTTGCGATAAAAAGACGGAGAGGGAAGCAAAGGGTGACAAGGAGGGCGGGGACGGCGCACAATCGTGGTCGGATTGAATTATCGGCGTTAAATCCCGCGTTTTATGCGCGCTCGGTTGTTCGCCTGACCTGTCAGCGCTGCCGGATGGAGACATTATAAATGTTAATTGCCCGAATTGCACAGTTATCGCGCGGTCCTTCGCGGTTTTTTACTTTCTTTCCCTCTCATCTGGATCCTATCTTTGCTCTCCGCATTTTCTCTCGTCTTTTACAACATCCCCGACTTTGCGTCTTCTTTCTTTCCGCGCCCCCGCCGTCTCATTTCCTCTCTTCTCTTCTCTCGCTGAATGCGAGAGACTGCATTTGCATCTCAATCTTGCCGTTGATTTAGCAGTCGTCCAGGGCCATCACTCTTGCCGCGGGAAAGGTCGACTTTAGTATTTTTAGATTAGCCAGTCGCGATGCGGCCTCTCGCGAAGTACTTTTTCGTACCGGAAAGGGTGGAGTGGGAGGGAGAGTTATTTTTTTCCTTTGAACGCAGGAAAGAGGGTCGCGCACGTCCGAATGTCTTTAAATTGTAGATGGTTCAACAGCGAGAAACCGGGAAAAGATCACGAAGAAGGTCAACTTTTATCCTTCAAACGCGTAAATGGATGGAGATGCACGTGTTGGCAACTCTCTTTTCTTGCATTGGCCATATATTCACAAAAACGAATTGTCATTGGTTGTGTCGTAAGTCGCGAAAGTTGAAATTTACGTTCCGTGGTTGAATCCCATTAAAAATAGAGATCACTTCATTGTAGAAGAAATTTCAGGAAAATGTAATCTTTAAAATGAATTTATTTGATATAAAAAAATAAAAGTTTTTTTTTTATAAAGTTATCTTACTTTGCAATAAATTACAAAGATTCAGACTTAAAAAATACAAAATCAAGTTATAAGGAAATGTAGATATTACGGAACATTTGATTTACAGTTTGATGTAAGGGTCGACAAAACGTTCAATTTCTCAATTTCACATTTTATCGAGATTTATGATCTAGTAAGAGCATAAAAACGTTGAAGCTCTGGCAGCGTCTCTTTATTTACGAAAGGGCAGCGAAACCGTGGGTCACACAATAAAACAGCGTTTATTACGGCGCAGCTCCCGCATTGCGCCCGTGTTGGAGTATCGGTTCGGCACTATATCATCTTACAAGTTAAATTTTATGACGGGGCTCATCTTGGAATGCCACCATTTTGGAATGCGTAAATAAGTTGTTGCGTTCTATCTTGATTTTAATAAAATCCGCGATTTCGCTGCATCCAGATAGCACGATTGCGACAACCGTAGCTGCGACAAGGAGCAACAGTAATAAGGTCTTAAGCTAATCGGAGATGGAATGCATGACTTGAAAGGGAGAAATTAATTTCTAATTCTTTCATTTTCTATTTATCTGAAAAAAGAATTTTTATTTTCGGAGAAAGAAACTAAAGCACGCAATTTTCGAAGCAATCATAAAAATGTCTCTTCATCGTAAATAAGTGAACGCACCCAAACGATGAAGGCATATTTACGCACAAGAAAAGGACGTCATTTTATTCGCACGCGGCATGTTGACAGCCACTTGCTCAACGTACGTACATACAGGCGGGTGCATCTAGAATGCAAGCTGTACAGTTGCGTCGACACACGGCGCGACTTCCGGTACGAGGAACGGAAGTTGTCATCGGTGGAGGCGCGTGCCGGCCACGCGACCGGTCGCGCCTGTATTCGCTTTGCCTCGAACCGGGGAGGCTCGACAATTGACGTTAATGGGACGATCGTGCTGAGACCGATAATTGCGCGATCAATCCCAATCGACGACGATTATCCCGCTAAAAGTACCGGAGTTACATACGAAATAATGATGTTTCGCCCTCGCTCAGTTATTATCGAAAATTGTCCGGCAAAGGCATCGTAATACAATTTGATTTCAAGTAATTTTGCACGTAGTAATTTCCAAGAATGCAAGTTGACTGATAGATGCGCGTGAAAAATATTTACACGCCCCTCTAACAATAATTTTGTCGATCTCAATTTAATATCGCGTTTATTAACCCTGACAATGCGCTTCGAGGACGAGTACATTATTAATAGAACGAGCATACGAGATGGTAACAATAATTGAATCTAATTTAATACCGTCTTTACCATTGATGAGAATTGATAAGCACGCAATTCTCAGCAGCGCGTAGCATAATCGGACCATAATAATAATGTAGTCGACAGAATAGCAGCACGTACTGCGAAATAATAACAGCCGTGTAGAGAGCGGATAATAAGGAAGCGGATAAATTATTTTCGAATTACACGGTTAGCGCTAATGGGTTGATCGTGCAGTAGCTTCTCTCGCGAAACTGCACGCGTACCGCTAATATCGTTTGCGTATACGCTAATAAGGTCCACGATAAATTCTGACAAAACCTGACAGATGTAGAAATGCGGATGTAACGCAAAGCATTACCTTGCGCCGAGCGCGCATAAAGGATATGTATCTGTTTAGGAGAGCTGATAATTATGAGCGTCAACCGTTATCTTAGAAATCGTGCGGGTAGTGCCTTGCAACGCAACGACGCACGACTAGCACGCACCTGCGTGCCGATACATTCGCTCGTGGTCCCTGTGCAGTACACGGAAACGCGCCGAGTTGACGAAACGCACGTTGCTTTGAAACAATACGTTGCCATGGTGAAAGGTAACCGCGCGGCAACACCTGATTTCAATGGGCCCGACTGACGGCGGCCGCTACGGAAAAAGGGAACAAAGGGAGCGCGAGACTTCTTGACCTCGCCCGCGAGAAAAGGGAGCTGCTCCACTTTTCGGAGCGTTTCACGACGACTCTTTGTCGAGCGTCGTCGTGAGACGGCAGTTTCGTGTCGCGGCTTGAGAATGTAAGATGAAAGCGACGTCACGGCGGCTCAATCTCGGGCGACGACGACAATTGTATTAAATCCTTTAACGTTTCGATATCACGCGATATTTCCACAATGAAACAATAATCGGAGTGTAGTTTTTTTCATCTCTTTTGAAAAAATGTTGGGATTTTCTCTTTATTTTTGTCTATAGAAATTAAGTAGGAATTAATCAAAATTAAAAGTTTTTCAATTTTTTAAATAATTATGAATTATTGATAATCATATATTTATTAATTATAATAATTTTATAGAGATAATAAAATTATTGAAGAATTAAAATAATTTTATAAAATTCTTGTCTATAGAATTTAAATACGAATTAATCAAAATTAAAAGTTTTTCCATTTTTCAAATAATTATACATTATTAATAATCATATATTTATTAATTATAATTTTATGTAGATGACAAAATTATTGAAGGATTAAAATAATTTTATATTTATTAATTAAAATAATTTTATAGAGATACTAAATTACTGAAGGATTAAAATAATTTTATGGAATTAAGATAATTTTATAGAGATATTAAAACTACTGAAGAGGATTACGTTACCGGTGTAGGTAATGCGATATTAATTCATGAATGTATAATGCAATTTAGCTTCAACAAGAAAGGAGAATCTAAGAAATAATATATACATCTGCAGACTGTCCATCGGCTAGGGTAATAACGTGCGGATGCGATAATGCGTACGGCATACGAATCAATTTTATCGTTTGACCCCGAGTGACCTCGATGACTTTTACATGCTTATCCCATCGGGAAATCTTTTCTATTTGAGAATCTTTCTATTATCTGCCATCGATTTAACATCTTTCGTTACATTTCCTTTTTTTTTACAATGGAGATAACTTGGGTAACTTATCTATTCATTTACCTTTCGTCATTGAATATCGATGGCACTTCCGTCTGTGGCTAAAAAAAGCAAGAAGGAAAAAAAGAAAAGAAGGACGATTCGAGGCCTCGCGCGCAAAAATCCGTGCTGTTCCGTTATGCACACCGTCGCGTCGCCAGAACACCTTCGTAAACCCCTCCCCGATTGATGTCGGTCGTCGATACATTCGAAATATCGGTACCGTGACGCGCGCGATCGCCGTAATCCCTCTACATTTAACATCCGAACGCGTGGGCAACAACATGCAACCCGGTGACGATTTACATTTGCGATTTTCACCCTCCGGTAAAAATACTGACCGACAATACCGTCGGGATATCGCCGGGATCTAGTCACATGAAAAACGTCCTGTGCTTATGCAGCCTCCTACAGTCCATCGACGACTATTTATAACCAGCTATATTTTCTACAATATCCATGTGCGGTGCGCCAATTCTTCATAGAAGGAGCACAATGGATATTGCTAAAATTACACAAGGCAATGTTAATGATAAATCTCTATAGGAGAGAGATATATACTTCAATTATTTTCATATATGTCAAAATATATTATGACAAAAGTAAACAAAAGTTAATGGAAAAAAATAGAAATTTATATAAAGATTAGACAAGTGTACAGATAGATAATAAATGCTACGCATACTAAAGTTTACGCATCGGCACGCTACAGACTTCCTGAAAACCTGCTTCGAGGTGGCAGTTTAAGGTGCACCGCACCACCTGCGGCCACCACCAAGAGGTACCTGCGGGGTGGCAAGGCGGCGCAGTCGAGCATGATTCCTTCACATATGTTCGCAGAACACCAGCGGCACCAGAAACGCGTGCCAGGAGGATTCGCTTGTTGGCGGAAGGGCCCTCCGCGGAGGACCTGCCGGCTCCTGGAATCACGCAAGCATGAATCCGCCAAAGGAGTACCTCCTGCACCTGCAGCCCCCAAGACGGGGCGCGTCTACGCCAACCGTGCGTGAATCCTCGGCATGTGATGCCGGGCAACCCTTCGTCTCCTTCTTTTGCAATTCTTAAGTGACTTGTATCCCGTAGATTACTTCAGTTATGAAACATTATATAACATTATATAATTACATTTATAATAGAAAATCCGACTATTTTACAGTATTACTAAAACACATTTATTAATTTTTGTCTTTAATTAAGCATCAGCTTAAAATATCGATCTTGATGGCTAAAATTTAGAAATTATTTTAGACAAACTACTCTTAATAATTTCGATCCAAGACTTGAGATTCTATTTACATTCATATTTTTTGAAAAAAATGAAATAAAATGTCTACACAAAATAAAAATGTCTCGATATACACTTTGTATATTTTTTATTATCTAGTCTACGCTCGAAATAGCGGACAGAGATACCTCCAGCAGCAGGTCTTGGGGGTCAGTCGGCCATGTCGCCACCATGAAGAGTGTTCACGAAAGTAGCGGTGGCGTGCACTCACGAGACCATGACAGACAGGTGACACGCGCCGGCCACGCGTGCACGTTACGCGCGGGCGTTTGTACGCACGGGAGGTTAATTTGAAAATAAACAGTTGGAAAATGGGCAAACATTGGCAAGGCACTTATGCATTGACATAGTCTTCTTTTATTTTATTCTTACGTAATGTACCGATATATGAAATTGGACAAACCCGACCCATCTGTTAGTTGTTTAATCTTGCAATCTAAATACGTTTAAATAGATGGATATGCAATCTAAATACGTTTAGATGGATATCAAATAAATTGTCAAATTTGATTCTATTATAATTTCTATTTATTTGTATTTAATTTATTAAATGTGTTATTTCTTTTTGTAATATTCTTCATAAATAAAAGCACATATTTCTTAACGCATATTTTTAATTTTGTACGCGGAATTAAAATTTATTTCTGATAAGGTTCGGTATTGTAGATCTTTCAAGAGAAGTTTAGAAACGATGTAGTTAGAGTAATTCACGAACAGGTTTACATACTTTTATCGTGTAATCGTAGACGAGCGAATCGTGCAATGATCGAGGACAGAATTACGCCCTCCGGCGAACGGAAGTATCGAGATGTAGCGCGATAACGTGAAACTCCAGATCGGTCCTCCGCGATGAGAACCGTAGCCGGTTTAACCAGCGAACGGATAATTGCTGGAACTTACGCAGCTTACAGAACAGGAATTAACATCTCATATGATCAGTACACATGTACGTAAAATGAACAAACATTATAATGCTAACAAAATATTTTATTTTCAGAGAAATCGTGAAAAAAGGGAGAACATTCATATTCTTATAACATAAACGTTTTATATAACATATCAAAGTTAAAAATATTGTAATCAACGAATTACATGCAAAGAATATTTTGATCGAACCGATGATCAAAGACCAGCTTATTGACCAAAGGGTCAAAGAGTTCGTCGGCAAGTACCGGCTTTCGTAGAGACCGAATCGTTCCCTAATGGTTATCGCAACGTTGGTCTATCATGAATCGTGAGTTAGAATTAGATGATGAGTATCGTTGTTCTTCGATCTCGTTCAAACGCCTTTCTGCCGAGTCACTCATGTGAATAATTGACCACCGATTGTGTTCTTCAAACGAGTCCAAGCGAGGAGGATGCGACAGTACACGAGACGTATTGATCATCGTCGAATTTAATCCCGCTAGATAGCTAGATGGACTATCTCGATGACCTCTCCCGAGTCAATATTCGCGGCTCCATTGTTCCTTCCGAATAATCCGTATTGTGCGGTAATGGCCTCTTGAATTGTTACGAAAAAAAAAATAAATTATATAATTTTTCAAGCACATAAAATTTTTTTATACGATAAATCCTCGCGTAGCAGACCGTAAATAACAGTGAAGCCCGTGCACGATCAAATAATAGACTTCATATTTTCATATTGCAGTTTTAACATGGTTAAAACCCCATGAGAGCTATTATCTTTTTATATGGCATTATAATCATCCGCTATAATTTAAAGTCGCAGTTGCTGCTCAGGAAGCTGGCCATAAAACACAGCGGCGGGTACAGCAAGTTTCCCCAAAGTATCCAAACAATACGAGAGTCCGCTTTCACGTGCTCCTCCCGCGTCAATTCGCCGCGTGGAACGATAAACATATTCGCCTCTCTCACGCGTGGCGCGCGGAATATCTGCAAGACGTCTGCGCTCTTAACGGCGGATAAAGCATGACGGGGCTCGCTCGCGGCTGTATAAACCTCGGTAGTAGGTACCCGGTTGGATATCCATAAATCTATTTGATAGTAGAAAGTCCCTCCATTATTCTCTCCACTTCTCCACGGACTTATCCGTCTGACTCTTCGACACGCGGACCACGTTCGATACGTAACTCCTGCTGGGCAATAAAGGTACCGGCTCGACAACGCGACGGTCCGCGCTATCGGTGGTCGCGGGCGTGAAGGTTGGAGAGAAGCAATCGTTTCCCCGAAGAATACGCGCCCCATTTCGCGGTTAATGTCAAACAGTTATGAAGAGCAGCTCATCTTGTCTCCTATTATTTATTATTACACCGACATTATATTTTGATGATAGATAAACGACTTCTGGCAGAGAAATTACTATTTAATGGCATTATTAATTAATTAAGATTGATTAGAAAGTGCAGATAGTGCACACTTTGTGTAGCTATCTATACCAAGTGCAATTTTTCTAACCTTGATCCTGGTCTGTCCTGTGTCCTGTTGTGTGAGGTGAGAAAACTCCTTCTGTTGCGCAGAAAAAGAAGAAAATATCAAAAATGCCAGGTTGGTGCGTGGAGAAATGCAACAATCGCAGCCTATATCTATACTATCGGACGCCATTTTTGCTCCAGCTTATCTTGAGATCAAAATTGCGGTACTTTGTTAATCTAGTGACTTTAAGATTGATATAGAATACGCGCCCCATTTCGCGGTTAATGTCAAACAGTTATGGAGAGCAGCTCATCTTGTCTCCTATTATTTATTATTACACCGACATTATATTTTGATGATAGATAAACGACTTCTGGCAGAGAAATTACTATTTAATGGCATTATTAATTAATTAAGATTGATTAAAGTCACTAGATTAACAAAGTACCGCAATTTTGATCTCAATAAGATAAGATGGAGCAAAAAGGCGTCCGATAATGCAGATAGTGCACACTTTGTGTAGCTATCTATACCAAGTGCAATTTTTCTAACCTTGATCCTGGTCTGTCCTGTGTCCTGTTGTGTGAGGTGAGAAAACTCCTTCTGTTGCGCAGAAAAAGAAGAAAATATCAAAAATGCCAGGTTGGTGCGTGGAGAAATGCAACAATCGCAGTCTATATCTATACTATCGGACGCCATTTTTGCTCCAGCTTATCTTGAGATCAAAATTGCGGTACTTTGTTAATCTAGTGACTTTAAGATTGATATAGAATACGCGCCCAATTTCGCGGTTAATGTCAAACAGTTATGAAGAGCAGCTCATCTTGTCTCCTATTATTTATTATTACACTGACATTATATTTTGATGATAGATAAACGACTTCTGGCAGAGAAATTACTATTTAATGGCATTATTAATTAATTAAGATTGATTAAAGTCACTAGATTAACAAAGTACCGCAATTTTGATCTCAATAAGATAAGATGGAGCAAAAAGGCGTCCGATAATGCAGATAGTGCACACTTTGTGTAGCTATCTATACCAAGTGCAATTTTTCTAACCTTGATCCTGGTCTGTCCTGTGTCCTGTTGTGTGTGAGGTGAGAAAACTCCTTCTGTTGCGCAGAAAAAGAAGAAAATATCAAAAATGCCAGGTTGTTGCGTGGAGAAATGCAACAATCGCAGTCTATATCTATACTATCGGACGCCATTTTTGCTCCAGCATATCTTATTGAGATCAAAATTGCGGTACTTTGTTAATCTAGTGACTTTAAGATTGATATAGAATACGCGCCCAATTTCGCGGTTAATGTCAAACAGTTATGAAGAGCAGCTCATCTTGTCTCCTATTATTTATTATTACACTGACATTATATTTTGATGATAGATAAACGACTTCTGGCAGAGAAATTACTACTTAATGGCATTATTAATTAATTAAGATTGATATAGAATACGGGCCCCATTTCGCGGTTAATGTCAAACAGTTATGGAGAGCAACTTATCTTTTGTCTCCTATTATTTATTATCGTACCCATATTTTGATGATAGATAAGCGACTTCTGACAGAGAAATTACTATTTAATGGCATTATTAATTAATTAAGATTGATTGATAAAAAATTCGCAATTAATTTTCCTGATGATCTTCCTTGTACTATGCCATGCGCATCACTTATACAATATCTGTAATATTGCAGATATTCCCCCGACGTTGCGACAGCGGAGACGTAAAAATGCAGGCGTCAGAGTCCCACTTTGTAACGTTACGGGCAATAAAGTGACTTTATTCCGGCAGTGCCTTCGTTCCCCGGCCAGTACGAGGCCGGCAGAAGTCTCGTCGTCGGAGAAAGCACCAATTACGGAAAAGAAAAGCGTCTACCAGCGTGACAACGCGGTTGGTCTCCGGATCATTCGCTGCCGCCGACAACGAAGCGCGAACGACGTTACGATGTGTGGGTGACTCGGCCGCGTCTCGTCGCGGCAAACATAAAACCGTGCCGTTTAAGGGTTTGGCGTACCACCGTAATTCACAACATTGTCCGTCCGCATTATTTACGACTCGCTTCGTTACGTGCTTGTCTCGTTGTGTCCCCACCGTTTCTCCTCCCGACATCCGTGTCCTTACATCGGAGGTGGCAAGAGATGAGAAAGAGAGAGTAGGAGAGAGACGTTTGATGGATTAAACACATGAGACACTTCGTCATACAGGAAATATCGAATTTCCTTGAGTGATGTGTATTCGTATGTCAACGTTGAACAATATGGAATGATATTGGCGGTGATTGTTAAGCGAATGTAATTTAAGACCGGTGCTGTGAACATTGACGACAGAGTAGACTACCAGATGTATCGTAAAGCGACAAGGGAAAAGGTTGCTGCTAATGCATGACTAACGCGCGAGAAAAGTCAACGTTATATATTTCGTTTGTTAGGGTAGCTAATTACATGCATTAGTAATTTCACTACAATAAAATGAAACATCGTATACAGGGGAGAATGTATAAAGAAAAATGTATCAAAGTAAACAATGTCTCGATATTATACAATTTTTATATCTCTTCTCAGATAATGTCTTCTTTTATTGATTAGCTCGTAGCATTTAATACATTCATGAATCGATGTTGAAGAAAGGTAAAATGCATTCTCCGCGATTATTGCAGAAATAAATGTTTTTTTTTTCAATTACTCGATAATAATTATCCATCGATCATTCGGGACAAATAGACATTTTAACGGAGTTAATGACGGTAATCAAGCTGTCTCACTGTCATTTAACGGTAAAACAATTATATAAGAGCAGTAGCAATGCACAGTCTGCGATTTCCCGCAGAGGAGAGACGATCTTTGCGTGTCGCACGCGCGAGCACGTCAACATCATGGCCCAGCATCATCCATGGCGAGGTCCATAGAGAGGTACCGGAGCTCGCGGGCGGCCTTATGCAAAGCCAATATGACGGGCGTGTCTGCGATGATTGAGCGAAGCGGGCAGCGTGCACCGCGGCGGTTCGACCGACCGACCGACCTCGTATTTCGTATTCATAGAATTGCCTGGGAACTGGGAACAGGCTGTGTTCGTTCCTCTCGTCTCCCTGCGCACGAACGCGCGAGACCTTTTGAGCCCTGCTGCCTCGGGCCCTTCTCGTTGGGCCTTGTCTCTCTCTTTCTATCTCTCTGTGGGTTCGTTTCTTTTGAATCTTACGACCTCGGCGCATTTCGTACTTCCGCGAGCTGTCTCTTTAAATTCTCTTATCCCGTTTGATTTTTGCCATTTATTAAATTAATCAATCGCTCTTTTGCAATTTGTTTAAAATTTCTAGCACCGCGAAATAATTCTAGATACACGATATAAGTAATAATTTAAAAAGAGGGGACGGAATAAAATTTTTGGAAAAATTTGAGATTATCTTCTTATTTATACTGATTGATCAGCGTATGATGTAAATGCTGAGACGCGGGTAATGCGGCTTATCGGGTAAATTTCTGAATAAATAAAGTGAGTTATAGACATAAATAGAGCCGTCAAGTGAATCTTGAAAGCGTGACAGCGGTAGGACGAGTTGTCGTAATCGCGACCGAAGGGATAACTGAGAGGACTAGAGAGATGTGTAGCAGATCGAGTGCAGGATACGCGAGGCACCGCGCGTGTGGGCGAAGGATCGAATGTCATACAAATCGCCGGTAACCTAAGCCAAAACCAGCTCGGCTCGCGCGCGAGCTGTCTTGGACGTTTGGATCATTAATAATCCAGTCCTTGCGCGGTATCGACGATCGAGCGGGCTTGAATAAACGTGCGATAAGGGATGTCTAGTATAAGAAGTTTGAAGAACCTTACAATGAGAATAGATTATTCAAGCAAAACAATATAGTTGTATTCTTGCACGAAGAAAAATATATAAAATAATGACATATCAGTGCAGTTATGAGTAACTTTCTGTAAACTATTATGCTTATGATTTTTAGCTGCATACTATTATCTTCATCTGACTCCAAGCACAAAGAGATCTCTCGTGTTCCTCGAATAATATTTTGAGTAACGATGAAGAGTCGACCGGCGAGAATAGACCGCGGGTGGCGTAATCGGGTTTATGCGCCACGCTCTAGAAAGTCGCGGAATTTCATCGCCGATCAGAGAAGAGATTGGCCAAAGAGTGAGAGTGTACAGTTTGACCTATAATACATATGAGTGACCGATCGAAGATTATCACTCGTGAACGCAAAGGAGCTGTCGCAGAGAGTGAAAAGGCCTAGCTCGATATGTCATCGGATCGATCGACGTGAGCGATCGCGATGGAATTCGATGTCTTTCTTTCCTGTTAACCCGGCAGACATATTGCGAAAGATTTGCCGGGGTAGTTAGAGGATATTTCGCCGTGGCTGGCCGTTACTCAAGTCGCTGTCGGCGGCGAAGGCACCGCGTGTGCTACGCGGCCAGTCAGGTGTGACGGAGCGCATACTAACGCGAGGGCATAGGCTAACGACTACTGCCTCCCGTAATTGTTCTTCGGGATCGAACGAATCACGATGGATACACCATTGCCACCGCCAGTCCTCTTGATGAAAGTGATAAAAAAATAGAGAAAGATCTCCGATCATTAAACTTTATAAACAAAAAAGGAAAATCTTTCTCTTTCCCCCTTTTCCTTGAAATCGCTTTCAGAATAAGTGCGAAGGAGATTACAAGCACGCAGATGCATGTACACTGATTTTTAGACAGTGTTACACATTGTAATAGAATTGTAATAATTTGTCTGGAAACGTATTAAGCGCAAGAGTGCAAAGAGAGGTATCTGGCGCAAACTCGTAAGATGATTAAAGATTAAAATTGCGAAACACGCGCGCGCGCGAGCCGTACTCTCGAATGAAATTACAATTGGAAATTCCACGTAACGGGCGTGCATTCGGCGAAGGACAAACACGCTACCGGCTACCGAGTTGAGGCCGGCTTCCCATGGGGTCGAAACTAGCTGGAGTCGGCGGGGAATCGAACGTGCTAACACGGGGTTTCCATTACTCGATTCCGCGAGAAACCACGCCGAGGCAACTACTACGGTAGGTAGGTAGGTAGGTAGGTAGATAGGTGAGGGCTGCCGCTAGCTTAGGTCGGTTCGAAACCGAGTCAAGATTACCGGCGACTCGATGGCCCCTGTTAGGCGAGATTACAGGCCGGGACAGCACCTCATCTGCCCGAGGTCATAAGTCCCGTACCTGTCCGGAAACGCATTTTCCTACCTACTGGGCTCCGTATCCCTCCCTTTCGTCCCCCCCCCCCTTTTACGCATACCTGGGGGAATATATCGCCCGCGCATTACCCGCCGCATCGCGAGATATTAACTCGCGAGCTAGTTACGATGTCTGGCGCCAAGGCATCTACGAAATCTCTGACGTAATGGCGCCCGCCAGCGCGGCGTACCGTTAGATGAATTAAACGGGGAAGGGACTTAACGAGAATCACGAAGGAACGCTTTTCGCCGACGCTTCTAAAAAGTCGTCCGCCGCCGACTGATTGTTTCGTACGTTCGTCATCATTAATCCTCGTAACGTGCGCGTCGGTCTTACCGCAGGATACGTGACCGAACGCGCAGCGCTTCTCCGAAGTTGCGGATGGACGCAAAAATTCGGTTCGCTGATTGACGACGGTGGAGAACGCTAATGTGGCCGTTAAAGTGTAAAAGTCAATTACGAGTTGCAATAATTAATGCCCGAAATCTTTGCCAGTAATGATTACGAAAATATAAATTATTTCGTCAAAAGTTTTCGAAGCAAACTTTTACAGCAACAGATCAATAATTAAGAACATTATTAAATCATTATTTAAGTTTCCCTTGCGCAAGGATTTATCGAGTGTATGAAGAGGATAGATGCTTCTATCGCTTCATTTAGTGATAATACATGCGCGAGAAGGAACAAGTCGGATACTTAAGAAGATCATCAAGTTCGTTCCTCTGGCATGAGACGGTACTTAGCTAATAGTCGCTATTATTGTTACGAGGGACGGTTAACCCCTGGATCACAGGGCGTTATAACGCCATCGGGGCATTTCTCGCCATTCGCGGAAACAATATCGATATTACGTGAGGAGAACATAGTTTTGCGCGCAGCACCGATGACGTATAAGCGAAGCATGCTGCTTGTATATTGAGCCATTAAAGTGTGCGCGCAGCTCATCGGAATAATGAACAGACAACGCTCGAGATAGTAGCATGTAGAGGCTGGGCATTATTACCAATAATCGGCACCTGCATGCGCAAAAATCAAACATTACGATCACTAATAGAGCTAATATATTGTATTAAAGTCTAGAAAATAAGTAATGAATGTTGGGAAAATAAGAAAAGTGTTCGTCATGATGAACTGCTACTCTCGGCGCTTTGTTACCAGGCCATTTCCGATTTAATGGCGATCGATATTCGCCTTGGAAGACGTTGGAGCGCAGGTGACGGGGCGGCAAGTGATTCGGTATGTTTCGTTCGGGGACGGGAATCGGGGGCCCTTTGACAGTGTGTAACGGAGCGTAGAAAAGTACGTTACACGGCGAAGGACAGAACCCCCCTTCGGGGTCTCCCGGGGGTAAGAAGTCACGTGGGAACGGGGGTTAATTAAGACTGGATGGTGGCGTACGCCCCTCCGCGACCGGGCACAAATCACGACACTTGACTATTGTTGGTGCGGCTTTTTACTACCGCCGCTCTTTTCTGCCGGCCACCAAGAGCGAGACGGAGGGAATTGCCTCGCGACCGTTAAGATGTTATCGCGTCTCGTACGATCCGGAGCGACATTATGCACGCCAAGGGTAAGTCGCTCGCGTCGCGATCCGGAGGGGCGCGCGAGTTTTGTCGTGACACATTTGCCGCTTTGTACGCCTCGCTTCAAAATCTTTGTAGTCTTAATCTGGACTATCGAATTACTTATTGTTGCGAGACTTTTCGCTCACGGTATACTGCATAAATGTGCCCGATTAAAATTTAAATATGCAGCACATGTTCGATGCGTTCAGTTACTTTCATGATCTCTTGTTTGTGATTTTGAAATATTTGAAGAATTGATATTTTTTTAGTATCATATTTTTCATTTTTATGTTATTCTTTTTAATTTCAATTTTCACATTTTTTATATATATTTTATTTAATATAATATAATTACATCTTGCAATATTTATTTGTCATTTAAATTCAAGAGATTCAATCACCTGGAGCAATTTAGGAACGAAAGCGCGAGGAAACAGTCCTTTATAAATTTTAATAAAAAGAAATTGTATTGATAATTATATAATTATATAATTTCTTTTGATTAAAATTGTGATAAATTCATTAAACCGTATATAAGGGACTATTTCCTCGCGCTTCCGTTTCTAAATTGCGCCAGGTGATTGAATCTGCGCTGAAGCCGAATTTAAATGCATCTCGGAGTGCCAATTAGATGGCCGTTGACGTTTCGTTTCTTCGCAGAGGGGCTCGCGAGCCACTTGTCCGTCGGTGGTTCCGTTTTCCGTTCCTTTGATCCATCATACAGAAAAATTCCACCCCGCGCGGCCACCCCAGACTCCTCGAGCTCTCCGATCGCGATCTATGCGCTCGCGTCCCGAACATGAAAATAATGAACCCGCATTAGGGGATTGCGAAGCTCGTGGATCAACGTAGATGAAAGGATATAAGCGAGGGGGAAATTAAAAGGGAGGGAGGGGACGCGAGGAACGGTCGACGCATTGTGCGTGAGTCAAGTGGCGAAGCCTCAAAAAAGAAACCGGCATGTTAGCTGTTTCGCAACGAACGTCTCGTCGGCTTGTCGGAGCCGATCCTTGCACACTCGATGTCCCCCGAGTAAATGGGGAAGGATTAGTGGACGTTGAGGACGCGATGACGACTTTATTCGCATGTTACAGCCGCCGCGTCGCGGCAGCGTCAGGCAAATTTACGAGCAACGAACAAAACTTTGTTCGAGGATAATGGGCTCTACCTTGCGCGACAAAGATGCGCTCGTATATGGCTGAGTTATTTTTGCACTTGAATAGCGTTTCCAAGCCCTGCATAATAAGCGTCAACAAGTTATACTCATTTACACGAATGAGAGTTTTAATCGGTTGTCAGACTTCACATTTCGAATACAAATGTGATTATTAAAATTTTTCGATTGCAAATCAATGTAGGTTTCGTTGATTTGGATAAAAATTAACATTTTTCTTGTTATGATATATTATACTCATACGGATTAATGTACAAAACGATACAACTAGCAGTGCGATGTAAAGGAAAATGAAAGAAGCTTTGAGATACGGCATCGAAAGAGATTGCAGGTAGAACAGCACTAAACATTCATATATGCCGACGTATATCCGGGCGTGACCTCACCCACGTGATAGCACGAACCTGTCGTCTGCTCGAGAAGAAGAGAAGGAAGAAGAAGGGGAAGAAGAAGAAGAAGAAGCAATTCCGACAAAAGCTTCGCAGCGCCATTCATCCTACGGGAGACTTTTTCATATGTTAAACGTCTTGTGTCCTGTGAAAAGGATTGTGGAGATTCGTACGAGAACGAGGCGTGATACTGAATCAAACGTCTCGTAATAAAGGATGCTGCCGTTTCAAAGGACCGTGGGATCATTTTTGTGTGTTTGACCCACAGCCGTTCGCGCGCGTGACGCGGAAGACAAGAAAATTCGAAAGAGTTATATTTATATAAACGACACTTTTCCGCATCCACACTCGCGCATATTCCGCGTACAATAATACAAGATTGTGAAGCATTTTTAAGTGAAAACGTTATTCGAGAGCCCTACATATTTGATATGAATTTTCAGTATAATAGAAATGAGATGTATAAAAGATACCAACATTCCATGGCTCATGAAAAGCTTTCTTTCCTACTCTGGCATATTGTAAACTCTCTGACGCATCGACTACTCATGATTAGGCGTTTCAATGGCTCCCTTGGCACGATGAGCGTAGCAACCGCGGCGCAGTTTTATAACTCGAAAAGGTACAAAGGCTCTCGCGGAGTTTGGTACCCGAGTAACTTAACCCACACTTGGTACAAAGCGCGCGCGCTGACCTCGTACGGTGACCTGAAAACAGGGAACCGCGCATGGATCTGGTGTACCGTCGTGTACCCAAGCTTCCTCCTTGCGGTAAGGATGCCTTTCGCTTAGTTTAACAGCGGTAGCTACGAAAAAGTGGCGGCGGCTTCCACAAAGGACCCGCGTGCAAATAGACAGCGCAGCCCCGGCGAAGACAATGCAACCTGAAACGGATAGTACGGCGAGGGAGAGCCCAAGACGTTAGAAACGATAGAACAAGAACGAAGCCATGAAAGATGCGCGCTTTTAAGGTAGAGCCTTAATCATGCTTGGATTGATTCGCCCGACGAGATCCACTCGCTCGACTAAGCGGCCTCTTTCACCGATTTTCGCTCGCTTTTGTGGTAGACCGACGAAGCTCCGCTGCAGATGAATTTCGTCGAAATTTTCTCCACGTTACTCCGAGATGATATCGCTTGGCATGCTCCCAAAGAAAGATCTGGGATTTAAACGCAAATGCGATATAACCATTGTGTGTAAATCACTGTGAAAGAAAGATTAACTTCTCAAATGCGATTCTTGCTAATTTGTTAAAAATACACTGAGGAAAAAATCTGGTTGCATTAATTAGAATTCTGGTAGATTCAATCAGTATGTCTGTTGGAAAATGGACGAACCAGAATTCTTGTAGGAATTATCAGATGAATCTGATTAATTTCTTCCTGTTAAATTTACCAAATTTCCTGGTTAATAATACTAAACTCACCAGCACCAAGTCGTTTAAAATTTTTTCCATCTAATCTCAAAAGTCTGCTTAATATTCTGAATTCCAACAAGATTATTGGATAAAATTCAATCCAGATTATATTAATCCAGAATAAATTATTTTAAATTCAGTTTGTTAGAAATTAAACTGATAAACAGTGCACTAAGAAAAAAATCTGGTTGCATTAATTAGAATTCTGGTAGATTCAATCAGTATGTCTGTTGGAAAATGGACGAACCAGAATTCTTGTAGGAATTATCAGATGAATCTGATTAATTTCTTCTTGTTAAATTTACCAAATTTCATGGTTAATAATACTAAACTCACCAGCACCAAGTCGTCTAAAATTTTTTTCATCTAATCTCAAAAGCCTGCTTAATATTCTGAATTCCAACAAGATTATTGGATAAAATTCAATCTAGATTATTAAATAAATTATTTTAAGTTCAGTTTGTTAGAAATTAAACTGATAAACAGTGATACAAGAAGAGAATGCAGCTCAAACACACGCAATCAGAGAGCTAGCGTCCTCTTTCTGGCACTACTGCTCGTAAGAGAAAAAAAATATACTTTGGATTTAATGTTAATACTAATTCTTTATATACATTTCATGGCAAGTATTTAATACGAGTAAAGTTAAAAGTGGCTCGCCGGTTAGCGGCAAGCACAGAAATTAATGCAACAAGAAATTTTATAGATTCAACCAGAAAATACTAACCAAATCCTTATAGTAAAATCTATTAAACGTTCTAGTTATAAAAAATCGAGTCTTATCATGATAATTAGAAATTCTTGTTTAATTTAACCAAAATGCCTTCAATCATATACATGTTGTTGGTACAATCAAACGAGTGTATCTATCCCGAAAAACGCATTGTTTAAAATATCTATCCACGTCCAACGATATAATAAATTCATCCTTGTGCGATTAATATCTCGAAAATAACTTCGGTAACGGGAGCCCAATGTTTTACATCGCGTGAGCATACATCTGGAACGCGCGCAGCATGCGGTAGGTTACAATTTACTCTCTTCGCGGTGCGTTTAGGAGCCACGAATCGGTTCGCGTGAACGATCGACGACCACCGCGGGGTGGCTCACGTGCAGCCCCTTCGTCATCCGACCGCGGGTCCTCGCATGATCATTAGCGTGGACATTACAATTAGCATTTTTTTTTCGGCGCCGATATACGTCGTATGGTTTATCGGCCGAATAAACAACCGTGGAATATCGAGCACTAAAGCTTCGCTTAATTATTCCAGGAACAAATATCGTCATCTGTCAGCCGCGCGAACCGGAGAGAAGGAGAGGGATCGGGTTGGACGAGCAATACCGGTGGTAGCGCGAGATCCTCGGACAAGACAGTATTTTCGGATTAATCGGTCGTTTATGCGCCGCCAGTACGAAAATCGTGTAGCTGCGTATAATCTACCTTACGAGGCACATTACCGGTAAATCTCGCGCTATGGCCGTGGACGGCGATGGCACTTTGATTGCTGGAATCCCGGAGATTAACCTGTTCTGCCAGCATCCGCTCTCGCGCACCAGCATCATCTTACACCTGCTCACCGCGATCGCTTTTATACGCGCGTGCATATGTGTACATGCGAACGTAAAAACGACGTGATCGACGATCGCCGTAGGCGAGGATTCATGATCGACGTGATCCCTGCAAGTTTTCGCGGATCTCTCGGGCGCATAAGCGATGAATGATATTAATCGTACAGGGATGCCCAAATTTATTAAACCATTGCAATATCGTTTATAAATTCTCGATATTTTACAATACTATTTTTTTATAAAATGGCTGGTCGAGATAGAATCGCGAGCTGGAATCTCGATGAGATAGGAGAGAGCAGCGAGATAAATCTCCTCTTTCTCCATTAAATATTTTCTATTCCACGCTCGAAAACATTAATTTTTTTCGACGAGATTCGCGTTGCAGGAATGTACACAGAGAAAAATGTATTCAAGTAAATATTATTTATTTTAAATATATCATAAGTTTATATATCCGCAAATATATCATGAATTCATCACAAACATGAAATTTAATTGAATATATTCTGAATTTTAGTAAGTGCAGTATTTTAATCAAGAATATTAAATTAAAACAAAAATTTGGTTTGCTTACTACATAAAGTAAATTTGATTTTTCTTTGATACAACTTCACAATATTCTTGAAGAGAAAATAAATTCTTCTTTTGAGTACACGATAATGAGATTTTCTAACACTTGTGATGAGTATATTTTAAGACTGTTATCAAGAATAAATTCTTTGTTGAAGAAAATTATTACTTAAAATAAGAAAAGTAAGCTGAGTAATCGCTTTTCTCGGCAGTAGAATGATATTTTTCTCTGTGTACGAGCCAACACCGTCCACTTTTCTCTGCATACTTCCCCGACACACCTGAATATTCGCTACTTTCTACCTCAGCAACGATCGCGATTCGTGTCAATCGCGCATCACCGCGATATTATCGGCACTGAAAGCTCCCCTCGGGCGCAGTTCTTCAATTAGCACAGGCGCGGGATAATAATCGGACAAGCGCGACGGAGGCGGCGCGCCTGTGTAGCTTCGTCACCTCCCGGAACCTTATTAATCTAAAGCCGCTCAGCCCATCTTAACCCCGTTCTCCGCGAAGTCGCTAGCAGATCGTGCGCGATAAGCTAATCCGAAAAATTAATTCCCTCGTAGAGTGCCAGGTGTCGAACCGACTGTCGACTCACGGACCGCGGGCAAGGAAAGAGGACCGACGGTGGCCTGTTCTCGTAATTAAAACAAGCGTGACGAGGCCTAAACGCTTCCGGTGCCCGGACGCCGTGCACAGGAGGGACCCCGAGCCGGAAGCTGGATAAAAAGTGCCCGATGGGAGAGCGGCATGATGGATATTATCCCCGTGTGTGCGCGAGGGATACAGGTCAATGACCTCCGCGCCACGTAATTTAGGAGAGCTTAGTCGGTGGTTGTTACGTGCTGCAGTAGCCTGCCATAAAATCTTTTATAATGTTTTACATAGATGTAATAACGAATATAATAATTAGAATGCGACATTGCAACCAAGTACGACACGTAATTATAATGATTTATTATGCTGTTATATTGATATATATACCGCACAATAATTTTTTGAGGGAACATTCAAGATTAGTCGGTATTAAAATAAATCGCAGACGAATCACATAATTGTTTTATATAATTAAAGTGCCAAGTACCGATAATCGTGAAAAATCTTACAATATGAAAAGAATATTTTATTCAAGTTTTTCTCTTAGCGCGACATATGATTAAATCATCATTTAATAAATAGCACGAATATAAACGATTAATTATATAATAGAATAAAATCTGATATTTGAGCCCGGGAGAAAGAAAACGCTAAGAAAGACTTTAAAATTACACTTTCTTTTTAAAAAATAATTTGTTGCATCACGATATTGCTCGTGAAAAGTACGTTCGGAATGCATATCCTTCTTATCTATTTATGTACGAGTACCAAAAAATTGCGATTGTCATAACTCGCGGGGATTATTTATTAATCCGCTTGTACTTTTTCGATTCGTAGACTCGTATTTTTTTGATAATATTCCATGATGACATAACTTATCACCGCCGTAAGGAAGCTGTAGCCAAGACGAAAATAGCCATAAGACGATCTCGAACGATGACCACGAACGGGAATGCTGCGGGGCTGTTTATTTCAATCAAGCAACCACAAATCTGCAGGGAGCCGACTACCGTCACGGTTCTTTGCTCGCAACATTCGGAGGGGAAACTCTTGATGACGCGCAGCGCAGCCATCTCTCCGATTTGGTCCTTTTCTTAAGTTACGCACTGCGTCCTCGTGAATTCGAAAATATATTACATTATAAAATCGAGCAGCGCGCGAACCTGCTGTTCAGCTTATGATTACGATCCGCTGCGAGAGGATAAAAAACAATATTACCGTTCTTCGAAATAAAATTCAACAGAAATTTATAAACTGGCTCGTTGACGTGTGACGTTAAATGATTGTCTACACGCAAATGATAAATCGCCATTAATACGCACAATATTTAATTCTGATAAAAGATGAAATTCATTCGTTATTTATATCTCCCTTTCTTTCAATAATTTATTTAAATAAGTTATAATTTATTTGCTCATAAGATATTATTGAGCAAACTATTGGTAAAAAGTACCACTTCGAAATTAGTATAGATTGATGGCCGAATGCGTATAACAAAAGAAACGTATAAATATAATTTTTAATCTTATTATAATCTCTCGATAAATTTCGAGATGTAGAAATTTTCTGTTAAACCCGATAGAGTATCCGATCTTCGTCGGCCGTTAATGTCATATCGCGAGACAAGACGAGAGGATAAGCCAAGAAGAATGAAGAAGAGATACGCTCAACCGATCCAGGTCGTTGGATCCACCGTTAATTATTCCACGGCATCACGTTGTGGCGACGATGGACCGATCTGGGCGGCGATTTTTCTTCCCTGCCGGCCGTTTGCGGACGATTGAGAGGTTATCGGAATCACTTAACCACTAGCTCACGACTTGGCGCCTCGCCTCGCCTCGTCCTCACGCCGCTCATTCTCTATCCCGCGATAATTGCCCTTTTCTGGATCGCGCCGGTTATCGGCCCGTGACGATCACCCAGGTCGTTAACGTGAACCGTCACGAGGTGTGTGGCATTCGTTCGCCGGTGTAGTGTCAACGTCGTTAAGATATGCTTTCTCTGATAGATAACTCAATCGCGTGTCCGTGCGATAGCGGATGATCTCTTGAATCCCTTCTCGCGGAAAAAATGGGTGTTGCTCGCGACCTACGTCTTGAATAAAAAAAAAAACATTATCTGGTATCCGCGCATTATGAAAAAAAAAAAGATTAAAGTAGAGTATAGCTTCTACGTTACATAGAAAGATGTTTGGAGCAGGTACATCTTACGTTTCATACATCTTCTTTTCAATCTTGCGTTGTAACTGCGCGCTTGGTATAACACATCACGATATATCACAATTATCGTGCTATTATTATTTATACAGTGATCTATGAGTCGGAGATTCTTCCAGTACAAAGCGAGAGATCCAGCTTCGTCTAGGTGGAAAGGCCGAGAGGAAGCCGCCGATACACATGTGCTTTCTGATACGGGCGATATTGCGAGCCCGATTTGCTTCTAATGGACTAAGAGATGAATGATCGAAGAAGGAAGAGCGTGCGGGAGAGAGATGGAATCGTGCCACAGAAAAATACAGGTAGCCACAGCTGGCAATCGCCACCCACTTCGTACGTGCAGACGTTCACAATATATAGGACTTATTGTTCTCGTCCAATTGTTGCGCATGCATTAATGAACGCATCAATGAAAGTTCTTGACATGTAAAAGTATTTTAAAACACTTTTCAATCCCGTACATGGGTATTATAAATTGTAAAAAAATAATTAAACAGGATTATATTTTATTGTCTGCTCTAGAGTAACACTATTATATCTCTCTATATTTTGATAATTTTGAAAACGATGCCACTCTTGTTCAACGACTTAAATTCCCGCAATCGCAATGACTTTTTCGCGTTAACGCCCGATAATAAATCTCGCCGACATGCACTTTTTCAACGTTCGTTCTTTGTTATTTTTGGAAGGACAAAACTTGAAATGCGTACGCATACGCAGAGTGTCACTCTTTAAGATTCGGCGTATCAGTTTGCAGTTTGCGGACTCGGTAAATTTCGCGAACGCGCACGTGTCGCAATTCCAGATTAGTCACGATACGAAACAACACAGGTACCCGATAGTGTTTCTGGCAAGTTGCACGGACAAAGAATCGTTGAGATATATCATTCTTATATTAACATATAAAAATAACTTGCACACACACATGTAATTTTAATAATAATTATAAAAAAATATATCCTAAAAGAACGAATTAAAAAATAACAGAAAACTTAAGGATTTGCAAATCTTTGCGCTGATTAAATAGAGTAATTAGCGCAATAGATTTAATATATATTTCATCATTATTATATAAATTGCTAAAGAGTTTGTTGTTCGATAAGGAATATCGATTTTTCCTGGAAGATGATCCTTTTTATGGTGATTCACCCGTATCGTTGCTTCCAACGTGAGGCAGATCCAAGTAGCTACGAAGACACATTAGCGGATCGTAGGAGGAAAACGTGAATAATATAATCGCCGTTAGTTCTAAGCCTTTTGGAAAGCAGATGTGTAGAGCGATAGCGAACAATGGTCGTCGCGACGTCTAAAACGAGAAACCCAACCTGCGCGCACTCGAGAGTTTTGGAAAGCGGATACGCCGATCCTTGGTGGACAATAAGAGACAATGCACTCGCGTGCACGCAAAAACGACTCCACCTACGAGATGATCGCCCACGCGACTAACGCGCGCGCGAGAGAAAGATTTTTGTGGAGAAGAGCGAGAAGAGAGTGCGATCGACATGAATAAGCGGTTGATAAAATATTCCTCTCGTGTTTATAATATTTGATAAAGCAAAATTGTAACACTTAATATTAATATCAGTTGCATTAAAACATAACAATTTGAGAAATTTAGTTTTTATATTAAAAAGATAATCTTTATTGAGAGATTCGAGATGAAATTATTTAAAATCGATTAATTAGAAAAATAATATATTTCTTATGAAGAGATCACTTTTACAATTTACAAAAAATTTGAATTACGAAATTACGTGGTTTTACTTCGGCACGAGAATAAATAATTTTAGCCCCGCCGTTCATCAAGGAGTAGTTACATCTCCGGGTGTATCAGTTTCTCACTTTGGAATTTCGCGGCGCGATCAAACAGCGGGTTCCAACGAAGAACTTCGGCTGTCAGCGCTTACGGGGCCTTGAAAAATAAGAGAAAAAAATTAAGAAATTGCCAAAAGGAGAGATAAAAGACGCTTAAGCGCGGATTCTTCGCGCCATAAAGAATCACCCGCAGCTTATAAAGTAACGCTAGATTTTATCTCGCGGATGCCGAACGACGCGCATCCTTCGAGCGTGTTTTTTTAGAAGCGTGAACGAGCTCGTTTGGCAGGTACTTTATTTTTATTTTTTCCCATAAGCATAAAAAGGTAGAAATTTGATAGAAAAGTTATATTTGATTTCATGTACATAACTTGACAAGTTTTTTTTTAATATTTTTCTGATAAAAATATATAACCAATTACTTTCTTCTTAAAAAAATTATTGATATTATTAAATATTACAGAAAATTAAATATTAATAAAATTATCATAACACATTTCTCTCTCTCTCTCTCTCTCTCTCTCTTTTCAACTTGTATCGCTCAAAAAATAATTATTTTAATTTCAAAAAATCTGTACAAATTCTGTACGGTTTATACCACATCTCTCCTTTTAAAACACGGCACATGAACGGTACAGGTGCGAAATAGCGGGCCCCAAACCAATAAACAGCGGTGAATACACGTTTGCGTGTGCATCAGACATCATAATAAAGTGCGCAAATTCGACGTTAAAAAAGTCAACAAGGTGCGGAGAGATGTTCAGCTGATTTGCTCGCAGAGCACAAACGCATAATGAATTTCGGAACAAAATTTCCGCGGCGCTCTCAGTCAGGGACCTGGTTTAATGCGAGGATAAAGTAGCGTCCGGGTCGATAGGGTCGCGCAGCAAGAGTACGAAGACAATGGGTCCTGGATACGCGCACGGCCCCATATCGGAGGGCTCCTGCGAGCGCAGAAACGGTCGGCGAGAACATTGTCTCGAAAAACCATAAAATAAAGCACCGGGCCGGTTTCGGCTGTTCCACTCGCGACTCCTGAAGAGAACCTGCGTTTGCGATGCAAGATACAAGCTTGGACTCGCGAGCGAGTTTGCGAACAATCTGATACTCGAATTACTTTCTTTAGACACGAATTAAATTATGACGAAAATAATTGTGTAAACATTACATCACGTAAATATTGTAATCACACGAAGAATAGTCATGGAAAGTCGGATACATGGAAATAGCGAGAATACTTTTGCTATAGATGGACGATTTCTCGTAGTCTGGGAAAAAAGATGCTCGATTTAAATCTCTCTTAGGACTCGCAAATGCTTATATATAACAAAAGAGAAAGGAAGGATGAGCAGCAGGTGAAATAGGAGACTCTAGAATGGATCCTCCGGTAGGTTCACTTGTTCCGGTGGGAAAAAATCGTCGGTCAATGGAACTTTTGCATATATTAATCTATATTCGGGCCTATTCCTTCCTTCCGAACCGTCGCCCTTTCACGGATCTTTGAGACGGGTATTGACGGCCGAAGCTACGAGCGAACGAGTCTACCTGTCGCTCAATGGAAACAGGATACCTACCTGTTACTTTTTGTGGGAAGATTTCCTCGGCTGTTGCTCTCCTCGTGCGCCCAAACTCGTGAGAGACTACGTAGAAGGATTCACTCACGAAGTTTCGGCGTAAGATTCGTGAGTGTCTATTCGTTTTAGATCAAATTTCATGGAACATTGATCCATTTAGGTAGCTGCAGTCTAATGTCTTTTTTCCACGAATTTTCCGACCAAAAAAAATCCATATATTATAGTCCATAATATTATTAAATAGCATGTGTATTTCATCGAGTGTAGTATTTAATAAGTAATATCAATATGTGTCATGCATTGATAATTCCTTTATGAAAATTCGAGAAAATTGCTAAGCTTACTTATTTAATACAAATTGTTGATATAAAACATTTAGATATGCATATGCATATTCTCCCGTTGAGAACGCTAAGATTATTCAACGATATTCATCTTGTATCCGCTCGTGCGAACTTGATTTATCGGGATCTCGTGATAATCCAACGGTACGCTGGTGCGCGAAAAAATGGGGGTGGCGAAGAAGCGAAAGAAGAACATCGTGTGGCGTCTCGCCCCTTTCTTTCTGGGCTCGATTCCGGGAATCAACATAAATCTCGACGGTTTATAATCTGCGTTGGAAGGCACGTCGAAGATACGATCGGGTGAAGAACTCGCGGGCGAGGAGATTGCGAGAGGAAGAAGAAGAAGGAAGTGAAGGAGAAGAAGGAGAAAGAGAAGAAGACGAAGAAGTGAATGAACGAGCATGCGGCAGGTGTTGGCAGGAACGGATTTACAACAATACATTCATAGCACAGCCGAGCGATTATAGATCAATTTTTGGATCCATCAATTTTTTATTCAACTTTACTAGATGAAATTTAATCGCTGATATAAAATAAGATCCTGCTTGTATATCAATACAATAGGCACGCAAATATGAATTTTCTCATATTCATCTTATATTACTTTTGTATTTCAATAGTAATAGATTTTATTGTACTTTCTTTTGCATTTTTTTATTATTTTAATGTTGAATGATGTACGTATTCGATTATGTAATCGTAATTGTTATTGAGGAATCAAGTTATTCTATGGTAATTTGAACACGTGAATAATATCTACGCAATCGCTGCATTGAATAGATGAAGAGTAGTGCGCGATCGAGGAAGGAGCACGGAGAAAGACGAATCGGGTGAAAAAAGGCAAGGGAGCAGGGAGAAAGAGAAAGAGGGAATCGCTTTCTCGTAACCTCGTGAGAACTAGAGACAACCATGGTACAACCTTTCGTTGCCATTGCCGCTAATAGTCTATCGAATTATCAATAATAAGCGCTTCTCGAACTTCTGCCATCTTGACTATGAAATTACGATAAGAATTAATTCAATATTCACGGCTACTTTAAACAGTTTATTATTTTTTAGGTTTAATTTTAAGTTTATTATTTTTGGATGAAATATATAATCGTCAAAAAATCTCTTTTGTTAACAAAATTACAAATTATATTTTTAATCTTTTATAAAAAAATTGTGATGACAAGCTAGCATTATAGCAATCTAGGCAAATTAGTTACAATCAGTTAATTATACGCGCAAAGAGTAGTCATCGAGGGAAAATCTCGGTGGAATTCGACATGGCATTGCAGCGGAGAACACATACAATAATTGCTGACATAGGTGGGCCCGAAAGTAGGGCGTGGATCGGGCGCTATCACTTCAGCTATGTCTTCTGGCCGGCAAGATCGTGATCCACGCGGAATACATAGGCGATTGCGAAGCGGCGCGAATGCAAGGAGCGATGCATCCGCGGGCGGTAATGGCAGAGTTTCACATGAGATGAGCGCGCACGAGGAATGAAATTTACTACGTTGGTGACACGTGAGAAAGGCTCTTGGCGTCTTACCTGTTCGCGGGGGATCAGACATAGATGGGATCGGCTAGGGGAGATCGGCGGCGACGTCTGAGATACGCTGAGAGTGTCATTGGAACGCGTACGTGTGGTAATAGCGCGATGCATTACGTGGGAAAGTGGGAAAGGATCTACGATCGACGGATAGGTACTCCAATTATCGAACCGGGAACACGAATTAATTAGCGGCCGTTATCGATCCCTCGGGTCAAACCCAGTCTCTTGCTTTTTTTCCCAACCGTGATTTCTTTCGGGTTCGACCGCGGACCCGAGATTAACTGCAGGCAAGGATTGCAGCGCGGATGCGGAGAAGGTTGGCGCGAGAGAGCGAGAGGGAGAAAGCGAGAGAGAGAGAGAGAAAGTATCCAGCGGGGCGGTGATCGCGCGGGCAGGTGTACGGGTCTATGGGACTTCATGGGAGCCTGGTGCCGATAGTGATCCCGGAGTATAGGGAGCTGAGAAACTCGATGGACCACCTTGCGGTCACTCCATGGGAAATGCAACCCCACGGATCCATTATAAGGATCGCGTTATTTCGAATATGCTTCCTGTGGCAACCTCTTTGCACGCGTCTTTCCATTTTGAAATTTTCCAGAGAGTAAAATGATTAAAAAATGTATTTTATTGTAAAAGTTTTCCCATAATTTATCGCATTGACAAATGAGATTTGATTTGTAATTATATAGACTTAATTGAAAAAAGTTGTTGATACTGGATAATTTATGTAATGGATTTATTTAATATTTAGAGCTATAAAATTTAGAGAGCCACCTATAAATCATATGTGAATTCGTGTCATGTCGCATTAGAGCAATCCACTGATTTCCACGCCAATGTCGGTCGTCATATTACCTTGTTACGTTTTTGCGCGGCATATAATCATGTCCTGCCATAATATGCAGCGTGTATATTGTTGTATCAGGACTCCGTAGAGCTTCTAAGAGGAGAGACCGTATCACATCCAACTCTGGACAGGTAATGCCCTCTTTAGCTGACTGATTACGAGTGTTATTAACCCTTTACGTAATGCTGCCTACCCTCATTTCCCCGAGGCTGTTCATTCCGTTTGAAAAGTAGACTGCGAAATAATCCCATTATCGCGTACACGACTACCTCGTATAATTCATTTGCTATATTTATTTATGTTTTTTTTTCCGATATAAATCTGTTGCAATAATTAAATGCATACATAATATTAAGAGGGAAAATCTCTAACTAATAAATATATAAATGAATACGTTAATAAAATATACACAAGTCAAGTTGCAATAATCAAAGTTCAACTGTAAATAAATTTAAAGGAAATTCTTCTAAACAAGCCTCGGATCGAAGCAGCAAATTCGATTCACCTGTCGATGCCAAAGGTACCTGGTTAGGACGTGAGAGGCATACGAGACGAGTGAGGTCTAGGTAGATCTGTAAGCACGCGTCTTCCTCTCGCGCCGACCGCAAATAGCCTCGTATAGATCCTCAATATCCTCTTTGCCAAGTGCGCGCACTCATGTACACAGTGTGCGAATGGTGGCCTCTCGGACGAGTGACGTAAATCGGTGCTACGTCGTACACATGGCACATATATACGTGCACGTCGCGATGAAACAGGTGGGGCACCTGCGTCTGGCTGTGCAACCTGCGCGCGGGAGCGAAACCGAACTCGCGCTCTTGAAGAACGCGAGAGGGAGAGAACGAGAGAGAGAGCGAGATAGCAAGAAGGAGGAGGACCGAAGAGGAGCAAGAAGCAGGTGTATTCCGCGATGTAGCCTGCGCTGTGTATGCTAATTGGGCCAGAGTTAACGCTCGGAATGCTCGGGACGGGATTTAACGAGTCCCCGAACAGGAAGCCCTTTTTACCTCCTCCCCCGCCTTCTCGGCCTCCCTCGAGTTCTCCTTGAAGTTCTCCTTTCCCTCTTCTCATTGCCGTCATCGTCTCCCCTATCTTTCTCTCCTTCTCTTTGTCCCTCTGACTCGTTGTCTTCGTATTTCTTCTCTTCTTCGAGTCATCGATACTACTGATGCGGCCGCGCTGCTACCTACCTACCAGACTCGCCGCTCGCGAGATGCACCGAGATTCGTTAAGATGGAATTACGCGCTCGTGGCCCATCGCGGACGGGAATACGAAATTAGGCACGCTCCTCCGAGCAGCGCGACTCCAGCGAGGCACGCATAACGAGGGCACAAATCAAAAGCGAGAGAGAGGGGGCCGGTGAATGTGACTCCGCTTGCGTACGACGGGACCAAACAAATTGGCATAAATTCCCGCGCTAGTGTGCGTGCACGGGTTTCCTCGCGTTCGATGAAGAGTCGGGACGCATCGTTCATTTTCTTCTCGATGAACAGGATGTTTGAAAATTTTCATCAATTTCTGATCAAATATAATAACCGCACAAGTTATTTTCATTTCTTGTTCTACAAAAATTTGAGGATAAATAAGATAAATTTCTGTGACAATATCAAAAAGACATTGTTTGCAAATCAAACATTCGAAAGTATTCGCGACAAAATTGCAATAAAAGAGATGCAAAAAGCTATATTACTTACTTTGTTACTAATTAAAGTATTTAATCATATCCTTCGCGGGATCGTTCAAATTAAGATTAATCAATGAATAATGACGGCAATTATTTTTATTGGCACGATGCATCGGTAGCGGCTATAAGTCCTTTTTCCTTTTTCGCGCAATCTCGGTTTTTTTTATCGTTGTCAACATCAAATTAGTATTCCTGCGCGTGCGCGAACATACATTCTGGCGGTCTGATTAAATTTGCTTTTGCGCGGCAATTAACACCGACCAGTTCGAGATGCGCATTTCATCGTTGTACGCGATAAGATCACGAAAGTTTTATGAACACCCAACAGTGCAATTATATATATTATACTGCGCGTACAATGTTATTACGACAAGGTCCTTGAGTCTCCAGCTGTCATCGACGACGGCGCGCGGTGATGTCACCTACCAGACGACCACAATGTGCAAACAAGTTGGGCCCCCTTGGTGCGCTTTTCGTTCACAGCGGGTACCGTGGGATCAGCGGGAACGTTTCGGAAATTCGCCTATTAGATGAGGAATCGTAATATTTCACGCTATGTTAAGACTCGTCGTACTTACCCGCAAACGAGTAGGAACTCTAACGAGTTAACTCGGCGCACTGTAAAATTACAAAGCTGCGAGACGAGAAACGCCGGCATTAAAATCTGCTAAAAATTCATACTTAATCTGATGCAACACGGAGATTTAAGATTGTACGGAGAAACGTGACATTTATTTGTAATGCTACTTTAAATTTATCTTCAAGTAAGTGGTTAAACATATCAATCAAGCTGCAGAAACGGGATATAGTGCCGGATATAGTAAAACGGAGCACGCAAAGATTCGCCGAAAATTCTTCTCAGAAGTTTTATAAAATTTATACTCGCGCGAGAAAGATATAAGCAATCCAGGCACGTACAGGTATACGTGAGCCACCGCGAGATCTGGCGTCGGCATCGGGCTACCGTCGATCGTATAAATGACCTTATACGGCGCTCCGATGCACTTTTCGGCCGTGCAAAATCATTGGATAAGAATCTGCCGATGTATTTTGATCTGGAGCAATGAAATCGAAAATCGAAGAGCCGATTTTACTTCTTTGGCTTCTTTTGAGATCGAGCAATGCGGATGATAACATGCAATCCTCGAGATTCATTATCAACGACAAGTTTCCCGATTGAAATATTTTTAAGAAACTTGCCATGAATTTTGAAGCTATCTCATTGAAATCGAGAAATCCATTATTTTCGCAAACGGATTCATGTGAATTTATATAATCGTCATATAAAGTAAAAACAGATATGGTCGATGCAACATTAGAAAGCCAATGTTTTTCAGATGAGATTGAGACAAAATTAATTTTGAATCACAAATGTTTTATGACAATTAAAATATAAAATGTAATTATATAAAAAATTAATTGGACACATTCCACATGATTAAAAAATATATATTCTTGTATTTCAAAAAATCCGTTTTAGATTGCATCCACCTTGACAGGCAGAAGAAAGAGAATCCCTGCATAATACTAAGAATTGTTTGTATATATAACAAAGCGTCCTGTATTTACAGCTTTTCATTACAAGCTGCGGAAAGTGAGAGTATCGAGCCCGAGTACTTTATTCGTAATGTCGCTCGTCGAAAGGAGAGCATGGCTTTCATTGCGCCGGCGGTTAATTCATTCCCTCGCAATCGTTTTCAAATGTTTAATTCAACTTCTCGTTATCTAGTTTATTGTACAATTAATCGCGATACAAAGAGAGTTACAATCATACTCCGTTATACAGTTGCCGCAACATTAATTCACGTGAGCACTGGTCGTGATCGTTGTCGACTTCCATTATTTGCGCATTGTGCCGTTACACATAACGAACCGGCGCGGTTTTCCACTGATTTTCGAGTATTAAATCGAGGACCACAATGCATCGGTTACATCGCTTAGCTTATACACACGCATAACCATACACCCGGTGACGATAACTATAAGTCTATTGTCTCGCGCGTCGTATTTATCGGTCTATTCAACGCAAATATAGCGAGTGCAATCATAAACTGCCGGCCGAGCCGTCAGAATAAAATAGCGCACATAATTCGCACCGTATCATAAGCGCCGCAAACCGGCTACATCATTCTGTAGTACATTGCTCTTTCCTAATTAGTATTTTGTGCGTGTTCCATCGTAAATTTATAACAAAATAGAGAGAATTCCCAACGTTTATATAGATATTACTTCGGTAAATGGCGAAATGCGTAAGAAACGCGTAAATCTGCGAAGAACAGATTTATGCGTTAATAAATTTCATGCTTAACGCACAAACAAGTGTTGTAAAATTAACCACGTTAACCACGACACGTCGTTGTAGACCGGAACACGTTGATCTTGATAAAATAAAACGAGAATTAATAAATCAGTACAAGCCCCTCTTCCCGACTCTATGGAGAGTTCATCGTCTGCGGCGTGCTTTCTCCGTCGAAAAGAAGAGAAAAAGAAAAGGCACGGGCTTCTTGGAATTCCGTCCAGTGTTCCAGCGCGCACTCTCTGAGCGAGTACTCTCGATTTCGTGCACTGGAACCCAAATATCGCTATGGCCCGACCTGGTGCTGGCATTTGCTCCCCAGCTGCGAATAGGCATGTAAAACAGTCAAAACACAAGTCAAACTATAAAAAATTATCGATTTGGTATTTTTCTAATATTACCTATTTTAACAAATCTCAATCGAAATTTTGCTCCCATTTCTAAATTCTAGATGTCAACAAACAGTTTCCTACTTAAAAGTTTAAGCAAGAAGCTTTCGATAAAGATAAATTAAATAATTTCAAAAGAGGATTATCTGATTATTTAAAATAATAAAGTGGATGTTTGATTGAGAGATCGAAAGTATGAGAAGAATTTCAACTTGCAGAAATATTCAGAATTACGCTTAAATGACTCATACAAGTATACATGTGTGCCATCATGGTCGGACATTCCTCAGTCGGATGAATCGCAGCGAAAGGGTTAAACGGCGAACACTCATGCCATAAGAATTTCAATTGGAACCTAAGACGGTTTTCGAACGATTGGCTCGTCGAATATTGAACGTCGTAATATTTTTTTTTTTTATTTGACAAAATGGGAAAAATGTGGACTATGAGCCGATTCGTTCCTTCACGGTTCGAGAAGGAATAACAACATTGTTGTAAAAATGACAACGGTGGCCAGGTACACAGAGCGTCAGTGAAGTCAGAGGGCCAGACGCGGTCTCTTAAACGCCACAGCCGGGCATTAACATCGCTACCAGATTGCATCTCTTTCGCAAGGTGGTCCATGTTATTTGACGTATCGCCGCGTAAAAACAGCGTGAAGTTAAAGAACCGTCTGGACCGAGCAGTAACTTTCGTTTGTTCGCCTTTAAAAGTCAAGTACTGCCTTTCGGAGACGAAAAATAGAAAGATTGTGGTTCGCGGAATGTGCTACATAAGAATGTCGCGGCGATCCGTTTGTAATGCCGAAGAAAATTTGCAAAATGATTGGATACCTTATATTTCTAGCGGCGAAATCTCAAATCAAGAGACGATTCGAAAATGTAGTTTATATAGACCGTAAAAACCGGATATTTCGCTGCGATGCTATTAAAATTATGTAATCGCACTTATCGCTTTAATTTTACTTTAATATCGCATTACCACAAAATATGTAATGCATTTCACGGTGTATTATGCCGTTAATTGCGCCTGAAATTAACAGATCGGGAAAAGAGATAACATTTACATACCGCCATAAATTAATTTTAATTAAAAGTTGTAAAGTGTCTTTTAATGTTGCGCGCAGTTTGCACAAAATACGAGAACACCTTGATAAAAATTGTCTGTTTCCTATCGTGGTAAACGAAGGTCAAACTAGGAAGGTTGCGTCGCCGATAGAGATCTCGAGAATGGCGCAGAAATCACAGACAGATCCCATTATACTCCTTAACGGCAATCATCGGCGATTGTCTTCGTGTCAAGTCATATCAAGAAAGGCAGCCTCCGAGTATTCAGAATTTACTAGCCCGGACTTGAAGACGTGGCGTTCCCGTGTCATCCTCTATCGCGTGAGTCTCCATATACAATGACAGTATCATCGAGCATGGCATGAGTATGTTTCGATCATCCTCAAAGAAGTAAGCAAAGTAAACAGAGGGAAATTAATCCCAGGAAATTAAGCCTAGGATGACCCGAATCTTTTTCAATCAATGTATATAATCGACATGTAAATATAAAATTTATTAATAAAATTAGTAATATCTGTGAAGAGCAATTTTCAAGAATAAATGCAATTTACTTATAATTTCGATAATTCAAAAATAGTAATAAGAATGAAAAACCGATGCATAAATTACCTTGTATCTCGCTATACTTGAAGACGATATAAACTCTTATTAGCACACTCTCGAGTCACGTTCTTAATCTTTTACAAAGGAGGATGAATTAAACCGTGAGTAAAGTGAGAAACAATCTATCAACGAGAAGATAATTTAATGTTAACTCAGCAATTTTCTCTCTCTCTTTCTGAGGCAAATCGTGAGGAAAATTCTCGGGAAACATCTGCGCATAAACGAGCGCAAGCGTGTTTTCAGGTAACGATCGAGCCTGCGACGGGAATCTTAGACACACAGAAGGCGAGATTCTCTATAGGAGATTCTCGAAATGTGACGTGCGACGTTGCACGCTCGATTGCAACGCTTTCAATTCGCCTCCATCCCTCGGCCTGAACCGGACGTCCGTGGGAAGTGCAGGTTGCACCTTCAGAGAGGGATGAAAAGGCTTGTGGGGACCGCATGGATGCAGCTTGGCGACAGGTCTCGCACGATCTGGGATTTCACCTTTCGTATACCCTGCCTTACCTTACCTTACGTTCCGGGTGCCGCGTCTTTCCCGCGTACAGGTGAGCGCCGATCATTTCTCTGGGTCGTGCGAAAGTGATTTCGTTGTTGTCGTAACATCTCGAACAAGCAGCGCGCGATTTCTTCCCGAGCAGAATAGATTATGCGCCGTGAAATTTCTAATTACAGTGCTCGACGAGTCTTAAACTACCTCTTATTCGTTATCACCGCACTGTATGTAACAATCAGGATATTATCGATAGGTTGCGTCACGCCTTGTAAAGTTATAATCGTCTCGGAGAAAAATATTCCATACAACAAACTTTACCACGCTACCGTCCTGTCGACGGTGCAACATGGGGACGTAATGTACAACTGATCGAACCGAAGCGAATCATTTTTTTTGTGTCCTTTTTTTCGTCGTGGCAAATTTTCCATCGATTTATCTCGTGCTCGATTTTTACCCTACTTTCCCTTTAGCGAGCCGACAGGACTCGAAAGCGCAGGTGGATGTGCGAAACATATGATACATGCGACAAATTAAATCGACGAAGAGGAAGCAAGAGAGCGTAGCTCTCTTGTCACGCAGGTGCCCCGCCTTCGCGTAACGCGCATACGAGCGATTGTGCGCAGGTTGCTAAACAGGTGAAGAAGTTGAGTATCGAGAAAAACAAAAAAAAAACGATAATTTTTGTTCTAGAGATCTGTTTATTGACTCAATAGAGAGAATTAGTCGAATTACGTATATCAATATATTATAAATTTATATATTTCATATAATTTCTATGTTGAAAGGGAAGAAAAAGTAAATTAATTATAGAGAAATAAAAAAAAAATTATAGAGAATCACAATTATATGTATATAAAATTTCTAAAAATAACAACAAAATTGTATTTGCATAATTTTAATAATTTACATGAAAGATATTAATAATTTTAATATTTAATCTTTTGTTTTTTATATTTCTTAATTTTTATTGTTTTTATTAAGTATTTTATTTCGTCATTTTTCGCGATATATAACAAATTTGTAATCAAAGGAAATTTCAAATTTTACATAAACAAGCCACTTAATTGAACGTTTTAATAATGATATATAGTGGTGGTTGAGATAATTAAATGGCACTGATTGAAATTTTGTCGAGTTAAGAAAGATAATACATCCCGGTTATATCCCTCCACAAATTGCCTTAGCTTGAGCAGGTGCCCATCTGTTTCGCCGCATAAAAGAATTTTAAGTCGTACGACGTAGGAAGAAGGGGAGGCCTGCCCAGGCTTGCAGCAAGAAGATTCAGGAATTCGCAACAGGTGCCGCGAATCAGAGAAACGCCGAGCATTTTTAAGATCTAATATACTTCGATTTTCGCACACTAACGTTTTACTTTTTATTTCATTTTTCGCCAAAGAAGCTGTGCGCATTATAATGCAACGGAAAGAATCCGTGCATGTGTATAATTATTTTTATTTTTATAAACTTAATATTATAACATATTATAACAATTGTTTAAGCAGTTATTTTATAATTAGCATAAGCAAAATCTATATATCAGCAAGATAAAATTTATCAAAATCATCGCAAATGTCAGATATATGCATCAGGCGTACGTTTCTAATCGTAGAAGCGATAAGCGAGATGCACCTGGCAGTGTTTTCTCAGCAAAAGGTGCGTGCACCTGTTTTACAATCATTTCGAAGCATCGTGCAAGGCGAAAAACGTGCATAAAATTTGAAGAATTAATAAAAAGTCAACGAGAAAGGATCATTAATCGCACGGATGATACGCGCAGGTTTTATCCTCACTTTTTATGTAATTTGAAATGTCGTCGCATCTTTACTGAAAGAAAAAAAAATTATAATGCTGAAGAATCGCGCAGAAAGGTTTGTGATTGGCAGACGGCCGAACCGAGAACGGCTGTTTTCACAGCCGAATACGCGAGAACGGGCGAGCCGCAGCGAAACGCGAAGGGGACCCGGTTGAAGGGAACCCAGTTGAGGTTGAACTCGGTTGACCCCGCTGTGTTCACCCACACCGGCGGGGCCGGAGGCTCCGTTCGAGTCCTCTCCGTCTCTTCTTCCTCTCGCTCGCTCACACCTCGCTACGCCTTCTCGACGGTTTCAACCTCCTACCTTTCCCTTTCCTCCTCTCTCTCTCCGGCTTCTCTCTCGGGCGCGTTTTAAGACAGACTTTTTATTTGGTCCTTTTGATTCTTTAATTCTTTCTTCTCTCTCCCCCTCTCTCTCTTTCCCTTCTCCTTCCGTCCGTCGCCGAGGCACTCGCTCTACAGGTGTCTGCCGCACCTACTAGTTGCAGAGGATGAAGAGCGAGGAGGCGATGGAGATCTGGAAAGAGAGGAACCAAAATCGTCCGTGGTAGCAACGGCGATGGTGAGGACGAAAAATGGGCAAAAGGGGAAGCGGAGAACCAGACTGCTCACAAAGGGACTCAATAATGAATCATAATGAGCGCGCATGCGCGTGGATTTCGCGCTGGCGGGCTCTCACTTTCATATATGCAAAATACGCGCACGCACGTACATAGGTATATACATTAGATGCATTATACAATGAGAAAACGTAAAATATCAGCGCTCGCCGAGTAAGAGCGGGTCCAAGCCACCGCTTGCAGCAGTAGCTATTGTTTCAGCAGAACGGCCGGCTTGTAATTCCTTCCGCTACCGAATGTTCGTCGCGCACCTTTCTCTACCGCGCACCTGACTGATATCGAGAAAATCGATAAAAGTGCAAATCTGGCTTTGGAGAGGTCGAGCGGGAGGAAGAGAAAGCGTTCGTGAAATTCTCGGCAACAGACACAGCTTTGCGCTCTGCGTTTGTAGGGATTTGTCAGTACATGTTTTAAATAAAAATCTGATAATTTCGCGGAAAGATATTTCAGAACTAACAAAGAAAAATAATCGAATCAAATTAAGCTAATTGAATTAAATTAAGATTATTGAATAAAGTTTCGGCAAAGCTCTGTAATAAAAATTCGCGCGCATGAAGATTTATATAATCATCGTTCTGAGTATCGTTCACGAAAGACTTTTACAAGATTTCGGCTAAAGACGAGTCGTTGAATTCCCTGTAACGATAATGCCGATGATGCATGGCTTAACACATGTTGTAAGCGATTATCGATTGGCTACGCGCTTCGATACCGCCTTCGCCGATCGACGAGAAAGAATTCAACCGTTATAAAATTCGAAAGAAATTGTTCCGGTACTATACATCTTCCCTAAAATGCTTGAACGTATCCCTTGAAAAAATCACCACCGACGTAATCCGATAGATGTCTTAAAATTTTCATTTTACATGAAATTTTGTTCAATACATATGTACAAACATCTCTTTTCATCTCGTTTCTTTTTCTTATGACATTTCATATATTATTGGTAACACCTGTTACATATTTTCTCAAATGAAAGTTATACCTTCTTTGAAATTATCCGATAATTTTCCATATCCTACAGGTGACGCGTAAGAATAACAGATGCGTGCACGTCTCTCTTTACACACACGTATCACTCATACCCGCAGTCAAAGAAATCGTATGCAATTTAATCCGCAGCCGTGCGATAATGATGGAAAAGCACGCGAATATTCATAAGATAATCGACGAGACAACCGAGATGTCCGAGTGATATCGCACGCCTCTCTCACGTGAGAGCAATATTATACTTTTCAAGCACGTGTCATCTCCGACAAGCGGCGCCGTTCGAACGTCAGATGTACGTGGCGCTGATTCGGGCCCCGATTTATTCGAAAAACGTGCGCGAGCGTCCTCGCTTTCCCCGAGCGGGCCCGGTAATTGGGGCCCGGCTACGGCGATTCCGCGCAGGACCTCCGTCGTCCCTCCGGGCCACACTTAGCACCTTATCCACTTAGCCGCTTCTCACGACTGCTCCTTCTCATCTCCTCGCGCCTCGCCGCGGCGTGTCTTGTTTTATAAGGATTTTTGCTTCGGGGGACGTGACACTGTCATGGGCCCGAACGGGCGAGAACGAGAAAGAGAGGGACAGAGGGGGAGAGAGAGCGGGCCTAAAGCGAGGGTGAGTACGAGAGAGAAGCCGCGGAAGGTAGATTCGACGAGGATCCGTGAGACCTGTCGTGATCTCCTCTCGCTTCGAGATGGAGGGGGCAGGCTAACAAAAATCCTCGGATTTAATTTTCTGCACCCTCACTCGCGCGCACTCACCTTGGGCTATCGCTTGACACCAACAACGATCTTCCTTCCGACATCTCGTAATGATTATTTTCCGAGATATTATTAAGTCGACAAAGTAATGCAGATTCTTTCATTTTTCTTCAATATTAATTTTTATTCAATCGTTTATTTAAATTATATAAATATTATAGTTTATTCAATTACATGTGTATATATTTTTCTTGTACGTTAAATTGTTTATAATGGAAAAAAAATAAAGGAAATTATATACGTGTCGATGTTATCATAGCTTATAAATTTTAATTAAATGCACGAAGAGCAAATGCGCGTTTTAAATGTAAAAGAATTACTAACGAGGATGAAAGTGAGAATTGCTTTTTCACTTTTGGAGCCCAGACATACACGGCGAATTCCCTACATGCACGTGCCTCGTCTTTCTCGCACGTTGGAATCCATTACAACGGCATACGCTTGCAGGAATAAATTTCCATAATATTTGGCAGGTTGACACGCCTCGCGAAGAAACTGACCTCGCTTCGGGCAACGATCAGCCTCGCTTCGTTCTCCGCACTTCCTTGCACAATAAATGTCATCGTGCTCGATGATTATTATTACGAAATAACTATTTATAATAAAATGTATTCTAAAATTAATTCATATCCTATAGTTATTGGTTTATTCTACAAAATACAAAACACGTTCTTTAAAAAGAAAAAGCATAGCGTTAAACAGTACGATACAATTTTATATTATTTTCGCATTTTGTTATACTTTTTATTTTTGACGGAAAAAACAAAATTTAAGATGATTAAGATAATAAAAATATAAATATTGAATACTAATTGAGATTATAAAACACATCCAAAGCGGAGAGAAGACATGATTAAAGAATGGAGCGACAGAAAATTGCCAATTTTCGATCCATCATAAAATAGTCACGTGTTACAATCCGAGAGCGAGTTTATCATGCTATATGCTTTATGTAGAAAAAAGGAAAAGAACCCACCGAAGAGCGTATCATTATAGCATCAAGATATTCATAATCGTATTCTCGAGCGAGAGCCAAATCGCGGGTACCGCCATTCCCCGACAATGGGCCCCATGGGCCCGTCGGAATCGACTATGGGGTGAATTAATAACCAGAAATGGCCCCCGCGAGGCCCCCACGATGCTGTACCCCTAATTATCCGGCCGAGTCGGTCGCGCGCGGCCACGGAGAGGGACCTTAATGCTCCTCTCGTGGGGCCTCACAGCGCGATACAAGCGCGTCGGAGTTCACGAGTACTCGAGGCGTACGCGTGGGCCGGACGTGCCGAGCATACGGCCCGTTTCTCGTGCCCCGTCCGTTGTGTTCAGATGTTAATAATGTTAATGGGCCGGAGGTTTTTTTTTCAAGCTTATCTGTCATGCGGGACCTCAATAGAGAAACTGCGCTCTGCGCTCCCCATTCGTTCTCTTCTTATTCCGCATCGTACCCGGCCTTCTTCTCCTGCGGGATTCCTTCCGAAGGCCCCGACGCGCCAAAGGAACCGATCCGCGTGCTCGAAGAGCGCACCGAGCGGACGGTATTAATCCTGGCGTGAATCCGCGTGACTTTCGAATGCATTAAGTGGGCATGAACACGCTTGTAATAAAGGAAAAAAATAGCGCGCGAGCACGCGCCCCATTCTCCGCGATTACATTATATCTATCATGCGGCGGAGGATTTAATATCACGGGCTCTACAATGTAAGAGTGCGCCGTCGTTAAGACTCGCATACGTAGAATTCGTTGGTGCATAATGGCCGTTTATTATTTAGCGAATTATCGACATTTTCTTATTCGCCCGGGGCGTGTGGCCCGCGCCGATCGCCAAGTTCCGGCGATTCGGCAATGGGCCCTTTGATCGTGCGCACCTCTCGAGCACGGACCCCGAGGCGACGATGCAACCTCTGGGACCTCGTGTATCCACGACGGAATGCATGCCCTCGTCCGCACGTTTAGGGCGTTGAAAATGACGTTAGTCAAAATGACGAGTATTTTGTGTTTGCACATTTTTTCTCCCCCCCCTCACATTCAGATATTTATAAAATAATGTAAAAATTGAAATTTATTTAAAATATTGCGATACATGAGCATTTTTGCAAATAAATATTAAGATTATTATTTATAAATGCATTCATTAAATTACATACAAATGAATATTTTCATAGGACTATAATATCTTTCGTTCGCGGCCTTGAGGCCGAATTGGCGCGAACGTGCGCGCAGATCCTTCAAGGCACAAAATGCATAGCAGACAAATAGCTCGCGAGCCCTTTTAGCGGCTCAAAGAGCGAGCAGTGCGAACATAATGCCGAAGACGCATTAGTCTTTGCGTTCCAACCAGATCGTTTAATAGTGGTCATTATTTATACGCGAAGGTACACTCTAATACCGCACCGTATCGCCATGACCGGGGCTAAAGATAGATATTATGTGTACAATCGTAATGTTTATTACCGCAATTATGACCGGCCGGTTCTTTGATTACCTTCGATGTCACAAGCGCTTAAAGTTACATAGATTACACCGAGGCGCCTGTTAGAGCCGCGTTCATTTCTGTACTCTTGATGCGATTAAACGAAGCAACCCCCAAATCTGAATGAAGAGTTGGAAGTAACACAATGTTCTAAATCGCACACAATAAATTGACAAATCAGAAAATAAAAGTAAAAATTTATAAAAATGTGTACCATAAATATAATATTTATTTATCTACAGATATGAAGAGAGCGTAACATAACAAAAATATAACAATAATAACAATTATGATGAACCACACAATGTAATCGCTTCAATAAATTACACGATGAAATAGCAAGTATGGATACTACTGTAAGTGAAAGTAAAAATGTCGGACGGAAACGTCGAGCGTAGATTTATTAGTCGCGGGGGAGGCATCGAGCAGACTAGAATTCCAGTGCTCCATCGCCGCGGGAACGCGATGCTTCTTCCCGAGGATCGCGTTTACCCGTTGGCGCGATTTATGCACTAACCGCTGGATTATACGCGGCCCCATGAACTGCATCCTAAGTATCGAGACACACGCGAGACTAATGCATCGGTTAACCACTGCCGGATTCAGGGGAAGATCGCGGATCTGCTACGCCCCCCTCTTTATCTCCTCCACGGAATCGCTTCGTTTCGTAGGGAAGGAAGAGAAGAAGCGAACGAGCAGAGCTCTCAAACACGAACTCATCCGCTGCAGGTGCGCTGCTATAGCGGTAATCGCTCTCGGGGCGTCATACATCTCTTCCTCTCTCTCTCTTTCTCTTCTCTTTGTTTTTTCTTTTATATATAAGTGCTATTTAACATTTGCATCTCTTGCTATTCTTATTCGAATTGTAATACCGTTCAGTTTTTTTTCAAACATTTTACGATAGATTATATATATCTAGCATAACAAAAATTTCGTTTAATTATTCGTAATAAAATAAAATAAAAATAAAATAAAATAAAATAAATAAAATTATTCGTTTAATTAAATTCAAATATATTGTGTGAACTCATATATAAAAAATATTTATTAATATTAATACTATTAAACAGCGCAAAGTAAAACGCGAATTATATAATTTTTAATTGCGGTTCACTCATTATTCATATTTTGTAAAAAACAAATGATAAAATCCATCGAGCTCTACAATATTTTATTAATTTTGTTAACTTTAAGTTACTAGAATATTACAGAATATTACAGAACGTGCGCCATTTATTTCCTCACGCTATATATTACTTAATAAACTACAATTTAAAAATAAGAGAAGAAATATTAGTACATGAAAAAATTTAGCATAAAATAATAACATTAAATTAATTTACACAACAATTTTCATTTCTTGACCAAACTAAGATGAATTATATTTTTTAACAATCTATTAACATATCGAAATAACAGATATTTATCAAAGTAGATGTTAAATATATTTTTTGAGAGGAATACAATTATGTGATGACAGTTCACAACAAAAGAACCACTTGACGTTACGGAAAAGAAATAACGTAACAAACTTCGAAGCTTTCGAGGAGACTTTGATATATTCGAATATTGATTAATGCCTTTTTTAATAGTTGATATGTATCTTAATGCAAGCTTATAAATAATTGTCAGTTTTTATACTAATCTATGCAAATCTTTATTGCTGTAATTTATTTCTACGTGTACTGTTTGTTCTAGAGGATAAATCAGTTCATTCTCTCATTTTCTTTTAATGTGTCATTCAAGAATGCAATGCAGGACATTGCATTAGTCAATCCAATCATGCACAATCAACATCATGCTAATATAAATAATTCTAGACGACATAGCAAGTAATATAATATTGAAATTATAATATTGAAAGATGTCTGTGAATTGTATAAAATCGTTAACAGATAGTGTGCGTATGTATAATAGTAAAAATATCGATATTCGAAAGGAGGCGTTGTCAGATGGTTGAGAAGTGAAAGCTAAAAAATACACAAGACAGACAATTTGATAAAGTATATCTCACGCAATCGAATCTAAAGATCATTCATGACGTCGAGCGGACCTGGCGCGGTTATATATGACGCGAATAAGAAAAAAACAAGCCTGTGATTGTCAACAATATTTGCAATATTGTCAACAGTCATTAATCCGACAATCGCGATTTTTTTACTCTACTGACGCATTTGTATTGATTCTGAATGTGAATAAATGACGACGGTTAAATATGAATCGTCTTTACGCATCGGGCAGCGAACGTTAGGATATGAAATACGATACGTACAAGTGACCATCTTATGGCATGATGATCTTAAAGCTGATGTATACTAATTTAAAAACAATTCTACTACAAATTATATAAATGTATGCTTTAATTTAAGAAATTTATTATGTTGACGTATGCAAATAATTACATAGAATTAAACGAACAATTTTTTAATCGCTCATAATTCTATTAAAATAACTCAAAGGATAATGGATTAACGCGAGGCGTGAATCGGCCTTAATCGGAGAACGACGTCCCTCGCGCGCTGCTCCTCGCGCGCAATTGTGTTCTCCAGCATGCCAATATCTATCGCGATATATCAAGCCGATGGCTCGCGATCGCCCCGGCACCAGTTCCCAGAAGAAGAGACGGACAAAGAAAAGGCGAGAAGAAAAATGAGAAGCGACCGCGGTAACAACGTTGCTAAAAGCTGCGCAAACTTCACGGACGTGCGGCTCGCTATTCGCCGGCGATATTTTATCGAGGAAATATCACCTCCGTCCGTCCTACCATCGAGGCGAGGGGAGCCTTCAGGTGCTAACGTCGTCGACCACGATCGTACCGTGCGGTGCATCACGGCGACAGCTTAAAGGACATGCTTGACGACCGATTATCTGGCCGCGCAAACAACAGGGTTGACACTCGGGTGTCGGGGGTGGCGAGGCCGAGAGCGGAAAGCAGATCCCGCAGCCCGTCATCCCTGGAATGCATAATCAAGATTCCGAGGCGCACACACTTGTTCCCCGGCTGCCTGTTTTGTCTCGTGCCCCGATGATTTTAAATTACGCCGGTATCGCCGGGCGATCAGTTCTACAGTCGCGGAGGTACCTGCTGGACCGGGGCTAAGAAACCCCGAGTACGGCTCTTTCCAAGCGAGATACCCGCGATACCAACGACGTACTCGGACTCTTTTGGAGCCCACGTGACTCGTTATTCATATCTGCAAAAGATTTTGGAAAGTAAATGAAGAATTTTTTATTTCCGAAGTTCGATTGTTTGTGTTAATTGTTAAGATTGCTATTTTAAAAAAGATATCTATGATAATCTTTGATGAATCATGTACTTGCTTAATAACTGGACAGAATAGCCGAACGATAACAGACATAAATAACAAATGTCGTGTAATAAGCATCAACATAAATTGTTTGTAATATTTATATTTTAAAGCTTGGAATTTCCATTAATATAATGATAAAAAATTTTATCGATTTTCCTACATCCGATTAAAAACGAAAAAATGCTAATAAAATTAATTCTATTATTATTATTTTAATGACATTTCCCCTTCGAATATTCGTCATATGTGCAAATTGGATAAAGCCTTCCTCGATCGCTGTCAAAGCGATACGTCCCTGAAAAAGGACGCTGAGTACTCCGGTCGCCGTGGTGGGGGGCGGGGGAGTCGCGAGTAAAAGAGGCGAGCGAGTTAGGTATGTTGTTTAAATAAGAGCAACGCGAGTCGCCCAAGGGCGAAAGTTGTTGCAGCTCGCTCGGCCGGTGCACACCGCGTGGCACGCTCTTGTACGTGCTGCGGGCCAGCAAATATAAATGCGTCAGGTAAAGCGGAGACAAGTGAAATGGAATTTTCGGTGCCGAAGGTCGCGTCGATTCGCATCGCGATGACGCAAGAGATGGACGGAATTCGACGATTCCGCATCTTTCTAATCCGCCAGCAAGTAAATTAAATAAAATGCTAATTTCAAGATTATTCCAAGATGTCTCATACTTGACATTATTCCAAAATTATTATTAATTTATAATATAATGAAATAAAAAAATGTATAGCATTGCAAAATATTACGAGTAAAATAATCAACAGTAGCAGTACTCTCATATATATCGGATAAAATAGATAGGTATGGAAGAGATACGACACGTATCCCGATAGTCGGAAAATAAATGTTAGTGTTGGGAGAGACAGGCGGAACGAAATTTTCGATGGAGCAGAACGTGCCGAGAGCAGTCACGATAGATCGAGACTTGGATTACATTTGCAGACATTGGAAGCGCCGACCTTGCGCGCTGGATCCTCCTGATGTATCGATAGTCATTCTATCGCTACTACCTGCTGCTCATGCTCGCAAAACCACTTCAATGACGTAGATCGTCGGAAGAGACATCGACGTATGTATGCTCGAGGGATAGAAAAAAACTCGAGGAACTAAGAATTATTCAATTCATCACCATTAAACCTTCAGCTCTTCTGACAGGTGTACAACGATATCATTTAAGCCGGACACCGCCTCGGATCTATTGAGACGATAAAACTCATGCTCGCTACATCCTTGCACTCCTCTATTCCTCAATCACCCGGTCAATGGACGCGCGCCGTTTCTCGCGGCAAGAAAGTAAGATTTCATTATTCGTTATGCGACGCGACGGCAGTCGTGGATCGTTTCCGTGCTTCGTCCGAGATGATAAAACATTATGACCGTTTTATAGGCGGACACGACAGCACGGTAAATCATCGACGTAAGCGAGCAACGCGCGAGGCCACGAGGGATCCCTTAACGACCTGGTGTCACAGTCGAACGCTCGACCGCCTCGATGCCGCGATCGCCTTCGGTGTGGAAGCTTCATTTTTTTTCCTAACATTTCTCCGGGAGAGAAGATACTCGCGCGGCCTCATATCGCGAGGCGATATTTCTCACGCTTTCCGTCAGTCCGATAATTGCTAGACGGATCGAAGCGTCAGCGATCGGCAACGAGGCGATCCTTAACTAAGTAGTCGCGTAATAAACTGACAGTCGTTATCGCGCATACCTTTCATTTTTAGTTTGATTATTATCAGCGACCGGCGACGAGTGGAATTACTTTACACTTTAAATAATTAAAGTGATGCTTTTAATACTGAGAACTTCATCCGCTTGTGGCATCGAGATTACTTGAGAATGTTTGATATGCGTGGAATTTGCAGCGGAGATAAGTATCACGGATAAACTCGGGGAAGTTGCTCCCAAAAGTGTATATATTCGTAGTAAGTGTATATGTATTCGTAAAAGTAACTGTAAATGCTCACCGATTTGCCGTTGATTGACGCTCAATTTATTCAACTGACCATCAATCGGTCAGCCATTCGTCGTTATTACGGGAAAAATAAAAAGACGGGGAAATAGATAGAATAATTAAGAGAGTAGTAGTTTAAATTAAAGAATAATCAAGAGAGTAATAGTTTAAATTAATATCGAATTAATTGAATTTAATTAATATATTTTATTTTAAATCAATATCAAATATATGATAAAAAAACTCGTTGTTCTGATAAGGTATTGAAAATTGCAAAATCCTTTCGAAATATATCTCTGACAATCGTGTAGCAAACTTGTACGGTCACTATTCTTTCTACCAATTAATGACAGTTCTTCCGCTGTGACAAGTATAAGATAGCCAATATCCATTTAATCCAAATTGACCTAATAATACCGAGATGCATCAGTTAGATCCAGCGATGCACCGCGTGGCTCAGATGCATAAATCAAAACCGATCTTTCGGTGGGACTCGGCAGCGAAAGCGGTCGAGGCGATAACAACGAGGGAGGCCCCGGGGAGAAGACGGCAGCGGCGCCTCGGATGCTCCTTCTCGCTCGTCCCCTCGTTCCTCTTTCTCTCCTCTCGCGGTTATGATCGGACCGCAGACCGCGACCATTGTTCGCGAGGCGAGCGGGGTCGGTTCGACTCGTTATATGAACGTTCGCGCTGCCATAGTCGAGAGATAAACAGCGCTACGGGACCCCGCCGGTCGCTTTGCAGTGGGAGAGGATATCCATATACCAGGCCGTGAGAGGTGCATCTAATGGGGCGACAATCGCATATCGTTAGGAATACAGTCCGCGGCAAAATCCCGGAATGACTACGTCGGAGGTCCGAAGATCTCGGAGATCTTGAGACTTCCCGCATCTCAAAACCTATCAGTTTTGACCGATCTGATTTTAATCCCATAAAATTTGGAATCTTCACCTTCCTTGTTGCGTGGATTTATTGTTACTACATCCGTCAAGAATCTCACCATCTCGTAGAGATGTTTTTATTCTGACAAAATTTACAATTTCCAATAGTATCCTCGCATTCAGCCAGCTGGTAATAAACATGGGATCGCGAATTCGCATAGGTTTACGACGTCGTCCCATGAGTCGCGCGATCGTTTTAGCGCCGTAAAAATGGCGCGTACACTCGTCTGGTATTATCGACGGTTCGGGTCGCCCGTGAATCGCATGAGATATCGGGCTCGCATTCGCGTATCTTTCCGCAAACGCGTCTTTATGCGATTCACCGCGAAGCGATTGTCCTGATCGGCATAAACCGATTCGGATCCGTCGATGCGATGCGACGCGACGCGATGGGATGCGATGCGTTCCTGAAACGGCACGATCTTCACGGTTTGTCGACCTCAAACGGCTCGACCTCCCGGTCATCTCCTCGACAGTGCAATGGCCACCGAGTGATGGACGGGACAAGGTGGAAGATTTCCACCGATACCTGGCGCTCGCGAGAGCGTAATAGTTTTCCCATCGAGAGGCTGCGGGGGTGGACTCGGCGTTTGTCTTATTAGAGGAAATATATTAATGTCGAGGAGCATTATATATGTATATATGTTTGCATCAACCTGTCGGGATCCCGTTCGATGACGCGGTCACTCGTGGCACACGTAGGTAAGATTGTACGTCCTAACGAGCGTTATTCGATAATATTCAAATTTAATGAGTTCTTCGTAAACAACATTAATGATAATCCACAAATCGAGCGCGGTGCTGTCGGGCTATGCTAATTAAAATATAATGAGACGCATAATTACTGGAGATCGTAAAGCATTCGCGGATATAAGCGATGCGCACGTAGGACGTTTATATCTGTGTGATGGATCGTGGCACGCCTCGGTTGATGTGCGTACGAAAGGAATATCGGGCTCGAAGGGACGACAACAACGAGAATGACCGGCCGATGAAGGATTGTCCAAATTAAAGGCAGGACGCAAATATAACGCGGACAATCTCTCGTCGAGAGAGAGTAATTTATATTTAAATTCATATGTTAAATTATTAATGTCTGCTAATCATGTCGACGTTGCGGTGTATTAGGACTGAGAATTTAAATTAACACGTAAGCGAGAGTAGTCGAGACGAGCGTGTAATTGGCAGCCGCGAATGAACGACTTTCAATTAGATGCGTATCGATTGCACGTCACGGTTTTGAAGAACGTATTATACGATGCGCTAATAATTGCTGTTATAATGAAAAATCGAGCGGGTTATGAAAAGTATAAGTTTAATTGAGGAACAAAGAAATAATATATATATGTGTATAAGCGTGCGCTATTATTTTAAATTTCATTAAATTTAATACATTTAATAACACAAAGTAGAGTGTATTAAGAAGTCATCAGATGATATCAATAAAAATTTTATAATATAATTAATAAAAATTAAAATAAAAATTAATAAAAATTAATAGAAATTATAACAATAATAATAATAATAACAATAACAATAACAATAACAATAATAATAACAATAATAATAATAATAATAATAATAATATATAACATACATACTAATAATAATATTAATATTAATTATTATTAAAGATACATATAAATATGTTATTTCTTTTATTAGTAATATTACATAACAGAATTCTCAACATAAAATGTACAAACAACAATAGGAATTTTTTATCGGAAATATGCTCCAAAAAAATATGATTCTCCATTCAACTATTCGTTTATTCACATATCAATTCAACCTCTCATCCGGCTTTTGCACCGAAAAATCATAGGAAATATCACCGAGCGATCATCGATGAATGATCGACAACGGAACGAATCCGCTTGCGGCTTATTCGCGCAGCGCGGAGCGATCCGTCAGGATTCCCGCGTGGCGGATGACAGCAGATCGCGCTGAAACAATGAGGCCTCGAGCTATCGGGGCAGATAGGTAGATAAGGGAGAGGAGAGAGGCGAGACGAGGGGGATCCTCGCGAAGGTACCTGCACAATACGTGCAACGTGGCGTGGGCGCGGACCGCCCGCCCGCGTCTCAACCTGCTGAAACTCGTTCCTGACGAGGGCCCCTGCGTGCGTCGAGCACGTACGTCGGTCGCGTCGGCTTCCGAGGACGACGGGCCTGTCGGGCACGCCGGCTCCGGGGAAGATGTAAGAGCGGCGAGGCCCAGAATCCGCGGGGACCGCCGTCCAGGCCCGGTGTTGGCGTATAAACCAGGATTACGGGAGACACGCGGAGCCGTAATTCTCGAAGCCCGACGCCTCGCCGCCGATAGGGACCCGTCGCGGTCTTGTCTCGGCGTTAAAACGCGCTTAAAAACTGCCTTGTCTCCTCCTTCTCTCTCTCTTTCTCTCTCTTTTCTTTTCTTTTCCTCCCCCGCTGCATCCAGCTCGAGTCGAGGCAGAGATCGCGCCCCGCAAACGAGATCTGATATTCGCGCAAGAATGAACCTTCCGCGTGTCTTTCAGCAACGGCGTTTTGTTTCGCGTCATGTGTCTTGTCTCAATACTGAGATGCGTTAAAAATCGCGCGTCACGCGATGTCTCCCGTGTCTTCGCTCCGCGAAAGTCCAAACAGCCCGATTCACGGACGAACGACTGCTCGTCGTTCCCGTTAATTTTTTCATTTTACGCTTCGCGCTTCGGCTCTCTGTCGTCCTTGTCCCCCCCGGTATCAAAACACGCGACGAGCCCTACCCAGTGTGACGTAAGTAAACTCAAAGTACTCGAGATCAATGTCAAGCACGTCGCAACGTATTCCTACCACCATTGTTCCGTTCTCTTTCGAGAAATTACAGTCTCGCGAAAATCATGACGCGACAACGGGCTAAATGGATCCGGAACGAGGAGCCCGGGCCGGTCCTCGTGTCGTCGGGAATGTATCTTGACCTGCCATTCTGGGACGCGTCTCGTGGCGACCTTCTTCCATGGCGCGCCGAAATTACGAGAGCCCAGGGAAGAGAGGAAGGGTATCGGGGGGGTCCGACGCGGGTGTTTTGACGGCTGCGGTTCACGGATGAGGTCAGCCGGTCTCGCTTTCTCGAGACGAGAGGCGAACCTCGGTCGCGAGAAGAACGGGCCCCGTCTTCTCCGCGTGTCTCTCGGCGAATGGCACGACGAAGATGCAGCCTTAAGCTCGTAATGACCCATCTCCGACAAATTACCACTCGAGTGGCATTGTGTGTGAGCCCCGGGCCGATGCGTCTCCTCCTCCCATCTTCGCCCTTGGGTCGCGGACCCATTGACGCGTGTTGCGTTTGATTTTAATGTCTACGCGACGCGTTCCCACGTCGCCTGCATCGTCGTTATGTAACGATGCTGTTAATTTCTCCGAGGTGGAGTCGCCCGCGACACGTTGTTGCATCGTGCAGCTAGCTATCTACGTGATGTAACGCGAGAGAGTGTACCGTGTGCAGGAAGTGATCGATGAAATGGTCGATCGTTGCTAAACAAAAAGCTTTAATCGTACGTTTAACTAGACTAAAGAGATTACGTCAGATATTTCTTCCGCTCCGCGTATCTTTCTCACTTGCCTGAGCGATAAATATCGAGAAGTATAATGGATGTATCGCTGCGAGAATTTAATTAACCATTAATTTCTCTTTCGGTATTTATAATAGCGCGATAAAATTATGATAAGATATTAATAACGGCAAAGAATTTATTAATATTGATTTTTTTTGCATTACTCACGCGATATATTCGTTGCAAAAATTAACAAGATAAGCGTTTAAGAAAAAAATTTAAGCTCGCGTAAGATTTTACGACGAGGAAGGACACGCGACTGGTGAACACTTTTGGGCGCTATATCCCACACGCTGCTTTGCATATCTAATGAGCGGTCACTTGTGTCGAAATTTATGGTAATCCATGCGTCTTCCCGGCGAAATTAACGGCAATTTACCAACCGCAAGGCGGAATGCACGCGTGTGTTTCCGCCATCTGCATTCTTTCAACGTACAACCGCCTATTAACGAGACGCCAATTGCGATTCCATATATGCATCATTAAAAATCAGTTTACGTAAAACACTGGAAAACGTATATCACTTTCGTCGTAAAGATTCCGAGTCTCGTAATTACAGCGTCCGATGTAAATAAAGAGTAATTTATCTGCATAGACCAAAGAGACAGAGAGAGAGAGAGTTTGCCTAATATATTTCAGTGTTAATTGAGCTCGGATATTGTCATCGTATTAAACGCATTTCGCGTGAAAAGTCGCAAAGAGAAGGAAACTTTTACCGAGAAGCTCGATGCAAGTGCCATATACGGACGCGATGCAGAGGGTTTAATTGAGAAATATCTGACGCGCGCGTCAGAATGCAACTCGGCTGGCGCGATAAATACGATCACGGCCGACAAATTAGCCATAAAACCGACGTCCTTGCCGTGCGCACCGCGATACGCGCGACGCCGGCCTTAAGTCACTTAATTCCGTCCGTAACTCACCTGTTTTCGCGTGTATCGGCCGAAATTTTAACTTATGCCGGCCATTATCCCGCCTACCGTGCCGCGCCAAGTCCACCGGTAGAATAATTGTCGCTCCCGCGGTAAAACGGAAGGCGCGATGGACGACGAAAATATTCGCCGCGCGTCCTTTCAGCGCGAATCGCGAAAGTTTCGTCCGAGACGTGACGGAAGGAGCGTGAGTCACGCGGTCAATAATCGATCGGCGAGCGAGGGAGGAGTCCCCCCTTTCGTGAAGTAGACGCGGTTTTACGGGATTGTGCAAATAAGCCGCGCGGTTGTAATGTTTGCGGGATATAACGACGAATTCCTCCGCGAGAGGATTCTCCTTATCCTTCGATGAAGGCGAAACATCCGCTCTTCACGGGCACTTTACGCTCGTTACGAGGTTGACATCTATTTCACCGTGATTCACGGACCGCTCAAGGTTCACCGGGTCTCGGCCGCTTTACTTCTACCTGCCTCGCCGCGAGGAGGGAATATCGACACGGCACACGACAGGCTGGAAATGAAATGCATTTAGCGAGCGCGGAATGCGCCGGGTCGCGCCGGTGCACGTCGTGGAATGCACGTCGTTGCCAGGCTCGCGCCAAGGAAACGCGGTTGAATCATCGACGGGCCCCGTCGAGCTTGCGAAACGCGATTTCAATGAGCATTTTTGTGATTTACCGCGTCCCTGCCGGCCGTTAAATGCGAGATTCGCGAGTAGCGTATCCTTGCGAGTGACCCGTTTCATGATTCTTTATCGAGATTGGATGCGAGTACACAGAATCCTTTCTCGATACGCGCGAGGTTTGCTGAGTTCACCGCGAATGACGATTAAACGACTGCGCAGCAACTTTATGTCGTATGAAGAAGATAAATGACGTTGCGTTGATAAAAGACAAGATTTTGTGCTGGCGATATTTTTGATTTTTAATATTATGCAGCACGAGTCAGGTTTATCGATATTTTTTAACGCGATAAAAATTGTGGTAAATCATAATGTTTGACATGTCAGACTAAAAAAACAACTGGTTCTCTCTTGTGGATTAAAAAGAAAATTTAAAAAATTCCAAACAACAGTGTTCCCTGTAATTTATCTAAAATACAGACCCGTAAATCGAATTATAAAACACTTTAAACATCTTAATCGGCGGATAATGTATGGGTAGCGAAACAAATTCCACCTGATACAGGCCTGACGTCATTGCTTTCTAAACAGGCTCCAAATTCTCTGGAATAAAAAATGAAAATTATATTTAAATTGGCAGTTTCGCGTCACCTTCTTGGCGTCTGGTTGCGGTCTCCGACGCCCACGCGGTCTCTCGAGAGCGAGTTTACAGGTGCGGCCGGCAACCTGTATCTTTGATTCTTCATGCGTGCACGCGTGAGCGTCAACTAACCACACGTATAAGCATTCTCTAAAGCGCGTATATTACGCACGCGTGATACACTCGAGGGTCTCGTTACGTTTCGAGAAGTCGGCCGATGACGCCGTTTCTCGACTTTCACGTCGGAAACACATGGCTACGATCACGCGAATGTCACGTGTTTAAAGTATATACCTCCATTGTTAAACAAAATACCTAAGAAGGATACACGAGATTAAAGCAATATGCAGAAAATATATACATTGTAAAGACATTAAGAACATTATTCGATAAGGCAAGAATAATTTGATAATTTTCTATGATCCAAAAAAAAAATAAACTCTAAACACTATGATTGAAATGTAAAGATAAAAATTGTTTCTGCGTCGAGAATAGAATTATCTCTAGATTCAATAATAAATTCATCGCCGATGGAACTTTGCATACTTCGCTCGATCCCTTCTCTCTCTGGCGATGGTATGAGTATTGTGTACGGCTCCACGTGCGATTCGTGCGGCGGTGCCTAACGTGATTAAGTAACTACCGGCCGTAAAGCCACGGCGGGATAATCCGTGTAAACGCATAAATTGCCGGATATTTAAGATAGCGCGGCATTATTCGGATAGGTCTGGTGATGGCCGCGCGTAAGTTATTGTCGGGCCACCTAGGCTGACCACGGACCACGCCTCGGCCCACCAAAATGGTCCTTTATGACCGCGGGCGCGGGCACAAAACGCGCGTTTTATTGGGACCGCAAGGGCGAGAACGAGCGGACGCGTGCGAGCTATCGCGTTCCGCCGAGCTTGTCTTAGATTAAAAGGGAAATCGACGTGCCGTTCTATTTCCTCCCACCTTTAGGCGCGATAGGCGTCTTTATGGAGACACGAAGGTGGTCCACTATCTTCCGTTTCCCGCGAGAGACAGTCTGATATCTTCCTTATTTTTAGAACCGAGGCCGAGACCGAGTTTGTTGTTAATGGCACATCTCTGACAAGAATGAAGCGTCTAATAAAGTAATAAGATAAACGATATGATCTCTGGCTGAGCACATTTCTATAGACCAAGAGAGAGTAAAATTACTCGGATAAATTCTGTAGTAAAATGAACGATATGGCGTTAAATCATCTCCATCGTTCAAATCGTACACTGAGAAAAAAATCTGGTTGCATTAATTAAAATTCTGGTAGATTCAACCAGTATGTCTGTTGGAAAATGGACGAATCGGAATTCTTGTAGGAATTATCAGATGAATCTGATTAATTTCTTCCTGTTAAATTTACCAAATTTTCTCGTTAATAATACTAAACTCACCAACACCAAGTCGTCTAAAATTTTCTCCATCTAATCTCAAAAGTTTGTTTAATATTTTGAATTCCAATAAGATATTATTGGATAAATTCAATCCAGATTATTGAATAAATTATTTTAAATTCAGTTTGTTAGAAATTAAACTGATAAACAGTGATGCAAGAAGAGGATGCAGTTCAAACACACACAATCAGAGAGCTAGCGTCCTCTTTCTGGCACTACTGCTCGTAAGAGAAAAAAAATTTACTTATTTAATACTAGTTCTTTATATACATTTCATGGCAAATAAATGTAATTAATGTCACAGAAATTTTATAGATCCAATCAGAAAATACTAACCAAATCATTATAATAAAATCTATTAAACGTTCAAGTTATAAAAAATCGAATCTTATCGTGATAACTAGAAATTCTTGTTTGCTTTAACCAAAATGCCTTCAATCATATACGTCTTGTTGGTACAAGCGATTTTTCTCAGTATATATTATATGAAAGTATATATTTCTATAAATTGAAGCAACTAGTAACTAAATAATTGAAGCACTAGTAACTAAATAATTTCGAACAGAACAAGAGGACAAAATTTGACACTGTAAGTTCATTGTTGAACCATCAAAACATAGGGAGACATTGTTATTTGAAATAATCTCGAAGAAGCACGTATCCAAAGAATATGTTAAAAAAGAGAGAGAAAGCGCTGTCATGGTTGCTTCAATCTTTCAATCGCATTTCGGTAAGCTCACAGTTAGTTAGAGACGTAGAAAACGTAGAGACAGTAATTTACATGACAACGAAATTCTCTTCCTCTGAACCTCTGAACCCGCTTCTTCTGACCCTTCTTATCGCGATCTACCGCGATTCTTCCATATTTAAAACAGGTCAATGGCCCGGAGACCTCATTGCCGCCTGCCTGCTTCTGCGTGACTATCGAGGAAGGTGGCAGAGAGACGTAGGATACAGGTGCCGCGATCTCGATCGTATCGATACCACCGATCATTGTATCGAGAGGGTCAACCGAATAAATTTCCATAAAACGCCCGCGAGAGATATATGGTATTGTCCACACGATCGCTCTTCGACCCTTTCTCCTGTCCCTTGCCCCGCGACCCCGCCCAGAATCAAGATCGAAGAAAGGCACGTTCCGATCCATGTAAATAATGGATTCGAGAAACTTGGAAATCTCCGGCGCACGACTCTGGTTCGTCTCTTGCGACTTGCGGTTAAAAGAAGAAGAAAAGGAAGAAAAGTCTTACAACGGTCCCGTGAAGAACAGCTAACTTTGCGTCCAGTTAACATCTCTCTGATGTTTCGTGACTTTTTGTCGTTCACTTTGATGTCCTTCCGTTTGAAAGTTGATGCAGCTTGCAAGAGAATCTTGAAGGGCAAATTATAATTGTGCAGTAACGTGAGGAAAAAAATACAAAATAATTATAAATAATCCTATGTGTGTGATAAAAGAATTCAAAGTTTAATGAGTTTCCTCGACAAAAAATTTTGTTCATCATCATTCATAGTAAAAGTATCATTATGTTGTATCTCTCTTTGAATCTCAAATTCTCACAGGTTAAATATCTATCACTCTGGCAGTGACGAATGTTTCTCACAACAGTAATTAGCAGTACTGCAGCTTCTATTAACACACGGATGACCTTAATGAAAGAAAATAAGTAACTTGATAAGCGACTTTCTCTTTTCTAATGCAAACGTTTCTCGTTGACAAGCATAGTTCATTCTTCATTACCATCATATATGACGGGTAAAGTCGTTTCTCTCGGCCAGCTTTTCTGGCAGGTGATATACTGCGACTGAATGATTCTACAAAAGTCTCGAGAGCCTCGCTCGTTATGCCTAAATAATTTTTTTTCTGTTCTCCGGGGCAGAGAAACGAGGAGATAGAGAGGCGACGAAGAAGAAACTCACAGATGTAACCTGTCCCATGCATCTTGAGCAAGGACGCTTCCGTCAGCATCTACGGATTCATTAGAGAACAATAGAATGATGAGTGCAGTCCGTTCGTTGCATCGCATTAAGAATAAAAAAGACTCCAGAGAACAGCAACAGAATTCTTAACATGCAAATAAGAAAGTACAGCCATATTTTTATATAAATTATAAGAGTATTTTCATAATCGCGAGTATTATTAATTTGCACTGTTTAATCGATATTGCAATGATAGATAACAACTTTTACAGTCAACAATAACAGAAGGTTAAATAACGAGACTGTAAAATTGGATAATAAAGTAAGAGTCGAAGGGAAAGCCGGCAATAAATAAACCGAACAAGACGGAATAAATAAATCGAGTAGCATTGTACTCGAGGAGTTGTTAAATATAAACGATATCAGTCGACATACAAATTTCTATGGTACGGCATTGTGCTTGATAAGCAGGCAGATATTTCGCAAATAATGCACCGATTGCCGAGCACCTACGACCGCGAAGTGCACGTAGCTTATCCCTTTCCTCCCTCCCTCTCCTCCTCCGACGTTTCTCCCCGGTCCTTCTTTCTCTCGACTCCGCACCAACCAAGTGCATACTGAGAGAGGAGCACGTAGAGTATGTAGATGCCGGGACAATGCGGTCCTATTAACGAGATCAAACGATACATGAGGACGACCGCCGTGGTCCGGTACTGCGCTCCCGCCAACCAGGGATGCATTCTCGTGCGGAATTAATACCCATACAACTCAAAATAACTTGCCAATATTTTTTATGGCTCCCTTCATAACGCCATCTTAAATAAGAATATTAAAATAATTGATAAAATTACATAAAAAAGAAATATTACATAATTATGTATAGAAAAGTATCTCAAAGTTTACAAATTTTAAGATTCAATTCTCACCGAAATTTGTCCAATCGACAAAATTATTCAATTGATGGTATAAAGCAGATACCTCTATATAATTTTCAATGTTAAAGGTAGATGCCTTTTAGAGAGCTAATAATCATTAATACGACAGATATTATTTAGCGAAGCAAAACTCGCAGGAATCGCAGTCCTGCGGCCCTGACAATGATAAGACCATAGCACGACAGTGGCGGTTACCAAGCACCGAGGATTTACGGAGGCGACAGACCGATATACCACATCCTACCCTGAACTCTCGTGTGTTTCCTCTCTCGGTCCACTTTGCCATATTCTTTTCTTTCAAGAGATACTACGCTCCTGTTACGGTACAAACATCGTTAACCATTGGTATAGCAAATTCTTATGGTATTAGATTATAAAATATATTAAACAGTAATGATGTAACATATTCTTAAAAATTAAGAGGAATTGTATACATCGCATAATTTATATAGTCGAGAAAGTACACATTATTATTATTGTATAAAGCAGTGAAATCAATTATCATAAAGAAATAATAAAGTTCAAATAAATATCAAATTGTCAACAACAATTAAAATTATTTTTCAAATAATTTTATAAACTGAATGTTCGACGAGAGAGATTCATTAAAAGAATGAGATCATTTTAATAAAGTCTAAAAGAAAGAGCAAAGTATTTAAAAAAGAAGAAACTAATCATATTTTACAATAAAGATGGTAAAATAAGGAAAATTTAAAGGCTGACTAATTATTCATCGAATGAGATTTGAAAGATTTCTAATATTATTAAATCTGATCCGTTGAAAAGAGCGTTGATTGGTTTTACCCTGAGGATCAGATGATTCGAAAGAAGGAACATCGATCGTGCTATACACGCGTTAAATATGATTGAAGAGATCAAAATTTATACTCTATCCTTAGGGCACAGGTACAGGTTAAACTCAATCAGGCATCGAAGCTAAACGAACGACATCTATCACACAGTAATGAATTGTAATGGACCTGATGACGATGGGGGGCCACGCGAAGGGACTCCTCCAAGAGACAGCCATCCGTCATCGTGCAGTTCCCTTCGTTCGAAACTTGAGTGAGAGTAAAAAAAGTATCGGAAGGATCAAGTGTGGAATGTTTGGTTCAAACGCAAGTTCGTTAATGTTCTAAATTATCCCCATAATGTTAAAAATAGAGCATGACATGAATAAATGGAGATGTAAAATGTATTCTCACGCAACTTTTTAAAATATATCATTGCCCACAGTTCTTAAAAAAATTTTCAATATTGAAAAAAATTTTAATATAAGCATAAAAATTCTAAAGACATTGAGACTTTTATATCATAAAGCTGGGTAGCCATTAAGTCGGCGTAGCCGCGACGAACACGTCTCGTTTCCATCGCGTTCCCAAAGTGTTCGCGCTGTAAATTAATAATTATGAGCGTAAACGAGTCGCTTAGTAAAGAATATGAGCGGTAATATAAAGAAAGAATTTTTGCAAGCAAAAATGACATTGATTTTTGTGGAGATTACTATTATGTTTTTGCGCTTTGACAATAAGAGCGTCGAGATTTTTGTCGAATACTTGCGATTATAAATTCATACCCTTGTCGTCTCCGCTTTAGAGGCCTCGGAATCCTCGTTAAATCACTTCTGCATCATCCACGGAGACTTTACATAAGTCAGCCAAAGTCCGCTAACGATCCGGAAGAAGGGCCGCATCAGTGAAATTGCAGTTAATGGCGCGGCCCAACGCCCACTGCGAGTTTTTTGCTCGCCAAGGTGAAACGGACCGAAGAAATATGAGACTTTATTCGCGTGTAGCTTATAATTTAATGAATGTACCCGAAATAATGTATACGTTATTCGCGCTAAGGACGTACTTGTTAAATGCTATAATATATTCATTCTAATCGCGCACTTGGAGAATAAAAAATGCAAATAAATATATCAAATAAAAATATATCAAAAGCATATAATATTTTATGTCATGATCTTGTGAAAATATTAATTAATCATTAAAGACGTCGCATGTGTGAATCTAAAGTTGCAAAAATATCGCTAAAACTTTGCGCATTAGCCATGCTGTCATCAGAGTTCACGACGATAATCACTCATTTCATACTCTCTCGCCATTATATGTTCAATGCTTTTATTATCAAATCCAATCAACGAGTCCAGAGAGCGCGAAGCATGATAGTAAAGGGGGAAAAGGAGGAAAGTAGTCTCGTGTAAACGTAACATTACGTTAACTTACGGGCCGTGCGCGCGTTCTTGGCGTCTAGAGGAGGCTCGTACACAGGTCGACTGTACATATGCGAGCACGGTATAAGGGAACCATGTACGGAATATCTGCGCGGCAGGAGCAGTTCCTCCTTGGGTGAGGGAGGGCATGGGAAAAAATGTCACATTATTCTCGTATATGGTGATGCAGCACACCGCTCACTTAGAAAATTTATCCTCTTACACCGGGACTCTGTATACTCGGTCGTTCGCTCTCGTGGAAGAGAGCATATACGGTATTGTGGGAGTTACGGAACCCGGGCTACCGGCGATGGATAGCGAATCGCCGTCGCGTTTCCTCGTTCGCGTTTCGCCAGAGATATATTCGCGCATTCGCGTTGCGTATGAACGCCACTTCCGCACGGGACGACGGTGAGATGGAATTTATCTCGGTTTAATAGATACGGCTCCGCGCGCCAGAGGATACCTCGGGAGGATGCGTCGGATATCGTGCTGCGTCTAGGTGTTGCGCACGTAATGCCCCTCGCAGTCGAGTTGATTCTGTAAATTTCTCGGATCGGTATAAGGAAGATAAATGGAGGTCTAAATAAATGAATCTCATTACGCATTAATCATTCCAGATCAAAGATTCTCATTGATATTGAAGATTACGGTGTTCTAAGAAAATTGATCGCTCCTCTAGGCAATTTATCTCGGCGAGAGCTCCGCTTTAAAAGCAGGAAGATAATTTTATATCTAAAAATCGCCCGTTGATATTTCTGCGCTGACTATATCAAACTCGTACACAAAAGGAAATCGAGGAAGTTAATGCCACGACGAAGGAGTAACGGCTCAGATTCGACTCGTCCCATATCGTGTACGTCTTCGACGATCGGCATATTCGATGCACCCACGCGAGGCATCATGCATACGTATATGAGATACAACACTAGGCTGAATATATTTTTATTTCTTTCTTTGCGCAAGGTACAATATGCGAAATGTCATATTCTCACTTGAGAATGAAGCTTCCTTGATTCTCCCCCGTGATCTCTGAAAACATCTTTGCAACAGTTTAATTTTTCGATATACCGGGTGTTTCTTAATAAGTGCAAAAAATTTTAGGAGATGATTCTTTGTTGAAAATTAAGAAGGATTTTTTCATATAAACATATACTCTTACATCCCACCCTGTGAAATTACACTCCTCCAAAAATGGGGGTAAAAATTAGGTTTTTATTTTTTTTGTCAAATTTGAAACAAGTTAAAAAAATGAAATTAGGTGAATATTTTCTACTAGTAAAAAGGGTATTTATTAATATTTTTTTTAGCCTCGCGTATTGTTATAAGGAGATGAAACTAGCAACCTCTATTCAATTTTTTATAAAAACTTGTTAACGTTTATATGAAAAATTCCTCTTAATTTTCAACAAAGAATCATCTCTCAAAATTTTTCGCACTTATTAAGAAATATCCTATATAAACGGAAAGTATTTTTATAATTTAAAATAACTAAATCAAATATATATAAGATTACTATTGACATATAAAATAAAAGTCTAGATTAAATGTACTATAAATTCAACGAGCTATAGTTCTTTACAGTTTCTTATTTTTGTCCCACCTGTCATGTGGTTAGCTACATCGAGGCAGAGATGGACGGACAGATCAATTATCAGACATATCAAAAATATCTTTAAATCACGCTCAACAACGAGCGAACGGAAAGAAGGTTTGCTTTGGCGCACTCGGGGGTGCACGACAGATCGCAGAGCGAACTGTCGAGAGTCCGAATCGAGCGAGGAATCTATCGATCGTACGCACTGATAGGTACGTTATGGGATCAAGCAATAATAATGCAATAGCCTATGTATCACGCTGTTTGACACGTACCTCGTGTTCTTTAATTACCTGTCGCGAATATGTCAATAATGTTGTCAAGATCAATTGTTCACGATCTTTAAAGCTTATCTTGAGGGAGGAATTTGTTGATGTGTAAAATAATATATGAAATACATAAAATAAATATTATCATCAAACATACAATTGATGATAACATTTATTTGATATACATTATTTTACACACATCGGAATCATACGTGCATAAACATATATTATGATATCGAACAAGAAGAGTTGAGCATAATCTACGAAGCTGCAGCTACCGAATACGAGCCGAAGATCGAGACTAGATCATTAAGTCTCTTCGATCCTGCATTAGGATAAAACGACGCGGATCGCAGTCCTTTCGCGGCGCGCCGAGAAATATTGACATAGGTACGCTCGAGATGTGCTCTCGATCAACCTCCTGGTGGTCTCTCGGTTCGATATATCGAACGATCTCGTGCATGTGTAGGCGCTGTAGCCGGCAGTCCCGCGTCGTTTTGCATAATACGACGAGACGCCTGCACGCGGTTCCTTCGCGCCGATCGTGTCACGGACCCGCTAGCTTGACGACGCGAGTATTTCACTATCGAGTCATCGAATTCAAATATATATCGCTCGTTGTCCAAGTTTTCCGGATCATTTTCGCAGGCAGACTTTCAATAATTGAAGATATAAAACATGATCTTGTATTTTTAATGATTCCATCGATTGTCAAGTGTCATTTCTCTCTGAGTTAACATCATGTTATCAACACGAAAAAATCGAGAAGATAAAATATGATTAGACTTTATAAAATCCAAGGTGAAATTTAAGCTCACAGTCTTGATCCCAACAAAAATAAAAAATGACTTTTTAGAGTACGTGTGAAAGAGGCAGAGGCGAAGAATAATGATAATGCATCGTTCTAGTCCACACGTAAAATCCGGCTATTACCACCCAGGTCGTCCAGCACCGGCGTTAAATCTCGCGAATCCATCGCGTTGCTCGCGTTGAAGAAGCTCTTATTTATTGTATCCGCGCGAGGCTTCTTTTTCCTCCCTCTCGTTCCTTTACTAGGCACCGATTATCGCCGCGAGTTATTACATTGGTTCTTTCAGCGCGCGCTGGCCCGAAAGGTCGCGTTCATGCCCGATAAGGGTCATCTCGCGATGTGCCGTACGTACTGCAGCTCTAAGCGAAATACGACCGCAATATTTCAGATAACGCGCGGGGTCTCTTCAAGATCGCGAGGGCCACTCATGTACAAAATGCCACTCGCGGTGTGCAGACTTGACACGAGCTTTAAGTCCGTCGAGAAGGAGCGGAATGATGATTTCCTGGATGTTACGTCGAAGATGTCGGGTCTGAGAATAACTCATCCGAGTTTCGCGAGTCGCATTCATTCCATGGATACTACGTTATAATATTGATTGGATTTCATATAGCATTTAGATCTTGCTTCAGATTAAAATTAAATGTTTTGTCTTTTTTTTCAAAATTGATTTCTTTTTGAATAATTGATTAAAATCCTTTGATGTAATTCAGATAGCAAACCGCAAATTGCGCGATCACAATTTAATAAATGTAATATCAGCAAATGAGCCATATGTGATCGCGAATGAAAGCTGAACGATCACGATTTGCATGGAACTTTAAAATGCATGTATATATATCGACTTCGAGCTGACTGCGCCAAAGATTTCCGTGCCATTACAGTTAATACGATCTCGGAGCGATCTATAAGAAGAGCTGTGCAGATTGAGGCGAATGTTTCTGCCCACAAAACTGCCGAGAGAGAAAGACGGGGAGAAACAGACGGCACTAGAATACTTCCAAGATGGAACTGTGATAAAAATTTACTTTTGCACGACCTAGTGTGTGATACTAGTTAGAGAAATCATACTTGCTGAGAGCCAGTACTATTAAAGTAAACCGAGCGCAGAATCAATTTTCTCGTTTCTTTCATCGGCGCGATCGAGCTAGAAGTAGTCGCTCTCTTCGTTGCGCATCTCCTCCCATCCATTGATGCATTTTTTTCGATTTTGCGAGAGGTAAATCTCCCGCAATATACGAGATAGGCGGATTCCGCCGAGCACCGTAAGTGCAAGCATAATCGATTCCAAGCGCTGTCTTTCAGACCTACTATCTATATTTCAGGCCGGATTCACATGTACGTTCCGCGAGGAGAAGTTTGCACGGAGTGCATTGCTCTATGCATTGCAGATGTTTTATGTATAGTAACAGATGTAAGTGTCAATCGTGTATATTCTGTCGCGTTGTTCATAATGTAGGATTTTTTTGAATTGTTAATGAAGTATAACGGTTATCTCGACGCTTCTTTTGGAATTCATAATTGAAAGATTGCAAAGATTTTAGAATAAAATTCAAAAGTGTCTTGACAATAAAGATTCACAATGAAAGTACGATCGTGTTAATGCGCAAAATTAATATTTCTACAATAATAGAAAGAGGAAGATATATACAGGTGTTTCCTAATAAGTGCGAAAAATTTTAGAAGATGATTCTTTGTCGAAAATTAAGAGGGGTTTTTCATATAAATATTAAAAAGTTTTAATAAAAAATTGAATAGGGGTTGCTAGTTTCATCCCCTGATAACAATACGGGAAAAAAATATTAATAAATAACCTTTTTACTAGTAGAGAATATCCACCTAATTTCATTTCTTTAACTTGTTCCAAATTTGACAAAAAAAATAAAAACCTAATTTTTACCCCCAAAAATCCTCTTTAATTTTCGACAAAGAATCATTTTCTAAAATTTCTCGCACTTATTAAGAAACACCTGTATATACACAAACATAATTTTTTATAAAAACTCTTTGATTTCATTTATAATTACATAATAAAAATTTATGTGCGCAACACACAAGACAGTAATTAATAATTAACTTCAACAAGTGATCGCATTCATTATTCGCTACAATAAGTTCGATACAAGAAACGCTATTAGCCCGCAAACGGTCAAGCTCGATGGATCATTAATCACTCTATAGCGCAGAGGAGGACGCTGGTGATAACCCCGGCAGTGACGCGGCCGGACTCTTAACGGCAGAAACGAAAGCGAAGTCGTGAAGTCGGTACGTGCCGATCGTGAGGAAGATATAAAGAAGTCGGTCGAAAGCGGGGGAAAAGGGGGAGTCGAATGCGCCGCGCTCGCGCGCACGCATACGCAGCCGTGAGCTAATATCCGGAGAAGGGGGAGGAGGAGATTAATGAGGTGGTTGTGGTATCGAGCGTGAGGAAGGTCAAGAAGAAGACTCGCACTTGTTCCTCTCTCGCTACGCTCCTCTCGGATCGGCTAACATTGTGAATACCCCGGCGTATGATCGATTTGGAACAAGTGTCCCGTACCTTTTACGGAGATGTGACACACGGATATAATAAATAACGCGGCATATTTATATTCTAATTGTCGCCGAACCTGGCGCATCCTCCTCCCTGTACTCCTTTTTTCACAACCGTATCGAAACGAAGATATCGCTGGTGTCTTTACGATAAATACAGATTTGGATCGAGAACAGTTATCGATATTTTTCAAGCGCTCATTTTGTTTTGGATGCAATGGAAAACGGGGTCATTCTTTGTGTGCGTCTCCTGGCTCGATGGATTTAATGATTATGTGGCATAAGGGATAAAGGACTCCGAAGTTGGCTTACGGTATCAAGAGAAATTGACTGTGTTCCACCCATCGACCAAAGTCAAGAGGAAATTAATTATATTTCTACAGCGATAGCCCCTCCCTGGTCAGCTCCTTTTTTTCTGTCATTGGTGAGCCACGATTTATATTATGCTTGTATGAAAAAAATTCATGTACTGTAAGAAACTTAAAAAAAAATCAAGAGAATTAAAAAAATATAAATATAAATAAAAAATAATATTATTTTAAACACATACATCTCAAATAATAATTAAAAGATAAAATTGAGAATAATTCTTGAGATACATTCTTTTAATCTACGACGTATTTATCGTTTGACATTCGGTTTCCTCTGAGAGAAAAATCGTGGACAAAAATGTAAAGACGGACAGCCTCGTAAATTAAAAATGCATTCCGAACAAGTGTACAGCATGGGCGGTATACGAGTTTGTCAACGCCGAAAAATTCCTCGACGATAAAGTCGAATCCTCTTTCTCGTTGGTCTTTCTGGAGGATGAATCTGCCGAGAGGAAGACAAGTGGAGTCCGCATTACGATTCCGAGCGCGTCACGCATCTTCGGGGAATGCACTGTGAATGCAGCAATTCTATCGGCGCCCACCACGCCGTTATCTCCACTGTAAAGGACCTGTTTGCCCAACGAGAATGATATATCCGTTCCTGAAAGGAGACGCCGGGGATGCCAATGAGATAACAATGACCCACTGTACGTGCAGCGAGCTAATCGAACTGAGAGCCTTATGTCCACAAACCTGTCATCTTTACTTGGAATTTGTTATAGTCGCTCGATGCAGCGACATGTCTCGTGATTTAACGAGAAGAGGTCTTAATTATTCCGAATAGCGTCAGTTAAATTCCTTTCACTATTCAGCTTGGTTATTACGTCACGCATATTTTATCGATAAGAAAGAATAGTAAATTAGAGAAATGAATCCGAGAATTTCTGATGAGCGTAAAAGTTTAATCCATGATTGCTTTTCCAGCATAATCTAATCAACAGTTTTTAATTTTAATGTGAATTTGCATAAACGTTTCTTTAAAGGCAGGTAATTTAGTCTATTCTCTTTTATAATTATTGGAGACAGAGCATCATGCTGATGCAAAAATCTCGGCTAACTAAAAATGATGATATGAAATCAGGCCTATTATAAATAATATTTATTATCAATAACATTTATTTTCGTGATAAATGTTATCTAAAGATATTGAAAATATCGATTTGTAATAAAAGATATTTCGGACCCTCTTTGATATAATTTCTAAATATATAAATATTATTATTTAACAAGATAAAAGATAAAATTATAAATTAAGCCCATCAAAAAATGATAGACATATAAATTATGTTAATAAAATTATAATTAATTATATATAAAATAAAGTCCATTTATGTTTTTTATTGAAACATTGTAATATCTGTAAATAAAAAAAAATGAATATTAGTGAATATAAATTTATAACGAAAAAATATTTCTTTTTATCTTAATATATATTTCGTGACATGTGCACACTTACGACATTGTATGCCTTAGCTTGAGAGACGATTGTATTCGAGCCTCGAAATATAGTTGACCCGAGTCGGTGCGGGGCTTATGGTTAATTCAAGTATATTTCTGTCCAAGTGTATTTTTAATAGAGAACCGAGATGAAAGACCTTCTTCTTCATCTACGTCGCGTTCTTCACGGAGCAGAAGCGCCATCGCGGACCGTGAAATAAATGCATTTATGCGGCCTACTCGGCATGCGGTATGCAGTGCGTCCCAAACAGATTTCAGATAACGTCCTTTGTCAACGTTCGGCCATCGTTATCGGCGCCGATGCATTTCGATCTACGCCGGGAACGTCTTTCACACCGTGTTTGATGCGCGGAGAGACTCGAACGCGGTCATTGAGCCTCGCTGCTCAATCAATTACCATATTTTCCATGTTCTTTAAAGAAGGAATCGCCGAAAATACTCTCCTCTTGTCTCTCCGTAGTAAGATGGGAACGATGAACCCAATATCACGGTACAACATCATTTAATGTACAATAATTATGTCTGTGTAATCGAATAATCGTCTCTATTAAATTTCAAGTCATAGGAGATTAAATCTACGATCATGACTGCTCATAAATCTAATCTCGCGACTATAAGTGATCACATTTGTTTCGAATCGATGATTTTGTTCTCAGTGGCGTAGAGGGAACCAATGACCTCGGAGTACATTAATCGAGCGAGATGGTAACATGACACTGAGAAACGGAAGTCGCGGGTGCGCAGCCGTTTCCGTAGTGACAGATGCGATCTCGCGACCAGTGATCGATGCCTGTCCGACGCCGTTTCTCTCTCGTGAAACGTCGTTAAAAGGGTACTCACTGTCAACAGCGAGCGACTACTGTTGATCGAATACACGGAAACGGGGAGAAAAAAACGGGGATGAAGTCCTGCGACGGGATAAGAAAGCCGACGAAGGGAAGAGACCTGGCGAAACTCTCCGACCGGTTAATGACGGTAGTAAAACGATTGCGCTTCGACAATATTTGAAGCCGAGTTTATGAATGGGACGATCCGAGGGAGTGTTTCGAGTGGATCGTAAAATAATATTTATATCAAACAAACCCTTATATATATATTTTTTTAATAAAAAGTCAAGTGGTTGAGCGCCGTTCTCTCTCATATCGTTTTTATCATTCATCTCTTTATTGAAATTTATTGAATCGTCGAATTAATTCACTTGATCTAGGTCTAATCGTCGTTCTTAGAATAAATATAAATATAAATATAAAGTGGAATGCGAGTATTCCGCGAAATATTAATCGAGGATCGCCTCTATCTATGCATCCGCGTTCCCACAATTAAAGAATAATTTATTAACATATAGAGTCTCTTTTTCTCTCTCTTACCCAGCATATTACGTAATCTGGATCGCTTCCCGAATCATGCCACATTCTAGCGATCCTAGTCCTAACGATCTCGCTCCGCTGTCTGGCCGTTAACTTCAAACCTATCTTATTAATCGCGTTCTATTTCCGTCATGACAAAGTCCTCGAGGAAATTTGCACTCGCGTAACGTGAGATCACCAGCAAATCCGAGACGAATCGTCGCGCGACAGGCGCTCTAACGAGCTTAGGATTATATTGAGGGCGACACCCGGACTCCAACTTATCGATATCCATCGGTTGTGTTTATTTATAACGGAGGTTCTTTCATAGTTCTTCTCGCTTCTCATGTGCTTACACACACACATACATAAGAGACGCCGGGGCGTCGTCGGTGCTGCGAGTGTTTGCAGAAGGGCCCGGATTTTTTCTTCGACATGTCGCCCTACGATACCAGCAGCCTGCGACGCTGGGTGCAGTGCATGAGAACGGTTCCCACAGGCCGTTCGTGTGAAAATGCGCCCGCGGGAAAGTGGACGCGACAAGTGCATTCAAAGCGCATCAACCTGCGAGAACAACTCTCGTTGGATATAGGTCGTCATTTTACCTTAGTTAACAGCCAATCGCATGAACGCGAGCAATACTATTTTATGCGATTAATATAGACTGACCTTATTACGATGCATACTAGACAAGGTGCGATTCTGCTCTCGGTGCGCTTTATCCTATTCGTGAGTCTATTCAACGAGCAGTCTGATTTTATTCCCGCTCCCCCTCCCGCTGCCCTCTTCTTTTCCGGTTTTATCTCACCGTCGTAGCGAGACCAGGTATCGTATTTAGCGTAAATATACCGTGATATCGCATCCCCCAAGATTCCGCGCGGCTCTAAGATATCGGACGAAAATTATGAGCGTTTCAATACTCACACCTGGAACATGTTACTTATCGATATCGGCTCGGACGTGTTATTGGAGTAAATTTGCCTTACGGTTTATGAATAATTTATTGCCGATTTACAATTGCAAGACAAATGAAGAAAAATAATCAAACAATTTAAATAAAACATTCAATAATAAAATTTCGATTTACTTATACTCCAAATTGTTCTTTTCACGTACGCGTAAATATTTTTGATAAGTAGAAGAAATTTTTCTCGGCGATGTCGTGGATTTTTTCTCATTGCTTAGCCCGATTTCTTTTCGCTGTTCCTTTGCGATTTAATTCTCGCGTATGTCGCCCGATGAATCGCAAATCCGGAGGTACAAGATGCCGTGTACGAAGAACGAATAAACCTGTCGCTCGACTGGCCTTTCGTAAAACTTAAGACCCGATGCACCCTCCTCCCGCACTCCCGTGCCATCGAATGGACGTGGCTAAAACGCAAAGCCGAACATAAAACCGCAGATAAGGGCAACCGTGTAGCGCGCGAGAGAGAATACGGACGAAGGGAAGGATGACAGGAAGGACGCGTTGGCGGGAAGGAATGAAAGCTAGGGGGGAACAGTAGGCCCCGGAGCTGGGGCTGAATTACGAGCGGTCGACGGGCATTAACATTTTTGTCGGACGCGCAACAAATTAAAGCAATCTGGTTCGCTCGTGTCCTACGTCTCCTGCCCGTTGTTCTCTTCACTCTCAGATTTAAACTCGCCACTGGGGCTCGATGAACTTGCGCGAGTTAAAAAAGTAACGGTGCCTCAAATTGTGCTTGATTAATCGGTTACACCTAATCTAGATATCTTTTTTTAATTGATAAGAGATCATAGATTTCGTATTTTGATTTATACATTGTTAGGTTGCATCTTATCTCAAAAAGCACGACATGTATGATTAAAAGATTTCGACATCACCAGATAAAAATCTCTAAAATATTCGTAATAATGGATCGGAATATAATTTCGGCGATTACAGAAATTTTAAAACGATTGATCGAAAGAATTATAGTAGAAATTTATTGGTTTAAATAAGCCTAAGAATGATTTTGAATTATATCCGTTTAGCGATGATACAAATTCATTTAAAGCTTGTATATAAATTAGCGATATTTTACAGATTAATTGAAAAAAAATTTAAATATAATAATGACCGGAAAAAATAAATTTAAATGTATTTAAAGAAAAAAATATATTTGATATAAAAGATATTTAATATTTTCGCTATTGAAATTTTATTTTTAAAAAGTAATAACTGACGAAAGAAAAAGTCTCAAGAATTTAGCGTAATCAACTGTAGTGTGGGCTCATTAATTCGGCCCATCGCTACTCGCTTAAATGCTACACGCTCGAAAAGCCGTATAGGTATAGGTATGTCGAGAAAGGGCCATTAAGACCCATTTTGTACAAGTCACCTGTAACCGAGTTTCAGTGGAGATTCATTTAGACGAACACCTCGCGGCTGACTGATGCGCGTCGCTTATCGAGGCGACATGCCAGAACGGATTGAAATATGTCCCCCACATTCCCGTTGCCGGGTTATTGAACCACCTATCCCGCCCACCGCTTCGAATTCCTAATGTTCGGGTTATGATATAGCCGGGAGAAGTTACAGGGCCGACCCAGCGGGACATTCAGATAGGTGAAGAACACTCCGCCGGCAGCCATCATCGAAAATTAGTGCTCTTCCGAGAAGATCCATCGAACTAGCGAGCGTTCGTCGTCCGCGTGAAATCTCGGATCCACAGATGGATCCGCGCATGCATGAAATAGCGATCGGTTCTTATGTGGGAATCGAGGGAATTGAGATTTTATGGGTCTCTAGAGAAAAAATGAGAATGTTTATTATTTTTATGAAGACAAAGAGATGGAGGAACGCGTTTAGTTTTGATGGATGCCGAAACGATGCCACCCAAAAGAATCATATCGGCGGAAAAACATGAAGGATACAAAGGTATTCTCTTTTCATCATAAAATGGGCTATATATATAGAAACTATGCGGCCGTTATTTACCATTTAACCGCACCATAAAGGCTACGAAAATCAAAAAGAGTCATCTTCATTTTTATCAGCCGACAATAGATTCTAATCATCGTTTTAAATATCACATTATGATCTTTAAAATTGGGTTTTCGATACTAGTAAACTCTGCAGAGAATTTAGACTTTGACATTTCAGAACGATTAAAGCAATATTGCTATATTTCATTAAAAATTTCAGAATTTTTAAAAAACAATGCGGTAAAATAAATTAAAAATATCTTCTAAAACTATCGATAACACAAAACACAATAAAATTACATAATTGGAGAGAATAAGTATAACGAAATCAATTATTGCAAGAATGTCAAACAAAATATAAGACAACGTAATCTCATTATTGCACTATCAAAAAAAAACTTTAAAAAATTTTTAATACAGTGTCAATCAAGAAATATGATCCCAACATAACATGGCATTGCAGATAATTAATATCGCCTTCCACGATTCGGTTTTAGTTCTTAATCAATTCGCGATTTCGTTTTTCAAGCGCGAGTAACCGTGCGTGCATCGAAGATGCACGAAATTGAAACGTCAGCCAGTTTTCCAGAAGCGGCCGCCTCTTCATTATGTCAGCGAGACTTTATCGAAGCTTGCGGAACTGTTCTCTCTTCTTCTCTTTCTCCCTTTCTTTCCCGGCAAGCGCGAAGGGCACGCCTCGGCCGACACGCTGATAAATGGTTTGCGACATGCGATTCCTCGTGATCCCTTTGAAAAGCTGGGGACGATAGATCTTGGCCGCTTTAGGAACGAAGGCTGTACCTTAAGTGCATTTCTCTCTCCTTGTACAGAGCGCGGCAACGATGCCAACGCGGCATCGGCATGTCCTCTCGCTGAACGGAAAAGAGGAGGTAACGAAAGGGGAGAGACGACGGAATGGGTACGATAGAAGGGACGGCGACGGGGAAAGCGGCTTGGTTCAAGCACAGGTGGTTAAGACTGCTAAAGTGGATGTATAAAGGACTATGTGGGATCACGTGAGTCCGAGGCCGGAGTCGCTTCGTACACATGTAGACATCAGATACACACGTGGCACCGGTCACGACAAAGCTCAGGATCTTCGAAGAATCAAGCGGGAAAAATCGCCGGCTAAACGAAACCCAACAATATTGTTCTCGTGGCGACATCGTTGCGTCAACCACGAGATTCTGAATCTGATCATTTAATTCGCATCTCGTATCTATCTCGTGCCGCAGCACATTCTGATGTCTTCTCCTGCTAAATCAGAATCACGGTAATTGAGTATTGTCAATAGAAATGCATATATGCTAGAGCTAAATTGTTCTAGGATTACCCAATACTTTGCAATACAAATGAGCAACACGTAAACAAAAGTGAAAGAACGAGCGTAATTGTATTGGACGAGGAACTGTAAGTGGTTATTTGGAAAGACACGATGATACTGCGTTTTGATTAGACTCATTATACACTTTCTTTGTGTCATTGTTACGAACAGCGTAGACGGCTAATATAGTCGACGCAGACTACAACATCAACAAGTAGAATTGATCTGAGGATTAATTATCACGATAGAGACAAACACAAGCACGCATCAACCTTACTTAGATACGATCGAGTAAAAAAAATTAGTTACAAAATTAATTTATTTTTAAAAAAAAAAAACATAGACTATCAAATAATCTAAAGAGAGAAAATCCCCTTGTAATAAAGAAATGATCTTAATAAAATTATGCCTCGCGAGCGCCGAACGGAGACCGGTCCCGAAGAAATGGGCGGCGATATTCTCTTGCGGCAGGACGAGGGATTCTTTATAGAAGGGCGAGCATCGCGAGGGCGGCCGACCGATATCTCATTCTCGACCACGCGATGGAACGCCGCGGGCCGCGGATAAATTTACGGATGGGCCCCGCGTTATGCCACGGGACCCGATCACCGAATGCAAATACGAGTGTGGCGAAACTGCAGGGGTCCTTACACTCTTGGGGACAAGTCCGACGAGGATACAAATGGATCGTCCACCGAAAACTCGCGAGCCTTTCGGTCCTCGTCCCGAGTCTTAGGAGAGCGGACTGCTGCGGCTCCTCTCGCGATAATGCCCGCTGAAAAATCATTCTATTATTCATTACGTCCGTTATTACAATGCGTACACGGCGCGTAAAAACTAAGCGTCAGCCCGACTAATGGTGTTCGCTTTAAGCTTATGTCACTTGGCCGAGTAATACTGCTAAATTTGCTAAATTTGGCATAGTATACAAGAAGAATAAACAATTCCTCCTATATTTTTTCTCAGTGCGCGATTGTTACAAAATTATATCTTCTTCTTTGTAACAGATCATGATTGCATTTTCTTAGGTCAATGCCAATGGGATTTAATATCAGTAGTCATAACTTATTTTGAGTTTATTTTTTCTTGTATTAATCCTATTATTTATCAATCTTTTATATTAATTCTTTGTTTATCAATCTTTTATTATAAATGTAGATATATAAATTAAATTGAAAAAATAATTAATATTATAGTCATTAACCTTGAATTACCTATAAACCACGTACAAATCTTAAATAAACAATATAAAAATTATAGATTGGCAATCAATCAATCATTATTCTGAAGCAAATGTTTCTTTAAAGAAATAAAAATTTAAAACAGTGTCAAAAATATAGAGAATAGATAAAATGAAAGCGATGAAGAAATCGCCTGGAATTGATTAAAAAAAAAGAAAGAAAGAATGAGCATATATTTTCTCTAGTGAGAGATGAGCAAGTAGACAAGAATAACTGAAACATTATGCAAGTCTTCAGAAAATTACAAACATTTATCCATTTATCTTCATAAAATCAAAAGATTTGTATAAAAATAATAAAGAATATATATGATAAGATATATTTTTTATATCGCAGTATGAATAATTATGCTTGTATGCTATTAATTTAACTATAATATTTTTAATAAAATCAAAGTTTTATGTTGATTTAAAAAATATATAACTTTTATTTAACTGATATCAAGTATATGCGAGTAATCATCGCCGATATTTCTACAAAAGATCATTACCTACAGTACTAATCATTATAGCTTAAATGTCTCTCTCTCACTCGTCATATCTTGGAAAAAGCAATGATTGCATGCAAATGAGCATCTCACATTCACATGTTAGCACGTATATTAAGATAAAGATAAAAAATATAGATAGGTAATATAAGGAGGACAAAAAAATATAATAAAAAGGACAACATCACGAGAGTGTAAAATATTAGATTACGATTAAAAAGTGTATTTCTCGCTTATTTTAATCGCGCGAACGATAAATGTCATCCTGGTATCGAAGAGAGAAATAGAGTAATAATTTGCAGTGACCTTCCGCATACATATTACAGCCAGAGGTGACATTTCGTCCTGTGAAGTAATACGCCTGCATAATGTAAATTTGCATAGTGGATTCTACAAATTATGATCGGCCGGCCTGTGTCGTGCGTTATCTCTCATCGGTATCTGTAACGATTACCTACTCAACCTTAAGGAATCATATGTATGGACGTGCAAACGTGTCAGGATGATTTTTACCTGCCGCATCCCTGATCACGTTGCGGTACTACGATAGCTGTTAAAAGATTTGTGCCATACTCCATCGAGGTAGACACGATACGGCGGAGAAACTTGCACCGCGATGTATCCACCTGAGTAGAAACGCGCCGTCACCGTTACACGCATTTTAATAAACATTTTTCGTCCACCCGTGTGTACCTATCTCTCGATTGACGATTATTTTCCAACTAATCACACAATACGGTTTGATATTAATCAATCTAAATATCGTTATTTTGCTATAGACACGTAAACATTCTACGCTTCTTCTCGCATATCAAAACAATTCATATGCTTTTTAATTAAAAAAAAATAAATTTATAAAATTCATAATATTTTTTAATGTTTTTTTTATTTATACATTATTCTCTTGCATTTGTATTTTGTCATTTTATCATTATATATTTATTTCATACACATAGTAATAATTTATCTAGAGGATATCGCGTTTAAAGGTACACACGTCTTGGCAGAATTTCCTGTTTCGTTATAAATAAATCCGACTAACGAGGGCTAGTATAAGGATCTCCCGGCTGTCACTGTGGACCCGATGGCCTGCGCTCCCGATAACTCAAAACCAAGCATAGATTGTTTGTTCGTGGTACTCTTTTACCGGCGGCTAAGTCGTACGTTTTCCAACCGGACGTTTCCTCCGTGTTCTCCACCCACATAATGCTAGGGCGTCGCGCGGATTACGTAACAATATTACCGACCAAACGGAAAGGAAGAGAGAAGGACAAGACAATCGGAGGATGGAGGAGGGATGACGGAATCGATATTCGCGGCACGGGGAGAGTTCACTGGCCGATTAGGACGCAAATCATTCAGGTGCCCCACCGGTTAGGTAAGCTAAGACTTTATCGAGATATGGGATGGGCCGCAGTCACGTGTGGCGACGTAGCTTCGCGTTAAATCAGTGCGAACTTCGTGTCGGCAGAGTGATGCTGACGTGGAGACAGTCTACCGATGAGGCCAGTCGCTTATACAAAACAAGAGGATGAGGAAGGAGGGCGACAGAGGAGAGAAAAGAGCGGAAAAAAGCGCTCGCTGCACGTCGCAACGTATTTGCGTTCACCACGTGCTCCTGCGTTGCCAGCAAGTTTCCGTGATGAGATTGTCCCTGGCTTTTATCAGCTGGTTAATCCAGGATGCGGCAGGCAAAGATGATATATGATTCTTTTCATAGTGATATATTCGGATAAAAATCTGTGTTAAGCGAATATTTATGGGACTATTACATCTGAATTATGATTCTATTAATAAAGCAATAAATATTTCCAATAAATATTATCATTCTGCAACTTCCATTAGGAAATTATGATATTTCAAAATTGGAGCAAATAATGGTATTAAAATACCGGTTAGTTTACTAGATCACTTATGTTAAATTTTATATTAAATTTTAAATTTCTTTTTATATTAATACATTTTCGGATAAAAATTTATTATGAGAGTATTAAACGATTCTATTAATGATACAATTATTTGCAATATTATTGATCTGAAAGTTTTGCCAAGTAAACATGATATTTTAAAAGCGGAGCAAATAGGAATTTTAAAATATTTTTTAATCAAATCACTTATGCTAAATTTCTATCACCACATTTTATGTCGATTATTTCAATGATTGTGAGAAAAAGAGTAGAATAAAGAATGTAATTAATAAAAATTAATGAAGAGAAAAGTGATGAGAAACTAAATATTGAGTGTAAAAGAGAAGAAAGAGGCGCATTTTCGATCTATAAATCATAGCTATGCGATTGCTCATTTAATTTGGCGTTCATCATCCGCGCTGAAAATATTTACAAAAGTCTGGACACGAGTGAATCTTTATGGAATGAAATAGAAGACCAGCGGAAACCTGTCCACGTTCAGCGAGGAGGAATGCTCGAGAAAGATTGGCCATTTATCGACTACATTGTTAGACGGTTTTCTTTCTTTTTTTCTGACCGATTATGATAGAGTTAACGAGGAAATTGATGAGACTACTTCGTGGAAGGACCGCTCGCACTTGTTCCTTGTGATCTTTGATCCTGCGAAGACTAAAAGCTTGTACGATATTAAAATAAAAAAATATAGAAAGAATGATTGATCCTTGTACAGTGCGCTTTGATATCTAACAATAATAATATCCTGCTCGTAAACTCAAATAAAATTGATATGTATTGTAATTAATATTTATATGCGCTTATGTCTATCAGTAATTCACATATAAAATAATTTATATAATATATAATATAATATATAATAATTTATATAATATTTATATATAAAATAATTTACATAAAATATTAAAAATATCAAATAATACATTTCTATAAAATTTCTATAAAATTTAATAGACAAGTTTTTTTTATTATAAACTGTTGCAATAAAAAAATGTGCAGCACGTAAGAAAAATCTATTCAACATTATCTCGAATATTAACTCAGGAGAAATTGTGTAACTGTGTATTAATCATTAATTCTGATATACATGTGAATTCTAAAAGTGTATTAAGAAAAAAATAAATCTAATAAACTTTTCGTAGAATGATGATATAGCAATCCATATATGAATAGATGAAATAAGTAGCATACTAAATTGGATGATTTCGAGTTCGCTTGGCGGATGAAGCAAGCGAACGAACTTTCTACGTTACGAAGGCTCATCTCATCTCGTCATTCGTCTCTCTCGCGCTCGGTTACCGATAGAAAGGCGGGTGGCACGAAGGAAGCGAGAGGCCGCACATTTTCTCTCGGGTTTGGCGTAAAACGACACCCACATCGCGGCACCTGCCGGCCACTCGTGTTGCCTAACATCCGCTCTCCGGCGTACACTGATTTAGTCTCTGGTCGGAACTGTACCCACGATTCAGCAGCGTAGGCACGCACGAACGTTAAAGGAACACACGCACGTGCGTAATTTCTCGGATGAGAGAAAGATCACGAAGATCCTCCCCGGATTTACATGCGCAACGTGCGCTTTCGCTCCTTTCGTTCCCATCTTTCTCTCTCCTTCCCACTCTTGAATTTTATTCCTTTGTCGAATTCCGCTCCGGGCGATGCTGCGTAAGCAGCTGCCATGTCAATATTATAAATTCGCCGAACGTCGATCGCACCGAACGCTCGCGCGAGAGAAGCTTTATTAAAACTTATGCGCTCGCTAACGCGATTTATCGAATACGAGGCTCAGGGGTGACTCGTGGACGGCCACCTCGTTAGGCATCAGCCCGAAGTGAAAGACTGTGAAGGCAAATATATTTCTTTAAGTTATTATTATTTATTATTCGACCGAGCCGTTGGCTATACGAAACATCATTAACTTCTTGTAAGTAGCAGACGTCAAAGATAGATCATCGGACTACAAAAAAAGTTAGACGATATAACATTCTTGTTAAGTAACAAGTAGTAAGATATATTAATTTTGAATATGTATATTAATTTTGAAGATTATATAAAGATTATACGTAAATTTTCCAAGCTTAATTTATAATATATTTCATTAATCAAAAAAATTATTAAATTGTTCCATAAAATTGATCGGACTGTCTACTCTTATAGCAGAAAAATTCTAAAAAGTTTTAAAAGCATTTCCGAGGGACCTGTTAGGTTCCGAGATCACGTACAAATGCATATGGAGAGACCGTGAAACGGATGAAGGGTCAAAGTACTTCCTACATATGGGTGCCCATGGGGTATACACCCATGCGTACGCGATTACGTGGGCATGATGTGTGGGACACTGTGGACGGCTACGAGGCAACGCACCACCTGTTGAATTCTGAAGGAGGATCGCATGAGCAATGCGCATGGCAGGTAGGGAAAAGAAAAAGAGAAGAGACGAGGAGAAACACGAGTAGGATTCGATATACTCCATCTTTGTCCCTGCGTTCCCTTTTTCTTATTTTCCCTGTTTGTTTGCCCGACTGCATTAGTCATCGGAGCGCTTCTCGCAATACTTATTATCTTTTTAAACGGATTGATCGACAGGGTAGAAGTTAATTGAGCACGATCCAGCCGTGGGCAGAATCCAATTGATCGTGTCTTCGAGGATTCTTGTCTTGCAGTAAACAAGAATTCTTCAAGTACAGGGAAGATTTATTGTCATTTTTCAAAGAATTGATTTGATAACATATTCTCCTTTTTAAATTCAAGCTTGAATACTTCTAATTATACTATTATACTTTAAATTTAATAAAACTTCATTTATCATCATAATTTTTTTCAACATTCTTGAAAAGAAATATTAAATTTGAAATATCACTGATATAAAATATTTCGTGTCTTTCTTACGATAATATAATATTTCGTTAATTAAATCGATATCTCACATTCTGAAAACGATAAGCAATTTTGATAACGATACGTTTCTTCACGCACATCACATATGTTGCACACTTTAATAACGTGATGCACACGTGTTGCGGGTGAATGACAAGGAGGACTCTTTTTCGTTGCGACAGGGCGGCTTCCTCTTCCGGCACTCGACGACAGGTCAGATGACGCTGATCTTAATCCCTACGGATCTTTAAGTGGCATCGGAAGTGCGATCTGAGATTACAAAGATATCGCGATTAATATCCATTTACGTGGACCGTGCATGGATAAGAGCAAACGCCCGGTGCAATGATATATATCGATTACTTAATTGTGTATTCCTTTGTGTATCCTTTTGTGACTCACATTGAATTAAAATAAATAGATACATAATAAATAGATACATAATTTTAATCTCATACAAAATTTTGAAAAATACGATACAAGGCTTTTTTTATTTTACTCCTATTCTACTTACATTTTTATTTAAACAATGGAAATTTCGCCGAGCGAAAGCAAGTAATGTATCGCGAGGAGCAAAAAGGCAATTCTCCGCGGAGGTCTTCGAGGAGATCTCCATCGGATCGCGATGATAGCCGCAACACTAGGCGGATCGATCGTTCGAGATCGATCGACTCCCTTTTTCTACCGGGGTCACGGATCGCTCCGCTCAAGCTCGTTTCAGAAACTAACGAGCGCGAAGAGCATCGAGAATACGTGCCCGCACGAACACCGAGCGCGATGACAGGTCCCATTGTGTCCCGCGGCACGTTTATTTTTACTCGCCAGGCAAATCGATGAAATACCATAGAGATGAAAGTGGTTTAATGACAAAAAAACATAATAACCTCCTGAGAAAAAAGCGAAGCGTTTTCGGAAAGATCTCCAAAGTAACAACGATACTATAATGAATTTTGAATGTAAATCGATTATCCGTATCTACCTGTGATATATCGCGATAGAACCTGGTCCGTGGCAGATGAGACGGGGGAGGCAACTTTGAATTCCTCACGGTATCCCGACTTATCTACCTCGCTCGCGTAGGTAATAGGCACGACGAAAAGTCGCCCACGACAGATCGAGAACGGATCTATGATTCGATTTAGATACACGAAGATGTATCTCATTGACACGCGGCGAAAGGGAGGAGAGAGAGAGACGCAAGATGGACTCTCTCGGAACACCTCCGGGATGGACAAGGTGAACCGTTAGAGCCATCGCGGCCGGTCAGCGCGATTAATAACCGATGGCGAATTGTCCGTCGTTTACACGAGCGGTAATTAATTCCGCGTCGTTTTCTCTCTAATGACCCATTGATTCGGTCTCCTCTCGCGCGGCCCTGCCTAATTTCTTCGAGGCCCCGTCCGGGTTCATGGTCCGGTGTCGTGCCAGTACCGCTTCATCACGTGACAACTGACTCGCATCGCCCGACTTGATGCGTGATCTGTGACACCGATCTATCGTCGGTGTCGTGGACCGGTTCACGAAAGGATCACCGGACTGTTTTAACCATTTCTCTCGATACTATCTTTTGAAGGAAAGATCAAATATTTAGATATCGTGGCATATATATATCATATGATCCAGGAAAGCAAAGGAAGATTCGCATTAAGTTTGTCTCGCTAAAAGTTTAAAATAAAATTTAGTCATTTATAAGACGTCTAGGTTTCTAAACTTAATTTATTATTTATTTGTTCTTGATAAAATTCGTATTTAATAAGGACAAAAATAAGATGTATAATATTATTTCTCGTTTGATTCGAGATTATTCGATCCGTTGTGTAACAAGTCAGAATGATAAAGCATACACATTTATACTTTTATTATAGAGAGCCTCTTTTAGAGCGAGCTGTATATATCGGGGATTGGATTCGAGAGAGGATGGGGATCTCTATAACGAGCGCAGCGTTGCTACGCCGTAGGAAACGACTGCGTCTCTCGTGCATTCGTCAGAGAATACCTTGCAAAACATGCAGGCATCCCTCGCAGGTTCACAATAACCTCTCTACCGCTTCCTCCTCCAATATTATATAGCGCAGAGCGCCCTCCACAATTTTCAAGTAATCAGCGCGGAAGTCGAGCAGCGTTTCGCTGCGGGCTTATTTCGAGATGAACGCGGTCTCTCGCGCCAGCAAGAACGAGACGGAGCCGCGCAGGAAGAAGAACAAGCGGAGGAGGAGAACGAACGAGATGCTTACGTCAGTTTTCTGATCGTGACTGGCTCCACCCTGCGTTACCGGTCAGACCTGAGAGAGAAAGAGAGAGGGGGAGAGAGATAGAAAGAGAGACAGAGAGGCCATTATTACCCTATTATATCTTGCATAACAGTAACAGTGAACGAAGTGAGCTATTACGCTGCTTCTATTGTGAGGGTGGATGAAAGAAAAGAGAAGAAAGAAGGCGCTGTCGCGCGCGGAGGGAAAGGGCGGAAGAAGAGCCGTCTTGGATGTGAATGCGCGATCACGGAAGATGCCGGTGAAAAAATCCGCGTAATCGTATAGAGGTGATCGATTTGAACCTGCACCTCGCTGCGAGAAAACTGCCGCGTCGTTTCACCTGATCGACCGAACCGGGCGTTTCTCCTGTCATTTGCCATACATTGCTGATGGCATCTCTTCGTTTCGTTTAATTCGTTTTACTGACTGCGAGAAAATGCCAGATCGAATTAAACGAATCTGGAGGAATCGTTAATTAGATGGATAGCATGAGGCAATGTGCGTTGTGTTTGTTTCTCAAACGGAGAAATATGCAAGCATGTTGACCGATAGCGCAAGCGACGATCGTGGAAGGGGACTAGAAAAAAATAGGAATCTGCATTTCGCCGTTTCCAAGCGAGACTACGTAATCGTCCTGGCTTCGTACCTGCAATTTAAAATGAGCGTAAACTGCTACTTGAGGCGGATAATTTCCAAACGTTGCGGTCGTTTGGTTCGGCAATATCGCGGGTGGGGTCGGTCACGAAGCCACATTTTCGCAAGCGTTTTCGAAATTGATTCGTCCCATCGATCGCGATAAATCTCGTGCTTTTGCGGGATACCGAACATTCTCCTACTTAATTATTCCAGTCGGATCACAGATTGATAATTGCGAGAGATGAAATCGCTGAAGAAATCTCTTACGACTCTTGCGGGCATCGGCGATCATTCCTCTAAACGCAAAGTACTATCTAGAAAGATTTAACGTTCTTGCAAAATACCCAGGACATAAATACGATTTTCATCCGTAATCGTTTAAGGATGTTTTGTACCTATTTTCAAAATATTGAGAATTTAATGAAAATTGTACAGAATGTCCTTATATATGTATAGAATCTTCAGTACAATTTTTAAATCGATTCACAAGTTATAAGGATTTTAATTTACACCGAATTAACATGTGTTCTTATGGGAAACGTATAACCACGTCAAGTCAAATGACAAAAACACATGGAAATGATATTCGGAATTTGTTTAAAATTTGCGAAAGTTTAGATACAGAGGAAATATTTGGTCAAATAATATTATACAAGTACTAACTGATTAAAAAGATATTAAATATTATTTAATGAAGTTAGCCAAAGAATTCTCTGCCAAAAGTTAATCATTTCGATTAACAAAATTCGGAATATTTCAGTAAAAACGCAATAAATATTAATAAATACACTGTAGCTAAGATCATCATTGTAATATTCCACACAATTTCTCATATTCAAAATACATCAAAAGTTGATATTCGTCAATATTGATTTTCAGCTACTTTTTGCTGGAATTGTACATACAAAACATCCTTAAAGAGAATTCAAAGACAGTAAAAAAAAAACAAAAATTAATTTAAAGAATAGACTATAATAAAATTCCTCTCTCTTCACAATTGCCGTTTTATTACCGTCACCCGATGTGTGAGGTTTCTCGACGATGCGCGTGTGAAGGAGCTAACGCTAACACGCCGCTAAGGAGACGGCGAGCTGCGGTCATTACGGAGCGGGGATAATTAAATAAGTTTAATTAAGGCGCGTGCGAGCGCATTGTGCATCGTGACTCGGCGGTCCCCCTCGTTCGCCTCCTCGCTCTTGTCGGCCCCCGCGACAATCGCGGCCGAACGAAGGCGCGCACGAGTGCCTGCTGTCGCTCGTGCCTGTTGGGCTTCCCCGAGAAGGCACTTCATTTTCTCGAAACGGGACGCGACTGCGCCCATTGCCGGCGAGCTCGATTGGTAGGATTCGTTTCGAGCACTCTCGTCGCGATCGTCATCCTCGACGTCCCTTTTGACGTGGGTGGCGCGAACGATGATTCGACGATCTCGCCTCTTTTCTCCCGAGCCACTCCAGGATCCTGTTTCTTGCGACGCGAGGTGATGATCTTACTTGCGCGCATCTTTTACACCTGTGTGACGAGAAGAACGGGCACGATTCGCGATGCCTGTCGTGGCTTTATATCATGTTTCAGGAATAATTCAAGGATTTAGTGTAACAATATAATCTAGAATTTTTTTGAAGAAATTAATATTAATTAATTTTCTTAAAAAAATGGTAATATTCCCATTTACACATATGACTTGGGAATGTATATGCAAATATAAATTTCTCAAGAAATAAAGCCCAAGAAACGAGTAAAGATCGAGACGTCATGATCATCTCACTTTGACAAGTGGAAAGGTAATCGGTTCACCGGAAGCTCTCCTCGTCGCGTCATTCCCTTGAAAAAAAATCTTTGTTTCTCCCGATTAACTTTTATACGACAGCAATATTTTGTAATGCCGACTGACGGCGCGGCCGCCGCGGGAATTATTTATTGCTTATGTGAGCGGCACGACTGCCGGAATCCTCGAGATCGTAATCCGCCTCGCATCGTTGGAGCAGAGACGCGGGCCGCTATGCAGCCCGACGAATGCTTTTCCCATTACTTTTCGCGGGCTTCGTATAAATTACGGCGGTATAGCTTCATCCGCCGAGATAAAGTGCACGTATTCTCTTGTAATTTCAAATCAGAAACCGGCAACTGTGTGCGAGCGAGTCGCTCGTATATGCGATCGCACACTTCCGAATGTATGTATTAATCAGCTCTGATAACATTTCCTTCTGAATTGTACACTTGCACTTTCGCGAGAGTCGAGCGAGCAAGTGCGGCCGCGAAGAAGAGAGAATTATTTGCAGCGGTCACGAAGTATAGCGATCATCGGTTTCTCTTACATTATTAGCGATTCGTTGTTATTATTATTAATAGATAAAAATTTTTTAAATATTTTGCGAAACTAATAAATATTTAAAAAATAATATTATATTAAATAAATAGTAAAATTGAATGTCAGTGTTGCTTTATGATTCGTTTACATACAAATAGAAAATAAAAATAAGACTCGCTAACGAGTACTGTTGTAGATTATTATTCTGTTATGGCCAACGTGTTAAGAGTGAGCTGCCGATCGATGGATACCGTCTCTACGCCTTCGAAATAGCTTTATCGAACCTAACGGCGAGCAAAGGCCACGCGGGTCGTAATCCTTCGCGAAGGACCGGACTGAACCCGGTGGCTACAAGGTGATCGACCACGCCTCATCACTTTGCTCGCTACCGAGGTAAATCAGAGAGAGCTGATAAAGTCGAGTAAAGAAAAGAAGTGAAGTGGTGCTCGCTGCGATCATCGTCATCATCATTATCATCATCATCATTGTTATTATTATCATTATCGTCTTATTTCTTTGAGATTTCCGATCATCCAAAGCTCTTCTTTTAAATATTTGCTAACATAATTATAAAAAACGTTGAATATGAACGCGTTACACCTCCATTAAATTATTAAATGATTCATTAAATAAGGAATTATGGCATATATATTATGACATTATATCACAGTCAATATGGCATACAAAATTTTAATAAAATTTGTGCGCCTTCTACGTGATGTGAACTTTGAAATTTCGTGTACTATCGATTTTACACGATATAATTTTATTAATGCGAATTCTTTATTTAATAAACTAAAATATTACAAAGTGCGCGCTATATAAATTTATTTCTTATTATTTCTTTCATATATCAAATATTACTTAATAAACCGCAAATTAAAAATCCTAATTTTAAAGAAAAGAATATCTTTTGGAATAAAAAAATTGATAAATTATGATATTAAATACTTTATATAAATAGATTCTTGATTATAAACCAAGATAAATTATATCTTTTAAATAAATTCGTTAGATTTCAAATGCGATACTTGTCTAATTAATAAAATTAATCTGAAATACAAAAAGACGCTTAAAATGTTATACAATGTTAAATATTTCGAGGTTATAACAACTTAATTGACACAATAATTGGATATCGTTTTTTTCATATTAGAATTATAAATTAAAGAATTATAAAAATTATAAATTATTATTTTATTGTGATTTTTATGAGCAATAATTAATTATCTAACGATATTCGTGGGATTTCAAATATATTTTGACATTTTTAATTTTTCGTCAATCTCGTAATTTAATTTGCGCTATTTGTATTAAGATTGCGGATAGACGCGAACCGCAAAATCAAGTGATTAAACGAAAGATCTCGTAAATATATTAATTGGTTATATATAATTAATAATTAAGATATATAATTCAGTAAACAATATTCTTTTTCTAAATATATACATTTTATAATACGCGCAAAATATTTCAAAGTAAAGAATTAACAATAATATGGTATTCCTTGAAAGCATGTAGCGTATTGTTTATGCCGCGACTTTATTATCATTTATGATTCTTGAGAAAAATAAGGTAGTAATGTAAGGCACTCTATACATTATGAAATTCCTGTTCGAAACACAATTATGACAAATTTGCTATGATTGTTGCAATTAATTAATCAATTTTCAATAAATGATATAATTATATCACGATGATATGTCATTATCGAAGCGTATATCAAAATTATTTAATATTTTGAGTAAGAATTTCAAAGCTATAAAATAAAAATGATAAATCATTGTTTTGTTCTTTATAATAGGCAATATAATTATCTTTCTAAAGTCAAATATACTTCGATGTTTTACATTTTTCATCGATTTAAATATCATTTAGTATTCGACTTGAAGACACTCAAAGACGAACCGCAGGATCAAGTAATTAACATGATAAAACGATCTGTAATAAATCAATTATAAATTAATAAACAATTTATGATTTAAAAACATAGTATTCCGCGTTTTATAGAAAAATATTTCAGTTACGAGAATTGATAATAACACGGTGTTCAGCCTTGACGTATAGCGCGTCATTATTTACATACCGCGACCTCGCCATCATTCGCTCAGCGACACTCGAAGGAGTAAGATAGTGGTGCGAGACGCTCCGTATGTCAAATTCCTTTTCGAAATAAATCGATCTATAAATATCGGGAAATATAATTCGCTATAATCATTAATTATCATAAGCGATTATAACTATATCGCGATAATAAGCTTTTATAGCACATATTTTTCGAGCGTGATTTATTCACTTATTATTGAAAATAAAAATCGAAATATATATATCAGCGATCAAAATTAGAAATTATTGTGTTGTTGTGATCCGTACTGATAATAATTATTTCTCTAAAATAGTTAAATATATTTTGTCCAATCGTTTAATTTTTCGATATTCTAAATTCAATTCGGTTTGAAATCAATAAAACACAAATCGCAGAATCAAATAATTAACATAACGAAAAAATCCGTGATGCGATAATTGTTTAATAAATAATTAATCTGTAATTAATAAAAAAACGTAGTATTTCGCGGATACATATTTTATAAATTATGAAATATTTCGTCAAACGAGAATTGACAATAACACAGAATTCGACCTTGTGACGTATCGCATTCCATAGTCCTGTTATTCATTCGGCGATACTCGAATAATAAAATAATAATGTGAGACATTCCTGTATATTGTCAAATTTTCTTTTTAAAAGTGATCGCGACAGGAGTCTGAGACAAGAGTCAGAGCAGACACCTGTTCACAACTATTCCATTTATTAATTTCGATTTCTCTCTTCTGTTTACCCTACCTTATTGATTCGAAATGCGAAACGACATTATTTTGTGATCGCAAAATTCGGGAGTGCTGTGTAAAATATCGCGCGTCCGTCTTTATCATGAATTCGGGAGTGCAAAATGTCGCGAGTCAAGTGCGGTAGTGCAAAGTGTCGTATAGTAAATTATAAAAACTTTTCGCGAGTGAATTGTACAAACTATATGGAGTTTTACAACAAATACAACATGTAAATCAACGAACCCCGACAATTCAGACAACCCTAACGATTTGAAGGATGGAAAAGACCTACAAAAGACATCGGGCGCTGGCGAAGCAATTCTGGGGTGAGTACTTTACTATTATTTATATATTAATTGCCTTAAAATAAAATAAAAGTTTATCAGTCATCAACCGATGCTAACAATAAGGAATCGATTTAAAGCTATATTGATTTGTAACATATAATTATAAAACCCAAATTATAGCAATGTCCGAAATAATTAATTATTTAAAAAATAATTAATTATAGCAATGTCAGAAATAATTAATTATTTAAAAAATAATATTTTACGCATTAATTCCATTCAGTACGTGCAATAATATAAGCAAATATATAATAAAATAATTGCTGCAGCGCATCGGTTAATGAGTGAAACTTTTATTTTATTTTAGGCAATGGATTTGTAGAGATTATAAATTATAAATAAATCTATTTATCTTAAATTGGAACAAATTAGATGAAACAACTTCAAATAAATAGATTTTAGTGAAATATTAATAAGCTCAACAAATTAATATTCACTAACAATTAACTATTTATAAGCGTATCAAAGTGATAGATATTTATAAAAATAAATTTTCGTTTTTCAAAAGCGATAAAATTAAACGATGACAATCGTTAAAAAAAAAGAATCAATGAGCACTACAGAAAAGAAACAACAATAAATTTCGAGATGTTCGAAAGAACTTTGATAGATTTTAATATCGATTAGTATCGAACATGTCTTATTCAAGAATGTATAATTTAATGGAGGCACATGTTCATATTCAACGTTTTCCATAATTTTTTCAATGATAATTTAAAAGAATAAAAAATGAAGACAACAGAGTAATCTTGCTCTTTAAATTTAATCTTGCTCCTTGATTTTTTAATTGCTCTTTTTATATAATAATATCATAAATCAATTACTTCCTTCACGTAATAGTAAAATTTCACTCTGCGACTTAACATATGTAGCATTATTGTCGAGAGAAATTATTCAATAGCGTGTATACAATTATATACAATTGAATTGATAACACGCACAATCTCGGCGTAATAACACGCGTTATTACGGTCACGTGGCCTTCATTAAAAGACCCTTTCGATGGCAAGAAATCTGGAAAATAACCGGGAGAAATACGTACATACACGCATACGTATACATCGACACCTCCAGTGCTGTCGCCGGGCGGGATATTAGCAGGTTCCCTCCGCGGCTCGTCCCTCGGGGCAAAGAGGCGTAATGCAGTAACGACGTTGATGATATAATCTACGGTATATACATATCACGTCGTTCTCTCGTACGAGATACATGGAGGACGCGTGCAAAGAGACGCGATCGTATGCGTGTCGGTGCAGCGCGTGTCCGGGCACTCGAATGAGCTCGAGCAGCCGCGTGTTGTATTCCATTTATATCCCTCTTTTCTCCGAGGGCCCAAGGGAGTTCGACGCGGGGAGAAGTCAATCTTACCGTCGAACATTACGCCCGTAATGACTCCCGTCAGCCGCTGCGATTGTCGCGACAATTTCACGGTGGATTTGAATCGAAGAGAAAGCCAACTGACGATTGCCTCGCGTCGTTGTTTGATGATTTTAATTTCTCTATATTTAATTTATTATGTAAATGTACAACGTCATTTATATCAAGTTTTATCCGTATGTTGTTCAATCTAAAAAAAATATTTTATATAAAAAATCTAATTAAAAAATGTAATTAAATATAAAATAACTAAAATATTTAAAATATTTAATTTATAAATGGAAATTAAAAATATGTGTCGTAATACATATATAATTTTCTTTATAGAAATACTTTTATATTAATGGATTAGATTTATTAGAATTTGTCACGGGTATAATAAAAACTTTAAGCTCATTTAGAGAGAGTTTATACTTCGTGAGGTAGATTGCTCGTCTGTACATCCGCTTCCGTAACACGAAAACCACGACGTCACCTGCTTCTGGAAGCGATTCGCCGAGGTGTGACGACTTCGTGGGGGCACCCACGATAAGAAATGCACGCACGCCTCGCTCGAACGGGGTTTCTAAACGCGGTCCGGAAAAGGGGTGCAAGGAAGTAGTTGGGGCGATTCGCAGGTGACGGTCCACCCCAGAACTTAATCGATGTACTGGTGGAGACTTGGGGGTCTAGCCGAGTAGGAAGGAAGTGAGGTCACCAGACCTTGGCCCATCTTGGTCACTAGCAAACGCAGCAGGTGTACCGTCATCGCGCGGGAAAAGTGTCGATATCGCAAATATCCAGACGAGACAAAATATCGCAATGTTTTAACTTATTAAATATAAAGTGCATTTCTTTAATATACACAGATATTTCATATATCTCGGATTAAAACGGGTACAATATATTCCAATATTTTTTCATATCTGGAATATTTTTCTCTGGATTTAATTAAATATTTTATATAGTTGAAAATTCCTTATTTAAAGTATAATAAGTATAATAGTTAAGTATAATATTTTTCAATAAAAAAATCAGCTTTTATTATTCGGTATCAATAACATATTATTTATATTTAAACATCTCAGATAACCAATTACTTCAAGTAGAGATCTCATTAAACTTGAAATATAATTATCGCGATTAATATCGTTATAATATATCGGCTGGAAACATCGATGACCGCAACTCTTTCTTCGCGTCAGGTGCATCGCGCGCATATTTCGTCCAGTATGCGCCGCAGGGTGGCACGGTTGAGTTAGGTTACCAGTTTTTGCGCCAAATATGTGGGCCATGCACCTGCCACGCGCGTATAAACGTGCCGCGGGCATCACGGAAGCCGCGTTCGGGTTTCACGGTTCTGGTTTTTAGCCGACTATTTCGCAAGGGTGCGCGGGAGGGGGACAGGGGATGCAGCTGCAACGGCGGAAATCTTTATGACGACGCGTTTAACCACTCAATTAAAACAGTTCTCGCGGACATCGGATCAAAATGAGAAAGTTTGCTCGCGAGTCAAAGTCTGTAACTTACGCGCTTATTTCCTTGAGTAGGTCATCGTACTACAAATGTATCATGCAAATAAAAACCGCCATTTCAAACATTAAGAGTGTTTTGCCGATCAACGTAAAGTGGAAATTTTATATTGATATTTTAAATAATTTTAATATTTATGAGATCGTATTTTTTAGATAGTCACCTGCCAATTTGGCAATAATTTTGTGAAATTGGCCAATCCTCCTTTCCTCTCCTCTCTCCCTTCGTTCCTCAGCTTCGATGTAACGTTTCTACTATTAATATGTGAGCAAACGATCGATGCAACAAGTGATCGTTGCAGAAAACGAAATCCGCCTGCAACATTTCACGTCTCCTGTCAGGGACACACGATGCCAAATTGCGGCCCGCTTATTCGACACTGAGAAAGGTAATACTCGCGAACGAAAGCATCTCATTACGACACCTCTCCGCCTTTCTCAAGGATTCGACAACGACATCCGCTTACGATACGGATCCACGATCACCCCCGCGCCGTAAAGCACACGAAGGCTTAAAGTATTGTCGTCGGGACTTTCACGCGTCTCTTCTCCGATCCTGCGCAACGGGAACGTAATACTAAATGATGACGCGTTGGTTTTTCTTTTTTCTCGTCGTTACGTAGCCGTCTTTCGTACGTTCGTGATCGCTTCCGGGAGGAGGGCGACGCGACGCCCCGAATCTCACCCGCATTTCGGGCGACGCGCTGATGTAAACAAGCACGGCAATCATTTAAAGACTCGACTTCTCTCGGCGACCCCGATCGCACTTTCTTCTCGGTCTGGCGCCAAGCGTAGGCGCCGTACATTTGTTCGACGTGACACACGGGAGAGAGGAAAAGAAATGATCGTACAAGCCGCGATAATCCGCGAAGATCGACGGAGATGGTAGACGATACTCATGTTACGACGCGATACCGCTACGCGACCGAAATTCGACGAGAAAAGTGAATAATAGTGAAATAGCGAATAAGCGTACAATAATAACCAACAGTCAATCATCTATAGAGCCTTCGACAAATTCATTTATTCGTTTATTACTTCTGTTAACATTTCTTAGGTTTTACACATTATATAAAATTCCAATCTACTCTGAAATTGTATTAATTTGTATTAATTGTATTAATTTTAACATTGTATTTTTAAATGACAAAAAATTTACTTTATTTGTTCGAAAAATGACTAAATATCGCATGTAAATTTTGAGATTATTGTGAGAATGAAATATGAAAATTTATTTTTATCAAGGTAAAAATACAGTAATTAGATAGATAGAGGGGAATCAAAAAACAATAATTATAATCTGTCATTATAATTTATATCGATAGAAAAAGAATTTCCTCTCTCTGTTTTCATCGATGCTTTGTCGTAAAAATGAATATAAATAAAAAATGAATAAAAAAGTAATGATTAATGAGTAACAAATGATAATAGATGAATGAGTGAAAGTAGATAAGAATACCAAAAAAGAATTAAGAAAAATTCGCACAATAGCTGAAAAAAAATGCAAAGCGAAAAAGGAAAACTTGAATGAAGAAACTAGAGAGGAAAATATATTTCTCTCTCTGTATATATAAGTAGAGAAATTAGTACTAAATCAAAAATTAAGATTCTATTTTCTATTTTATATTTCACATTATAGAAACTTTCTAATAATCGCTAGAAAGAGATACTTTTTTAAAAATTATTGAGTGTCAAGACAGTCGTATTGTTTTGCATTTTCATTTGATTGTAAGGAATATAAACTGCATAATCGAAAACGTGCACAGAAAAAAGAACATTCTTGTTTTGTTGAAAATATCTTTAGTTTTAACACGAAAATCTCGAAATGAGATTATTTTGTTAATTAAAGAAAAATATAATTGCTTGAATAATTGGTTACTTGAATGAAGCCATTTTATATAGTTCAATCAAGAAAATATATTCTTATGATTTAAGATTTAATTTTCTTGAATGGAAAGGAAACACACACACAATGTTAGAAAAAATATTTATTTTTTTTTTATTTTTTTTGTTATAAAAAACATTTTTAAATCACAGATTATAATTTTCTTAAAGAATTAAATAATTATACATTCTTGAAATAACAATTACAATATTTTAAAATCGGACTAAATATTATTGAAATTTAAAATTATTAAATTCTTCTAGGAAGATTATATAGATTGTTGCGGAAATACGAAACAATAAACGCGTTTATTCAAGTATATAAATTTTGATTTAATACTTATTTTTTTTCTGTGTGATATCAATGTATACGATATTCGATATCGAACGAATATCAATGTGACGTCGAATTTAAACGTATCCGTGTACGATTTTACGGGGAAGGAATTGATTTCCTGTGCGCATCAAAATTGCCGGGGCGATTCGCACCTTTAGCGTATTTTAATTCAATCGTTCGGCGGTGAAGTCGCGCAGGGTCATCGCGCAGGGTCAATCGTATGCTAATTGCCAGCCAAAAGACGAGCGCGGCCGCGCGCAAAGGGACGGGAGGAACGAGGAACGCGTATCCGCGTCGAGGACGATCGACGGTACCCGCGGCTCGGACGGACAAGGTCTTTGAACCTGCGCCGTCGGCCCCGTAATGCACCGTTGTCGTTGAATTGTTCTGCATAAATTTATGACGGGCGAATGTGAGATGCGCGCGAATGCACGCACCGCAGGACGAAGACGAATCGTCCTGGCGAGCCGAGGGGGTCCCCTCCATCTCCCGCGTGCCACGCCTCCGGTCGACGTTAATTACCGCCGATTCCATCGCGCAGAGTACCTTCCGCACCGAGGAAGATCGAGAGCCGATCTCTCACCGAATGATTATTCTTCGCGAGATCGCGTACTGCATCTTATATGCAGGATGTCCGTAAATTCATAAGTATCCTCCGTCTCTTTTTTACGATTTTGAACGATGGATGTTCTCGTGAAATAATGTTATGAATAAATTTTGCAAATTATATTGCATATAATATTTATTATATCTTCATTTTAAAATATTATGTTAAAGAATATATATTTGTCCATGGGTTTGCTCTGTTTATCTTATAATTAGTATAGAACTTTTCTTATAATTTTTTCTTATAATTAGTATAGAACTTTTAATTAAAAGTGTCTTACTTTATCGTGAAACTTTTTCCTTAGGATATCTCGCCAAGAAATTTAAATCATTGAATTTATTATTTCTGTGAAGGTGAGAATAAGAAAAAAATACAAGTATCAATAATTTTTACGAAAACACACACTATAAACATATTTCCCATCAAAGTAAAAATATTCTATTTATTAATTTTGGAAGAAAAAAAGAGGAGGGAAAAAGAGAGGAAGAGAGAAAAGAAAACAATTATATTAGATGATAATTAAAAAAGTTGTGCAAAGAATGAAGTATAAGTCTTGACTAACTATATTTCTTAATGTCACATTTACAATATTGTCAACCAATAAGAATGCTGCGAATAAAACTGGCAACTTTGTTTTACGCGAACAATGGCCGAATAGTGTTTATTGGTCGCAGGATGTGATATCGAGGCGATGCATTAGCATTGCAGATTATATGCAGGTGACGGTACGTTCGTTCTTAATAATACATTAAAGACATTAACATAATGCGAATCGCATTGTACTTTGAGACGTGAATGAATGCCCCTCGGGCATCATATTGTGATTTTTAACTTCCTTAGAATCATCTGAAACCTACAAAATTGAAATAAATTGCAAAGCTAACTGTTTTGATGTATATCGAAATTTATGAGGAATGGATAATAGTGCTGTAAAAGAGCGAAATCCTCCGATCAAAAATTTAAGCACGTTCCTTAAACTATTGATTTTGCAGCTTAAAACAGCTATATCATGTATTAACAATAAATTACTTCTGTATTTGTGTTAGTTTGTATTAAGTAGTTTTTATTAAGATAACATAATTATTTTAAGTAGAATGTCTCGCTATCTATAACGACCGACTATTAGAAATCGAATTTTTTTCTATAAAAACACGAAATCATTTATTGGCATTTTTCAATTGGAATACTATATTTTTGTAATTAAACTGCAAATAAAAATTCTATTAAAATTAAGTTCACAGTTAACCGAAGAATACTTATGTTAATTATTCTTTTTTATGCTCTTAAAGCATAAGAGGTCTTTTCCTTTCGCTTATAATTTGGAAATTACTAGTAAGATTGTAGAAAACTTGATTTCAAATTCATGAAAACATCATTAAAATTAAGATTGTAAATCACATGCTATAAATATATTTCAAAAATATATTTTACATCTTATCTCGAAAGTTTTTCACTCTTTTTGGGAATGCACATGTACAAAGTCAAACGGTTCAAATAAATATCAGGTCCCTAAATCTTTTAACTATATATCTTCATCAAAACTGTCTTTTAAAGCTTCGTGGAAAGTAAAAGTGAATGAGTTTCGCCATGTGTGAGAAATCATGTGCTAAACTGTAACGGATGTATAAGACTGTAACTTCTTTCACAGTATATGTAAAAAATAAGCCATGTTTTTTTTTGCTACCAGAGATATAAAAAAACTCGCAAATATCAAGGTTTTCGAGGCACGCACGGTCAATTGGCTTGGGAAAATTAAGATTGTAAAACACCATGTGGCATAGAACGACAAGCTGCATCGACCGGTAGCAGGTGAGTTTCGTGCGAGGCACGATGGGAATGTTGCGGGCCAACCTGTCCACTAATCGTCAGCGGACCCCCGATGGCCTACGCATTGTTGACCGTTGCGATAGGATACTTGCAGATAGGAAGTGCACCAACGTGCATACACACACATATGCGATAACAAATCAACATTATCGTGATTCCGCCAACACTCTGTCAATTATGAATATCGATAGTTCCGCTGCCTGCACCTGCCGTGACGTTTCCGTGTGACTTTTAGACAGACATGAAAATAATGTGTGACTGCGAATACTTTAGACTAAAATAAATATCAGATGACTTAATTTGAGTATAATTTATAAAAAGATAAATAAATGTATTTTCTTTATATTATACGGAAATTAAATTAATATGATAAAAACGAGAAGCTTAAATATGACAGAGCTAAAATATGATTGATAATACATATATTAATTAATTGATATCTAGATTATACAAGTGTAATAATTAAATGTTCAGTTCTGAATCTGGATCTTTTTAATTTTTATAATAAAATTAGCTTTTAATTCTTTAGGATCTGAAATAATTAATTTAAATTTTACAAAGAAAAATAAAAAGAACTGCACACATATGGACTAGAAAACATTGTATAAATTAAAGGGTTATTATGTTACATATATTTTCAAAATGAGAAGTTTAAATTGGCCAAAACCAACGCATTTATCATAATGATAATAATCGCTAGGATCAGTAATGGCACAATGGAAATACGATTATTCAAATCTTAAGACAATCACCGTTGCTTTGCAAAATTATACACACGGAGCGGCGGAGGTAACGACAATAATCGCGCGCAGAACGATTTGATATATGCGCGGAGAGACCTTAAGATTAAAGATGTAGGGTAATAAATCTTACGAATATTTTATCGAAACAAGAGACGTATAGACACGCGCGTGGGACCCTTAAACATTTCCAGAACCTTTAACTTTCTTCCTCGAAAATGCGTTGACATGTGCACTACAACTATTCGACACATGTGTGCTCCACGGGCGCATCCTTAATTTGTGTTTCAATAAACCTTGGAAGAATCTCGGAAGTTACACATGTGTTCCGGACTTCTTTTCAAACCTGCATCTTACGATGCGACTTATAAAGCATTATACACTAGCATGTATTCGGATCGTTCGCGTGCAACATTACGTACTTGCATCTATATAAACATGAACTTATATTGCACCGTCTCGTTTGCATTATTTTCCTTTCGGCGATGAACAGTAATTCGCGACTTTCTCTTTATTGCTCCTTTTTACTTTAAACTTTCTTTATATTTCTACATTTTTGTTATATTGTGCATTTAATATTTATTTAATAAGTGAATTTAAAACTGTATAGATCTTTTTTTATTCAAAATCGGTTTCTGCCCTTCTCTTTCCTATCACTCGTGTTAAACTTATTTTTACTAAAACATGTCTTCACATGTCGAAAAGTATAAAAGAAAAATGTAAAAGGAAAATAGGAGGACACCAGACAAAACAATCATAAAGCTCACATGTGGGATCCGGAAATTTACATTTACCATTAGTTAATCTTTGTAACACATATGTCATGGATTGTGGCTTTTAGTGGATTTCATTTGCACCAACCCGCCTTTATCTGCAATCAGTCAAAGCTACCATATATCACATATGGTACCTTTACCAACCAGTCAAAGCTACCATATATCACATATGTATTTTATTTTTTTTTTAAATTGTAAAATGCATCAGATTGCAGCGAGAGAAAATTTCGCCGATTACTTATTCTCTTCCAGATGACATAGTCAAAATATAATCCTGAAGTAGTCCATTGAACGGCCACACCGAAAATTTTGTCTCCAAGAGCTGACGGAGCCAGGCGAACATATCACGCGGGAGTAGTTTACATTTCCGAACACGTTCTCTGTGAACGAAATCGCACACTCGTGTTCGCGGAATCTCGCATGACCGATCGCAGAACACATCGAAAGTATTGACTCAGTGAATGAGGTCACCCGTGTGATTTCATTGGTGCACCATGCAAGAGAGATGCATCGCAACCGCGATAAGCGCGAAACACTGTACGTGAGCCATGGCCAATAAACACGGTGTAATTCCGCGTATATCAACTGCCACCGGTATGGTTGAGCACGTGCTCTATTTCACCGCCTGCATACATCGGAAATGCGAGACGTCATCTTTCAAGCGGCGTTGCAATTGCACCTTCTCGCGCTGCCAAGGCTGCCTGATACCTGTTCAACAGCTCACGTTACTCCATTATTTCTTAGACGAGAAAAAGGAGATTCTTTTTAAGAACACTTTGACTTGGCATCTCAGAGAAATTATTATTATATTATTATGTAAGAAGTGCCAATAATTTAACGTTACAAAAAGGCCGGAATTCTCATTATTGCACTGAGAAAAATCGTTTGATTGTACCAACAAGACGTATATGATTGAAGGCATTTTGGTTAAAGCAAACAAGAATTTCATGTAGTTATCATGATAAGACTCGATTTTTTATAACTAGAACGTTTAATAGATTTTACTATAAGGATTTGATTAGTATTTTCTAGTTGGATCTATAAAATTTCTTGTTACATTAATTTCTTTCCTTGCTGCTAGGTGGTGAGCATTCCTAACTTAACTCGTATTCAATATTTGCCATGAAATGTATATAAAGAACTAGTATTAAATAAGTATATTTTTTTCTCTTAGCAGTAGTGCCAGAAAGAGGATGCTAGCTCTCTGATTGTGTGTATTTGAGCTGCATCCTCTTCTTGCATCACTTTTTAATTTCTATCAGTTTAATTTCTAACAAACTGAATTTAAAATAATTTATTCAATAATTTAGATTAAATTTCTAACAAACTGAATTTAAAATAATTTATCCAATAATCTTGTTGGAATTCAGAATATTAAACAGGCTTTTGAGATTAGATGGAAACAATTTTAGACGACTTGGTGCTGAGTTTAGTATTATTAAGCAGAAAATTTGATAAATTTAAGGAAGAAATTAATCAGATTCATCTGATAATTCCTACAAGAATTCTGGTTCGTCCATTTTCCAACAGACATACTGGTTGAATCTACCAGAATTATAATTAATGCAACCAGATTTTTTTCTCAGTGTGACAGCGATGATTAAAATTTTCACCCTTTCACACGCGAATAATTCTGTCATGTCGATATAAAAAGCACCAGCAAAATTCAACAAAAATCCTGAATCTCTGTCAACCTGTACGTATCGTGTCGTGCACGATATGCGGCTAACAGCATCATCATCGCGGGGCCGTTTTATCGACGTAGCGAGTACTAAAACGTTGGCGCGATATCGCCCGAGGTCCTTTGGATGGGCCTTTTGCACAAGCGGACCCTTCCCGTTATCGACACCGCGACTCTCTCGTGCGCGAGTTCTCCATGTTAATATTATTCAAATATCTTAATAGCCTCGTGTGCCCTGTACGCATACGCACGCATACGCGCGTACTCGCGCGCAGCCCGCTCGCGCGATTGTGCAACGCTCGTAACCACGTACTTTATACACCGTGAATCGCGAATACGTTGTCGGGTATATGCGGATATATCCGATGAATACCATGGCGAACTGCCGATGCCGGTGTTTCCACCGAGCAAGCGAGCGTTTAATGCTTTTAAACGACTCTCGACGGCGACGTGTCTGCCAGCACGACGCCCGTCTCGTTGCCGCGAAATGCCGTCTCGCCTAACTAGGCTTAATGTAGACATTGTTTAAGGGACGTCGCGCTCGTCGGGTGGTTCTCAACCTACGAGAATTATGTGAACGTTGACACGTAAATTACGCACATGTCTTAAGTTAAAATCCGTCCATTATATAAATTTTAACTCGCGAATAAGTAATTGTTTATTCATTTCTTGGACATTACGTTTAACCCGATATGAGAGATAAACTATTGTAAATTATCACTAAATGCCGTGTAATCAAGATGAACAATTAATGTCCAGAGAAAAAGTAAGACGTGCGACAAGTTCAGAAAAACGATGCACATGGAGAGAAAGTGTAGGATGAGTTCTCCCAGGATTGCCTCTCCCACATGTGCACACGTAATCCACACAATTCATCGATTCATTGGTCGTGAGCGTTTCGCAAGAAGATCGCGCAAGTTTGTTTTCACTTCGACAGTATATGTGATAAAAAATTACCCTGTGAAAAAATACAATTTTCATCTTTAATTCAAATTTTATTAAAATTCATGGCGGCGCAAAATTCACGTAATTTGTATTTTTTCATTGAAATTAGAGAGTAACTGAAAAAGCTTTATTTAGTGCTCGTTAGAGCGACTTGACACGACTGAGTATCGCTGAATTGCGAGAGAGTGCGGGTGGGCCCAATGTGCCACGAGTCTCACGCGGCGCCGCGCTCTCGCACCGCACACGCACCGACATTAACACCTGACCCCGTGCTATCTGCGAAGTGTAGATTCATTATCGAGCATAAATTACGGCGGAAAAACCTTAGCAACCCGATGCACTCTCCGTTTCGCTTTCTACAGTACAACTGACTCGTCGTTCCCGATGCTTGCGATGTTTGTTGCAAATTTCTGACTCCCTCGTCTTCTTCCTAAAATGTATTTAACCCCGTAGATTTTAGTCCTTACAGATTTACAAAATTACGTGTATATATTTGTGGTGATAAATATATAAAATAATTGCACTATTAATTATTCCAAATAAAGCTTAAGAGAACGATATAAAAAAAGTTTCTCCCTTGTTTTTATATTTAAAAAATAGTATTTTGCTCCAGAACTTGATAATTTGGAGCATACCTTTGATTTATATTATAATACATTATAATTTCGATAAATTGATTTAACAAATTTAAAAACGAGAAGCATATAAACTTTATTCTGGCAGCTCGTAAAGTTCTGAAAATTATACATGCCAGTAAACAATTGAACATACAAGATTCTTTAACGTCAACGTGGAACAAACAACTTAATTCCAAAGGGAAAGACGACCGGGAGATGCTCGAAAACCTCGATCTTCCGATTGACGTTTACGTCGATAGCATTTCCAGAATTCTTCCCAGCAAAGCGAATCGAAATTCGGCCGTAAAGGAGAATGAGCTTGTAAAGGCGCGATCGTGTTCGCCGGACGACGCCCATTCCAGTAATAAAAGCGAAGACGTAAACACCCACGCCACTTCCTCGCGTTGAGAAAGAAGTTGTGAGCAAGCAGTTTTTGCGAGCTTTCCTATAATTTTTCGAACCATACAGACTCACGAAATGGACATCGTATGATGCACAGACAAGCATAGTTCTCCGAGATTTTCGGCAAGGTTGAGACATAATTAAGCACATGTTATGAGAAAATTGTTCTGATATGAAGCGACGCTGGAAAAAAAAGAATACTTTATGATAAGAAAAAAAAATTTTTTTTTCGAAAAACTTATAAATAAAAAAATGAAATAATAATTTGATTTGAAGGTTTTATTACATGTCTCGTGGTGGACGATATGAATATACGTGTTGCGATATGAATATTAATCAGCCGCTAAAATTTTTAATCTCTTTGACTGTCAATTATTGTTCCATAATCATTCTACAACAAGAGATAACATTATGGAATTTTCTCGATAGTATTAAGAATTCGTACACGAATACTAATAATGTTTTTAAAAAATTGTGGTCAATTGCTATAGAAACCGGCACCTGTTAATGAGAATATCATCGGATACAAGTAAACAAAAATGCGTTACATAAAATCGATTCGCGTCACCTGCCTTTCCAAAGTACACGCAACGTCGGTTCCCATAGTTGACCGGAGAAATTTTGAAATTGCACATTATTATTATCCTCTCTCTATTCACGTACGAGAATATCGATGTGGTTGTGTGTTAATAACGTGACATTTACCTGCTATATTATTATCATCTACCCTCTAAAGCACTTCCTGTCGCATTTAACCATTGACTTTTCCATCTATCATTTATCGAATAATAGTTCCAAATAAATTATTAATTAAAAGAGAAATGAATGAGAAAATATTTTATGTGAATTTATCAGAAAATTTATCAGAAAATTGGAGAAGCGTGATTGTTAATTTCAGCAATTCGATAAAATCCAGCATCTGGCTTATTTTTTTCTGACATAAATCTCTGTATAAATCAGAGTATATTTTAGTAAAATATAAAAAAAATTAAAATCCTATTTATTTTAATTTTGAAATATTTTCTAATTTTATTCAAAATGAGACATTGTTGGATTTTCCAACAATGCCAGTTTCATTTGGCAGTTAAGATTTATTACGTGAACATCAGTTAGACTTTTAAAAGGTCATCAATCGAAATTATATTGACATTTCTCTTGTAATATTCATATTTTCTCTCTTGTAACATTCATGTTTTCTGCCGGTTCTGTCACCATTATATGATATATAGAAAACGCGTTGGATTCACGTCCCGAGAGTCTCAGAGCTTCAACTGTACGACATCGCGCTTGTAATTCGTAGCTCGTGTGGCCGGTCGTAAAAAATGATTTTTCGTTCTCAGAAGAAATGCGCATTTCACCTCGCGACATGCCAGTTTCGATGCTGGTCAGAGCCTTTCGTAAAATCTTGCGAGCAGTAAATCCTCGCGTGTAAATCACCTGTTGGAGACGTTAAGAAGGCGAAGGCTGCTGCAAAAGGGTGGTGGGCCGTGACGGACGAGACGGATGGAGTGAAATCTTGCATGTGCGTGACACTGGTATTTCGAAACAACCCTCCGTAAACGGTAAATACTCTGACCGTATGGCAAACATACTTCGACATCTTTCTCTTAGACATGTTGAATATAATAGAATTAGAGCCAAATTATATCCCATTATTCTCTTATCTGGATAGCACATGGTTGATGAACCCGTGTTATGCGGATGGATGGAGCATAAAATTTTATGTTTTCTGTACGTGACTAGGTCGCTCTACTAGATAAAGCGACGAATCCGCAAATACATCGGATCAGCAGACATATGGAGTGCAGAAGAACTGCTATTGTAAAATTCTAAAAGAAAATGAAATGATTCAAAAAATCAGAAAAATTTTCAAGCAACGAAATAAGCCTTTTTCTTACAAAAATTTTGAAGAATATCTAACAGTCTACATATTATTTTGTTCTTATTCGGTCTAAAGATTCTAACTATTGATGGAATTTTTGCTCCGTATTTTTTCGTTTTTTTTAATCTATACATGTTTCGAGTCCGTCTTCTTTACCACTTCGCAGAGAAGACTTGGAACATCTTACTTGAAATTCGCACATCACGGCGAGAGAACGAAAATGAAGCACGCGATGAAAAGAAAAGGCGTATCTGTGGCGAGACGAACGGGAGGATGAAGTCGACCATAGTCGAAGATAGATATCGGCATTATCATGCGTCTCGGGACCGGTGCCTGATCGTCCGGCACTGGGAGGCAGGATCTGTCAGCGCCGTAACGCATTCGGCTACTCGATAACATCTTGGCTTTTAGCATAAATTTGTGTTTGACGTGGGTGCCAATTAACATAGTAAATAACGCGAGAGTTTTATGGGCCCCGCGAGCAGGCCCCGGGTTCCTGGGGCGCCCGCGGCGAGGTTTGATAAAGGTCGCTTTCAGTCGCCGCGATTCAACGAGAAGGCCGTCGTCCTTTCTCCTCACCCGTCCCTCAAAAATCGCCCTCACAGATACGCGCGAGACATCATTTGACGAAAATGATGCCCGGCGTCACAACACGCCGCAAAGTGTATCCGCGCGATTACCGGACGTGACTTGATGGAGCGGATCGATTAACTTTACGATCGCACACAAAATCAAGATGTTTCGTCGCGAGCAGACTAGTCGAGGGGGGGAAGATCCACGATTTCGCCGGTGAATTAATGCGCCCGGGAGATCTCCAGAGGAGATAAACCGCTCGACATGCATCGCATCCGCGGTAAAAAGACGGATTGATAAAAAAAATTAATATTTCAAGGTAAAGAATAATTTTTATATTTCACTTCATAAAATCATAAAATCAAAAATGAACGAAGTAACAAAGAAATATTCGTGCTTCGACCCGCGACATTTTATGCAGGAAATAAAAACAGGGATCGGATGCTGCGTATATGGAAACGTGGCGCGACGACTTCCGACTGACTGATTAAAAAGACAAAAAAAAACCTCGCCGCGTGCTCGATGTTACGCCCCCGTGTGACCTTCCGCGAATGCCACGGACGGCATATAAATTTGCGATTAGACGTGTGGTAAAGCGCGCCTGGACTAATTAGCGTCCGTGAAATCAGACAGAGCCGACTCGCTTGATCTCGGTTCCTCGCGCGAGTGTCCGCGGTCGCGGCGCGTCACAGTTGTTAGCCCTTAACCACCTTAACCGCCGCCTTCTTCAGGTACGGCATCCTGGCCGTCATGCCAGGCACGCTAATTCGCTACCGCGAAACGTTCCGAGCATTGTGAAAATCATTTAAAATTATGTATTATATTCGAAATATTATCTGAGAAACTTTATAGAGAACAAGGCTTTAATTGAGCAGCTGTGAAAATCAAATAATGCAGTTCGAAACAGCAAATTATAATGCATGTTATGGAACGATCAATTGTTTGCGTAAGAAAATAATAAAGGATTATAAATACAATTTTAGGTGTCAATAAAATATTGGTACAATTGAAAAATGTCGAGCAAAAGCGTACAATTAAAAAATTTAATAATCATTTTTAATAATAAAATATTTAAGTGTTTAAATAGTATACGAAATAGTAATTTCGATGAAGAAAAATAGAAGATACCAACTAGAAAGTCAAACCGCGTAATTTTTGCGCACCTTGCTCCATCCTTGGAACCGCGAGAAGTCATTCAGGGGGTACCGTAAACGCTAATCCCAGGAGACGTTGACTGATTTATGCCGGCGACACATTCCCGCGTGGAATGAAAAAAGGTCCCGTTGGCTCGCGCGCCCCCGCTGGATGGAAGACGCGAAGAAGCGAGCGTCGAAATAAAAAAAGGTCGTTCGTCTCTCGAATGGAACTCGCGCGGCACGAAAGGGACATTCGATGAACACGAAGAAAACGCGACGGGCGTCAACGCGGAAAAGAAGAAGACGAGCGAAGATAGATCTGCAAGAGGGAAAGAGAGGAAAGGGGAAGAAAATCCAGCGGTAAATCATTTCGTTTTTGCACGTTCGTAGTAGACGGACAGACGAACGTACAAATATACGGATATACGTGTAACGGACGGGAGAATTTACCAGAGGTCCACCTTGTCGTTAAACGGCTGCAGGAAGGTGGCGGAGGATGATGGTAGTGGTGGACCGAAACCGCAGAACGAGAAGGGGTCTGGTTAATTTTTATTGGGCATAAATTTGCCAAAATATTTGAGCGTGACGTGGATGGCCCGTAACTCTCGGCAACGTTCCCTTCCCCCTCTTTTTCTTGGTCACTCTTCGAGTCCTGATTTCGTCCTCCTTCGAGGCAGCGTGTCCTGGTCCTACCCGTGCGAGTGCGGGTTACCCCGCGTATATTTCTCCCGTCCGGATGGTATATTAAATATCTCTCGATTCCAGGAATGCTCTTGGAATTGAGCATAAACGTCCTCGTGATCACCTTTGACCCGGGACACGACTTGGGGGAGAATAAATATTAAATTAAAGATAAGTTAAGTTTATAGTGTATAAATTATTTATTTAAAGTTTAGGAGAAATAATTTATTTTGTATTTTCTGTCTTTAATTGATGGATTGGTTAGGTTGTTAGGTTTTATAGTTTAAGTAAAAATATTAAATTGCAAGTTTAAGGATATTTTTTGAGAAGTTAAAACATAAAGGATATGAAGTGAATATAAAGTAAAGAGGAGATAATATAATATTAGATGATAGGGGTGAGGGATTTGGGTTAGAAAAAGTAAGATTTATAAATTTAGAAAAATTTATATATTAAACTTTGAAGGTTTAGAGTTTAGAAAAATTAACTTAAAATCTTATTTAGATTATAATTATTATTAAGGATAGAAGGAGACTAAGAAATACGATAAAATAGAGTTTTTCAAATGGACTATTAATTATAAATAATAATTTAGATTTTGTAGAATAAAAAAATAATAAAAAATAATATATAATATAATAATAACGACTCGTTGATGGACCGTTCGCAATCGACCTCTGCCGGCGTCGTCCGAAATTGCGAAAATCGATAACGAAATCTCGAGTCATTGACACACCAAACACCTGATTGCACGTGGGACGCATTTTTTAGCACGTATTCAGCATGCGCATAGTAATAATAACCCGAGATCAATAACTGTAAAAGCACGTCGAGCGTCCTAAATCCGAACATCCATCCCGACGATAGCCATCGGGCCATTTGCGAACAAGCTCCGGACATTTAGAGCCGAGAAAGAATTTCAAACTCCGCGCCACAAAAATATCACTATGACTGATGACAACGTTAGTCGGCATCTCTCCGTTACACAACAACCCGCGACACTCCCTTCCGCGCATGCCATATATGAAAATCAATAAGCATAAAAATTAACACGCCCCTAACACCTATAATTTCGTTGGCGGGAACATTACCGCGCCGTTAATATCAACATTATTACCGTCGTGGCCGTCTCTCTGTGGCCGCATTATGGGTGGCCAGGCACTGTAATTTGGCAGCAGTATAATCCCCACTTCGGGAGTCCCGAAGTGCCCGCGGGACGAGAACAGTGTCTCGTATACGAGTACGAGTCCGAGTAACATGCGTGCACGACGGCTTTTTGCCTTGCCACGTGTGTCACGTGCACACGAATACTTGTAATAATGCCAGAAGATGGCGCGAATATTTATGCGCCTCGCGATTTTGCGAGCGGGCGGAGATACACGTAACGTAATTGTGGTGGAAAATCAATATCTTCGCGCATTCTCTCTCGAGAATGTGGACGAAATCCGGGTGAAAGTAATTGGTTTAATGACCAACGCGACTTTTATTGTCGACTGACCTGGCAGAACGCATGTAAGAAATGGATGTAAATATTTGACGATAAAATATATAATTGTAAGAAAATATAATTTGAAACAAATAATTGCGTTGGAATGCGTTCTATGAATAATAGATAATAATAGCATATTAATAATGTAGTGATTTAAATATTATTTCCTACATACTAAGCAATATTTTACGTGATTATATTAACATAGGTTATACGAAAAGTATTACATGATAAATAATCTGAATAAATATTATAATTAATTATTATATTATATATATTAAATTAAAATATTGTAATTAATTTTTTTTTCTGTGATCTGTCTGTATAGATCAGAATATGCAAGCATGTTCTCGAGAGAATATTAGTATTTTTATAGCTTAAGCTGCGCAGCGAGGGAACATAATCTGGACATAAGAATTTCAACAGCTCCCACAAAAATCGCCATCATAAATTCTTACATCCTAAAATGCCCTCATTAACTTCGCGTAACTTGTACATAATAGCCTCGCTGTAGAAAAAAAAAGATAAGAACGAACGATCTTTCGCGCGTAAAAAATAATAATGTGCGAACGCGGTTTTCTTTGGCATTTAATATTGTAGGGGAAAAAACGACGGATTTTTATGGAAGAACGTTCTTCGTACACACATCTATAGTCGTTTACAACGCCGTTATTGTTCCGAGGGATAATAATGTACACGATTAGTTGTTACGAGATAAATTTAAATTTGTATCGTCCGAGATGGAATAGAGCACATTAAGAAAACAACTACATGATGACTTTTCCAATAATTCAATAAAAAAATTTGAATAATTGAATTGAAACTTAAACAAGATTAAAACAGATAAATTTATTAATTCAAATGCAAAGAATAATGCGTATGTTTTATATTAAGAAATAAAAAATGTAAACAAGTCTAAGATATTATTGGAAAAAACGTAAGGAGTGCAAAGGTTTTACTATATAAGCTTGAAATGGAAGAGATAAATACAAGAATGCACGTTGGAAACAGTATTGAAAACAAGAATCGCATTAAAGTTCCAGTATTCTTCGTTTATAGTCATTTGATAGTCTCTTTCGACGCGATAGTAGCTAGAAAATATTTATTTCTAAAAATGACATGCCCCGAAAACGCATTAAACTCTATGTCAAGTCGACATAATTGCGCCTTTTTGAGATCCTGCCAGAAAGGACTTGCTCCTGACAGATACTTAGCTTTTCTACGACCGGCAGTTATACTCGCCGTTCACTTAATAGCGAAACTTCGTCGTCAAATCGTGGATTATTCGGTGGCCTGGTAGACACGAGTTTGCAAACGACATTTTACCGCGGACGGTCGTATCTAAGTTTATTGGCTCATTAGATCGGCCATTAAGGCACGGAAATAAAATAACGAAATAGTAGGATAATGGCATACCGTGCCAAGCAACGAGAATCTTTCTCTGCAATTTCTAACGAGCTCCAACCCTCGCTGGAATCCGCGTCGTTCGAGCTTTTCTTCGAATTATTTTCTGACGTTTTACTATTTTATAAATTCATTTCTATGATTTAGATAATCTAAATAAATTTAGGTAAAATATTTTATTATTAAGAATCACTTAATCTGTAAAACATAATAAAGGAAATTCGAGAATCGTGGTATTCCGTGAAGTCAAGATCGATCGGCTGCATCGTGATCGAGTGGAGAAATCGACCATATAATATATACGTATACGCTATACATTATCTCATCTGCTAATCGAGTTGAATCTAAGAGGGAGCAAAAGCGAAGAGAGAAAAGGAGATGCCACCCTACGACTCCCAGGACTTCACGACGCTATTATTGTTGCAGTTGCATCGCAACGAGCGGGGTGAAACGTGTGTACGATCCTGCGATCTCGCCTCCGCGGGCTATAGTGATCTACATCGGTAGTGATCTACCGATCTTGTGTATAACTCGCGCGCAAATCGTGATCAGCCTTCGGGCGCAATCCGAAGCGCAATCGTCCGGAATGGCTGATGCTCGTTCGGACCGAGATATACCGTTTTCTCTTTTATTCGCTGGCTCTTTGCCGATGGAAATCCCCATAGATCGGTATTCCCACAACAGTCAGGAGGCAGTGCGATCTCTCTCATATTTGTTTGACGTTTAATGAAGTTGCACATTGAATTTTTTCAATCGATTACATTTAACAATCAAAGAGAATTCGTGCTCCGCTCACTGTTACAAGCTCGTGAGTTAACAACGCCGTCGATCGATCGATCGATCGTGACGTTCTCGAGGCTCGTTGACGTTTAACAAATCGCCAAGGGATCCGGCGCCATCGGGGGCCCAAAAAATGAGGCCCCTCGAGGGACAATTAGTCGCATCCGCGCGCTTTTCCGTAACGCAACCTCGGTGGCTGCCATCGATTGCTCGAAGGTGATGAGAGGCTCGCCGAAGGAGGTACGGAGATGAACGAGGGGGGAAAAGAGGGAGACGAGGAATACGAACAGCCGATGGTAATAAATGACACTCATCAATAAGGAATTAGTATGCGTGCCTCGCGAGTGATGCTGACTTGTGAGAAGCGAACGCGTGTATATGTATGTGTATGCGTGCACACGTACGTAGGACGAATCGCGCGGCGATTCGCGAGCGAATCAGCGCGCGTTTGTTTTCAGGATGAATGGCAACCGACGCGCTCACGGCACTCTACTAACGAGCACTCGTGCCAAGTCGAAAACATAATTCGCAGGATTCTGAGTCGCGATCCAAATTTGAGAGACACGTGTCAGTCTTCATCTGCAATTATGAAAATTGAATCATTATCGTCGCTTACTTGTACCAATACGATATAAAATAATGATAATTTGTCGATTTCTAATTTTATATTAAAGAAATTAAACAATTAATTAATTTAATAATTATATTTTTCTCCTCTCTTTGATTTATAATTACGCTTTATTCGTGCAGTTATAGATGGGTGTATCAAATCGTATAACGGAAAGGTGCTATAGCGGTCGTGCGCATAATCGTCCCATTAGATCTCGGTCCCGTTAAGAAGACGCATCTCGGACGACAGGTTGGCAAGTGTGGCACCTGATTGCTCGCAGCGTGGGCAAAGACAGATCGATAAACCGACATGTAATTGTTTCCTTTTCCCGGGGACGCGTTCACCTGGGAAAGGCATTATCACCTGGTACCATTTTTCTTCTCGCGCATCGCGGTGGTCTCGCGGAAATTACGGTCGCCAACAATATAATGTAAATTCCCGCTTGGACGAGGAAGCATGAGAAGGAGCGAGGAGTAGCGTTATGCGATCGAGACAGAAGGTTTGAAGAATGCGACTGTTCGAGAATGGATGACTAATTTCTTAGTCTTGCTTTCGGGGGGGAAAGGGAAGGGGGCTGTATTGTACCTTAACCGCGGGGTGCGCCCACGGGACACTACCATGAAATGACGTATGGTTATTTTATACGGTAGCCCGCGTGCCACGAAGATACACTGTGTTGCTTTTCGGAAATGACCCGGCTTGGCGACCACGTGTGAATATTTTTCTTAAAAGTCAATGAAGAATTTATCTGATATTCTTAAGATACATAAGATGGACATAAAGAAACATGTATATACATAATATTTTATTGTATAATATTTAAAAATTTCAAAATTAATTTTAATTAACAAATCATTAATTTTAACGGGTCTTCGAAATCTATTTATTATTTATTATTTATCGCAGGGTCGAGAATTCCAATTGTTAATTGCACCCAAGCCATTTAATTCTAGCGAGTGAGAATCTATCGATGATAATGTAAAATCTCTTCATCAACCATAATGAATATTCATGCGCTGCACATAATAGAATCGATTGATGACACACATCAATGATACATGATGTTAAAATCGCGCGTTATTTCGCAACCTGCTTACATAAGCGACGACATGTAAGGATTTACACGAGCGTAATCGAAGAGAGAAAGAGAGATTCAGTTTTTTAATTACAGATCCGTACAGATCGTACCTGACCGTTACAGACTGGCGTTTCAAGTCTTAACAAGCCCAGCGTCATTGCTCAGGGAAGACATAGTTGGCATACTGTGAGGCCGGTGGTCCCGGTCGACATGGCACGAGGACTCCCATCGAGAGCCTGCCTCTTTCTCCTCCCATCCTACCCCACTCCGATACCGATGGTAATTAAAGCGAGTCACGGTGATCATTCGACTGATCTTGTCATTGATCGAATCGCACGCGTGCGATGAACCTGCCCGTTTCCTCCTGATCGCGCTCTTTTCATCCTACCCGTTGCTTCCTAGCCGGCAATTAAGACAGTACTTTCGTAATCGCCTGCGATCAATTTTGACATTGGATGCGATACCACACTACAAGGAAATTTCCGCCTGCGATTTGATGCCGATAGTAAGGTGCAAAGAGAGACGCGAATGCTGATGTCGATAACGGGATCGTTGATACATAGCGTAATTAATATTTGCAATCAGACACATCGCGTTGATTAGAGAATAATATCTCTCCTTCGTCCGTTGCAGTTGCTCGAAACGAGATGGTGAATAATAAATCGGAATCGTAAATTGATTTTGCCTGCAATTGATTTTGCTCTTTTCATTTTTCCCTCGGGTTTGCATTTCTTTATTTTAACGTAAATGTCAGCGAATCAATGAAACCGATATCGAGATCAATTTGGCGATGGAGGGCTTCATTAAATGTATGCATTTAATTACGGCTGGTGGACAATGCCGTAGCGAACGTGAGAAGAATCGATATAATGAGAATTCTCGGAGTTGTGTGCAACTATCGATCAACTTGTAGCTACTAATTACCGATCGAATATAATGACTGGCCGTGTATACGTAAATACAACGTTAGAACAGGGCGCGGTGCAATTCTCGTACGGCGATAATTTATTGTAGCTCGATACTAGGGAGATATTTTATTACGAATATTTTTGCAACGCAGATAATAACGATATTGGATAGTTACCGATGCGTGTTAGTGGTATTTAGGCGAGTCAATCGGATCGATCGAGCTCAGATTGATCGAATCGATTGCATTATCGATCTTATCTTTACAATTGAGAAATTGTTCCCTGTACGTAATATTTAATTAAGCGATGTATATAGTCATTTAATAGAAATTAATACGTTCAAGTATTATTGAATCCAAAGATTGAGAAATTATTTCGTGCAACCTTTGATTTCAAAGAAAGTTTGTGTAATAATTGAGAGAGAAATTTATCTATATTTTAAGACGCTAAGTCATTAAAATGGTTATTTGATTTTTGCTGAAAAATCAACGAGCGTATATACTTAAGTATGAAGTTCTCGTATGCGATAATTACCAAACGTAAGTGTGATATATTCGCACTGGCACCTGTTATACGACACCTGTTGCATGGCACCTGTTGCACGCCACGAATACAATCTTTTGCGGATAACTTTCAACATAAAGTGATAGACGAAATGAGCGAATATCTCAACTCGAATGCGTTGATTCAATGTAATATATAAACGCATTTTATGACAAATCTAAAAATTATTCGCAAGAAATATGTCAATGTAATTTCGTATTCAGCGAAATTATAAATTGTGCAGTAATTTTTAACGCTCTACTTGGGTAACAAGTTTCATATATTTTATGTATTTATGTACCTAATTTAAACACATATTTAAATATTTGCAATTTATATATACATATATATGCAAATATTATATCATATATGTATTAAAATATATGCTTATTAAATTAACTATATAAATATATAAAATATATAAAACTTTGAAGTAGAGCATTGAAATTACTGCATAATTTACAATCAACTCTATGCATGCACTATGCGATATTGATTTTTATCATTTTTTTCCTTATTAATTTTATTTGTGACTCCAACCAGCGAGGTATTCATCTTTCTCTTTTCGAGTTATCGCGGTTACTGCGGTTACCTTCACCCTAATAAAAGAACAACGTTGGATTGGTGCATCACCACTTTCCGATCTCGGTTGAGCGAACGCTCTCGCGTGCATGCGTCGAACGCACGCACGCACGCACGTACGATGCGTCTGTGCAAAGAAGACGCCCAAGCGGGTTAATACTGACAATTACGCGTTTCATGCGTCCGCCCATACGAGCAAGTTCCATTTAATTCCGTTAACCGCCAAACCCGCTTCATTTTTTATTCCGCCCCGTGCGAGAACAGCGCTCTTATCTTATAGCTCGATGCGCGATCGATCGCTACATGTTCATCTCGAGATGAAGAAAAATCGAGAGGTGCTCGCAATATATTATGCAAGTGCCTTCTTTCTCGACGCACATACATTTACAATTTCTTAACATGAAAAAAAAAACAGAAAATTAATATAGAAAACATCGGATTAATTTATTATTAATTTAATTTGTCAATAATGAGATTTAAAAAAATATTTTAAATGCTTTAAATTGTTTAAATTTTTTAAATATAATTTAGGAGAATAAATGCAGTTAATTTGGTTCCCATTATATTGGAATCACATAAATTAAATTTGATCGCCAAGTGTACAGAGAACATGATGAAAGAAATGGGAGAAAGAGAGATCGAGATGAGGCGACCTTAGAGTAGACCAAGTCAAGTAGTGATGCAACAAGCGAGAGAGGTTTAATTGTAAGTCTAGGAAGGAGAAAAATCTAGACATGACACAATTGACAACTATTATTTATAAAATAAAATTGAATATGAGAACTTCCACAAGAAATAAAAAAAAACAGCTAATGTTGCATTCATCAGCTTTATTGTTCCTTGTGAGGATGGAACGACCATGATATAGCCGCCATTCCGATACAACGCGCGAATTGTGGGAGATGCTACAATGTAACTGGCGATTGCATCACGTTTGTCGCTGGATTCTGGTTATGCAATAATTGTGCGCGATTTAAATATCATACTAACTCTATATCATAGCAAGATCCTTTGCAATCTTTGCTGATCCTTATAAATAAATTTCTCTGATATATCACATTAAATTTAAAAAATTTTTGAGATAGATATAAAACCTTTTAATCGTAGTAGACGTGGAGAATAATACTCCACCTTTTATGATAAAAATATTTAATGCAGAAAATGAGAGACGGGAGATTAATATTCAAAGATTCCGTATACATGATAGACGAAAAGTTACTTCATTGTTATTAATTACGTAAACGATAATCTCGCGACCTGTGCACGTTATTAGATTGAGACTCTTTCCCTGCTTCGTAATAACTCTTAATAATAGAGCGCATTATCGTTGGCGGGAGATAGTTACGTCCGATTTGATTCTCCGGCCGATTCAGCCGTGCCGTTGGAACGCGATTTCTCGGAGCAGCGTGGCACGGAAGTGTCTAAGCGATCGGTAATCTTCACGGAGCGCGAAATATGGTACGGCCCGTGGAGAAGGCTCAACCTGACCGTAGATCGGACAGGTTGGGTCACGATCGGGCCCTACGGCGCAATAGGGCCTTGCCGGGGTTAACCGTCGACTCTCTGATAGGTCTACTTAAACGCCCCCGGTTATGCAACCGAAGCTTCTAATAAGCTTCCTCCAGCGTGAGTACCTGTACGGGCTAGACTTGTCTTGGGTAGGATCGATCGTACGAGGCGTATCTAACGTCGTTTCGCCGATCACGACCGACCCGTGTCTATCCCGATTACAAACGTAATATCGATCGAGACGAAATCGCGCTATGATTCAACGTCTGCAAAATTATAAATTATAAACCAAGAGAAATCGCGGGATCGTAAATGATTTTGCGAAATTAAAATTTATTCGTCCACAACACTCAGCTCAGGACGTTCGAGGACCTTTATATCATTTTACGCGAAGAATTTATGACTGTGTTGGCAATTGTAATAGAAATAATAAACGCGTGGCTGATAACGATAACTATCGATAAGTTTCGTCCGAGGCGCGAGGAATGGAAATGTCAACTTTCCAATCAATTGCGTAACGCAACGCTGCGGAGAAGAAATTCTTTCCGAGCTAATAATCTCCGGTTTAATAAATTAACTTACGACCACGTAACCGGCAGTCGCATTTTCCTTCATCTTTCGCTTTCCTTTCATATCGTCGCGGTCGTATATCGCGGGATTTAGCAGCAGAGGGCTCGTAAAAAGGATCAAGAGAAAAATTGGCAGTTTCGTTCGCGCGTTGGAAGGAGGCGCGTGTCCGGCTCGCGGGTGAAATATCTCCGGGCGACCGACATATTTACTTGACAAAGTACATCCACGACTCCATTACGCACCTAACAAAAAGCCAGGCGCATTATGTCCGCGCGTTAACCAGCCCGATTGTAATCTTCGACAATGCTTTTTCTCGCTGTCTCGAAGTCCTCGCCGCGAAACGAGTCGTTCCACCGGTACTTGAATTCTTTCATTCCTTTTTTGCGGAGGAGGAGCGTGAAGAGCGCGAGACGGAGGTGGAGGTCGTCGACGACGGAGGTGGTGGAGGAGGAGGTGGAGGCGGAGGGTACGACCGACAGCGGGACGATATTAAAAATCACAATGCAAGCATATTAACTTGACCTACTATCGGCGCACCAGGAAGAGCCATGATCGTTTAAAGTCCCGTCCGTGGATCCTTCAAAATGCACGTGCGTGCACGCACGCCCTCGGTGCGCGCGGCCGATCGCACGCATGTGTGCGGAATCGTCAGTGCCGCTAAAGGAGGTAATGCCCTGTACAAACTGGTTGTTCTTTTCTTTTTTTCGAGGATATGTTGCTCGCAGAATTTATTACATTGTCTAGAATCTATTTCTATCTGGATATTATGTAATTTATAAAATATGCAAAAAATTTAATTGGTACAAGCAATATAAAAAAGAGTAACTCGATGTCTTTCAAGTAGCGCGTGTAATTGAATCTATCGATAAATCATTCACCTTTTGTTGTTCCTTTATCAGTTATGATAATTATTCATAATACCAAGCAAATAAACGACATTTTAATCGAAATAAATTAAGGATTACAATCTCTCTCTTTCTCTCTTTACATGGCTGCCTCGATAGAGGTGTCGGATTTACATAACTTACGAAACTTGTACCAGCCTTAAAATCCCCCGACAACATGGTATCCGAGGCATTGCCGTTATATTACAGCGATTTATTATCGCTATGAATAATTTACCAATTAATTATCGTATATTATAAAGCTGTTTACAAGCAGAAAATACGTTTTCTCGTATCTTTTAGATCACGATTGTTGATCCCATATCGAACTAAGGGGCGCCGGCGATTTTTCAATCCGGCAATGATAAGCGCATCCGTGTCAGCACGACACGTACATGAAGAGTCGCCCTTGCTTTTACGACGGGCCGAGCTTTACCGTGGCCGAGAGCAACCGCAACGGAAGAATTAGCAATTGTAATGTTATAAGGCACACGAGATGAGCCGGGCCATGGGGGAGAAGGGGGAGGAAAGGGGGATGGAGTGGGTGGCGGACGGAGAGAAGGAGGGAAAGAGAGGGAAAGAAGGAGGCTGCCGGACGAAGGATAAAGAATGCGGGACCTAAGGGGTCACGAGGATTTCATTTGACGGAATAACGTGGCGCGTTTAAGAACCAGTACCGTTATCGCGCTCGTTGTATATAGGTAAGTACCAGCAGGATTGGGCGACCCCCCCATCTTCCTCGGTGCATTATATTTCGAGGAATCGAAAGTACCGCCGTGTATCCTCCTTCGCTCATTCCGCCCCGCCGTCTGTTTTATCTCCCTTTGAATAATCGCGCACGTTCTCGACCCGCCGTAATTACCCGACTTCCCGCCGACGCGACGCGACGGGACGCGCGGAATGGGTTACTTATCGTTAGGTGCAAATGATTCATACGAGCTCTCGAAGAGAAGTTTCGAAACCGCCGCGGAAAACAATAACGTCTCGCACCTATTTATCTCGAACTCTGTTCCTATCGATCCTGTCATTTGGAATAATGGAAAGAAAAATTTGAAAGAAACATTTAATTTATATCTGAAATATATCCTTAAAGATTGCACACGTACATAAAATATCACTCGCGTGCAAACCGAAACAGACAAGATGACTCTTTCCCTCTACTCACCTTCCGATGGTTACCAGTCGTTATTATGCTAACCAGTCATCAGCTGGAAATCAGCAAACTCGGTCGATTCGCCGCGCGTTATTATTCAAGGTGTGGCACTGCTGACACTCATTGGTGGGTGGTCCACCGGTCGCAAACCGCTATGTGTGAACCTCGATTTGGTTGACGATCGTTCCGATCATGACTGTCATCATGTCGGAGGCGAGAAACCGGCGAAATCATGGATAATGGCGCACATCTCGGCTTTCTGAGAGAATAATGAGCAAGAATAATCACGCGGAAGTGTATAAGGAGCGTGAGGAACAAAGCTTTTCGCTCGATTTTCTTCATCAGAGTCCATTGGGAGCATTGTTTTCTCGATAGAAATTTTCCTGTACTCGCGTTGCTATAGAAAAAGTTTAAAAATAATTTCATATCCGGGTATTTTGAAATTAATTTTCTGTGATATCAACAATTGTTTATAAATTTTCCATTTTTACTTTATCCATTATTAATTTTCGCGCTTTGATTTCTGTTATCTATTCTATTTGTGTTATTTTATTTATGTTATGTATTTATTTTATTCTTGTGAAATATTTATTTTATTTATTTTATTTATTTTATTCGTGTGAAATTTACGTGTAACTCATAATACGTAAAAAAAAGAAGCACTATTCTTTTTTTAATAAACGTGTCGCACGGTCACCATCTGTCCTAGATAATTATAAAAAAAAGCGTTTCGGAAACATGCATTTTGAAAGGATAAAATCTGCTACCTGTCGTTACGAGATGGCCGGATGAGGAAATAGATGTTCATTATCCCACCTATCTATTAGAAACCAGCAATTTTTAAGAATTAATCAGCGTCGAAATTAATTACTTTCTCAGATATGTGTGACGCCGTTCATTTTAACATGATGAACATGCGGACATTAGTATACGAGATGACATTCATGTATCGTTAAAATCCCGTTTCAGCTTATAAGATGCATATGCATTCTTAGCATTCTCAATTTCAAATGCATCACAAAATTCATCTTTTGCTTTATTATAAATAAATAAATATAGGTGCATATAAAATATTGTTTATAAAAATTAATAAGCTAAATATTTTGCGTCAATAAATCAAAATATAATATGCATACAATATTATAAAAATGCATATATTTAATTATCTAGTTAAATTAGCCGAAATATTTATTTTTATTGATACATTTTTTGTATCGAGTTATATTGTTACGTTATTAGTTGCTCATAAATATAAATCTTTATTTGTCTCTCCCGTTATTTATCAATAATTAATTATTCGTCAATAATAACAACAACGAGCCAAAATTGACATAGCTAAGGGTTAAGATCGAAGAGATCGCCAATCACCTTGCCACCTGCTTAATAAGCAGCGACATGTAATGTAACGAGGATAATCGGGAAGAAAGAGATTCGGCTTTTAATTATCCATACAGATTGTGCCTGACCATTACTGGCCGGCGTTTCGAGTCTTAACGAGCCGGCGTCATTGCTTGGGAAGGAAAGACATAACTGGCATAATGTGAAGTCGATGGGCCCAGATAATACCGCGCGAAGACTTCTATCGAGGACATGCAATCTTCTCCTAGTAATTAAAGCGAATTACGATAATTGTTTACTAATCTTGTGATAGAATCGCGGGCGCCCTGGATCCGGTCTTTTAAATGCAAATGAAAATAATCGAAAAAGCGACCAACGTAAAATTCAATAACCGTTAACGGCCGCATCACGGTCAATTAGTCCGCCATCGTGGCCTGACTGATCGATCGCCATAAGTCACCGTGCATTTTTCTCATGGCGAAGCGGAATCGCCCTTCGGATGCCTATCGGGACCGCGCGCCGGATAAGGCCCCGAGTGCCTTACTCGTATTACTGTAGCCCGCGCGAGAGCATGTGCTCTTACGGAAGGTTCACGGAGTCCGGTTTGCCCGCGAGGTGCAAAACAATTCATTACCGCATGACCTCCGACCCTGCAGCGCGAGTCGCTCATTATGGAGCACTTTGATGATCCCGTGTGCCGGCATCCCTCTCCCTCCTCCGCCCTCGCGCGCTCCCCGACTCGGGGGTCCTACGGCTCCGAGCCAAAATGAGAGAAGCGTGGGAGGATTGGCGAAGAGGAGAAGGAACCGCGATGATGACGTTGAGTCATCAACGAACGAGGGAAAAATTATTTGCTACAAGGAAGATTACGGGCGATCGCGCCGACAAACCGAGATCGCTTATTGAGATATTGGATGATGCAATAAGTTACTAGAATAAATTTTAGACATTGGCCAAAATTTATCTGCATACAGTTTTAAAAAAATTGAATTTAAAGAAATGAAAAGATAATTGACTTGAATTCAATATAGGCTTTAAAATATAATTCTTCAAAAATACTCAAAAATATTGACTTTTCAATTTTTAATAAAGATCGATAAAAATTTAATATAGTTATGATAAAAATATTATTGTAGATCTCGTTTCTTCTCTTTTTGCATCTTAATAATTGTTGCATATGATCTCTAAAACTCTTCAAGTGGCTAATAATATTAACTCTCACAAGAATTAATTCGTAATGTTTATATTTACATACATTCCTCATATATGAGAAACTAAATGCATTTTTTGAATTTTCTTAATTTTAACAAAGCATATCTGATTAATTCTCAATTTCATAATACTTTTTTAATACGGCTAACTTTGGCGGTGGTTTTCGGAGTTTAAAAATGAAGGAAAAAAATTGGGAATAGAGCAACTAATCAGCAACAAAAGAGCGCTAAATTTATATAAAAGTTTTATTCGATTATGCTGAAGTGGCTATGCCAATTTAATAATAGACGTGAATATGTCCGTTCCCATGCCATTACATAAGTACATAAAATCTTCATGTAACATATGATCATGACAAGTATTTCACTTTGTGATTCGTTTAATGGATGACACGTCATCTTGCATGCCATGTCATCTTTAGTACGATCATCTTAAAAATTTCGCTATTCTTTCATCCGAGCAATTCAGGAGAAATGTCAATGTGAATTTAGCAAAATAGAATATTACATTTACAAATGAAAGACATTAGCATTTTTTAAATATCTTAAATATTGCATCTTCTTACATATAACTCGAATCTCTGCAAATTCATTAAAATAAACGTCGTGTCATCGAAAATAATCTTCACCTGTCAGTATAAAAATAATTTAACACTCAAAGTATTGAAATTGATGAAATCCATAAAAAAGGAATCAACGACACGTCATTTATTTCACATCGACGGCCCATTCTCTTGGAGTATCACGAATTCTCTCGTCAGTGAGGACCCCCTTCGTGAGGCTCCGCGATAACATCTCGCAGCTCGAGCCCCGAAACGACCGTTAAGGGATCATTAAGGCCGGCGTGAAGAGGGCGATAACAACGATTCTTACGCGCGAGTAAATTCATACCCCAGTCAATTTAGATACAAGGTACAGGGAACCGCGGGGCCTGATTTAAGTCTGTCTTGGTAACTTTCTTAACGACCTGCGAGCTGCGAACGTTGCAGGTTTGCGAGGGAATCGCCACCGATCCGCGTCCTAGAGGACCGCGGAACGGCAGGTGAAATCTGCCTGGGCTCGCCCGCGAGCCATATGTTGTACACGCCACCTAAAATAAGGCGCAGGTAACACCTTGCTGCCGCCACGGAGCAGAGATTGTTTTGTCCGCGGCCTTAAAGGTCCTCCACGGACTAATGAGCCATTCTGCCGGTTATATTGGCCCGATGCCTCGCGCTGCTTTTGATCAGCGCTACTGAAATATAAGACCCATTCGTTATTCGTACGGTGACTTGGATATTTTGGGCTCCTAAGCGCAGCCCACCTGCGTGAGGTTTCACACGATATTACGGGCTTCCCGATTTTTCAACGGATATTACAAATGGGAAATAAAAATTAAAAATGCATTTTATAATTTCTAGATTTTTAAATCTATTGGAACCGTAAAAATGTGTAAAATTTTAAAACATTTTATTTATATGAAAATTAAAATATTAGTTAAAAAGAATATATTGATGTCCTTGCCTCGAAATGAATGAATGTAAACAACTCTATAATCACAAATTTTTCAAAGGATCATTGAACCGTATCGCATTTAGATCAGAGATATAAAATAACGAATAGCTTTTGTCGAGGTTACTTTGAATACAAGCACAGTGGTATACGACTTGCTTCTTTCATCTCATTATTTGTCTCACGTTTTTTCAATCGCTCACATTCTTAAAACGATTTGTATCGATTACGATCTGAGGAGTCAGAAGAACGTAATGAATAAATAAAAATTAAATGATGATTGTAGAAAAATTTTTATTAATAATAAAAATTTATTATTAATAAATACTTACGCTTTTTTATTAATATTTTAATTTCTCTTAAACTTAAATTTTTATCGAGATAGTACAATTTAAAAAATGTAAGACATTATAATAATTTCTTCTCATAAGATGTCAAGATTAGCGGAACATGACAAAATAAGAATTGATTAGAAACTATACATTATATTTCGATTGTTCAATATATTTATCCAAGCGACTGAGAATTTTTAAGGGCAACGACTATATATAATTTGTGCACGGATCGCCGCATTATCGGCGATCATGCTTCTCGAGGAAGAAATGCACGGGCACTAACACACCTGGTGTAACCGGCAGCGGTGATCCTGACACAATGGGACACGTACCACCAAGGAGTAAAGGGTTGCAAGAAGACGAGAGTCTTCCGGGAAGAGATGAAAGACTCTCGTTCGTTGGTCAGGTGTGCTGTACATTCTGAAAGAACGATTAGTTTTATACGGGGTCAACTTGCCTCTTCAGCAATGTCAGAGATCGTGAGACCGTTATTGCTCGAAATTTCATGCAGAAATATTCAGATTACACGCTGCATTGCTTCTTATAAATAATGAGGAAAAATATGTACAATTAAAAAATAAAAATATAAAAGTAATTATATTTTTCAAGCATAATTCGTGAAATATTACTTTGATTTTCTAGAAATAAAGTTACAGTGATATTTATAAAAATCGATATGTCAACAATAGAACTTATCAATTTCAATGATCGAAATCGTTGTAGAAGGCAAGAAAAAAATATTCATCGATGTCGATGACCTCGACCTCTTCCTTTTTGTGCCCGAAAACCTCGTTCTATTCTCGGTTCAGGGTCCGTACGTTGCGATCTTTTGTCACCGCGCAGCCGCTTTTCTGTCGCAAAAGTCTTCGCACAGCGCAAAGCCTCGGCATTCCATACACAAACGAATAATGGAACCTTTTACCCCGGCGTTTTATATGTGTGCATATCCGTCTTGACGCACCTGTTCGATCAGGCCGGTCGCCATAAAAGCCCAGCGGCCAAGGTAGCGTTTGCTTCCACACTTTCTTGCTTGTGCATGCATTTCTGAGCGAGTGTGTACATACAGCGCAGCCTCTGCAAGGGCCGGTACTCGAAAATAGCACGTGCACCTGTCGTGCCGAGCGAAAGGACACCGTTCAATGGGCCGTCATAATTACAGTCATAACGGCAGTTAACTATACAATACGAGACCGTAAATGTAAAACCCTCAGATTTGAGTATTCGAACATTAAGATCAGCTTGAATGCCACGTTATTCATTACAAAATAATTGTCCCTATCCAGATTATTATCATAAAAGGAATTATGAAATTTCGCATTGATTTTATAATAATATCTTTAATCGATCTTAGATAACTAAATGAAACACATGTTGCTCGCGTGCATCGATCAGCCTGAAACCTCGATTAAACGCGTGTTTAACTCGCACGTTGACCCATATATTATCGATGCGATAGTGTCGGAAGGGCGAGATCGTGGCACACATCCATATGGACGAGTCGGCCAAACAAAAAGCTTGATTCGGAGCCAACACGGCCGATTGAATCGGCAATGCGTGTGTGCTAGAAGCGCGTGGGATTTAATACGCATTGCAGGTAGCCCGTTTTTGATCGGGCGAAATGAATTGGACGCATTTCTAGTGCGCGTTTACTCGCCATATGTTGTTTGTTCCGTTAAAAGAGCTTTGTGCCGGCGCGAACACGCTTCGATGTATGAATGAACACGCGACGGAAAGAGAGAAAAGGATGGAAGGAGAAGGATTCTCTCTCTCTCCTTCTTCCTCGTGCGTGAGCGCGAACCGTCTCTCGATTCTTCATTGTGCGGAGAAATTGGATAACCTGCCGGATAATCCGCGCGCATTCACGCCAACGCATCCGACATGTATCGATTAACTCTCGCATGATGAGATGTATTGGCGAGGCGAGCTATAACTGTCATAACCGGAAGACGCGGTTAACACACACGTTGTGTAAGTAACGCGGATTATGATCAACTTCACAGAAGCTTAACTATAACTATTGTTTGCTGCAGAAAGATATAGCTGTTGAACAAATAATATATTTGTAATATATCGTAATATACTCGTTATATTATAATTGTAAAATATAATTAAAGATTTTTCTTCTTTTAAGGATAGAATGTAGTTATACAGCTGATTTAAAAAACATTTTTCACATAAATATCTGATAATTTAAAAAATTAACAAGTCTCGTTTTGACAGAAAAATTTGGAATTCTCTCTATTTGTCGCATGATCGATTCGGATCATTCGTGTAAAATTGTAGTAATGAATAAATGATAATACTTGAAAAATATAGAATGCGTGAACTATGAAAAAAGATTATTTTTATCATTGATAAATAATAATGATTTCCTCTCTTTTTCTCGGCGGCACAAATTGCATAACGAGCATAATTTGATGAAAAGGATATAAATATCACTGCTTGTTGAAACTGCGAATAAATTTATTTATCACGACCTTGTAATTTTTCTACTATTTTCGTATATTATTTATTACATTGACACCAATACATGCAGCGAAATATATACTTGGTACGTCAAATCAATCCCGAATCGGATTCAATCGATTTGTTTCGAGTCAAGTACGAGGCACTGACAATTATTTTTATCGAAGGCCTCCGAGACTTCTGAATCATTTATTCCAAAAGATTAAGTACACCTGCGCATTTCAATGTTCGTCGAAAGATTTCTTTTTCTCTTTTAAATGATTTCTGTCCTCCAAAATGAGTATCGCGTTTTCTTGTCGAAAGATAAAGCGCGTGATTATACGAATCTCTAAGACATATCGATATGTTATAGCAAACTTCCGACACGATAGATAAAATGTGATAACCAAAATTCGGCAAGATTATATAATACTCATATATTTAGTAATCTCTCGTAAGCGATTGAAACAGTTGGAAATGTAATAAAGCAAAACTTTGTGTCCATAAAAATTTTAAAAATATTATAAATATTTTATACCACAAATAGGGTTTATTAAACTTAATCTAAACTTATAAATATATAAATATATACTAGAGAAGGCATATGTGGGAAATGGAGAAGACAAGGATATATATAAAACACATGAGAGTTTAAAATCCACATAATTCATTTTGTATAAAATATCTCTTTCTATATATATAGGCAATATCTCTATTTTTTCATGTAGTAGTTTACTTTCTTTACAAAACTAGGAATAGTAATATTCACCTGAGCCGCGCTGTTAATTACACGCACGATAAAAAGTAAAACTACACAACAACGGCTCGCTCGAAAAATCTCTCTACTTCTCTCTCTCTCTCTCTTTATATATATATATATATATATATATATATATATATATATATATATAATATATCTTTATTTTATATATATATATATATATGTATATATATATATATATATATATGTATATATATATATATATATATATGTATATATATATATATCTTTTTTCGATAATCATAGCGAGTCTTTTGTTCTTCTGCGTATAATACAATGACTAGTTTGTTCGAGAAACTTATAGTGGATTTGCAAAACGCAAAGTACGGAAAACGTTAATGCAACATACAGAGCCGAGATCTTTTTTTTTCTCATTCCATGCTTTAAACGTTTTTCTTTCCTTTTATCAGTACAGCTCCGTGCCCAACGCAGGTAAATTATAATATTTGTATTATTTTACTCGCTAATCGATAAGTGCTAAACTGTACAATCTGCACTTTAACGCGTGCGAGCGCGTGCATATGATTTAACGTCGCCCTCCACATGGCACTTGGAATGACACTTGGTGCATCGCAACGCGTCAATTTTTCTTAAATTTTTTTTCAAATTTACATTATTACATTTAAAATATATTTCTCGCATCTTAAAATTTTTTTTTAATACGACATTTTTCCAACACTTCGTATTTTTCATGTTTTAAGTGTTTTCTTCCAGCAAAATTGAGAAATCGTTAGCGATACAGTCAAGCGTCATTCATCATCGAATAGAGATACGCTCGCACGCCGAAGCAATAACGAAATGAAACTCAGAAAAAAAGAAAAACTTGCAAATCGTCCTACATCTCGATCTTTTCGTTTTGATCGCATTTTACATGTTCAAATGTATCGGAAACAATGAAAAAAAAGAGAGAAAATGGCATGACATAAAAAAATGGCACAGCAGTTTCACGGGACCACATCACGCGGTAATCGAGCGGCTCTTTATTGCCAATATTCTTCACGTACTCTGAATGACGTGATTGATCTTTCGGAAGGACGAAATAATTTCTAAGTACTAGTATTATCAGCGCGCATACGATAAATCATAAAACTATTCATTCCTTCATTTCTGACTTCGATTGATATTCTTCTAAAAGTGAGAAAATAAAATTTCTTACTAATATAACTTCATATAATTATTTTTTTATGTAATTTATGTGTACGTGTCGGTTTTGGATATTTTAAAAAAATTATTAAATGCTTTTACACTCTTTTAAAAATTTAAAGTCAAAGATTGGAAAGGAATATATATTTTTATGAATCACTGCATGTTTGTTACACACACTTGTATACCGATATTTACAGCGAAGAGCAAAAATGAACAAACCAACTTTTATAAAGCTTTTCGAGATATTTGTTTGTAAAATTCAATTTCGTAACGCGACGCGTATTTGATATGATTTTAAAATGCGTGAAATTGTTAATCCTTTCTCCGCAAGATAATAAAAATAATAAAATCATATAATTCTTGTAGTGAATTTTTTTCTAAAATTAACTCCAAATATATATATGAATATTAGATTATTTTGTTTTTTCTCAAAATTAAATTTTAATTGTGCAAAATACAATTTTGTACAAAAATACAAAATACAATTTTGTATAAAAATTTCAATTTAATGCTCGCTTTAATAAAAACGTTTAATAATAAAAAGGATTAACTAAAGACGATATTCCGCGAGCGATTCACCGAAAGATACCGGGCTGCATTATCTCGTCGTTTGTACTGCATTTTAAGGCACTTTGAGACCGGGATTGAAACATACGTTCGTCTCCGTGGTACAGATCGCGCAAACTTGAAATTTTAGCAAGGATAAGTGACCGATACCGGGACACCGGGACAACCGCCCTCCTGATGCTTCGTAAGCAACGACATCCTGCTAAAGGTTTTACTGCACCTGTCACAGGAGTACTTCTTGACGTCGCTGTGAGTCTGTAGATGAGCCCTGAGATTGCTCCTGTCGGCGAACGCGCGATTGCAATGCTGACATCTGAATGGCTTCTCGCCAGTGTGCGTCCGGATATGACCTTGAAGAAGCCACGGCCTGGAGAACGCTTTGCCGCACGTTTGGCACTTGCAGGGCAGGGTATGCGTCCGGATGTGCATCTTGAGCGCGCCCAGACTGACGTACACCTTCTGACAGTATTTGCATGAGAAGGATTTCTTCGCCTGGCCCTGGGCAGCCGCGCAATGAAACTGCTGATGCTTCGACAGACCCGAGTACGTCGAGTACGACTTGGTGCAGTCCGCGCACGAGTACCTGGGCGACGTCGTGTTCGAAGACGCGCTCGCGCCAGGGCTGCTCTTCTCCATCTTCGTGTTCACGATCGTAGGCCCGGCGGAGGTGCTACCCGCGGATGATCTGCCGCTGTCGCTGCTGGGTGACGAGGACAGGTCTTCCGGCGTGACCGGCGGAGGTGACCGCAGCGAGCCGGAACCCACGGAACTCGTGGGCGATAAGCCACAATGATCCGGACTGTGCCAGTGGTAGTTCCTGACGATGGGTCGTTGAATGGTCGGGCAAGTCAGTGCACCGTGCGGCGGTGGCGAAATTGACGGATGATGCTCCGGAGACGAGTGAGGATACCCTGATACTGGATACGACGGATACAATTCCGCTCCGGGATAACGATAGGCAGGCGGATGGTACGGCAGGTAATGAGGCGGATACAGCGGGGCCGCGCGGGCCCAACCTGGAGCGGCGTAATGCGCCAAGGGCTCGACCGGTGTGTTTAGATTCAACGGTTCCAAGGGCGTCTTGCTTGCCATAAAGAGCGATGCCGATGTCGCCGTCATGCCCGCCGTCGGCGTCGCCGTGGAACTCTCATTGTGCTGGATCACCTCGACTCGCGCTTTCTTCGCGACCGGATGAATCGGCGCGATACCCGCTGGCGGCGTGATAGTCTTGGTCGGATAGTGATGGTGATAGTGATGCAACGGTGATGAATGGACGTACATCGAGTGGTGAGTCGTCGGCGAGGATGGCTCTATCGTTAGAGGCGGAAGAGATAATTTAGGGATCAGCGGCGGTGTCCTGGATCCGGCGCGTTGTTGTTGTTCTTGTTCTTGTTCTTGCTGTTGTTGTTGTTGTTGTTGATGGTGATTATGATGGCGATCGGCCGTTCTCCTGAGATCCTCGGGCTTTGTGCTAAGATTCTCGGGTTCGGGAATATCGTCTACTCCTACGTCGATTATCTCGTCTGCAAGATACGCGTTGCATACATGATAAAAAAATGTCTAGTTTACAAAATACAAGTATACGTATTATTAAATTTAATTTTTATTTTATTAATTTTTTGTGTCATATATGTTACACATATTTATAGTGATATCTTGTTATTTTAGAATACAGTAATATAAAAATTGTAAAAATTTAGATATATAAGATTAGAAAGAAGATAGAAGCAACGAAAACAAAAAAGAAAAAAAGAAAGAGAGAGGAGATAATAATGAGATATTGAAATATTATATATCTCTCTCTGTTTATCTCTCGTAAAACTAAAATTATTGCTATTATTATTTATTTTGTCTCTTGAATAATATATAATTATTTATATAGTAATTAATATATTATATATCTAAAACAAAAAGAAAAAGAAAGCAAGAGAAATGATGTATAAAATATATTTTCTATGCCAATTCTACACTGTAAAAAAGTTTTGTGTAAATTTACAACTATTATAGTGGGTAATATTGAGACCAACTATTAAAAGTGTATATTTATATACATTAGTAAATTTACATTTCATAGATAAAATTATTATCTTTAATGGTAAATAAGCATCTTATACTAATAAATTTACATATTAGAAGTAGATTTCTAGAAATGTTTATGTAATAATACATTTTGTATATGTATTTATACAATTTCACATATTAAATTTAATTTAAAATTACATACATAATTAGTGTAACAATTACGCTATTTATAACGAAAATATATAAATTCATGTACTTTTACAAAAATTAGTTATTTTACTCTTTATTGTGTAAATATTCGTTTATTAAGTGTAATTTTTAAATTTTATATAAATGTTACAAAAAAATTGTACATTTACATAAATTCCAAAAATTACACTTTTAATCTTGTAATTTCTTATCAAATATAAACGAATATTTACACAATAAAGAGTAAAATAACTAATTTTGGTAAAAGCACATGAATATATATTTTTCCGTTATAAATAGCATAATTGTTACACTGATTATATGTGTAATTTTACATACTTTTTTTACAGTGTAGATAAGTCTGTGCGATATAAACGTCAACGTGTACATGATAAAAGTAATTTCAATTTACACAATAGCGAATGAATAATTTCGCGATAATCACCTTTGACTTCAGGGGCTTCATCTTCGTCCTCGGATGTGTAATAAAACGGCCGCTTCTTTAGCGGGCAGTGACTATAATTGTTATTCTTTTTCATGACGCTGTGCGGCATCTCGGCGACCAGCATTTTGGCACTTTTCGTAAAAATACTTGAAATAGTCTTTTTCGTATTTGTTGACACCGCGACACTACGAAGACACTCTCTTGCTGCGTTTCTTCTCTTTTATCTACGTATCTATTTTCTTTCTTTATTTAATGACACGACGACATGACGAAGGCACCGCGTTTTCCTTTCTCGTGTTCTTTTATAAATATTTGTCACAACGTCAATCAAATAATTACATTCTCGATGAAATCCTCAAGATAACAATCTTTACGCGGCAACGTCACTGCACTGTTATCTCACACATAAGTTCGATGTCTTCTTTTCCGAAAATAAAATCGGCACTTTTTAATCTCTTCTCAGGAAAAGAAACAAGATCGATCCCGCCCGCAGGTCCGTTCGAATTCGACCGACTGATCGAGCGATTCAAGTGGATCTGAACTCGCATGAAACACGAAAGTGAAACGTAGGGATACGCTGCATCGACTCGCTGCGAAAGTTTCGGCTGCAAGCCGGTGTCTGACTGGCAGGGGATTGTGTCAGGGTCTCTTATAACAGATCGCCCCACCAACTAATTGCAGGTGGCCCGCACGTGCTGCCAAGCCAATACGGGCCTGTAGGCCCCGCGCTGCTTGCCAATGGGAGACTGTCGGTTGTGGGCCGTTGGCCAATCGACGTATGTTCCACCGGCTGGTCCCCCCGTCGTCGTCGAGGTACAGGATGCTCGTGAGTGCGACGCGATTGTCCGCTGCGTACCGCATGCCCTCCTGCCTTTTTCATCATCCCTTCCGCTCTACTCGCCATTTCTTTCTTTTCTCTCTCTCTTTCTGTCTGTCACGCATACACACATACACGCGCGCGCGCGCGCGCGCGTGAATTGCAATGTGTGCATGTATGTTGTTCTCTACGGAGCAGATGCTGTGACCCCTCTTAGGAGACCCCCCTCCACTCATATATACATATCAGGGATACGCCGGTCGCGCGCGCGTGTATTGAATCCCCTCCGCGCGAGAACTCGGCGACTCGCATTTTTTATTCGAATTTCCGTTCGGCCTACCTGAACCCCGCGCCGTTCCTTCTCTCCCTCTTTGTGCGAGAGTAGTTGTCGCGTCGGCTGTTTTGTACGTCTCTTACCTGTGTGCACGCTTGCCTGTCACACGCGTGTGTACGTGCGAGAGCGTGGTATAGAGGGCAGACATCCACCTCCTGTTCCCCTTCTGAATTTCATCCTCCCCCCTTTCGCGTCGACCTACGGTGCCAGATCTGAACGTAACGGTCGTGTCGCGTGCCACAGCATCGCCCACGCGCGCCGGGGACCTATACGTGCGTTTGTAGCACGTACGTGCACGTGCTTGTGGGAGCACTCATGCCCCCCTCTTGTGCGCCAGCAACAGATTCGCATTAGATCGCCTGCAATTTTCGCGCGAAGGGAGAAACACGCGACGTCTTGTGGGTTACGTGCGTGGAAAGAGATAGAAAGCGTCCACGTTTTTTTAGGATGCTTGTCAATACTCGAATATATTGCCTGTAATTTTAATAACCGGACCCATATAATATTTGCGAATATTTGAATTGTTCGATTTTAGGAAAACATCTTATGATTTTCGCTCGAAAGCTATATTTTTCCTCTTGTTTTCTAAATTATATTCAAGTTATGAAAATAGGAATAAATAAAAGCGTATTTTTTTCGCTATTGTCAATGAGATTAATTAATTATTCAAATGAAATAATAATCGGAGCAAGAGATGAATGATGGACAGGCATCGCGAGAAAGTAAGAGCTAAGCGATTTTTTTTATATAAGATTTTTATACCTATCGAAAGCAGTTCGTATCTACTTTATTCTTCGGATTAGACGTGCACATAGTCAGTCATTTCGTCGTATTATTTAGTAATAATGGAAGAAATCGAGTCAAGTAAGAAAAATTGGAAAGAAGAAAACGGAAAAAGAGAGAATGAAAAAGAGATATAGGTGCAAGCAGAGCAGAAATTTTGGCTTAGTATGAGTATTATTAAATATTTGTTTTTTGATAAAATAGTCCTCGTTATCATCAATATGGATTTAACATTTGTTTATTTTACAATATTTTAATTTCTACGATAAAGCAGCCAAGAGTGATGCATTCATTTTGTGCAGCAAACACATTAAACAATTCTGCCTTCATCTTTTTGTACTATCAATAGCAATGATAGTTGTGTCATATAGTCAGCATATCGCACAGATTATTATTACATATTGATAAGATGTTTAAAATAATATTTTGCAGAGAGAGAGAGAGAGAGAGAGAGAGAGAGAGAGAGAGAGAGAGAGAGTCAAGCTAATCTATTTCAAACAGTAATTTCACAAAGTTTGTTTTAAATGCAAAACGATCAATATATAATAAATAAATATTTTACAATGTTAAATCATACTTTTCGCGACGTTATTTAATTCTTGAGATAATAAAGAACATCATTATTTGTAAAATTCGGCACGAATGCGATAAAACAATGCTTATTGAGAAAATTATACCAGCAGATTTCAGGTTCTTGATACAAAATACTTTGATTGTTGGCCGAACGAACGAACTTAAGACGAGGCTGTGATTCTTTGAGATCATTGCACAATGAAGGGGGCCTTACGCGTCGTAGCGACTATTCACCGTGAGAGGAATGGAAAGAAAAAATAAGAGGAAAAACTCAGGCACACCGTTTTTCTATTCACGATTGACGAAATATCCATCATTGTGAATGCTGTGGTTCTCGATCTGCTGCGATGATCATTGCAGTTGACGACTTTCGTAAAAGAAAACCGATTCATATGGATTGAGCGATACTGATGCAAGGGATTAAGAGAGAAAACGTATTCACATAAGATACATGTGGATTTTTAAAATCCGAGGAGGCATTATCTCGGTTGTAACAATATTGAATTCCTCAATCGATTAACCTGTGGAATTTTCTGGTTTTTTGTACGAGTAACGGTGAAATTCTCAAGTGGAAAATATTAATAAGATTTTTTATTTCTCTTTATGAATGAAGTATTTTATTTTTATTCGTAAATATATAAAATATAATTCTTATCAATATGAGATTTAAATATATAATCGCGTCAAAGCATTGCTTATGGCAATAAATTACTTAAATATTTTATGTACAATTTTATTAAATACAAGAATGATAAAAATTAAATATTAAATAGAAGAATGATAAAAACAGGGGAGATGTCATTATAGAAGTCAGCCAAAACGAATATGAATAAGATACCAACGTTATTTTGGATATGTCATAGGGAAATTCGTTAAATAATTTTTAAGACAAAGTTTTTGTTAGAATCTTGCATCTTTGATCGTGATCCATTCACCACAAAAAACCAAGATATTGGCGTACATTGGTCAAAGTATTAAAAATCTGGGCTTATTATTCTAAAGTAGAATAATTCAGAAATACTTTAAGATGCACCTTAAGATGCATAGAAAGTTGCATAAATAGATAATGCTTAAAATAAAATTTGAATGATAAATTGCGGTTCAAATAACTTTTTGAAATAAATATATTAAGTTTTTCATATTTAATTCATAAATGAGTATATTTTATTATCTGTATAAAAATATCTATAGAAATATCTATCTAAATTATCTATATCTATAGAAATTTTATCTAAATTATTCTTTTAACCGAATTCTCAATTGCATATGATAAAAGTATTTTGTAATTAATATAAATTACTTTTTATATATAGTGTTAATGTTTAAATTTATGATTTCTCTCTTTTTATCAATTTAAAATATATTTTTCAATTCTAACTTTTTTTAGGCAAGACTTATTACATTATTGGTACGATTTGCACGTAAATAAATAATTATTATAATTTATTATAATAAGAAAAACTTTACATATATATTTTTTCATTAATTTTACATTAACACTTGAGAAAGCAAAAATATTTTTAGATTAAAACTTTAATAATAAGATTTGCACTGTGTCCAATGTCAGAAAATAAAATTTATACAACAGATATAAATCCAAATTCCTTCAAAAGACCAAAACAAAAATGATTCGCGTTGTACAATTGAAAATAAATTATTACCAATGTAGCTAGAGTTTATTATAAAATACGAGGCAAATTTTATTTAATCACTCCAAAGTTGGAAAATCTAATATCAACGAAGCGACTCTAGCTTTGATGTTGGATTCGATGCGAGAAGAGGTAAAAAGCCCTTTTTCGATTTCTCCTCCCCTCCGCTTTTCGGATGGTATCTGCCACACGTGTAGGGATCCACGGGCCCCGAAAATGGGTCTACGTAGCTAGTCTCGGTGGGGCCGATCGCATATGGTGGCGCGCACACACTCGTATAAAGCGTTTCAGCGTAATAGCCAGGTGTTTCAAAGGTGAGGCGATGGGGCGCCCCTCGAGGCGGCACGTAACAAAAAAATAAACCAGCTTCCTTCCGATGGGGCTATACCTTCTAACGGGGCGGCCACCCGGTACATACACACACGGATCCTCTATGCGCGCGCCGTAATAATTATACAGATTTATTCGGACGGGCCCGGATCTCGCAACGGGTTAATAGCGAGCGCGCGCGAACTGGTTGAGTGTTCCGGGGACTCGTAACGTCGCGCGTCGGGTATCTTGCCGAGGGTCGAGGAGTCACACCTTTCATTTCCTCTCGCTGTAACGTGTAATTTACCACTTTGAGCGGGAAAACAAGAATCGTACCGAGATACCGGCCGTAAACGGTTGTCTATATAAGTATACGCTCGCCCGACGTATGTATCTATCTTCAAAAAACCGAGCGTTCCTTCTCCCCTATAAATTGTTCACGACTGTGGCCATTTTGTGATTTTGACTATATCATTATCTCATATTGTAAACAGAAGATGTGCGTCAGAAAGCATTTTTGGGAATTAAATCTCTCTTAATCTTTTACAAAATAATTAAAAATAATTAAAAATAATTAAAAATTAGAGAAATCAAGAACTTTTTAAAGATATTAAAATCGATTAATGAAACCCACTGCAGTCTCAACCTGCTTCTTCCATCGCGCATAGTTGTATTTGTATTTCTTCTCGCGATAGGGCGGAAATGGTTGGCCATTGCGGCGCAACAACATAACCGACGAACACGGTGCCAGTGGGACCTGCTTCCATTTACGTGCGCATAAAGAATCTTTTCGCAAGCAACCTGTGCGAACGCGCGATTACCTATAGTATCAGCGTGAAGGGCGCCGGGTTGTTCCCTAGGAATTCACACGCATGGGACGTACACTTTATCGTTGACAAACGAAAGCGAGGGTAACTTAGCGCGCCCAGTATTCCGTATAATTTATCCGCCACGTAACGAAGGAAGGAAGGAAGGAAGGAAAGAAAGAAAGAAAGAAAGAAAGAAAGAAAGAAAGAAAGAAAGAATCGGAATTCTTTGCCGGAACCATAGTTACCGGAATAACCGGGTTAAAATGCAGGTTCCCTCGGATCTCTCTTCACCTTCCCTCTTTCTCGCTCTCGCGTCAATTTAAGACGAGAAAGAGTTGTGCGAGAGACAGATAGCCGCGTGAAAGCCCTTCTTTATACATGTGCGTAGCTAAATGTGTATATATGATATATGGATGATTCGTCGACGACCGGTGCACGATTCATTCTTGATACCTCTCTCTCTCTCTCTCTAGTTTTCGAGATGCGTTAAAATGGAGGCAGTGCCAACCGGTAGGGTGCACGCTCGCTCCTTCGTAAACCGCCGCGAGAAGAAAACGTCGATCAGCCCCTCTGCGCATATTTACGCGACTGCGAGAGAGGATTGTGGCTTTTAATTTAATGCGGTGCATCCGAGAAACGGCAGGTAGGCCACACGATTGCAAATTAAACGCACCCGTACACCTTGTCCAAGTCGAATCAGGACACGGTGTGAAATATATCTTGGATGTATATTTATATAAACATATGAATTTTATTAAAAATTATAAATTTCTCTTTGTTAGATGAAATGAGCAATTAATGCGCCAGTGATTAAATCAATTATATAACTAGGTAAAATCGTGAAAATATTATATGAAGGAAATGAAAAATATTTAAGAAAAGATACTGACATAATATAAGAACGTCTTGATATAAATGAACGTCGCGAGATCTGCATAAAATAAAAATTAGCACCGAGTACATTCATTTCATTGCCTTTGATCGGCGGTCATGTCGAACGTAGTTCATCGGCACGCACTCGATATACATGCGACGTTGTACTCGTGGGTGTCGATGAGATAAGCGGGACGGCAGGTATAGGGAGCAATAACGCGTGATTCGAGCCGCTGCAGATAGCGGATAGTTCTTTCAAGATCGTGGCTATACCGCTTATCGATGGGCGAATCGAGCTCTCTGTCGTGGTTAACGAGCATATAAATTTTTCACGATGCATGTAGCAGTCGGCTAGATCGTTTCAACCGACAACATATCGCGTAACAATAATACGACTCGATTTATTGGATTTATCGAATACTTCATCGATATGTAATTAATCGAGGATAAATTTTCGGATAAATATTTTAAAACGACACGCTTTTTATATATATCGATTTAATAGTCGATTTAATTTATAATAACAATAATTATATATTTTTATTTTGACAGATAAAATTTCTAGAAGAGAAGATTTGTTTGTACAATATTTATATTAATTTTTCCTTCAAATGCATCGTTTCATTGGTAAAATCTGTGTAATATATATTCAACTAACACCGTCACATTTTTGGTCGTGATCTGCATACGGTATACCGTTATTCGTTTGTAGCAAGGTATCAACATAATTCGTCAATTACACGCCGCCAGCGGGCCGAGATTCACACGACAGTTTCAACGGAACTCGTTTAATGTAACCTGCCGCCCTGACAGTTCGACGTGAGCAATAAAGCGCCCCCGGCAACAGAACGCGTTTTGCCGATAAAAAATATCGATTTTTCACGTCTTCCGTGCGAGTCGAAACTTGTTCAGCTCCAGCCCGAACGTATTCACCTGCGTTCATCGAGGAAAAATCGACGTCTCAAAAGATCTCTGGGGATGAAACTCCGGTGCAACGTACGCGAATGTACCGGAGCGGACAGCATCTGTCTTGGATTCACGACAGCTGATCCGGCGGGGCGCGTGGCAATGTTACCGTTTTCGAAAAATCGACTCGTGTGGGGGTTCGTCGGTCCCTCGTCTAGAGTTCCGTTCGAATGTCTCGTCTATTATTAGTCCAATAAATAAAACGGTTTCGTATTTATTCAGTATTTTTCAATATTTACGGTTTTATCATAAAGTAAAGCAACTAGCATTTTGTCGAATACTGTTAAATTAATAAACTTTTATTGATATAAACTTTTTATTTAACAATTTCAATATTGTGACAAAAACAGGAAATTAAAAATAGAAAATTGGAAATATAATGTTGCAAATAGTTGAATAATAAGCAACGTTAATATTGAAATAATTAACTTTATACTATATTTTTTGCTTTTAGGGAAAAATATATTTTATTAATGAATATACATTTTTTCAAATTTATTCGACAGTGATTATGATGTAACCTTTTGATACTTATAAATAAACAATATATTTTTCGAAACGTGCTTAAAATGTAAGAAGACGCGAGGGGCATCGAACCGCAGATATAACCGTCCTAAGATGGAACGTCTGTCTATTCAGGGAGATAAGAACACTGCATATCGCATTTCCAGAAATCTAGCATATGGTCAGTTTGCCAGACGATTTTCCTGCGACGCGTGCTCATCAGGGGTGCGTTCTTAGGGACAGGCAGGTGATCGAATATGGACCAGATGACCAAAACTCCGCCAAATTCTGCCCTCGTAAAATTCTACCATGTCCAGCTTACCTTCCGGCAGGGCTTAACATTGATGATGATCTTGTAAAACAACTGTTCACCCTTTTACACAAATCTAACTCTTACTTAAGGTAATCCGAAATTTGAGAATGCGTAAAGTTTTTCATAAATATATTTATAGTATATTAATAGTACTCAATTTATTTAATCAAATAATTTTTAAAACAGACAAAGAGAAATAATTCGATGATAGAATTTGGAAAATAATGCTTTACGATACTAAAATTTAAAATAATGGTATCTTACAATATATATTTATATCTTCTGAAAGTAATTAATTTATTTCCGAGATGCGCACAAATTTCAAAAAGCTAAATAAATATTTCATTAAATCACGTCCCATTTAAATGATACATTTTTCGTGTATCGACACTCAGATCGACAAAAAAATTATTTCAATCACAAAAAGAGCAAGTCGAATATCAAAACGAGTTAATTTTTACGGTCGATAGCACGTCCCTCGTCAATCAGGAAATGTTGGTGCCAGTCTTTAAGGGCACGGTAAAGCAGGGAAGCGCCGAACCTCCTTCAGCAGCACGTTTACAAAATATTCTGACGCTATAATGACATCACGGTACATGTTCCGGAGTGTGAGAGCGTGCGAACGCGATAGCATCTCGCCAAGACCACCGGACAAGACGCCCTTATCTGATCAGCCATTAGGGCGAGACACTAACCACGGTTGATACATCAAAACGCGCCTGACTTTTATATTTTCGGGATGCGCCCTCGTTTCCCCGTACATGTCCGCGTCATTACCGTCCGGCATCTTCGATGGACTAGTTTCGTCCTTTTGACAGGACCTCACGCGTTACGAACGGAACTTTATCTGATGCGACGCATTCTGCGAATACCTGTGTGTGAAGTAACACCATCGTCTATGGCATCGAGATACAGTCCGATTTTATGAAATAATTAATCGTGCAAAACTCTATAAATTCAGATTCTTGAGTAATTTATATAAAAAATAATATAAATGGTATGATATTTAAATATACGTTAAATTTAGTAAGAAATTAAATTTATATTTTTTTTAATATAACAAAGTATTATATTGATATGTAAAAACATTGAGCAAATATAGATATACTTTGATAAAAATCAATCATAGATAATAATGAAATAAATAAGATGATGATTGCTTAATTACAGGTTACTTTTATCAAATATCAGAAAATTGATATTAAAAATATAAAAATACTTATACATTATATATTAAATATAAGGATATCAAATAATTATTCTATAAGCAATTAAAGATTGCTAAACAATACGCGTAATTTTTATGCAATTATCACGTAATTAATGTGCGTAAATAACCATGTTTTCATAAATGTTATTAAAAAAAATAGCAAAGATAAAGAATGCATAAAAAGGCCCGAGAGGCATCAAATCATAATTTATTACCTGTTAATTATAAAATTAATTGCCTATTTATTTTCGCGATAATGTCTAACTTTACATTATCATATTAATATATGATATATATATTCTATATTTATTTTTGGGAACCATTAAAAGAATGTTTTTGATCCAAGAGAAAAAATAAAAAGCAATAAACTTTTTTTAATATATGATGCAACAGAGGATATAATTTCAACGGATGACGTCTTTATTTTCAATCGGCCAAAATTATCTGTCATATCATCGAGAAAGATTCGCGAATGGATATCTTCCTTCCTGTCGAATAAGCAAATTAAAAGTGATGACCACTGCTCGCAATCATCGACTCGTATAAACAACGCGATGTTGACTTAAATCATCCGGTTCATCATTCTCATCTCTGTCTTTGACAAAACTCTTTTATAAATGAAATTAAACATATCAAAGTACATTTATATTATAAATAAATATATATATTAATTATTTAAAATAAAAAATTTATTTTACTGAAGATTTTTTATTTTATTTAAAATAATAATCAATAAATATTCAGTTTTTCCAAGTAAACATTGAATTTCTCGCGTAAATGAGTAAATTATGCAAAACACCGGCCATCAATACATATAAATTGGCACACTTTGATCAAATTCCTGCCGTTCCTTCGTGCCGTCGATAATCATCGACCGGCACAATCGATGATCAAGTCAACGACTGTCCAGCGTGCGCAAGGAGGTGCGCCGGACTACAGGTCCTCCAGGCAATCTCCACGGCGAGTGCTTGCTTAATTAAATTAATTTCAATTGGGCTCTCGTATCGCGCGGGAGAGCCCCGATACACTTTCACCCGCGCGATTGCGACAGTGCAAGCGTTTGTTTCAGCACCGACGTTCACTATCTCGATCTGATACAGGTACGCCTCGCTCTTGATAACAATGTCGGAGACGCCTCGGGCCCCGTTCGTGGGTGCCCGCTTAAGAAGTTGCACGGTTACCGTAACGCAACCGGGCCCGTCCGCCGTCCGTTACGCGTCGCGCCTCGAAATTTCAACGATTTATCCGACAGGAATTGGAACGCGACTAACGCGCGCCGACCGTTATTCCCCCTCGGATCCTACGTCATGATTTCGGTCGATTGGTCGCTCCGGACCGGACACGAAAGGAACAATCGAGTCGTATGGCCTCGGCGAAATTTTCCGATTTTTATCGATTTATTCGCGCGATAAAATATTTTCAATGTCAACCTTTTAATTTTAGTCCCGGTCGTCCCATGAACATTCCACCCCGGGGGAAAAATGCATTTAAAAAATCCTGCGGAGGGTTGAACGACCGTCTACTAGCTCTTCGTGTTAGCACGCGGGCAGTGGAGCTTACGGATGCGTTCATAATCAGCGTCGACAAGGCGTACACGCATCTCAACGTCGGTACAATGCACCACCCACCGTAGTGAAAACGAGGTAGAACGAGCGGCGAAGCTAGAGGCAGAAGGAGACGAAGATGGAGGAGGATATTCAGGATCAGACCGCGGGATCCCGTGCGTGGATGAGGAGGAAACCGGACCTGTTCTCGATCCAGGGACAGTTTCCATCGGGAGAGGAATCTCCTTTAGAAAGGAAAGAGAACGGAATCTTTCTTCGGGATTTCTCCGCTTATGAATGGCCGATTCCGATGCGAGGAGAGGAGCATTTTTTTTCCACGGTTATAAGACGATCTCTGATCAGTCGAGCACGTTCTAGGATTCTGTCGCGCACAGGAAGCTTTTCCGAGACAAAAATGGAAGCGTGGGGGTAGAGATCTCGCGTGGCCGCTTAAAGCACTTTGAGAAACCGCCTCTTAAACGTGGCGTAAGCGAAAAGACACGAGTGACGAAGCATTATCGGAGCTGTTTGGAAGGAAAACAGATATTGAGGTTTCAAAAAATAGGGGAAAGGATTTCCGTTTCTTTGAAGAAACCGAGATAGGGAAAGGGATTTCGTTCTTTATCGAAGAAAATAGATATTATATATATATATATATATATATATATATATATATATATATATAGAAATAATTAATTATAAACTTATATATACATGATTTTAAAAATTTAAATTTTAATCGGTTTGTATAAATCGAGCCTAATTGATCCCAGCATGACCGACACTTTGTTTTCCTTTAAGGATTTCACGGATTTTTGCCTCATCCTGTCGACCGACTATTGTGAGAATAAAAACCGGTTTCTTGATAGATTTAAACCCGCTCGAATTCACATTAACGCTAGTTATTAGTGCTTTGCGCATATTCGAAAATGAATAGTTACGAGTTATAAAAAAATATAAAAGTAAAAAATTATGGCTTATTTTATCCAAAAATATCGACTATTACAATATATCGTTAACATAATTAAAATAATTTTTTTAGCTATTGCATAATTATTAGACAAATAAATGTAGTATATTTAAAAAAATATATTTAATTTAAGAATAAATACACACAATATTTATAAATATACAAAATATTTTATATAATTTTTTATATACGATAGCGTAGTAGAATAAGATAACTAATCGATAAGAGGAAAGCAATTATATAAACAAAATTTTAAAGCGATATGATTGAACATAAAAAACTGACCTGTATCTTTATGAATTTTCGTTTCATCATCTCTAAACGATATTTTCGATATCGATATGGTCTATAAACAACGATTAATCCGAAAATACCATAAACGATACGATAATATATATCGTTTTCACGAAATGCCGCATTCTTTGTCGCTAAAAGCTCTGATAAAAGTCAAACAAAACCGGGTCACGAAGAACAGGTCGTAACATGGCAAACAAGCACAACCTTACATTTTATGGAATTTATTCAGTGACACGACACAAACAGTCAAGAAATCGACCACTATCGAATGATCATCATATAAAGTTGAAAGATATCGTCAGCAATTCTCCCAACAATATTTCATATCACGATAAAAAATTCGAATATACAATTCGAATACGTTTTATTAATTACGCTTTAATTACTATGTAAACATAGATATTTTACTAATTTGAAGATTTCTCAAAATTTGTATCCTATTTGTTGTAAATTCTCTTAATCTAACTTTGTTAGACTTTAAAGCTTTGAACTTCGACTCAAATTTGTCGTTGTAGAGTTTTGATAGCAGATAAAAAAAATAACTACTAAGAAATATTGACTAAAGTCGGAATTTTTTTCCATACATCGATATTCCGATAGAAAAGCAAGGAGAGGCGGGACGATACTTTCACTCTGTAGTATCTTGATAACATTATTTGTTAATATGACAGGTGACAGTCTGTGACAATCGCGCGTGATGACAACGCACCTTGTGGTACCGCAAATACAGTACGAGTCTCACGGAATCGTACTGATATAGAAAAAAATAAACACACATATATAGAATTCTTACCTACCTTTCATCCTTATCTTTCGATAGATATCGAGGGTGAATTGGGTGCGTAAAACGAGCGATAAAGGTAGACCTGAAGTTGATTTTCAACACAACATACACACAAAGAACCATGATATTAAATTATGTACTATAAATGTTTAAATAGAAAAATATTTATTTTGCTTATCTAATAAGCTTTTAATATATGTTTATCCATATATTTAGAAATAATAAAATAAATATCCAGGTTTTTGAAAATAAAATTATATTTAGAAAATTGCAATCTTTTTCAATATTATATATATATATATATATATATATATATATATATATATATATTATCAGTGTCACGTTAATAGAAATAACATATTCATATACCATCGCAAATATTGGAATTGAGTGCGTCATTGCCTTTCTCGATCGATATAAAATCAATGCTTTATAGTTTTAATATTTATGATATATTGTATGCGACAATATAAAGTATTATATAACAAATAGTTCAATAGTTTCGATTCGATCCGCGAATGAGTCTCGGAAAGTGCTTCTCGCGCGATCACGGTGTGAAATTGCTGTTTGCTCGCCACCGACCGTTCTTTTCAAGCAACTGCATGAGACTTGCATGATGAATTTACAGCGTGGCCGGTTAGAACTCGTTCGTGATCCTTTAGGGGTTGCACGCTTTAATGCGGCTTCCTCAAATATTTACGATACAAGACGTTCCGGAATCACAGAATAATACGGTACAGTCTCTCTTTCTTTTAAAAATGAAGGGAATAATATGAAAGGAGAGGTGGAGGAATGATATAAAGCCCTGACATGTTTGTAACAAAATATACATCATCAAAATAAGAGCACAGATAAATATCTATTATTTAGCAGTAAATCTAATAGAGAAGAAAATTTGCTTTTTTATTAATATATATTGTAATTAAATCTCAAAGAGACTACGTATATAAAATTAATTTTTAAATTCACGATTGTGTAATGTAATAATATTAAAAAAATTTATAGCAAAATTAAATGATAAGATGAGAAACTGACAACTGACTGCAATTCAAGAAGCATAAATTTTCTCCTCAGGTTTAGATATTTAGAGTTAAATCGGCACAAATTTTCTTATATAATTTTATTTTTTACTTATCTATAATCTAAATGCGAAAAGAAGTGACGAGATAATAGATCGAAGAGATATCTCCCTGCAACTTGGCCGGACACACAGCTTCGCGCAGCAATATACCCAAGTCTCAGTGCATTCAGTTGCAACGTTCCGGTCGTTCAGCACGATAGATACGAGTCTCAATGGCGTTATTAAGTCGCGCCTCGTGGACCGGCATTCTCATGAAAGACCAGCGTTCTATCTAATGCCGACGATCCATCATCTTCCTTTGGCGGGGCTGCTGGTACCGACCTCGGGCAACTCAAGACGCTCTGAATAAGATAATACCGTTTTCGCCGCGATGCCGGAGCGGCCCACGAACAAACGGACTCTAATTAATCCGTTGCTCTGTCTGTTTTTGGCGAGTCGAGCGATCGCGCGCCGCCGACTGGCCCGGCAAGTATCTATCTTTGGATCATTGATCGTCCCACGTGCGCAAGCAAGAATGATGGATCTCGCGCGAGGATCACTCAAGCGACTAAACAGGAAGTTCGTAGTACAAAATATCTAAAGAGAAGAAAAGGCGCGAACGTTTGTAATACACGTAATATTGTTATATAATCAGTTACCGTCTTCTTACAACACAAATTATTATAAAATTAAGAACCAATTAAGGCGAATCATGTGGCCTGTTTTTTTAATAATAATTTTTTTTTAAGTTTCTCGAAATAATTCGAGATTTTTTTTTCAGAATTCTGAGTTTAAAAAAATTTATCTAAAAAGTAGAGAATGCATGAATCACGTTATGAAAGATGAGTTAATTCTTGATCAAGTGTCGTTCACCCAGAAAATTTCTATTCTCCATGCGATAAAAAATCCAAGTTCCGTCTTAATATTTCTCACGATGGCATTGTACAGGCATTTATCGATTCCTCGATAAGTGTTCAATGGCACGTTTATCGCGTGGCATGTGTGGTGGATCGCATACAAAAATACTACTGTTCCATAGTGCCACGAAAGGATAAAGCCATCTCTGTTGAACCGTATCGACCGTTGGTCCAATCATCGGCTCTTGCTTCTTGCATGACTTCATTGTACTATGGTAAACTTTACCTCAAGTGCGGCTAATACTCGCAACGATAATTGCGTTGTAAAAAAAAGTCAAAGACAAGAATTTTAAATAACAATGTTGCAATAAGTCGAACGGTTATTATGATATAATCGGCCATAATTTTTACAAAAAACAAATTTCAAGTATTTTAAGTATCCTTTTAAACGGTTTGTCTCGCTTGGCACTTTGAATAAGAGTGAAAAAATGCCTAACAACTTCACTTGATCAGACAGCTAGATCGTCGTAAAGACGCGACCGCCGAAACCACAAGTTTTATTGCCGCAACCTTGATGATTTCGATCGTAACCTGGCAGTGTCTCTCTTTCTCTCTTCTCGCTCCGACTGTTTATTCTTTAACCGCAATATTAATTTCCAACTACCTGCTATCTCGACGAGTGCGCAACAATCGCGGGAACTGCGATATGAAAAGGAAGACGGATACATGCTAATCCCATAGCGGACCGAACGCGAATAATGGACAGCGAGCGTAAAGGAATGTCGTAAAAATCGACATAATATTTACTTTGACCACTTTTACGAGTATCCGCACACACAAACCGCTATATGTTTAATTCCGCTAATCATCTTCCCGAAAAAACCGAAGAAACTCGATGATTCTACGATCATGGGCAGCCGCGATTTCTCGGAATCAAAATTCGCCAAATGGAATTTGCAAAATCGTACCAAACATCGTATAAAATTCCGCGTAAATTAGATGTTTCGCCCGAAACATAAAATCGGACCACCAAATTGACGGTGATTTACATCTGTTTTCGAAGCGAAACACTAGTTTGCGCCGACCGACAACATGTGTCAAAGGCTTCGATGAGCGCTCGTACGGTTATTCTAACGGTGATTAGAGAGGTGTTAGATTTTTTTCTAAACAGGTCGCCGTATGACTAGGACAAAGGAAATGACACATTACGTCATTAGTCGATGTCAATTTAATGCCACCTATCGCTTTATTATTAATAAAACATTGATGCAATATTTAAATAAAGCCCTAGAAATATAATAAAATTCAGAAATTTAATTTAGTGGATTTAATAAATAATTCAAAATTTAATTTTTCAAAAATAAAGAAATTTAAGATATTTAATAAATCTTTAAGTCCTTTACAATTTTCATTTTCCCTGATAATAAATGAAATATAATAAAAAGTGCAAGTTTTCACGTTGTATTATAGTTAATTTCATGAAATATTCGTATTGTAGCGTATCGAGAACGTTGGGATAAAGACGGAAATAGTCGAGATAAAATAGATAGTGGAATCAATGGCAGTGTTCCATTTAGCGATCAAATAAACTGCGAGAACCTAGCTCTCTAGGGACACCCTTATCAAAGTCTCGATCGTCTAATGCGGGCATTAGTTAAACGCTCGAAACCGGTTATTAGTAACATTTAGCCATTATATTATGGCGGTGGCATATCTTGTCGACCGGTGTCTCGCCGTCTGCGCGGCCGAGGATTATTGAACTTTTCTCCAATGAAACGACAGTATATATCATACGCGGCCTGTGCATACGCATACAACTAGCTGCAGCAGCAACAACAACAGCGTCTCTCATCAATGCAACCGTCGCCTCGCCCGTGATACTTCCTCTCCGGTCCCGAGATTCTCGTCGGAATGAATGACAAAATTAAGACTGTCTCGTAATTCACGCCAGCTTCACCCTTTCCGTCTCTCGCTTCTTTCGCCACCATGCCGGGGATTAGCATTTCCAGCTTAGTGCGACCGCGAGCTCGGGATCCTTTGTCTCCCGCGAGCAAGGTGTCATCGCGACGAGCAATCGGCGGGAGAGAGAAGGAGAATAAAAGCAAAAGATAAAGAGAAGGCACTTGCGAGGAAAGAAGAGGACCGGTCGCAAGGATGACGCGTATTAGGGACCATCACAATGGGCCGGTGAGTATCTTCGTGGGCACAGGTGACTATGGGAATGACCGTTGAGGCCCGGACAGGTTAAGGCGGTCCCCCCCGGGACCGTTGAACGTGTGAAAAACGTAAGCAATAACCGTGCAGCTCCTGCAGAAAATCTTCCCGACGTTTTTTCTAGACGCGAAACGAGAAAGGATTTCCGTTAAACGTTAGAAACGTTGCACAAATGTACCGTCTCTCATCTCGAACGCTGCGCAACGATTTGTATATCGCATTTCAAAACTAATATATTGAAATTGGAATAATTTAAATTTAGAAATTTCAACTCTTTCCCTAAAATATAAATACAATAAAAAAATCGGTTGCATCGTATGAGAAAAAAGTCGGTTGAGAAATTCGAAGCCTGAATGGCGGTGTCAAACAGCCGTCGAATATCGTTTATCGATCGAATCACAGATAGAAGAAATCTAAGAACGTACGAGGAAAACGCATCTGCTCATGGCAGGCTGCGGGGGTCGGGCCAGGTGCCGACAACTTTTCTAAACGATCATCGTATAGAGCACGGGTGTAAGATCAATACCGCGTTAATTGATCGGGCCGCGCGCCGTCAGGCCGTAACCAACCCTCGTCATCAACGGACGGATGTGACTTGATGATCTAAAGACGATTCGGCGCGGCTCGTAAAAGTGTCGGCGATCCGTAAACGCTTTGTCTTTGATTTCTCGCGGACAGTTTCGACAATATAGATACTAGCAGTATCGATCACGTTGTTAATAATTGTAAGATATATACTCTTGGACAAAATTAACGCATAATTTTTTTTCACTTTTTCTTTAAAATTTTTCGTTAAAATTTCAATATCAGCTTTTCAAGAAAAAGTGAAAAAAATTGTGCGCTAATTTTGTCCAGGAGTATATATATATAATTTTAAATATATGACATAATAAAATACGTGACATTCGATTATAATTCCAAGATTCGAGTCCACTTTTTCTCATTATTAACTACACACTTTAGCATATACTTTCTTAAATCATTAATGAATACGTTAGGAAATAATTGTATGAATATTTCATCCCGTTTCTAAAAATTGCAGCGACGTACTATAATTAAGCGCCGATTTTCGCGGAATTTGAAAAAGAACGAGCTTCTCGTACGAGCCTCATATCAAACGATCGATAGGACAACGATTAGGGGTTTAGCTGTTCGCGATTTAATGAAGCGGAACCGGACGCATTGTCGCCCCGTAAATTATATGATTTTCTTGCAACATGCCCTCAGGACACGAGGCGCCAGCTCGTCCAGAGACTGGCAATGTTAGGCGCCACTTGATAAAAGACTCAGGTGTGTTCATGTGTGAACAGCAGTGTGCTTGTGCACAATACACATGCAATATGCTTATAAATAGTATTTTAATAATAACTTTTTTCTACTAGAAAAATACGCATTTTAAAATTTAATGAAAATTATTAATAATAATTAGTATCAATAAAAAAAATTATTAGTTTATGACAAATCTTTGATATGTAATTTAAAAAAAATGTAGATCTTTGCACATTTTTTTGTAGAAATTTAGTGCAATATTCATTCAAGGTAAAAAAACGTGATTTAATCGAATGCCGGGAGCTACTTTCTGGCGATTGTTCTCTCCCCACTTCGATCTGTCATAATTTTCATCGTTTGATGTAGGTAATAATTGCGAGCAATTTATCTCAGATACACGCGCGCCACGAGCATCAACAATAACGAGTCAATGTAATAACCTACGGACATGACTGCGCAGCTGACTTCGATCTTTTCTCGTTTTCACTTTTTCACGATCGACAGATAAATGAACATATGAGTACGACTACGAGGGAAATAATTGTAAGCTGGCACCTCGATTGGTGCGAAATGCCATGTAGATCTACCGATAAATCACGTTGATCGATCGTTGAATCGATCGTGAATGTTATTGAAAAAATGATACAAATGTTATGTAATCAGACTTGAACTTGATATAAAAATATCAAATTTTAATCGCAATTATTAACAATTTCACTGCTCACTAGAAGAAATAATTTATTTCAAAAAAACTAGAGTTGTTTATCGGAAAAAAACCTATAAAATACCCTGAGAAAAATCCAAAGTATGGCCGTAGCAAACCATGAGAAAATCTGTCCTGTCTCAAGTGCTTCGAGAGAGGTTGCTTTCGAGTCGTCAGCAGAATATCGACAATCCGTTTCGCTTTCTTTCCTGCCAGAACGATCCGAGTCTGGTCCTCTTGTGGATTTAACTAAACGAGCCTTCATTCGCCACTTCGATTTTCGCAAACGGAATTTCACTCCCCGACACGCGCGCATACGTAATACACGTAATCCGATCGGTCATTGTCTCGTCTGGTAGACGGAGAAAGCGTGACCCTAATAACCAAGAGAATGATTAGAGGGATCAAATCAGTATATCCTGTCGCGTGCGAATGATTAGAGGGATCAAATCAGTATATCCTGTCGCGTGCGATATTAGTTGGAACGTGTTCTCGAAGAGTTTTCAATTGAATCGTGAAATTGGCGGCGATCGATTACGTTTCTTCGGATTGCGAGCTTCAACTTCTAATCGAGTGGACATGACTTTTAAATTTTGAAACACTGCATCAGATTGTATATTTAGTCGAAATTTATCATCACTTGACGTTATTTATTCGGGCACTCTGGAATAAAGTGCTCGCCCTGAAAAATGAAAAATTCCAGAGGCTTAATAACTGGACGCAAGAGCCTCGTAAATAGATACCGTTGGCAAAATGAACGACTCGTGTACGAGTATTTTATCGTTCGCTTTACACGTTGGAGGTGTCGTCAGACGCGAATCGCTTCCGCGAGGCTCGATCGAAAAATCGTCGCGATGCAAACTACGGCGATTTATTTATGCGGCACGAGCGGCGTAAAATGTACGGACCAGCTGACACGGCCGGCCACTAATAGCTTTTCCAGGATATAAAGCATGCGCGAGGGATGAGTAACGCCGACGAGATGCGTCTCGCATCCCTGCAAGTTGCTTTGAATAATCTAGGCGAGCCGAGAGCGGCGTCGGCTGACGGGCATCGTCTTTTATACCGTGATGCTAATTAATTGAAACGACCGGCCGACAGTTGCGCAAGGAGGTGGCCCCGGTGCGCCGCGGTAGCTTCTCCACGGTATTCTAAGCAGCCGCGTTACAAGGAGAGAGACGCACAGAGAGAGAATCGGGATTTTTATTTATTTAATGTATGCTCCCGTCCTCTTCATGGGGACCACCGACCGGCGAAAACAGTGGGGCGCACGAGCTACCCGCCCGCATCGAGAGCTCGCGCACTAATTTCGTTTTCGGACCCCGTGTACCTGTAGGTCCATTAAATAATTCTCGATACGATCGTAAATATAAATTTATATAGAGAAAGAAATTATATTGTCCTAAGATTATGGGTTATAAAATTACGCATATAAAGCAAAATATTTAATTAAATATTTAATTAAATTTGAAATCATCGATTGTGATTATATTAAATTTTCATTTATCATGCATATTTGATATTTGTTGTTTTGAAAATGGTATTCTAATTTTATAGATATCATCTGGTTATGAAAAAAACTGTTCTTTGTATTACGTGGTAATTCAATCATCGATTTTTATGTCTTAACTTTGCCATAATAAATGTTTGTAGATTATGCGAAATCCACGTATGTTGAATTTTCAGCCCCTCGTAAGCGAATGAGTTACGGCCAACGTTGAATAAACTATCTTCGAGTTGCCGTACATAAAATAAGCAATTTTAATATAGCTATATAGCGGAAGAGAGTTTTTTGCATTCGAGAAACAGGTAATAATATAGCATGCTTGTGAATTTATTTATAGGAAGAAGAAATAAAAATGTTAAGAAGTTTAAAAAATCACTTTTTCCAAAATTTGTATATAAAATATTAAACATTGAATATTTTTTAATCATTAATGATATTCAATTGCTTTCGTAATCGCAAAAAAATCGTTGCTGCGATTAATTTTCGATCGAGGGAGCATGGCCACGATGCAAAACCGGCGGCAAACCTCGACATTAATTTCCATGCGATCACGTTCCGCGCGCTATCCACCATCTTTAACGAGGATATAAAAATGTTAATGCTACCAGATCGCGAGATCCATTACGTCCCGCGATAAAAAAACTAATATCTCGCTGGTAGCCACAGATCCAGCTCGGCTACCTGTTGGTCCTTACACCGGAACATGCTTCTGTCCAGTCGTAAGACGATCTCACCGAGATCGAAGAGCAATCTTTGGGTAAAACGAAGCGGAGGGAGAGACGAGGATCAGACGCGCGGTCGTCGAAAGTGGCGACGATGATGAGAGAAAGAGGTAAATAGATAGATAGATAGATAGGGGAGAAAGAGAGGGAAGAGAGACGGAAGCGAGAGAGCGATCGGCTCCGATTCGCGGAGGGATGGGTAGCACGGTAGTTGGCGGGCCGCGTTGACGGGCGCATTTTTTAAGGCAGATGATATCGGCCCCCGGGGGACCAAAGACTAATGCGTCGAGATAGCGGCAGTAAATCAAACGGGAATTCCAGGTCGTGTACGTAAGGATGTTTATGCTCGCGCTCGCGACCTCGGGGCCCGAGAGCGCGCGGAACGAGATTTACTTTCTACCGGGCTCTCTCGCGGGAATCGAAGAGATAACTGCGCGCGGTTCACCCGATAAAATATTAACCTCGCGCCTGACTGACGACGCTCCATTTCGGACGACGAGAAAACGCCGAGTCCTTCTTTCTCACCTCCTACGAAGAGGCGCGTCGTAGACGCGATCTTTCCGGTCTCTCTTCATCGGCGCGTTTCTCCGCCGATTTTTTTTTGGGGGGGGTTTGTTTTGTACCTCGCGCGATTCGCGATCGTCTTATCGGCTGGAATTTTAAAATCGTCCTCGAAATCGGCAAATAAATTATGTTAAACGATTGGGCTCATGCACGAATGCCCGCGCGTTCGGTAAAATATTCAACAATGTGGAGAGAAGTCAAAGGAATAAATAACGATTTCGAAAAAAAGGATCCATAGATCACGAACGGCATTATAGTAATTCATAATTCTATCGCGCGCGCGCGAGATTTGCTCGTTGTTGCGTCGCGATTTAAAGGAATAACACCGTTACGCAATAAATTATCGGACACTGTCGCGTTGGCAGTCGCGAATGTTGCACTTGGTTGCATTTGTGAGCGCCGGCATTTGCATATGCGCCGATATGAGCGCATGAAATTACGAGAAATCAGCCTTCTCCGATCGGAGATGTCGAGGTGGTATATACGTTAAATATCGCTCTTTGCGATTTTTCATCTCCGTGTCAGTCCCACATAAATTTTCCACCGCTCTCGGCTAATCGCGATCTGCGGATAACGCTGTCTATCATTTAATACGCGCCATTGTTTTTATTATCCGTCTTATCTTATCGCGCGACCGCGTAATTTCATCGATTTGTCTTATTTTAACATTCCGCGAGCCACATCCATGTCCAAAGATTTCTATCGAATCGCCGATCGATAGGAAAAATGTTTATCGCATCTACAATATATTCTAAAAATTAAATTTATTAAACAAAATATATAGAATAAATTAATATATTATGTAACAAATTTATTTTATTAGATATGCATGTATATTTTCCTTATTATCGTATACCTTGCTCTTAGAGCTGAGTTTATTACGTGAATATGAGTTTTTTGTTAGCAAGAAAGCTCGTGTTTCGTTTACGAATTTTCTTAGTTGACGTTTAATTTCTTTATGCGATGACTGCCGACACGCGCGAAGCCTCTGTTTATCACATCGCCGATTATTATGATTCCGTGATGGTTGCACCCATATCGCGATCCTACTGGAAAGAGGTGATCCGGGAGAGTATCACCTGCCGACCCACGCATCGCCGAAATGATCAGGTACGAGTCCATTGGCCCATTAGGGTGCATGATACATCGTATTAGCTCGTGGCGAAGAACACGACGCCATTAGGGAGATTGAATCGGTTTCGCCTCGTGCGGAGCGGAGCGAGAGCGAGAGGGTAAGAGCGTGTTTGTCTACGTCGTATGAGAAGCATATGTACGACGGAGTGGAAGAGCGTGACCATGGGTGTAACCGAAAGACCACGTGGTCGGGAGTATATGTTTTCTGAGTGAGTAGGTACTTTCGTGCCCATCTGCCTTGGGAGTTTTGGGATAGGTGCGGTGTGTTTGATAAATACTTCGAGGAAGGGAGGAAGGAGGAAGAGGAAGAGGAGAAGCGTACGCGCGTAAACACAATTGAGAAATTAATGCTCCGATATTTAGAGCAATATTTAGATCGATGGGAGTTTATTAGTATTATATAGGTGCATATTAGAATATTATTTAATTGTATTTATATATAAAATGTGTTTGACAGAGAATTTTAGTTTCTATTTCACGCAATCGATATTGTCCTCTATTTTCGTAAGGAACTGCGATATTAGCCTTATCCTCAGATGTACGTCTTCTATTTTCGAGTGATGTTGAATTAAGAGCATCGGCTTTTCAAAGCGTCTTTAAGGAAAAACAGAAGGTGTTGATGTTTTGTCGAAATTCTCAAAGTCGTCGCCGAAAAACGATGGCTGCGTGACAACCATCCTCCCTTGTCGAGAAGGGGTGTCGACGTTTCTCCAAAAATAAGCTGCGAAATTGTGAATTATTTTTAAAAGCGGTAACTATAAATAGAAGATTTTTCCCGGGTCCATTTCTCGGATATTACAATGTGAATTTTTTATTGTTATTTTCATTGTTGTGTCCACCAAAGTTATGCTAATTGGTAACATTATCCTCGTCAAATGAGCGAATTTTGCACACGATTCACGACGTGCACTTGGTCAGTTCTCCTTCGTATTGTTTGCGCGGCAAAGAAACAGACAGAGGGAAGAAAGAAAGAAGCACGGATAAATTGGAATATAAAATAGGGGGAGGTATTTAGAATTTCATTTCCGGGCATTCTCTCTCGAGCCAGGCGACGTCCACGATCGGCCCTGCATCTGTCCGCAGATGATGGGCAGATGCACGCGAGCAATGCATGTGCACGCTGTAATTACAACCCTTTCTCTAGGGGTGAATTCGCATTGTCGCGAAACTTCATTCATGTCTTTGAGACGCGAAGAGGTGACAATCTTTGCCGGAAATAGCGGAGGTTGCGTTACTGGACGCCAAATGGCGACAGGGAACTGCAATCATTCATAAAATTTATATATTCTTCATTCATCGTCATCAATTGAAAAATATAAAAGCAAAATAAAAATATTGCAGAACAAAATATTGAAGTAATAATTATTCTATTATTAATTTTTCCAAAATGGCGATTTTGGATAAATAGTTATATATATAAATAAATAGATAAATAGCATTTCGTACTTTTTTGCAAAGATGGAATTGTTTAATTATTTGGTTTAATTATTGATAGCGAGCTAACAATTTCTATAACGACTAGGAAATCTCGAGAAGTGTGAAGAGGGGAATCCACGACACTTTTCCAGGAAAATAAGATTTGAGAAGATCAATCCACCGACAGATGCAAAAATTCATAGAATCAATGGCATGCCATCTCACCTGTCCACACATTTCTTCCTCTTCGCCTCTTGCATCTTTCATAAAAGATGCGCAGGAACGCACTTCGTCAATCGGGCAGGTTTATCGTGGACGGCCGGGATTTTGAACCAGATCCCGGACCCGCAGACGCGACTCTGAGTCTGTGTCACATCGACTGCGAGACCCTTCGACAAAAGAAGTCTTGGAGTCCTTTGTCGGTTCCTTTGCCCGGTTCTTTGTGAAATCCTCTCTATTGAAAACCGTGGACCATTCAAGGTACGCGCTTAAGGCAAAAACGAATAGCGGCAAGTGCGGAATGCCTTGCGGCATAAATGGCGCACAAGTGTAAGTTTGCGTCCTGTGGAAGAGCGCTTTAAACATTCTCCTCAAAATGCAGGAGATCATACTAATAGTAGATAAATATATTTTCAAAATTTATATAAATACATATGTATAAATTAAAATGACATTTCATCAATTAGGCGATCGTCCTAAAAATAAAGTTCAAATCACACTCAATCCAAATAACGCAAAAAAATTTCTATAGATTTTAATCAATTTTTATATAATTATAGCAACACTTTAAGTCTTTGAAACACGAAATAATATTTGATATTTTGTGAAAGGTCTATTCAAGTACAACATAAAATTCCCTTTTTATCATCTTATATGTCATGGTTAATATAGTGCACTCGAGAGAACTCAATTTGACAGATCGAAAAGCTACTTCCTACCTAATATTTAGAGATAGACCCCTTAGCCTGGACAACCATTAATTTCGGCCGGACCTTGAAGAAAAATATTCTCCCTCGCCATCATATAAAGTAAAAGAGAGTTGCTGCGAGAGTGCAAGGGGCAACCGAGGCCACGTGTCTTAGCGCGTGCCGGAAGTGACCAACCGGATGTAGACATCCGAGACTCCCTTTTTCGATCCCCTAGGACGAATGTGCCTCCCGCCGGCTTTGTTCTTTCATGGATTACAATACTACTGATCTCTCTTCCACGAATCCTTGGCATATGAAGGAGAGGGTTGAGGGTAGTAACCCGCGAGATGCATCTTGCGATAAAACGACATCTGGACTGCTATTGTTGCAGAGAAAAAAAATCAATCGGCGAAGGGATTCGTCAAATAATCTTGAAAGAATTTAAGAAATGTTTCAGTCTGATATGATAATAATTTAAAGAAGAGTCTGGAATATAAAATGTATCAAGAGTTTGTATCGAATTAAAAGACGAAAATATATCAGAGGAATTTACGAAGAAAGAAATCTGTAGATAATTTGAAATATAGAAATATACTAAATTATATTCTTAGAAAAGGAAAGAAAACAGTTGCTTAGAAAGAAGAGAATTTATATTTCAATATGGAGCGTAATACGAGCCGAAGCACCGGCTGTATCGTTTTTAGCGGCCGCTTATTAGCAAAGTACTTGAAGACGTAGACAACCGCACTTGACCGCAGGAAGCGATCATCTTTGTTTCTCTCCACTAAACAAACACGTGTCCATTTTTTTATATCAATGGCACTACCGCGATAAAAAATAAATCCCCACGAATATTAAATAATAATAATTATTTATAGCACAATAAATGTATCGCCCAAATATCAATTTATGAGAAGATTACAATTATTTTTCTGCGGGAATAAGATGCTACTTAAGATAGTGTTTTCATTCATTTCCATCCATCTCGTAACGCTCGGAAAGTCAAATGCTTCCGGAGGAGTTAAAGGCTGATACAAAACAGCGGACAAAGAACAACAATGAACCCTTTGAGCATCGTGCCAAGCTGTCCGTGAGGATGTAAGACCCCTCTGATGCCATGAAGGACTATTTTTGTCTAAATCGGGCCCCTTCTACATATCCCCGTACGGTCCAGAACGACTTTCACCGATGGCACGCGTCCGTTTAGAAATCCCGGCTTTGAAAGGGGGTGAACACACACACACACCCCGCGGAAGCGCACATGCGTCCTTTGCTCTTATTATTCGCCGCACACATGCCACCACCCCTCCTCGACTTCGCGGTGACCGTTAGGATTTGGATGGGCTGCTTTTAAGTACACCGGATACTTGGATGGTCTCGCGGCAAAAAGTAATTATTTATCTCTAAAATATTTTTCTCCAAGATGATCATAAAAAATGTTTGTCTTCAACTTTTATTTATTAAATTTGTTATTTTTCTGATTTTTTTGAAAGTCGCTAATAATAAATATAAGTAACTACACTCTTTAGTTTCACAGAAGCGATATGAATTTTATCCATCTTGATCATCGAGTAGTCTTATACAGAAAAAAATAAGTGTCAAAGCTTATATACTTAAATGAACGTGTTTAGTGTTTCGTATATACGCAACAATTTATAATCTTCTTAGAAGAATTTAATAATTTGAAATTTCAACAATATTATAGTCTTATAATATTGTAATTGTCACCTCAAGAATATATAATTATTTAATTCTACTTTAAGAAAATTATAATCCTTGATTTAAAAATGTTATTTTTTTATTTAACATTGTTTCTTTTTCATTCAAGAAAATTAAATCTTAAATCAGAATTAAGAATATATTTTTCTTGATTGAACTATATAAAATGGCTTCATTCAAGTAAACAATTATTCAAGCAATTATATTTTTCTTAAATTAACACAATATAATCTCATTTCAAGATTTCCACGTTAAAACTAAATATATTTCCAAAACAAGAATGTCCTTTTTTTCTGTGTATAAATGCATAGTTTAACATTCGTGATTTGTGTACAAGCGATATAATTTATATATATCACATAATAAACGTACACGATTGAATCGTTCGAGAATATCGCGCATCGCGACCGTTATACGTCAACTGCTTTTCACTTTGGAAACAACGCCCACGTTCTCCGTTTCGACAATAGAAAAGATTCGATTGCATCAACGTTTACTAGACATTGCCAAAAAGTACCGCAAGACGCTGCGTAGGTCGCAGCGACTGCTGCAACCCCCAATGAAGCCATGCATCTTCCCCTTTGGTAATAGGAGAGCCGCGCGTAAGCTTTTCCAGTTGCCGAAGGGGAGGAAATCGCGCCAAGGCAAAGCCATCTCTGTCTTAAGGAGCTCGCGGGGGAAAAATAAAGGGAGCCTGAAAGGGGGGAAGAGAAACGTGGCGCGAGCGAAGAAACTGGTAGACGGGGAGGGGGAGTATCCCGCCCCCGCTCGTGTGGGGCACGCGCTCGCCACGGACCCGTAAAGGGAAGTCCACACCTGCCCCTGCGGCTCATTGTGTGCGCCAAAAAACCCGACGCGACCCCTCCTAGACAAAACTAGAAGACCGCCGTGGAAACGAGGGGTCGCGTGGATCAGGCAGCATCTGCTGGAATCTGCAAGGGGAGGGATGCTACGAGGGCGATAGGTTATTATTGGCATTGTGCTTCGGGGTGCCGGCGGTGACGACGTAGCACATGTGCGTACATACGCGAATCGCGCTGTGTGGCACCCTGAATGTATACGTGTGCATTTGTCTTGGCTGCCGATGGACCGTACGTAAAGGTACACATGCATCTGTCCCCGTGCATCGGTATCCAGCGACATCAGAAAGCTTCCATCTACGTGAATTTGACTCTCACTTTTAATAAATTAATTTTTCGATATAAAAAATAATATTTTCTTTCTATAATTTTTATTTTTATTAATAACAATTTCTTTCAGAGTTAAATAAAGATTATAAAAAATATAGCATTTTAAAAAATAATTTGTTCGACTTGAAGATGTGGGAAAAAATATCGATTACTAATTATTTTTAATTGTTTGTAATAATTTATTGTAATTGAATCACTTAAATACGAGATAGTTGAGGAAAAACAGTGCTATAAACAAAAAGAAAATGACTCGAAATAGCTATAAATAATTTTAAAAAACATGATGTAAGTAAATTTGAAATATGTTTAAAATTAAACGTTATCAAGATATTATTAATACAATTGTTGAACAAATAAATGACAAACGAAAAAGTAATCACTACAACTATATAATAAGCAATTTTAAAAAACAGTGCAAAAGAATTTTAGATACCTTTGAAACTTGAAAACTGTTTGGCAATTGTGTAAATATATTATAATTTCAATTATAAGCGTATTTATAAGTGAAATAAACTACAAACATTTTAAATCAAGATAATTCAACGATTTTTTAATCTTAAAGTCAGGCGAATTATTTTTTATATGACTTCGAAATTATTGTAATAATTTAATCAAAATATTATTTTCTACTTTATTTATTAACTTAAAACTTAATTTATTAAAAATGTGAGGTGTCGAATTCACACACAAGTCTATTATAATAGTCTCGTGTTAACCTAAATATGTTTCCCGACTATCAATCATACATACGATTACATCCTTATGATAGGCAACTTTCTTGCATAATGTGACAGGCTCGACGAACCTTACATACTCGTTACAGATAACTGCCCGTAAGTGCGCGGTACTGATTTTTCGCATAGTATATCCGCGTTTCATGACGTTAACAAGTGTACAATCGATATTACGCCAGGAACCTTGCACGAACGAGTATGAAATTCTTCACGAACGAAAAAAACGAAATTATTTTGCGACCAAACATCGATCGCCCATATCATATTTTATAGCTACGGTAATTTTGTAATTTTTCCCGCGTAATGCTGCAAATGAGTCCACTATAAATTATCATAATTTCATATTCGCTCGTTAATTTACGCGTTCTTTCGATATACCTGCTTGTTTGCGGAGCGCTCGAGAGGCGAAATGAAATCGCACGGCGACTGCTGGAACACACGGCGCTCGTTGACCTAATAATACACTTCCCGGCTATCAATCATATTCATGCGTAGAACTCCTAGTACTGGTATATATCGCAACCGGCAACTTTCTTGCATAATGTGACAAAGGCGAGGATTTCTCCGCGTGCGCGGGCGGCACGTAATTCGCTAACGTGGACAATTCAATCAGAGGTCGATAAGAAGTTACGTTCGCGTACCGAGTACATTTCGCCCACGTCGATTATATCTCACGTTCTACTACTATATTCTCGCCATCGAACAACATGTTTAATATGTTCTCGTTGCAACAACTAGGATTTAACGTCTGAAACGGTTTATCTTTTCCTTGATATATATCTGATTTATAGAAAATATCTGGAGCAATATTAAAAAGTCGAAAGTATATTGATGGCTTGCTAAACTATAATTCGCTGAAAGTGCAACCATCAGTCGAGGCCAAACATATATTCGCGATCAAAGAAGCTCGATAGATGATTGTTTCGAGCAGCAACGGAAATCTCGATTACTTGGCGAGAGACTGACCCAAGGGTGCGGCCACAAAGGGCGGCAGCGGTATAAACGGAAGTGATTGCAAATCTTCGCGGAGTTCTCGAGTGCCCAGGTGCACGATGCGGAATAATGAGTTCCTCATATCGGATCTAGATACTTTATTTCGTGACCCATACGGGCGCTCTGCGTCGCCTTTTCTACGCGTAAAAGAGAAAACGGAAGGAGAATCGTACTCGAGCCAATCAACGGGAGCGTTAATGGAAACGAGGACTTCGCTCTCTTCCTCTCTTTCGCATTTACCTGCGTGTCGTCGTCGCATCGTCCGATCCGGAAGGGGTTCGAGGCTCCGGTAGAGCTCGAGAGTCTTGCGAGGAGGAAGGCCACTTCAGGTTCTCAGGACGAAGCGCGTGAGAATCGAAACGGTGAATTGAATCGCCTCGAGAACAGACGCGTTCTTCATCGTCGCCGCAGGGGCGCCCGTGTTTCACGTAGGAATTCATTACTAACCACTCTTAATGCTTCAACAGGCTTTCTCATCGTCGCGAGAAGGGATATATTATATTATTCTACTCACTGAGTCCTCGAGAATCAACGACATACGTGAAAAGACCGTTGGAATAATTCGAGATCGGATGTTGATCACGAGGAATGCGTCCCCCTTTATCCCTACACGGAGGTAAAAACCTGTTAATTAAATTTATTTTTAATTAATTTTAATTCAAATTCGAGACATTTCTCTCTTTGATATGTTATTGACCCGCTACCGATCATTTGATCAAATATCATATTACCTAATTAGGCAATAAAATGTAATGATAAATTATTCATGGATTGACTGTTGATAGATACAGAAATAGTGTTTGCCAGAATAGCAGACTGATTGCAACCGTTAAAGGGCGACATATTGATGGGGGGATCATCGAAGAGTATTGAGAAGGGGGGGGGGGTTGTCAACAAAAGAAAGGTTACAGAACGCCAATGCACACGCAACGTGGACAGATGCATGTGCACCTTTTGCGTTTGGTCCATTGAGATGTGTGCCGGCTGTTTTCGTATATTTATAAAAAAATTACTTTGTTTAACAAAATTGTATTTTGTCTAAAATTTTTAAAATACGTTAAAGATGTAAACGAGTGTTTAAGAATTTTCTATCAATAGATAGTGAAAAAATATTGATCATAAAAGAATAATTAAGTGTTAAAACAACCTCATGCACGAGAACATCACACTCAAGGAAATCATATCCGAGAAAAGAGCGATTAAGAGCCGCGGATGGTAGTGCGTAAATTTTAAAGATTAGTAATTCGCGAAAATTAAAACGCGTTTGAAAGACATATGCCTATATTTTACTTGGTGCATAAACCAAGATATAGATTCTTAATTCCGAGAATACTATAGGACCCCTCTTTATCCTCCCTGAAGAGACGTAATAATTAAGTGTATTTTTCATTTGATCATATTTAGTATTATAGCATTATTATAGTATTTAGTATTATAGCATTTTTAAGAGAAAATTACTTTCCATAAGTCATAAATGTAAAATGACCCAGATCAAATTATCAAATGATCAGATATATATTAGCAATGAAGAAAATATTTTACATTAACATTTTTTATTATTAATATTCAAAGAATCCATAAATTATTTTTATTATTGATATTCAAAGAATCCATAAATTATTTTTATTATTAATATTCAAAGAAATCCATCCATAAATTATCCAAGAAATTCAAATTTAATTTAGAGATACATAAAAAAGATATTTTCTTTTTCTTTACTTTAATGAAAGAAATCGCTTAGTTAGGTATTGCTTCTCTTGAAACGCTATAACTTCCATGAGGAACCGGTCGATAAAATTTTTGCAGCTCGGCAGCCACTACGATCGTATCACGCGCCAGTTGACATCGGCTTGCAACACGTATCAGCCTGCGAAATAATTCATCCGTCAGAAGGAAGATCCGCGGCGCTCTTCCGCGCTGCCATTTATGGACGAGGCTCGGGGCGGTCTGTTGGCTGGACAGGCTGGACGGAGCTGTATCAGCAACATGCTGGAGTTGTTGCTGCAGCAACAACTCGTGAGCCCACGCCAGTCTCTCCAGCGCAATCCGCGGAGCGATTGTCCACCGTGATCGTGCCCGGCCGACTATTATAGCGGCGTTGATAGGAGGATTGTCTTACGCTTTGTTGCTTGGGTGTTTAAGACCGCACTATTATGTTTCCAGAGCGCGAAAGACTAGGAAAGAGGGCGGGGAGGGGGGAGAGAGAGAGACCTCGTCCTAAGAAGCAAAGGCGCGAGAAAGAGAGCAGAGAGCAACACGAGGAACGAGACACCACAGGCGGTGCGAGGTGAATTACGAGCGTACGTGCACGCACACTAAATGCACGCATGTGCACAGGAAGAAGAGAGATGGCAACCTCCACTAATGAGGATCAAGCTGACCTAAACAACCGAGAGCGCGTCCGAAGATCTGTTTCGTATAAACTTTTTCCGTTTTCTCCCACTTTGCCCGAGGGTTGCGAGATCTTGCAATGGCAAAGCGGCTTTAATATGTGCCGTTAGAATCGCATTAGCGGCTCTAGCGCGTTACACATCATTAATAGTTCCGCGGAGGATTGGAATCGGGCGTAATCGTATTTGCGACTCTGGTAATTAATGCTCGAAATGTTGAGCTTGGTGATTTCTTACGTTGTGTTTATCTCTTAAGTATAATGAATACTCTGTAATAAACGCGTAAGTTTAATCCCCATGAAATTAAATAAGGAAGTTTAAGTTTCTATTTTATTTCTGAATTTTATCATAATTGAAAAAAAAATTCAAAAATAAAATAGATAAAATTATGATAAATAATTATGATAAAATTAGAATATTTATATCATTTATAAAATGAAAATATTTTTTGAACATCTTTCTTACGAATTTATTGTATATTTTTTTACGTTGAATATTCTTGAAAATTAATTATATATTATCAAGAATGTAAATCAGGCTTCAAAAGTCACAGGTTTTCCCATCTTTTTCTGGAAAAATAATGAACGTAATGTACACGTGGAGCCTCCCGCTTGCGTAAACGGTAGCTAAAAATATTGATACATATAGGTTTCAAAGAAGCTCATTCAGGTTGTACATCTATTCAGCGTTCGTTGTGAGTCTGATAGATCCTTGAAATCTCCTCGCGCTATTCACTAGCAACCGGACCCAGTTAAAGCGATAGTGTCGGACCAGGAGACCGTAATCTCATTGGCCACGCCAGGATGGCGGTCTCACTGATCCAAGCGTTGATCACGGCGCTTCCGACTCGCGCCACATTGTCCGCGGGTGCAGATTTACTGCGTTTCCTTGGATTTACGATTCCTCGCTCATGGTACGCCAGACTTTTCTCGCCAACGCTCCTTTTTTCCCCGTTCCAAGAGCTGCGAGCAAGACGAGCAACGCGACATAATCAAGGACATCTTTTGTCGCGAGTCTTAAGCTTCTGGACTTGCCTCCGATTTTCACCTCTGCAACTTGAAATGAAGCTAATTCTATGACGAGAAGACTTATCGTTGTGTTTTGATTTACTGAAGCATCAAGATGGGGAGGATTTTAACTTAATGTTATACAGAAACTAAAAGAATCTATTACAAGTGATGTAAGAGTTCAATTGCGAATTTAAAATAGTGTCATATATTACCACCCTAACAGTCTAAAATAGACGAATAGCACGTGCATAAATATCAATGCGAGATTTATTAAAACGAGAGACTTTCAATCTATTATAAAAATTAGTGTATATGAGCGATTGTAATTAATTATGTTTTTGCGAATAAATATTAAATTTAAAAACATTTTTATAAATGCACAAGTACGGAATATTATAACAATAAAGTCAACTATATCAACTTTATATTAAAGTATTTTTCGAATTATTGCTGAAATTACTGCTCATAAAATAAATTTAAAAAAATAGAAAGACTTTTAATACGTCCATATTATTATAAAAATAAACTATTGCATTAAAAATTAATTTGCATTATAACATGCAATTTTCCACAAATTTTTTAAATTTAGTAAACGATAAATTAATAAGTAAAATTAATTATTTTATAGAAATTTAATTTCCTATGGAGGGCAGATTAACGAAAGTAAATAAAAATAAAAATTTAAAGTGCTACAGGTGCCACGAAACGAAGAATGTATAAGGCCGCAAAAATCCAACTCGTTCGCAAGGAGAATACAAATCCGACGACGGAGGCACGAGTTTCATCTTCGCTTCATCTCCGGGTCCGCGAATTGAGAACCATCGCGCGGAGTCGCGTGGTGTCGACCGTTCTCATCACCTGCCTTTTCTACTTACAATGGCGAGAGTGCCCGTTCGGCTAGGTGAGCCGAGGTGGGCACACATCATCCCCGATCCGGGAAGCCACCCCTCTTCATCCGCGTACATCCTCATTATATGTTGGCCGCACCCTCCACAACCGTGCGCGCGTGAGCGACGCATTTACACGCGTTTGTGCGTTCATCGTGGATGGCGAACCCTTCGCAAACGCACACATACGCAGCCCCACGTACGAGGTACAGAAAGGCAGAGATTGACAATGCAGGGGGCCCACCTGCCCCCTACCCCAACACGGACACGCGCCCCGCGGTAGCACCTGGCCCTTCTCGTCGTCGGGATGGTGCGCTACCGTCAAGCCTACTCTTCGGATTCTGCGCGGAACACATACGGCCGGTGCCGATGCAACAAATAAATCCTACATTACGAATCCATACCTGCGCGCTTGATGCCACGCGGATGTTGGCCCTTTTAGGTGGTCGATGATGCGTAACAATATTCTTTTTAAGGACAATCATTTGAGAGTGTCGAGAAATTTGATGAAAAAAAAAGATATTTTTTTAAGGATAATCATTTGAGAATGTCGAGAAATTTGATGGAAAAACAAGATATTTTCTTTAAGGACAATCATGTCGAGAAATTTGATGGAAAAACAAGATATTTTTTTAATTCCACGTGCCTAACTGAAGTACTTGGCAATTGAAAATATTCTCCGATTTACTAATAATGATTATATCTAAGTATGCGAGTGATAAAATTCATTCCAAGAAATTTTAAATCAATTTTTTTGTACGAAACGTCAGCAGGAGCAGTTACATATATTAAGAAGACGTTAATAAAATAATTATTACAATTACGAGGCAAGCACAGGCTCAATGTATGCATGAAATCTCTGTCATGACGATGAAGAAAACCGCGTTGCCGGTATCAGGTTGCCAGGCCGACACACGGGCGGCCTCCTCTTCTTGTCGGTCTTCTTCCCCTTCGTCCCTTTGCGCGGCTGTCATTTTGCGACAGGAACGGCGAACCGTGACGCTAATTCTACGGCCAACGTCCATCAGGATTATCAATTAGCGCGAATGAAAACGAAGACGCCTCTCGAGCAGGAACCGGCATTGCTGAAGAAGTAGGCGCTCATTTTACTTCGGGCGTGAAAGCGCTCAACAACGTCAATTATCCTCCCTCGCTCATCACGAGTGGTATTGCAAAAATAATAAGAAGCGACGAGAAGAAATCTCTCGCGATTTTCAGAGGGTTTGAACTGATTATCACGGATCGTAAAATGTTAAAAAAATTATAAGAGTGGAAGATGCGAATTGATTGTGAAGTAAACATTGTTATTGCGATCCGACGTCATTGTCACTGGACCGCCTTGATCTTTACCATCGCACCGGGTGGGAGAATCGATCTGCATTCTTCGCATCGATTACTCCCATTACTCTGGAGATTGCGACCTCGTGCTAATATCAGCCGATGTACACGGGCACAGGTACACACGTCGAGCAATTATAATACTTCCATCGATACGAGCGCTCGATTACCGTGATTAAATATTTAGAAGTTTAATTAACCAACAGTTAATTACAATTTATGATATGTATGCGTCTAATGTATATCCTATAATTATGATGATTATCAAAAAATTCATTTATAAGTTCAAAATAAAGGACCCCGCGGAATCCTTATGGAAAATGGCTTTCGGTCAAATGTTTCGAAACTTTGCAAAAAGATAGTTCTCAACATGTAGATTAAAAGTGTCCATGGGCTCTAAAAATTCGAGATTTTCAGCTACAGTCATCCAAAGTGGTAGATTTTTGAATTTCTGCAGCATATTCCGAATCGGCAACGGTAGCTTATCTTAGTTGGGTGAGGTTTTATAAAAAAGACACCCCACAGTCTTGTCTTAACTGACCGGACAAAAAAAAATAAAAAAAAAACAAGAAAAAAAAGTAACTCTGCCATTAATAGTTCCAAGCCTGTATTTAAAAAGAGGAGGATAAAATAACAAATACATGTATATATTTTCAATTTGTCACACACACACACACAATTAAGGCAGTCTACTTAGCACAAAAAATCATAAATCAGATAGTCTTGATAATTCGCATGCTTCCTACATGCCTATGTTTCTTAAATTTTGAGGACTTATAACTTTCCCCAACGTAAAGTTTTTCATAGGGTGTTTTGGAAAGCTTTCGATCGCAACTATACAAATATGCAATCAAAAAAGTGCGAAGTTCTGACCCAAAAATCAACCTTATTGTTCAAACTCTTTAAAAAATCTACTTTGGATGACTGTAGCTGAAAATCTCAAATTTTTAGAGCTTCATGCCCATGAACACTTTCAATCTATATGTTGAGAACTATCTTTTTGCAAAGTTTCGAAACATTTGACCGAAAGCCATTTTCCATAAGGATTTCGCAAAGTCCTTTTGGTGAATGAAACAATTATGCCTTCGCGGTTAGAAACCGATCAATTCTCTAAAAGCCTTAGGAGCCGCGTATTATATTTTATTCTCAGAGATTCGAATTATATTTGCTGCTTGCACGCGATGAGACACTCGAGAAGGATATATCAAGCGATTCCGGTGCTTTATCGCTCATTAGAAGGCTACTCCGACGCGTGTACATTACAGAGACACATGATCCCGAAAAGAGACGCGACCTCAACCGCGAATATCCCGATCTAACTGTACCGGTTGCCTATACCTTCCCGGCTATCGAGGATATCAAGTTCGTCCTCGATCAGGTTTTCCGACTAGACTACGCGTTTACTTATTCCAAGCGCGCGTATCCGCACGAGTTCCATTGAAGGGCTATTCCAAGGGCCTTATTTCACACATACACATCGTCGTAAGGGTTGAACTCGAGGACGGGGAGTCGTATCGTAAAGTATGTATCTATCGCGACTGCAATTTTCGGCCGTAACTCAATTTATAAACGATAACATAAATTCCCGATTTAATTCCGGCCACCCAGCTTCGCGTATAAAAACTCGGTGCTAAAGGCCAAAGTATGTAGGACGCGCGCGTGCGAGTTCGGTACACCTGAATGCTACGTGCATCCGAGAGAGTCGACAACGTTCCCGACGAGTCGCGCGCCAAAATTATACGCATTTAAACTGTCGAACACAATAAAACGCGTCGCATTCCGCGATACGGTATCGAGGAGAGGCCCTCGCGTAATCGTGCACGCAACATTGTCGGGACGCGAGGCGATCTCTCCGACGACGAGAAATTTACTAAAATCATACGGATTTAAATTTAAACGCGCAGTAACGTATTTCACGCGATACAATATGATATCGCGTGGCAACCACGTGGATTCCCCGCAACAATGTCGAGACGTTGTCTCGACGATTTCTCCGTCCCCGGGCCCGAAAGGAGAGACTATACGAACGGTCAATACTTATTCGATCGCAGAACGGTATTAAATGGCGAGCTACCGAGGAACTTGGCGCGAGTATCGATGCGTCTTCGAATTATTCTAATGTCATGACGCTCCTACCGTTGGCGAGCTCGATTTATCGGCGCCTCGAGATACGCCGATATCTACATGCGCCACCTTTCTTTCTCTCCTCTCTCTCTTTTTGTCGTCCTACAAAGAAAGAAAGAGCTCGCGATAAGATCCTCGAAGACTGTCTTGGCTTGCGTCATGATATTTCAGAGCATGTATCGCGCTACTAATACCGAGAAAAATTATTATTTTATTATAATATTATTAAATTTTTTTATTATACTATTTATTATACGCTTGTAATGGTTTTTTTTTCATTGAAAAATTCAAGTATATCACATAGAATAATTTTGTTAACATTTAGTCACTTTAAGCGCGCGAATATTTATTTACAATAATTTCGGCTACTCTAGAGAGCAATTTGAGAGTATAAAATTCAAGAGAAATGCGAGACACAATGTTTCTATCGTCTTGGTCCGCTCGTGCGTTTGCCGGTACCGAATCTCTTCCACGCGGTTGAAATAGGTCGCTCGTAAAAGTCGCGCTATAAATTCACCCTGAGATCGGTGTCACCGTGGAAATCTTATACAGGGGAGACGCAGTCGTAAAACCGACTGCCACGATTCCACAAGGTCCGGAGAGAGAATCTTCCTCCTCCTCCTCCTCCTGCTCAATCGTCCACGAATCTGTATTAACGCGCTCCGTTACTTTTTAGCGATTTTATGAGCTCGTCCTGACGCGAATTATGAGTATGAATGTTATTTACATGAGAAACCCTTGAGATAACTAAATTACGGCGAGTATTTGAGGCCGGTTAGTGTTTTATAGAACCAGATTATAAAAATATTATTTCCATATCATTTAGTTTTAACATCCAATAATAATGATATAAATTGTATAACGTTATTTTAAATATATAGATCCAGACTTACATGAGATTCTTAATAATCGGGATGTCAAAATTTACATGAGACTCTAAACATATTTCAAATATTGTCTCGATACGCAATCATGATTTTGCCCGCAAGTATTCGAAACGATATCTGCTTTTAACGTATCTCTACCTCGAAGATGGCAGCTGGCTTTCGATGGCACGCTTCCATAAGCAGTTAAGAAGAGAGGGGATAGTGCGCTTTACACATCAATTCTATTGTGTCGCGATTCGACTGTATAAAATAAATACGATATATGATTTATTTAAAGTGTGAAAAATAAAAAAATTTTAACAGCTGATTAATAAGTCGATTAATAAATTAATCAATCCTTGTCTGTTTAAAACTGCAAACTTTAACAAGGAAATGGGATAAGATACGGTATGTTTTAGATTTTTTAAAAATTATATCTAGTAATGAAAACAATGTTACACGCTTGATTTAATCAAAAATATCGTAGCATATCCTTACATAGAAAAAGTAGAGAAAAAAAGTGGAGAAATCCGTTAGGCCTCGCGTAAAGATTTGACTCGGAGCCAGGTAGACCCGGACGCGGGCTCTTTCCGGACCGTGCACGATTGAAAAAAGTCATCGCTCCTGTGACCATGCGACGAAAATCTCGACGGGACGATGTTCCCTTGTTCTTTTTAAAGTTTAAAGACGGCCCGGTACATATACGTGGTATATACCTTATATACGTTCGGGAGTCCCCGAAAATATATATATATATATATATATATATATATATATATATATATATACGTACGCAGCACGGTCATGTCAAAGACGCAACCTCGCCGGGGCCTTAGGCCTCCGACCCATTCAAGAACGTATACCTCGTACAGGCATTTTGTAAGCCGCGAGCACAATAAAGCCAGCCAAGCTGAAAGGTACCTGCCGCCCGAAAGGTACCTCTCCGAGGTCCTGGACACCTGCATCAGGAGAGACTTTGATTTTTCTCCTGCCGCTGCGTACTTGCCGAATTTGTCATTCACCCTGGGCCAAGGCGCGCACTTCGTGTTAATGAACCCTCAACCCCTTGACATTGCTTTTCCCAGGTGAATTAGACGAAATGCGGTTAAGTTGTAAAGTACCTGCGTATCTTATTTTATACCGGAATTAAAGCTCTACTATTTTTATTTAAAAGGGGAGAAAATATATTCGCGACAGAAGAACATTTTTATTGTTCAAAAATGTAACATAATGAAAAGAAAAATATATATTTTACAATCGATATTTTTACTATTATATTCGAGAAATTTAGAATATATAAAAAAATTTTTAATGTTTAAAAATCATGGTTGGATTTTCAGAAATACAACAACTAAAAAGACGAAGCTATCAGAGTGCGCTGTTTATTAAAAATCTTGTGTGGAATCAATAGCGAGACACATGTGAAGGAGCTTAGCCGACTTAACCGGAAATTCATGGGTACATGTAATCCTATTGAAAGTTAGGACGTAAAAAAAGACAAAATGCCGACAATGTGCCAACATTAACCAAATCTGAACAAACAAGCTGCCGAGGATACTTTCTCTCTCTCTTTTATCCTCGACCAGCTGGTCGAGTTCAAACAGTGTGAGACTAAAAGTCATACAAAATAGAAAGATGCAACAGCACACACAAAACTTATAATATATATAATAATAATAAATAAAACAAGATAAAAAGTATAACATATATATAATAAATAATTAAATGTTGTAAAAGAAATCCTAATATCTAGTTCACCCAATATCTAATATCAAAGGCAAAAATGACAAAGACAAAGAACAGAATATCTCGATTAAAAAATCGTTTAAGATTAATGAATAATGCTAACGGAAATTATAAGTCCATTAAATCCATATTTACTTAGGACTATTTTTCAGTCACGCACATGGCCAAGTCGTGTACCGATAAAATCTCGAATCCACGACACGAAAAATGCGAGTTTGGAGTCCACAGATCCCTCGAGACTCTCAATGCCTAATCGCGGAATTTCAAAGAATTTCAACACCGGTCGACTGGACGACGAATCGATTACGCTGAGATCCGATAAATCGCGGCACCATGGCACAAAATTCTATTATCTATCGTAGGCGCGGACTTCGGCTGTCAGACCCTTTCCTTTCTCCTTTTCCGTGCTGGCAACTGGTGAAAAATTAGAGGCCCCGAGGGCCCGTGCAAAGGCCGTGATTCTTTTAAAGGTTCTGATCGATTTATATACTAAATGCTCGTGGATATGCGATCGGTTATCTGCGATCTCTAATGTTTCATACGAATTGACGCGCGTAAAGAATAAATAAAATGCTATTCCAGAAGAACGCGTCATATTTCTAATATTAGAAAATTCTGAGATCATGAGATATTTACTTGCCATCCGATGCATATTAAAATTATTAATTAGCAATAATTTCTAAAGTTTTCTGTCAATAAAATTTAATATTATTAATATTAATTAATATTTAATATTATTAATGAAAATATATTTTATACTTCGATTAGAAAAAAATAGTTATCTCGAGGTAAAACTAAGAGGGGGCGATAAAAATTGAGGACGAGAGTCAGAGAAAGGAACGGAGCAAGGATCGCCTAGAAGAAAGAATAGCGGAGATAAATGCGCCGATTATCATGGCCGGTAATGTTCTCGGAAGCATGAAACGACGACGCTTCTGAGTCCCGTTTCAATGTCGCCTTAGGCGACCGTCACATCGGGCTAATGATCGCACCCGCTCGCTCGGCGAGAATTTGTTAACATCGTCCCCGGTATTTCGGTGGTCACGCCGGCCAAGATCAATTAATCATCGTCCGATATAATCCCAAAATGAAAAAAAGAAAAAGTATCCCCGCGCGCTAATCACTCGCGCGATCTATCCGCCGTTAATTTGCCATAACGTGCCCGAAGACATTTTTTATCGGCCGGCCTGAAAAAGATCGCCACGACCATCTCGATTTAAGTAGCATGACGAATGACAAGTCACGCGGCATCACCACTAATTTAAATTATTGCCGATTAATCACCATTTTCATTAATTTAATTATGTTAATCGTCGGGACGCACAAACTGATTTAATGATAGCAAGAATGAAAGGATGTTATTTTTATGAAATTTGGGACTAATTCGATTGTCCTGATTATGAAAGATCCTAGAAAGAAATTTGATGATTTAAAACAATTGGAAAATTAGAAATATACCGATTTAATAAGAATATAATTTTGAATGAAATTTTGATCATTTATTTTATATAGATAGAATATTGGTGAATAAAAAAAGAATTGACTAATTTTTTTATCTAACGAGTAGTTGGATCGAGATTTGGTGTGAAACCCGGTTAATGATGTTCGGGTTAAGTCCAGTCCAGGTGCCGCCCAGTCGGTGAGATGTTGCTCTTGGTGAATCTGATCAAGCCTTGCTCGTGCCATTGACCGCCATTGACTCCCTCACGTGTGCGACACATTGGACGATGCGTTGTTCGAATTTATATCCGCGTGGAAACCACGGAAGGAAGAATGTGCCAAGAATCTTGCTTCCTTGTAGGAAACATGGAAGATACTTTGTGGCTTCATCGAAGCAACATTTAGTTGCAAAAAATGTAGCATGAACGTATAAAAAAAATAATAAAAAGTAAATAATATAAGTAATATAAATTTACTCGCCAAAAATATGATAATAAATTCACAGGTTTCATAGGAAATAAACGAGCTATAATCTTACTTTATCAAAATGATAATCTTGCAAGATCATGCGGCGCAAAGATAAGAAAGGGTCGACGATGCTCGACAGTGATTCTGGATCGCCTTCGGAATAAAAGCGATATTCAGCATCGAGGAAATGATGATGTAATAAATAAGACAAGAATATAATCTAGATTATGAGGCGTAGAACGTCCGAATTATCCGATGCGCGATCTTGCCAGCATTCGGAGATTGCAAGACGCGCGACAAACAAGCCGCAGAAATCTCAATATTGCCAACAATGAAATCCGCAGAACAGATCCTAATTCGCCGATACCGAAGGCTTGAGAGAAAGCTCGCGAAAGAGCGCGCAGCCGCCCTCGATAGGCAGCGCGGCGCGAATAAATTAACGTGGCAGTTAAACATATCGAGACAGCGGGCGCGTATAATCGCGCGTATGTCGTAACGCACCCATTGTGCGTGGCGCAAGAACCGGCTCCGAGCGCGTCCGATCAGACGCGATCGCGTTGAAGGAAGTCTGAGTCTCATCGTGCGTCTCTCGTGCATAACCCCGCACCCTCGAAAGGGTGGGAAGTTGGTGACTTTTGCGCGTAGACGCATCGTAGATGCATCGTGCCCGATGCAAGTAAACCGCGCAAGGTGAGAGGAAAGTCACACGCCGGCGGACTTGATGAAATCGTAGGTGTTGGATCGGAAAGTTGACATCGCGCGAGAGAGGCAGACGAAAGATGGATCAACAAAATTGGCGAATTTAAAAAAATGTCTATTTCGGAAAATTTTTGAAAACTAAACTCTTAATCTTTATTGTGTGATCGCCAGCAAATCTCGATAATATTTTTCTGCGAGATAAGCTGAATACATGCGGCAAAAAGTAGACTATATCAGCGAAATTTCGGATTTTTGTCAACCTTAAAACGAGATCTTGAAAAGTTTTTTAAAGCCTCCTTAAATATCTTAGAATCAACTTCTGATACATCCACAATTAAAAAATCACATCTAATTGAATTGTAATATTTAAATGCTTTGATCGAAACAGATAAACTTTTTTTAATTTTATATGAATCATCTAACATATGCAAATTGGAGAGTATTTTCGATCACAAGAGGATGACTTTTGGCGAAGAAAGAAAAAGAAAAAGGAGAGACGAAGAGTCTATGAAGAGACATCGGGCTCATTGATCGTAGCTTTCGCGAGTTTCTCTCCAAAGGTGGTCCGCGATTAAATGTTGGCGCGAAACGCTCGAGCGTGTACCATCGGAAAGAACGCTAAGAATTACCCATCTGGTCAACACCACGCCCGTTCACCGATACTCTCGCGTCGGGATCCGACAATAAAACACGATATTTACACACCAGGCGTATACTATAATTGGCGATATAAGGGGCCTGCGATCCCGCGGTAGACGATGCCTACAAGTGTAATCCATTAAGATGCACCCGCTTTGTTTCCTCGTCGGTGAATGAGCGCGCAACCACTGCCATCGAACGACTAGAATTTCAAAACATATAATATAAAACACATATATGCACGTTGATTTGTCTCGCATACATTTAATTTTGTTCCAATGTCGCCGATTATAAGGGATATTTCTCTTCTTCGCAAGCAAAAAGCAGAGCAAAAATATAAAAACATGTGTCATTTTTATAGTACAGTGAATGTGTCAGATAATTGAATTATTATCTATATCTATATCTTTATCTATATCTATATCTATATCTATATCTATATCTATATCTATACTATTATCTATATCTGTCTATATATTGTCCAAAAAGAAAAATTTTATAAAAAAAGACATCTTTCTATATAAATCGAGTAATTCTAAAATTACATTATAAAAAGATATGTAAAATTACATAATTTTGTGATATTATTATTGAAGAATATGGTGGTGAAATAAATTTTCTTTAATTCGTTCTCTAATTCAAATCCTTCCAAATTTCATTATATTAGGTATAAATCTCACATCATGCAAAATACACGTGATTCACACTGATAACATCTTACCTTAAATTTTATTTAAAAATGACGTTTACCGCCGGCATTAGCGTTACCCAATGTGCACCACGTGGAGGTTGCCGGTCGGGTTTTGCACATCATGTGTGTGTGTGTATGTGTGTGTGTCACACAGCAGAGATAAGGACCCCGCAATTCGTCACTTCTGCAGTATTTAACGACTCCAAACCCTCTCTGCTATATGTGTGTGTGTTCACTTAAATAATTAGAACGTCTAACAGTACATTTATTATGACTTCTCGAAAAGCGGTTCTACCACAACAGAATTCAATGAGTATAAATTAATTTAGCTCGTTAGTGGACCGCCAGCCGGTGACATGTACGCAAGCACTATCATCGGTAGAAGCTGGCTTGTTAATAATACTGCGGGATAGGACTTTCGTACGCACGTTATGCGTGTCGCATATAACGCAACACATTAACTGGGTCATATTATCGAATTAATTAGCCGTTACAACCGATCATTATGGCAGTCGGCTAATAGCGTATCGATAGTCGTCGCGACACTCTCCTCGGAAATATCCGATTAGCCCATGTCACACAATCGACGCTGTTAATGAAGTCGTTTCGACAAAAAATTGCCATCCACTATAAGCCATGAATGTCAATTGTCATCCAGTATAAGCCATGAATGTCAATTAATTTGATATATAATAATTTGATATATAATAAATTTGAGATATATAATTATAACGATACCAAATATTAAGGAATATCAATCAGGAGGTATATATTTCGCACTTTTATATTTAAATCTTACAATTCAACTGAAATTATTAACGTTTGAAATTGTTTATTCTTTTATATAAAAGAATATATAAAAGAATGAAAGATTATATAAAAGAATGGGTGCTCTGGATGGTTTCCTAAATTTAAAATAATTATAAAATATTATATCAGATTGCATGTGCACAATAGAACGTGCGCGGCGAGTTATACTGGTTACACTCTCGAATTAATTAGCATCGTAACGTGTGTTGCAGACATCGTATAACGATCCGCTAATGATATATCGATATGCATCGAGTGGTTCCAATCGCGAGGCCCACAAGCTATTAAACGCATGTGTCGATACTATTAGCATATATCGTCTGGAATCTAATGAAGCTGTATTAAATAAAAATTATTGCCCGGCCGTATCAATGTTGCTATAATGATAAACAAATATCGTATCTTTAAATCGTTCGTGTGTCGCGATAGAATTTGTCATTTTTTGCATATCGAAAAAATCGAAAGAGAGGAAGGAGAGGATCGATGCATACGTGACCAATTGCTTATTACAATATGTTATTGCGTCAGACATTTATTCCCGAATAATTTATCGTCGCAATCCCGCGGATCTTTATGGCGCCGTAAATCAAATTAAAAGATTTAAGGGGAAAATTCGAAAGTCATGATTTTTGCACGCGATAAAATATCGCGTCGGCTCAGTGTGACGTCTAATCTAAGCAGTACTCCAACTGTAACTTATTAACACTTATTAACACTTTTACCTGACCTCTTCGACGCGTTTCTTTCATATTGAGATAACACATTCGAAATGTAAAAAAAATTATTACAGTCGTCGCAAGAACGCGAAAAAGAGACGTCCGTTCCATTCCAAACGTCAAACGTCTCCTCGTTTAATAACATCACTTCGCCAGCACTTTCAGTTCCCACAGGTCCATTCTCATCAACGTTGGTTCATCGAGCGGTAGCATATTGCTGGTGTTGACAAAAGCCATGGGAGGGTTTCGTGGACCCGTATCATCCCCTTGGGAAAATGAGAAGCACACCCACCAGCATGTAACATACCATCCCTTCGTCCCACCTTCGCAGGATGGGAAACCATGACCACCATCTCATTACTGGTTCCCATGGGTACGCGTGCATTCACGGGGTCGCGTGCGCCGTAGGTCCTCTGGATGCGCGAGGGTGCATCGCATTATGTAATTGTGACGGGCGCTCGCCGCACGCTGCTGCTGCTGTCCGAAGAGCTGCAGGGCCTCATCTCGCGCGTGTGAACGATTTCTATCGTGTTCGCTTGTGCACCGAGTGATTTCACCATTTGGGCGCTCAGCGAGAGGATCGTTAACTTCGGTAGGTGAGACGTACACGGCTTTATTTAATACGATCATTCAATTATTATTATTTTTTAACAATTCATTGTGTATTAGTTCTCCAAGTTAATTACAGTCTACGTTTGCGCATTTTTTTTTATTGTAATTACTTAATCTAATTTCTTTTAATTAGAAATTATATTATTCATTTTTATTATATTATATTAGGTATTATATTAGGTATTATATTTGTTATATTATTATATATATTATATTAGGTATTATATTATTTATTATATATTACTAATTATATTATTATAAATTATATTATTTTTATGGTTAGGTAGAAGTTATGTAGAAGAAATTTTTCATATTATTTATCATTTATGTATATATATTTTCTTCTTTCATCAAGCATTTCGTATGATATAATATGCAATAATGAATTGCTCAATATAATTCAACTGAAATATGTCGATAATCATATTTCATTATTTACAATCGTGCTGGTTATTCATTATTTACAATTATGCTGGTTATTATTCGTGGGTATCATCAGTAATCACTTTTTATTGATGATAAATCTGACAGAAAAATAAGAAAATAAAATAAATGCTAAGACACCATCATTTAGATTTAATTATTTTTATGTCGCGAGATAAGAATTAAAGCAAGGAATGTAAAAAAATAATGGAAAGAAAATTGAGAAGAGATATTTAAATTTTTCTAGAGATAATCGGTCTCATTTCGCATCGTCTTTGGTGATTCTATGCTAATGCTGGAAATTAACATACACGATTTCATAATTCGCCGTTGGCGGAAACGAAAGACGCGAGAAGAGAGAAAGAAACGGAGAGTTTGCGCCGCAGTGTGTCCCCGCCCTCGATATGAATAATTTATCAATTATTCGCCCCGGCGAGAGAGATTAATCGTCTCAGCGGGTATACAAGGAAGGAAGAGAACAGAACTGCCGAGATTGGCGATGCACGGTAGATAGGTCATACAGGCACTTCAATTATTTATTATTGAGCACAGGAGGTTGATGTGCGCATGCACTAATATGCAATGGCATAAAGTTGATTAATGTTCTTTTGATACTTTCTTAATGTGCATCCGACATTGCATGTGGAGTTTTTCCGATTTAACCGAAAAAAATACGAAAATGAGTTATGTTTGGTTCTTTCGACAATATATCAAGTTATACTTTATAAACTTGATAAAAAATTCACGTATTTTTATTATGATTTTTATCGTATTAAATATTTTTATCGTATTAAATATTTTGCTAACATATTTAAATCCTATTTTATATAAAAAAATACGCAAATTGATGTTTTTATACTTATCAATGCACCATTTAAATATACTAATTAATTTAAAAAATATGTAATATATTATATTGATATAATTATGGATATAAATATCAAATTGTAAACTTATTTTGAATGGGATTTGTTTAGAAATTCAAAGTGAAACTATTTTCATGGTTATATAGCAATGTTTATAATAAACCAATAATTTAATACAATACAGCATTATAGTTAAACATATAGAACAATTAATTTTAGTAGATACAAGTAAATACTTCAAAAATCCATATATTGTATTATATTTAAAAGAAGTAGCTGCGATGTTATTAAAGCTATTGAAAAATTTTGGAGTTTTAGATCAGAAATTTCGTGAAAATAATGCAGTTAATGTTTAGAAAATGCATATATCAGCATATATATTAAGTTTGTTGGCAAATGATATTGAAAAATTACAGATAATATTTCTGAAAGTTATCAAATATTTTCGAAATAAACATATAATTGATATCAACATCATAAAAATTGTAAATGATATTTAAACATAACAATAATTCTACAAATTAAATGGCATGATTTAATCAAATCATTAATGAGTTAAATAGAATGTAAAGAGATGCAATAAACATTTCAGTCGTCATTGAAATTAAAAGCAGATTTAAAAGACTAACCATTACTTATTGAAAAATAGTTTAATAAAAAAAGAAATATACACATGCACACTAGAACTATATAAAATATAACAAGCTAATGTGACAGCATTAGCTCGAATCGCGGATATTCTTGTAGAAGAGAAATACCATAATCACGTTACCATTTTACCGCATTTTATTTTCAGCGATGGTGCGAAATTGATGATAATTCCAGGCTGCTTAATCACGGTTGCGTCCGACATCGTAAAGCGTGAGGTATCTCGCGAACTCGCAATTAAATAATCTCGCATCCCCGCGCCAAACGAGACGGTAATTGTTATAATTATGCGCAAGGCTCATTCACTTATCGCGCGATTATTCCGCCCACTTTTCCGTATCGATACGCCACTCGCATTGTTTGCCGTGAAAGACACGCGCGCCTAACGAGTGATTAATTAACATATGTCATCTATTTCTTTTTCTTTTTAGTGAACCCGAGAAATGTAATATTATAAGATAACCCAAGGCGAGTCGCTTTTATAATTATTTCTTATCGCGCGAGGCTTACGCTTCACATCGTTATCGTTAATCGAGTGTTAACAATGACATGACGAAGAGAAAAGAAAAATAAGCATGCATTCTAATAAAGTGTGCAGCAACGTTGCAAAGATAAGAGGGAATCCTTGATCGGTCCAATCGTGGCTTCAATCGATAAATCATACACAACCCGGAACGCATTTCCTCCTGTTTGTCGACGCACTGAGATCGTTTCGATCGAGTGATCGATTGTGCGTTCGGTAATTATACTTCAATTAATAATCAGGTAATTAATCGCGCGAAACAAAGCCTATCATTCGCGTAAACATGACAGAGATGTGTGTAACTGACATATTTTAAAAAAAGTGCACCATTAAATGATGACGAGCGAAAGGCGAGTAAATCGTGAGCAGTTGTCGATACGATAGATTAAACAATTTTTGACACGAGTAATTATTCAAAAGTTAATGATTAAGTCCCTTACATGTATTAATTTGCCAGGTTATTAATAAAAAAATAATTTAATTAATATCTGGTGAATGAAAATTTGACGAATTCGCACGAAATCTTATTCTTCTTAGAACGATAATGAAAGGAAGACTTGAAAATTATCATTTATATGTAATAATAAAATCTAAAATGCACACAACATATATTCTACTATTTTTTACTACAATATTATAAATAACAGACCTAGATTAAAATTTAAAAAAGTGCAAAGAATGCAACTATTAATGTATTTTTCTAATCTAATCTCATCTAGTCTTTAATCTTATTTCACGTTGAAAAAATTTATTAGGAATATATCGGGATATTAGGAAAAATATTTTGATTTAATATACACAAATTTCATTTCAATATTCAGTTATTCTTGTCAGATGTAAGAGTCCCGCGGAGAAACATGGTGTACGAGACGTCACGATTGTAATTCGCGTGCATGTATCAGCTGTAAAGCACGACTCACTTATCCTCGACATTAGATCGGTGTCGGATGCACGTGTGCGCTGACAAACAATGTGCGTAAGCACGGTGCGGGCGCGCCGGTGATAGGATGATTTTAAAATTATTACGGTAACGTGCTCGCGGTATATCTCGATACGGACGACACGTAGAATGGATAGACGCCGTAATGGCCGCTGAGACGATTTCCTATCCGTAGTAATGGAGTGTGGGTGAGAGAGATCGACGCGATGTGGCGGCAAACGCACGCGTCTCTCGATCTCGACTGGCGTGCGTGTGCGTGTGCATGCATTAACGCGTCGGAAGAGCACACCCGCGCCCGAGGCACGCGCTACGCGATGGAGCACGCTCGGAATTAAGGAAATAGTACACCACTGCACTCTCAGATCTTCGTCATCATTCTTCGAGATAAAGTCCGCTGAGACAGTATCGTCTCATTTCCGTCTGCGAGACATTCACCGCGATGTATATTGATATAATCCCCAAAAACTTATCTTTTTAAAAAAAAGGTAAAAAAAGGACGTCATGCACAAATTGTATCTAATTGTTGTCTTGTCTACAAAAATACTGGTATATAAAAATTGCGCCAATTAAAGATAAAAATTTGTACAAGAATAAAAGTACAAGAAAGAAAACTTGTACAAATTAATATAACAAAAAAGTAAAAAAAATTTAATTAAAAAAACTTGGCGTTGCCAATTTAATTATATTATATAGTATATTATTCAGTCTAAAAGTATAAATTTCCAAATATAAATCAATATAAATTAAAAGAAAGAAATTAAGTCATTAAATTTAAATGTTAGACTATAAAATTAAAATGATTAATAAATTAATTAAAATTTATAATTTTTAATTAATTAAAATAAATTAATAATCAGAATATCTGCCAATTTTTTAAATATACAGGGTGTCCCATTTTAATGCCCCACCCCAAATAACTTTCTTATTTTTAATTTTAGAAAAAGATGTTTCAGACAAAAGTTGTATGGTTTCGAGGGGGACATAAGATGGTACCATTAATTTGATCTTGAAGAGTCACATGAAGGTTACGTGAAGATCATTTTCAATTTCTTAAATGGAACACCCTATATATTTTTGCATATTCTTGTAGCTTATCTCGAGAGCTTTCCAAAACACTATAAATAAACATTTTTTCATCAAGTACGTTTCGAGTAATGAGGCTTGAAATCATTTCTTAATTTTACATAAACCATAAAATATCTTGTAAAATATTCATTTTTTGATTATCTTACCTTAATACTTTTATGTACAAAATAATGAGAGAAATCCATTGGTGCAAAGAAAACATACAGTTGTTTTTAAGAAAAAAATATGTAATTTGCAATTAACAATTCCATATTTTTTCTTAAAAACAACTGTATGTTTTCTTTACACCAATTGATTCCTCTCATTATTTTGTACATAAAAATATTAAGGTAAGATAATCGAAAAATGAATATTTTACAAGATATTTTATGGTTTATGTAAAATTAGGAAATTACTTCAAGCCTCATAATTCGAAAAGTACTTGATGAAAAAATGTTTATTTATAGTGTTTTGGAAAGCTCTCGAGATAAGCTACAAGAATATGCAAAAATATATAGGGTGTTCCATTTAAGAAATTGAAAATGATCTTCACGTAACCTTCATGTGACTCTTCAAGATCAAATTAATGGTACCATCTTATGTCCCCCTCGAAACCATACAACTTTTGTCTGAAACATCTTTTTCTAAAATTAAAAATAAGAAAGTTATTTGGGGTGGGGCATTAAAATGGGACACCCTGTATATTTAATTAGAATATGTGCCAATTTTATTGACAACGCCAAGTTCTTTTAATTAAATTTTTTTTTATTATTTTGTTTTATATTAATTTGTACAAGTTAACTTGTATAAGTTTTCTTCCTTGTATTTTTATTTATTTTGTACAAATTTTTATCGTTAATTGGCGCAATTTTTATATATCACTATTTTTTGTAAACAAAACAACAGTGTCAACTGTGCGATTCGCGTATAGATACACGGAGTGCCTCGTTAATGCTTCGCATGAACTTGACGCAAGACACTACCGTGTCTCTTGATTTCATACACCTGCTTGTGTGTCAATAGAATTTAGATAGACAATTTCTATTTGATATTTCTAATAGAATTTTAATCCTATCATTTTAATTCTATTGAGCAAATACAGGTGCTGATTAATTTTTTATTAAATCTATTATATTATATAATAAATTAAATCTTTGATTAAATCTAATATATTAATATGACTGATAATTTGTGATTTATATTTGTTTACTTGCGATGCATTAAATTATGCTATATATTAAATAAAATAAAATTTAATTCAATCAATTGCCTTACGATTTGAGAGAGATATATGATGTGCGTAAAAAATGAAATAATATTAATATAATTAATATTATTTCATTTTTTACGCACATCATATATCTCTCTCAAATAATATTAATGTAATTAATATTATTTATATATAATAATTATATAATTTAATAATTATTAATAATTATAATTATATTAATATTAATAATAATTATTTATAAATAATATTAATATAACAAAATCTCAAAAATAATAATCTAACTTCTTCAAAAAGCGCATATTTTAGCATTAGATCTCGGAAGTACAACAAAGATATGGAAGATTCATATAATATCGCTTGTTGCATCTTGTCAGGTCATAGATTTAACCGTGATGTGTTATCCATTCGTAGCGCGGTCTCTTCTTGCTCGAGCACAGCCCTCACCGATCTTGTCTTTTTCTTCATCCTTATATCTTCATTTTACATATTGACATTCGTTATGAAATGTCAGATATGCTATGCGATTGGAAAAATCTATCGTATGATTATCATTAAATCCAGACATGCGATTGATATATGCGTAATCGCAAAAGGAGAAAGACAAATGAAATCCGAACAGGTGAAAAAATTCGTTTTGCAATCTTGTGTAAAAAAGATAAAAAAATAGAGCGAAAATTAAAAAACGAATTAAAAAGAGAGGAATAGCATTTTTTTTCAAGCAAAACACGTACAATTCTGAGGTATTTGAACACTAGCTGCCTTGATAAGTATGATCTATCGCAGATCGGCGATCTATCGACGATACGATAGATCCGCTAGAAAAACAGATAACGGCGTGCGATTAAACCTATGGGTTTACCTTCGCTTTGTCTCTAATATTTATTTGGGAAGAGAAAGAGGATTATCATCTCGTACGTTTATTTTTCCGCATATATTTGTACGCGAAAATGACTAGAGTAATATGTATCTTAGACTATGTATCTTAGGGATCGAAGAGACCAGAGGAGGAGGTCTACGAGATCCATTATCTTTTGCGGGGAGAGGTAAACCGACTGGTACCTACTCAAAGAGCAAGTCAACAGCCGGTTGGAAACTTATGCGCGCGCAAGAAGATCCTCCAACTGACTACTGCTAATGGGACTAGTGCTACCGGTATAAATTGAGAGGGAGAAAAAGAGATGGAGACTGCGAGGAAAGGAAGTGGGGAAGAGATCGAGAGCGAAAGGAGAAAGAGAGCACTTGGATTCACGACAAGCGTCTACGAGAGATTTCCTTGCTCCGCTTCTGTCTCTATCTCCTGGATACGCGGACTCTTGTCGTGTTACTCCCGGCTCGCGCGGGAGACGTCCAAGAAGATTCTTTTATACACGTACTCGTTTTATCTCTCGGGGATTTCCTGTCTGAGAACATTGATATGAATTCTCGAGATCCGTGGTGATAAATACGGATACCGGGTTTAAAAGAGACTTAGAAACAGCTTCCGCGAAGCCAGACGTATAAATTACGAGCGCGAGTGTAATGCATCGCCTACTGATCCGATGAGCTTTCCGTCTAATTAATTCTCAGATTAAGAGCGACGTCGAAAGCGATATTTCTACATCCCATGCGAGCTAATGAAATGAAAGTTGCCGTAAAGTAATTTAGATAATATTTAGATAATATTTTTATTCGACACACGGACCAATATTTCGCGCACTTGTTCAAATTTCTCACACGCTTTCCCTGCAAATGATTTTCCGTGAATCGCAAAGTCACGATCGAATTATTCGCATCATCATCATCGCGAAACTTTATACGACCGGATATCTGGCTGCACGTGCGTAGCGCGATAGACGACATAGAGTCAATTTCAATGATTCTGTTCCCTTCTGTATTCCCGCCAAGATAGAAGCAAACAATAACATCAAAGATTCGCGAAGGGATAGATCGTCTCTGTCCGCCGCCCTTCATTTTCATCCTGCGTGGTCGGGATTGAATTATATGAATCCAGCCACTTCTGGCCACGTGCCGACACGCACGTGGTTCGGTAAGCTATGGTCCATCAGCAAACAATAGGCCAACGATAAGGCAAAATGCGACCGAAATCAGTGTACCGAGCAATATTGTAGGCATGTCATAAAAATGTTAAGGTAGGAAAGGGTCAGAAGATGGATTCTAGAAATTGAGAGACATCAATTTTTTTATTAAAAAGAGCAAAGAGAGAGAAATAGACTCCCGAAAGTTGGAATGGCATTTGATGCAAAGTGATAACGATCATAGTGAAATTATCAGAGCGATTTTAGAAACGAATAGGACGCGAGTTTACGCGTCAAATTGTGCAAAACTTATTTTTGCAATACAATTTGCTATAATATTTTTTATTGTTTAAACAAATATGTAAATATCTATTTATATTTATCGATATACATGCGTCTCTTTTTAAAGCATTTTTATAATTGATATTTTGTTATAAATTGAATTTTTTTTACTCAGGGATTTACGAGAGATTTATGTTAAATTTTTAAATGATCTATTGAATTTTATTTATTGTGAGCTGACAGAGATCAAATTCTGATAATTGAGTATATGAATTAGGCAGAAAAAAACCACACAGTATTTACTGTGTGGTATACTGTGTGGTATACTGTGTGGTTTTTTTCTGCCTAATTCATATACTCAATTATCAGATTTTTTCTTATAACCACCACATTGACTTAATTTTTTAATTTTAGAGATCAAATTGTTACGAATAATCAAAATATCACTAAATTATTGATCATTTTAAAATAATACGTAAATATTTCCCGAAATAAATCAACATGGAATAAATCAACAACTCAATTAACGAGTTTGTAACAGCAAATTTGACGCCTGATATGATCTCAATTTCATCGAGCGCATTTTTTTACATCGTTGGTTTTAATCGCTGTATTTTCTAATATCTCTTTCGCGAATGTAATAATCTTTGTAGCAGGGGCAATATAATCTGTGCAGTTCTGTCGTAACATAAAAACCGAAAAACGAAATCGATTTCGTACGGTGGTCACGATTGAGCGAAATCACGACTAATCGATCTCGAGTGAGATTAATTTCAGTCTTAACACTATAGTGCGATAATTATTCAGAGGTAATAAGGTTCCGTTCATTGGCAGTAATTAAATGTCTATCGGGCTGTAGCAGATTGTTGATATTACATATTCCGATGCATATCTCACGCGAACGTCGGAATCTTATCACATATAAATAACCAACTGCGCGAAAAACAATAATTATCCAATATCTGTTTTTATTATCTATTCTCTACTATTAAATTTATACCCGTATGAAATTAAATTCCTTCAATTCTGTAAGGTCGCACCTTTCGCTAATGGAGAATGAAACGTGCGATAGAAATTAAAAACATAAATGTAAATCGTAAAATAAAAAATTGCTAAAGATTGAGAAACTTCAATAAGCGAATATCACAATTTTTCTAATAATTTGATAAACAATCTGATTAATATAAACGTAACTCTTTCCGCTTTGAACTTCAAACGTCCGTCGATCTTCTCATTAAAAATGATCTACATTATTCTCACGAGACGCTTAATTAACTTGCCGCACCGAGCGGCCCGCCAGGAAATTAGAGAACCTATTAAATCCTTCCCCTCGCCAGAGTAAAGGGTGAAAACAGATTCTCCCCCGTCTCATCATCGTTATGCATTTTGTGATGCATGATCCCTTCCTCAAACCGCTCGTTGCACGTTAGCCCTCAGCTATTTGAGGAAGGCAACGCGAGAGTAAACCCCCCCACGTAACCCGAGCTATCCGCTAACTAATAAAGCCTGGCAGTCGAACCACCTCGGCTTTGATCTCCATCGAGGACATGTATATCTTTCCCACACGCGACCGCGGATTCTGCGCTTGTCATTGCATTTATCAAAGGCGCGCACAATACACAACAGGGCTCATATGTCCGACGACATTGCCGTTTGAAATCGAACGCTAACCAGATCCTCGGGGAGTAAAACACCGTGATAAAATCAGTAACAGCACGACGCCGTAAGTTCATGATACGCAGCGGGACAATTACCGGAGGCTTAGCTTCGTTAGTTATTCGGACGTTGGTCGGTTACGCTTTTCTGATGGAGCCGAATTGAATTATCGGCGTGTTGCAGCGCAAGAAGCTAATGAGCTTACCTGTCGTAATTTTAATTAGATCGACACCCGCTGCGATCGCGATTCATGTGCGTCGCGCTTGTCACCGGAGAAAGATGAAGTCCAATGATCAAAATGATTGCGCAGAGCTTTCTTATGCAACATACTAATTTATTTATGAATATGAATTTTAAGTAAGTCATTTTTGGCATCTACAAAAAGAATAATATTATATATTAATTTTGCGTTGATTTTAAATATTTTAAATTATAATTATGTAAGCTATATTTAGAATTTGAATAATTCTTGTGGAAGTTTCGCGAGCTAGAAAGCATTGAATTTTGAATCGATGATTTTATTAAAAAGATGGAGATTGCTTTTTCATCAATTTTTGAGTTGTAAAGCATATAATATAGAAGTATTATAAGAATATATTAATTTAATTATATTAACTATATTATAATAATATTAATTTAATTATGAAAAGTTTATTGTATTCGTTTCTCTCTTGCATCTGTCACTCTTTTAATCAAAGCTGCGCTTACAATTATGTATTGAAAAATTTGAAATGATTTTGAGTGATATCTATTGAAAAAAATTAATCATGCAAGAGAAATGCAGGCTTAGAATCGGCGAAGAAAATATTTAACGTTCAATATTTCATGATATCAACGAAAAATTAATTATTGCACTCAACTTACACTTTTGGGATAAAGTCTACTGTATAATATTTTTCATCGTCTGAATTAAAAAAATGCGTAAACCAATTTATATTTAATTCTACACACGTGCCAATCTCAAAATTTTCATGATTTATATTTCGCGTCGAAACTTTTTTCCTGACTCTGAGGCTTCCCACGATCGATGAGAGTCTGTGTCGAATCTCTAGATGGTTTGATTATCGACCCAGCGAGGTTGAAAGGTCGCCGCGGATAGTTTTAAGTGTCATGAAATTATCGATCATTTCGGAACGAATCTCAAAACGATACGTGTTTCCTAGTTAATGATTATTATTTATTTATTGAAAAGTTATCGATATATATATTATTAATGATAAATTAAAGGCAATCCCATAAATTATATATGTGCACTGAGGTGGAGATTTTTATGTGCGACATTGCTGCTTAAGACTAAATGCCATCGCAAGATAAAGTAAGATTCATTTTAATAGACATCGTTATACGGGATGTGATCCCTAACTAACAATAAGTAAACGAAACCAAAGGATTTACACGTGTACGTTCTTAAATCAGCACAATAAGAATTTATTTCTCCTTTTATTTCATTATAACTGTATAATTTAATAATCATCAATTTTTAATTTATTTATTCAGCATCAATATCTTTCAGAATTAATTTGATAGTATCTGATTTTATTTATTTGATTTTGTGTCTCTACAGTATGAAAATTCTTGCAAGAGAAATTTGCGCGAGCCCAATATATTGATTAAATTACCTTTAAATTAAAGCATCAATGTCTTTCAGAATTAATTTGATAGTATCTAATTTTAATTATTTATTTGATTTTGTGTCTCCACAGTATGAAAATTCTTGCAAGAGAAATTTGCGCGAGCCCAATATATTGATTAAATTACCTTTAAATTAAAGCATCAATGTCTTTCAGAATTAATTTGATAGTATCTAATTTTAATTATTTATTTGATTTTGTGTCTCCACAGTATGAAAATTCTTGCAAGAGAAATTTGCGCGAGCCCAATATATTGATTAAATTATCTTTAAATTAAAGCATCAATGTCTTTCAGAATTAATTTGATAGTATCTAATTTTAATTATTTATTTGATTTTGTGTCTCCACAGTATGAAAATTCTTGCAAGAGAAATTTTTGCGAGCCCAATATATTGATTAAATTATCTTTAAATTAATCTGAGGACACAATCCAAAGGATACAACTTTTTGCAATTGTCAAATATGGTCATATATCATTTTTCCGAGTTTACCAAGATTCGTTTAATTCCGTTTTCACCTGAATGCAATCACGCAGTCTGATTTCTTTCGCGACCACCGTCGGAGTTTAATTTTGATACGCGCCTACGCAATATCATCACGATCAATGGCCGCCGTAGATATGGCTCTCGTTGGCCAGGTCAAAAGCGTACTCGAGCGGGAATAAATGCCCGACAACTTCGAACGATGGTAGTAACAGCTCCGCGCGAGCCTCATGGAATTTATCGGACGGATCATCGCCGAGGTAAGAAGGTCGGGATTAACGGTGGTCGCGTCCAGTACGAAAATAAAACGCTCCTTAAAAAGCCTCCCGCGCTGACCCGAACGCCGCGTTGTCCGGGCAATGAAAAATGCTGCCAGCAACAAAACCTTTACGGGGCATCCGCATTGAGGATTTCGCAATGTTATCGCGAGGATCGCGCGAGAATTGAGCCGTTCCTTCGACACATTCATTGATCGTTTCTTTGTCGCCCGATGCTTTAGGTATGCGGAAGCGATTCTTTTCGCGCATGTATATCTTTTGAAAAGAAATTGTAAAAATCATAATCAAAACTGTAGAATCCAGGAATATTATACATGAAAGTTTGGATTGTCGAAATAAAATTAGATTTGGTTTTTAAAAATAATCAATTAATATCATATAAAAGTGAATAGAAAATCGAAAATGGATAAAATTGTCTCTCGATAAAATAAAAAAATTCTGCAGACATTTTAATTATAATTATAATCATTATAATCTCATTTTGAACATTTAAGGAGTAATATTGATTAAATGATTGATCGTGTAGACAAAACACAGCTGATAGTTGCGTACATTTTGGAGTAGAGCAAATACACGGAAGATGCAGTTAGTTCCGAGCACGTTTCGACGATTGCACGCTGTTCCTTAGTGATGTCTATGCAGCGTTGCATACACATTTCGCGCTTATCTTCGCCAGACTCGTGTCGCAAATCTCGAAAAGGAATAGCCAGCAGCAATCCCATGATCTCTCCGACTTATAGACGGTATCAGCTGCGAACCTTGGGTGTGATCGAAGAGATGGCCATTGTGACGTATATAAATTTGGCATCTTTAAATAAAATTTTTCAGTACAGAAAATAGTATTTCGTTTGTAATTTTTTATGGGAATAATAATTTGACAGTCTAAAGCATAAAAGACAAAATATTTAAAAAAGTATGATTATTATATATAGTTTTTAAAATTAAAAAGTTGATATATCTTGTTTCAAAGTCATTTATAGTGATTTTTCTTTATGCAAAGTTGCATTTTTCGTTAATTGCAAATATACTATAATTGAAGAAAAATAATTACAAATAGTTTTTATATTATATTATTATTTTTTGAATTTAAAATTTATCTAAAATCTCAGTTTATTAAAAGTAGAGTGTTAAATTTACATGTAGATGCGTTGTCTCTTCTTATCCCCGAGTGCATGGCTCGAATCTTGACGCATTCGAAGCGTTACGCCCGATAAGTTACTCGCCCCGGTTTGCTAACCAATGTGATAGGCGGGCGCCAAGACCACCGACTGTCTGGGAATGTGTCTCCCTTGAAATCGGGACGGGGATTTAAGCGGCGCTGCGTTATCGAACAATGAAACGGGGGAGATGCAATTTGTCTCGTTACGTATCGTTTCACATTATTTATATATATTTCTTGCAAGAATATATAATTATTTCTACCCATTAATTGTCTCTTCTAAAGATTGATGTTACAGAAATAAATTACATCGTCAAGTAATGAATTTGAAAAATAAATTTCCGTACGACAAGCAAAACACGGTGGACTGATGGATGACCTAGATGCTTTGTTTCCATCTCGCCACATTTGCGTTTTGCTACGAGATAAATGCGGACCTTTCAAAATGATAATCTTATCTGCGCAGCAGCTGTGTGCATGTGTGCGTGTGCATACTTGGCATAATTTGTCTCGATGGTGGCTTCGTTCGCGGTCGAAATCTGAGGAGACACGTATAACGAGGCACCGCAAACCGAAATTAATGGACCTAAAAGGAGCGCGGATGGGCGGATAGATGGATAGACTTAATAACTCCGGGAGGTCCCATTACGGACACTTTAGCATTTAGACAGATCATTCGTCATTGGTCAATCGTCCGATCGATCCAATTACGGCTTGTGTAATACCGATGATCTCGGCGATTCGGTCGGTTGATCTGTTGGCCGATCCCTCGCATACTGTATGATCGGTTAATCAAGAGACGCACTTGATGACGACGTAAAAAAATGATTTTCTTCTTGATTTGCGTAATAATATTTTCCTTATCCATTGCAGGATTTTTTATTATAAAACTTGCAAGATTTCTCTAAATTATTTTATTTATTTTCGAAAAGTGACGAACCTCTCTCTCTTCGCAATTAAAAAGTTTAATTGGGATCAAATCGAAAACGGAATTTCGGCAATTTTATAACGTGCCAAAAACAACTTCCGGAACTCGACGCAACTGTGCCGCGACTTGTCTTTCGATTGCTCGCGTGGGCGTAACGAAAGTTCAGAGCGACTGTATCACGGTCGCGGGACGCTTTAAATATACCCCGTCGCCCGTAACAAACTGCCTGAAATAAACCGTAAACCTGCCTCTCGACAGGTAAGCCTGTGGCCGGTAAACCGAGCCGAATCCGCCGAAACAAAACGCGGAACCTGCCCTTTCTCGAGCGCGTGCACGCGCCATACGCACTCGCGCACGCAGTCGGCTCGCGATCTCGCGATTCGGTGGGCGTCGAAAGTGAAACGCGTCGGCGTTTCTCGCGTCTCGTATTCGTAACGAGAGAATCTCGCAACGTTCCCACAATTAATATATTTATTGCCGTCGTCGTCGGCTCGTTAAAGGTGGGCGACGCTCGCCTCGTAAAAAGGTAAAAAGGGGTCAGGCATGCACGAGAGCGAGTCCGGTGACACGAGCGTTAGATCCAAGTAGTCGCGATTGCTCCAAATTTGGTCATTACTTGGCGCAACTCTCTCTCTAGTTCGGCCAAGGCGCCCGCGCCGCCGATTTATCTCTAATATGCCGCTCGAGCTCGCGCGCCGCAGAAACATAAATCTTATATCGGCGGTTTACATCTCGGCGGCGGTGGCGGCGACGCGACGCGTGTCGCAAGACTGCTCTCGTGCGACGGGGAGCAGGTTTTTCTCGCCTTCATGAAATCGTAGCCGCGATCTCCCGATTTCGCTCGGAATAATATCGAGCCGACTTTTCGCTGATCGAGAACCGAGAGAGGCGAGAGACCGCTAAATTAACTTTCTAGGAGGCGTTCTCGCGATAAGAGAATCGCAGCTGGTAATTGACGGCTTGAGAGGAAAAATCGCATCGCGATCTGAACACCTCTGTTTCGCGTTGGGAAAACGAGGGAGAAAGAGAGAGACAGAAAGAGAGTTAGCGAACGAGATACTCGTGTATTCTGCGTATAAGAAATCTATGAACGGAAGAAACTATGCAACCTGAATTAATTTTACGAGACAAATTTTTAATTAAATTACAAAAAAATTGCTAATAAATAATACCAATTAATTATAAGAAATTATGAAAAAGATTATAAATAAATAATAAGAAATAATAATAACTAATAAATAAGATTAAATAAGATTAAACTAATAAATAAGATTAAATAAATAAAATTGTAAATGATATTTAAAAATATTTGTGCAAACTTTTCTCAGATGCATCAAACTTTCTTTATTCTTATTCTTATAATTATTTATTATAATTATTATCTATTTATTATAATTATTTATTATAATTATTATCTTTATTCTTATTCTTATAATTAATCATTTATATTAATTTCACTATTTCGTCTTTCATCTTGGTTGAATTACGTACTAAGATTCGCTTTTTTTCTCGAAAGAAGTCTCGAGAGATCGTCGTGGCGCATAAGCGATTTTGTTTGAATTAATGAGCTCACTTCTCTCGCGGCTCGAGGGTCGCCGATCTGATCTATACGAGTCTCTTCGTGACCACGGGAACTTTAATAAAGACCGACTCCTCCCTTGCGCGACCGAGCTTCCACGGTTTAAAAAATCTCATTATACGATCACGTATTCCTTCTCTTTTAGCTCCCTTTTCTGTTACCGCGAGTTGCTTAATAACGACACGTGGATAGTCATCAGTGTCATTACAAGCTATGCACATATGTGATGTGCATTCCAGTATTTATGTTAATACATCATATTTTATATTTCAAAGAATTGTTATTATACATGGGATATTTTTTATAAGACTTGGAATATATACGTTAAATAATTTAATAATAAATATATATGTTTAACAATAAATATATATGTATATATATATATATATATTTTTTAACAATAAATATATATATTTAACAATAAATATATATTTTAACAATAAATATATATTTTAACAATAAATATATATTTTATCAATAAATATATATGTTAAATAATTTATTTGATATTGATTTCTTTATAAATTTATGAAAATATTCATATATTATGGAAATATTTATAATTTATGCAAATATTTATAGAGAATAGATTGTTTTTAATACAGAAAATAATTCAGAAAAAAATAAATATTTACTGATGAAGAATTCTCCTTCTTTTTCTGAGCATTCCTAATAATGAGTAAGCCTTCCTGGGTGACTACACGTTATGAGGCATTCTCGGCAGACACAGTCTATCGATAACTTGCGAAATGCAATGCACGGTGACACATCAGCATGCAGCGTGCAGCGACCTGCTCACGCCTATGCACCAGCGAGCGCATAACTACGATATATTGATACATGATGATGGCTACTCGCGAGTCGGCGAAGGCGATGCATACTTTTCTACATAAATTCTTAGCCATGAGAAATAAACGTTCTTACGAGAACCACATGTTTTAATCAATAATCTATAAAAGTTTTATAAATCAATTTATAAATGTACTCATTAATTTTTTTTTATTTCATTCGCGATGCGCTGTAGCTTTCAAATTTTTTATTTATTTTATACAATATTGAATTTTATATACAAAAATATTTCTATAGAAATTTATATAGAAAAAAATTTATATAGAGAAAAATAATTTATATAGAAAATAGATTTTACACAGAAAGAATAAACGAGAATGCAAATAAAAAATAGGGTAAACATCGAGATAAGAATGAAACATTAATATACGAGAGGAATCCGTATTTAATGTCGCGTTTCCTCGATATCGCGGTCTCTCGTTTTCGTGTAACGGGTGTCGCCGCGGGGCGATCCCAGCCCGTGAAGAATCCGGACCCGTGCATGACGAGATGTAAGGAGAACAGTGATTTATGTCACGACAAAGAAGTACGATAATCGCCGGTGCCGAGGGCGATTCGAACCGATCGGTGATTGCTTATCGATGCTCGTTACTCGGATAGAGCGCAGGTGGAGCGGGGCTTTCATTCACGTTGCATTATCTCGATGCTCGAATCGTTATCGACTTTAACGAGGATCGTTCCCCGATTGTTCCGATTTCATTTAATCGCTGTTACACGCCGGATTGTTAACGTGTTTCGCGATACTAATTAACGTTATGAGGTAACCATCTTGCCACAGGTATAGATCGTCACAAAATTGATACGGTTCCCATTATAACATCGCATACAATTTTAAAATGAAAATTCAAATTTATATTATATATACAGGGTATCCCCAGTTATCTTCCGTCATCTTTCAAAGACAGATTCCTGGGATCATCTGAAGATGATTCTTCCTCAACGAAAATGTCGAGGCTAATAATTTTCGAATTATAAGTTTTCTAATTATAAGATTTCCAATTATAAGATTGGAAATAAGAGGTTTTTTTCTAATTATAAGATTTCCAATTATGAGATTGGAAATAAGAGGTTTTTCGTAAACTAACCTTTGTAGAAATAAAATATTAACAAAATCACATTCTTCGATTAATTTTAAATAGAGTTTACTTTAGTTGAGTTTTAATTTAAGACTTAATTGCAAAGATATAAGATGACAAAAATCGGGAACATGCAAAAAATGATGGCCTTCATTGACATTTTGACTCTGTATATTTGTTGAAATCTTTGATATTTCGATTCTGTTTATTTTTTTTTTCATTTTATTTCGTTCTTCTTCCATAGCATACCACGCCAATATTCATTCAGAGAACTGTCAACATTAACAGCTGACGTACGCTCAACATCGTATATTTTCCGTGCGTGAACTTAGGACATACGCACACACGCAGAAACACGCTGCCGTAGCGATAATAAAGTCGTACGCTATTCGCGTTTACGAATGCGCATTTATCAGATACAAGTCCATTTCGAAATGCAGTTCGCAAAGCGTCCGGGAAACTTTTCTCAGAGTCCCGGTCGCTCGCTTTATCCAGATAAGGTATTCGGAGTACTGGTTCTGGCGGAGAGTAGATATCTTTCCGCCCGCAAACGAACGGACGGATGGAGAACCCGCGGTTAACGAGAGCGTCTCTCTAATCCCAGGACCGGGAACGGAGAGATAGATGATCGCTGGCGAAACTTCTGTCCGTCTCACGACGCGCGATACGCGCTGATTTGCAGACAATAGTTCTCAAAAGAGTACGCTTGCTCATTCCGACAATGGACACGTGACGCTCGCGTGCTGCGGATGACAGTTGACTCCACGTGACACGTGACGGGACAAACGAGGATGGCGAGCGAGGCTCTGCTTGCAGCGGAAGTGATGCACTTGAGCACAATTCATGCCAGAAGATGTCACGGACAATGCAATGATATAGCGTATCGAGAAATGACTTGGCGAAAAAAGGCGATGATTCAGAGAGATTCAATAAATAAATGTATAGCTTTTCAAGAGCATTATTTTGCGAGCAGCGATAGATGGATCTGTATATTTCATCTGAAAGGCAAAGTTTTTTTTTCGTGTAAAAAAGCAAAAAGCAAGATAAAATAATGACTTTCATATACATCAATTTTATGGAGAAAAGAAAAAATAAAGTACGTCTATAATTTTCAGTGAATCTTTTTCATCGATTTTTATTAAAATAATATTTTATTAAAGAGATAAATTCGTTATTCTAATCATTTTATATTAATACATTATAATAAATTAAGCAACATATATTTGGATATAAAACTCGGTAAAGAATATTTTAATTATACGAGAAACGGATAATGCTTATAGAATGAATCATTAACAGAGCAACCTTGCACTATGTGTTTTACATAAATGAGAGCGGAGTCTAGGATTTGTTTAGAGAATTATAAAAGGGTCGAGCACACATGTCCATGAGGGAGATTTAGTTTCACTTAAGCGAAAAGGAGCACGCTAAAATTTGCGATTATTTATGCACGAGCTCGTGAAATGATTAATTCCGCGGTAATGACCGGTTAGTCGCGTTAGATTAGCTGTGCGACGAGAGCGAAGAGAGGTTTCCCTGGCATCTGAGATTTGTGCGTCTGGAGGCTACGACACATAATTCAACGGCAGTAGACTATAACATGGAAAAATATCAAGCTGCATTGTTAATAAATTTACTGAAATCGCATGTGTAGCTGGCAAAATTATCTAAGATAATTCCGTCAAAGTGTTAAGCATCATTGACAGCTCGATTCAATAATTAAATGACTCTGTTGGACACGATTAAAAATTATTTGTTACATTTTTATCAATTTACAATCAAATAATTAACGATGAAGATATAAGTTTTACAGGGAAAATGCCGATAAATTTGTATTAGAAATTCATTTCTTTAATTATAAGATTAATTACCATATGAATTGAAAATCACTACTGCAATTTTCTCTTGCTTAAAGTGAGCGAGTGGCAAAAACGCGCGACGGATATTCAATCGACGGACGTAATTACGAAAGCTTTTAAGCCGGTGCTTCATATCTTTGTAATGTCTTATGAAAGTGAGATATGCGCTCGTAACAAGAATAACCATAATTGAAAAAAATAGCTACTTTCGGCAGGACGGAGCTAAATGCGCGGAGAGCGGGGAGGAGGAACTGTAAAAACAAATTACTCGACTAAATGGATAGCATAAAGTGTGTCGGACGAACGTGGGCAAAAGCGGGCAGCGTCGGTGTGAGACGTGGGTGCGGTTCATCACCGGTGCCATTATGTTATGCGTCTGTCTTCGCAGTTACAAGGAGCCACTCCGTCTGCCAGACTTCTTTTCACCTGCTATTTTTCCCCAAAGCCGCCCCATAAAACCGCGTTGGCGAAACGTGGGAGTCGACACTTTCGTCGATATTCGCGAGCAAACATTGATTTCCAAAACTTATCATTTTCTAAAGTCATCACCAAGAGTGTAATCGGATAAGAAGTGTATTCACAAACTTTGAAGCAAAATTTGAAGAAAACAAGATGTAATTTAGTGGCAAAATATATATTGTGGAATTTCAAAATAAAATTTTAAAATTAATAATGAAAAAGTATTTTTTGATTTTCGAAATTTTTTGCAAGAGAGAAAATTTTTATCGCAGAATAGTAAAATATATAACACAAATCTCGTTTATACTAATCCTAGATTAAATCTGCGATATAATATTTTGAGATGAGAAAAAAATAAAATAAAGTACAAACGAAATACAAATTATATTATTAATCTTTAACTTTTTGTAAAATCAAGGAGTTTCATATCGATGATTGATATTTAATTTTTTACATCCAGCGAGTGTCTAAAATCAAAGATTTTATCAATCATATTTCGATTTGTATGAAAATCATTTTATTGACAAGGAAATAATTTTATTAGATTTCAATGTATATTAAATATAATATTAAAAATTGAAAGGAGAATGAATAAAATTGCAATTATAAACATATTTTAATCGACGTATAATTGAGAAAGCAGATTTATAACATAAAATACGATGACAGGAATCTTGAAAAACATTTAGATAAACCTATAAAAATGACTTTTAACAATGTTATATTTATACAAGAAAATCGCGACTGTTTATTGAAAGTAGTGATGTAACGCGATTAGATCTCTGGATCTGGCAAGATCGGAGCGGGGTGGAAGGAGAGCTTCCACAGAAGACCGGCTTCATGGTTCACGGTCTTCTGTCGATATGCACGTAGCCCGTTCCTTCCTTCTGCCTGTAATAACTCGCTACACCCATGCAGATAGCATCTCGACAAATAGCAATGCCTACCTACCGATCGTCTACCGTCCCTCTCGCGCACACCTACCTCGCTATTTCGCATGCCTATGCGTACGTGCGTTACTCTTCTCGCATCGACACGCGATATATTTACGCGCGGATCGCGTAAAGTTACGTAAAGACTGCGCATAGTTGGGTGGTCTCTCTCTGTTCATCCGGAATTTATTACGAATCCGGTAACCTGCGTCTCTGGGAGAGACTTTGGCCGCTTCTCGAACATGTCACGAACGAAGGTTACGTATCCCGCTTACTTTTCGAGACATTATCTCGCGTTACCGCGGCGATTTTCCGCGAAAATAGGCTGCCTGGTTCAGGAATAACAATCAGACCGCGATTATTACAGAGTTATTGTATCGTTATCTTCGGCAATCTTGCGCGCACGCACACATACGCGCGGCTCGTTCGGCTTGAACGGCGCCGCCGAGTATAAGTCTATCTGCATTCTCGATTGGACAAAAATTTAGCTTGGCTCCGTGACTCAGAACTGGAAGCATTTTACGAGAGACGGGGGCCACGGCGTCACGTTTCGCGAATACAAAGCAATAAATTACGCGGTATCGGTAATCAGCGCTCGCGCGCGCAAAGTCGCGGCTTGTTCGCCTTTATTTCCACGTGTACGTCGGCCAATGTACACATGGTTGTCCACGACTTTGTTAGGATTGCTCCATTTTGCTCGGCAGACTGTCCCAATTACCTATGTCAGCTTAACGATTCTATTTTTAATCAATTTTCATTTATTTTATCATTATTTTTTTGAAACAATATTATCAATAAATATAGCACGTGTAAATACGAAATACAAGGTGTTTCCTAATAAGCGCGAAAAATTTTAGGAGATGATTTTTTTGTCGAAAATTAAGGGAGGTTTTTCATATAAACATTAAAAAGTTCTAATAAAAAGTTGAATAGGGGCTATTGCTAGTTTCATCTCCTTATAACAATACGAGAGGCTAGACAAAATATTAATAAATAACCTTTTTATTAGCAAAAAATATCCATCTAATTTTATTTCTTCAACTTGTTTTAAATTTGAGAAAAAAAATAAAAACCTAATTTTTACTTCCATTTTTGAGGAGTGTAACTCCACAAGGAGGGATGTAAGAGTATATGTTTATATAAAAAAACTCTTAATTTTCGACAAAGAATTACCTTCTAAAATTTTTCGCACTTATTCAGAAACACCCTGTATAATTGCAAGGAATAACCTGAAGTATATCAATGTATCGTTTCATAAGAAATCATTAATAATTAGACCATGTTATTCATTCAGTCTTTAAAAAAACGAACATCTCATCGTATCATTCATAAAATTATAAGTGCGGCATTGATAATCTAAATTCCTCGATTCAATGGCTCGCGCAGAATAAAATCGCCGATTGAAATATAATAGCGGAAACTGAGCCAATTAATAGCAGAATAAATTCCTGAACCGGTTCGGAAAACAATAGATCGGTTTAAGAGGAGGAAGGCGGGGAAGGGAAGCAAGTAGCGAACAATACATTTTTTTCAAACGTGAGAGAGAGAGGAAGTTACAGTCTCCATGGCACCAGAAAATTCATCGCACAATGTGATGGTTAAAAAGATTATCAATGAAAGGTGTTTTACATCTTGATGCTATCGATACTTTTGCAAGACGCGGTTGAAAGACGATTTGAATTTTTTATTATTGCATCTCATAACACGAGAGAAAAAAAAATTAAAATTATCTTATTTTTTGTAGAAATATTTTTAAATAATTTCGATAAAATAATCATTTGATAAAACTGATGAATATTGAATAATAAAATTTGAATAAATTAATTTTTTAAAAGCTATAACTTTTTAACACAAATAACAAAGATTTTACACAAATTCTTCACACAAGGAATAGTATAAATTCTTCTAATGGCACGCTGATATCGAAAGGCCAATTTAGAACTACTGTCAGTGATGGCACAATCGATGCAACGCAACTACATATTCGCTGTAGTTAATGGCGCGAGATAAATCCAGCATAGGAGAAGGGCGACCTGCGACCGACATCGTCGATCCGCACCGTGCACTTAGCTCAATCGTCTAGAAATCCTCCATGACGCATATCCGGTTCTGAATCACATGACGACTTGCCTGTCGCACGAATATCCACGAGATATTCGCCTCGACGAAAAGAGGGAGACGAGAGAAGAGAGGGAAAGGGACGAGGGAACGAGATCGGCCACTCGTATCAATCGGAAGCTGGTTGTTCCGTACCAGCCCTCGGCATCCCCCTGACCTATGGCCAAAGCAGGGGGCTGATGCATTAACTGCAATTCACTCGGCGGTTTATTCCAATATACGATCCCAGACCGGAAGTCACTATTGTACGATCGTTTCGCGCAATTCTTCTGATGCACCGGCTGGAATTCTATCAGCGTGCGTTACATGTATTAATGTGCGGCTCGTTTGATCGGAGAAAGTAATACGTGGCTAAATGGATCACACAATTGGAGCTATTTAGATTCATACTGGTTTATTATACTCGTTTTAATGCGTATCCGATCGAGTATGAAATAATTAGACGCGTCAATAAATTTCCAAGAGTAATTTCCTTAGCCTGATATCGAGAATAAATATTATACATGTATATTAATATCATTTCTATAAAATATAAATTTATATGGAAATTATTACTTAAAAAAATTATATATTTAATTTATATATTTTCCTCTTACTCGATTAAATGTATTAATCAGACCCATTCGCTGTCTGTAGCAACAGGAATATGTGCGAGTTACAAATAGGGTGAAATAAATCTTTTAAAGTATAGGAAGAGGGGTAACATTTAATGGAAAGTACTTCTCGCAGAATCACACGGACCGGTGCATTGTGCAGGTCCTGAAAGTGGCACGTGACCTTACTAGCGTGGGACTGGTGCATCAGTCATTAAGGTTTCCTGCGAAGCGGAGCGGGCTGATAATATTGGCACGGGGCATATTGCGCGCGTCCCCTTCTTACTTCTCCGCCACGTTTCAATGTTTCCACCTCGATGACGATTAAAAGGGTGGTATGTTTGGACTAAACCTATCCACAAGCATTATCGAGTCGTCTCTTCATCGTATCGTCATGGGAAAGATCATAGATCGTGTGAATAAAATTCCAAATCCGATACCAATTAACACAAAATTATTTTTAGTATTTCATTATTTATAATAATTATTATTAAGTTTTATTAATTATATAAAAAAAATTGGTCACCGTAAAATTTTTATTCACTTTATTTTTATTTATTAATAAATTAATTGTAGTGATTTTGAAATTTAACAAAAAATTCAAGAATTTCTTGTATGATTAATATAAATTTGTGATCCAAAGAATACATCGATAAAAATCTCACGAGAGTAAAAATTTTAGAGCGTGACGTTGAACGCATACCTACGGGCTAATACATAATATAGGAATTAATGTGTCCTCGATGAAGCCCGCATGTGCGCAGGTACGGTCTAAACTAAGTTCCAGCGACAACTAAATTCGGTGGCGAGTAGATAACCATCTAGGTGGACCCGTATCGTTTGATTGGACAAAATTAAGCGAGACGGTCTTTTAATAAAAAGGTAAATGGTATGAGAACGCAATTATGTGGGGAGTAAGGTAATTTCCACGAATTACGTCGAATGTAATTGATATTAATGGCTAATTTAACTTGTTACTGCCGGATGTCGAAACTTTATTACTTTAATACGGTAATGCGGATACATGGAACTCGTCGCATTTAATAATTTCACAGCCGTGGAATTTTCTGCCACTTAACGAGCTCTCTAGTTGTCATGTAAGTTTCCTTGGAAAATATAATATATAATAAATTATATTTTTTTTCCTAAATATCTACAGATTATAATTATATTAATGTCGTGCTATATAATTGACCTATAATGGTAGCGAGCAATGGAAATATTACGTCGTAAACATCGGGTATCAATCTCATCTTCGGCACGAAATGTGTTATAATACTTTCGCGCAATAAGTGTAGGAAGCTTAGAACGAAATGTCAGAAAGTTCCACCTACAAATACCTCGCGGTGAGTAAAAACCCAGGCGATGGGATCTTGACGTAGAACAATTAATTAGAGCGGACAGCCGCGATGCGCTAATGACGCGTGAACGATTCCGGGGCCAATCAGTAATCGAGAATCGCGCGCCTTTTCCGCGATGGGCGATGATTGATAGCCTCGCGATGCGGAAATCGCACGAAAGGATCCCATCTGCGAAACAGTGCCATACTTCTTACGTTCCCGCTTTCCATTACTTCCTTCATCGTCGGAGAAGCGGCAAGTAATGAGATGATTGAATGGGATATTCAATGAGATTCCGCGATTACTCACAACATATTAAATAACACGTGTAAAGTAATATGCGCCGATTATTGTAATATTGATATATGTAAATATAATTTAGACTAAATTATCATGTTTCTGTGTTAACAGCTGATATGGTCAATGATACAAGCATTAATTAGAGTAAATTATCATGTTTCTGTGTTAACAGCTGATATGGTCAATGATACAAGCATTAAAATCGCAGAATATTTTTTAATATATTTAATTATTTAATATTTTTTAATATTTCTAATTATTTAATAATATTTTTTAATATATTATAAAGAGATATATGACTTAGATTTAATACATTGTAAGTAGTAATAATATTTTTTAATATTTCTAATTATTTAATAATATTTTTTAATATATTATAAAGAGATATATGACTTAGATTTAATACATTGTAAGTAGTATTTAATGTAAATAAAATTTATATTACTTTAATACGACAAAAATGAATATTTTATTTACATATATGAATAAATATTTTATTTACAAATATTGAAAAAGAAAAAAAGGAAGCAGCAATATATTTCCAAAGTTACAGATTCATATAGAATATAATACATTCTATTCATTTTTTGAGCTTCAAGCATGCAAATCAGATACAATGTGGATTTCATTTAAAAAGGGTAATTAACTCCCCTCGACGTCTTGCAAGGCATTCATTGTAAAAAAAATGAACATTCCTCTCACGCTAGGTTCACGTGAAAACTTCCATCTGACGTGAGGCCAACAATGAGCGTCGTACTTCGTCTATACGAATATAAGGGGTCGTATGATATCCAGACACTTAACACGCATCTAATATTTTCCATCTAATATAATACTCCCACGCGACGCAAAACATGTGCACATCCCTTGGGGTGAATTTAATTAATTATTGTCGATAGCAGACGATCGTTTCACAACGTATCAAGGCGTTTCTATATCGAAGATACCGTGACGAATTGTCAAATTAAAAAGACTACATTTCTCTTTAATTTGTACAAACAACAAAGATATTCTTCTTGATAAATTTTAGAAGAAAAACAGAATAAAAAGTAATATCAAAAAAAGATTTAATCTTTTAATAACATTTTAATAACATTTATTTTTACTTTTAATAACATTTATTTTATTAACATTTTTACTTTTAATAACATTTATTTTATTTTTTTAAATTTTATTTTTATTATTTTTGCAGCATAAATTACGACTATTTCTTATTCTAATTATTTATATATTATATATTTTTTATATTTTATATATATTTTATTATATATTATATTATATATTTTATATATTTTATATATTATATATTTATATATTCTAAATTTTATTTGAAATCTTTCTTTTAATGATATAATTATACTAATTTAAAAAAAATACGTAGATTTCAGAAAAGCAAACAATTCGATTACGCTATAAAGATTAGAATTGCACGAGATATACTCGCGTGCAAAATACATTCTGATTCCGGTGTAACTTTTGCGTTTGCGATATTGCATTATTAACGTAATGGGCTGCATAACGAACTAGTACCTATTGTATTACGCTGCTTACGAGACGCACAATGGTGCCGAGCACCCTCTAACAAGTTCGCTACGACTGGCAGGCCACCATATTCGCGCGAGTTCTTAATTATGTGTTTCAACACCAACCAATAGTGGATGATATACGATTGTCGGTGCAATATCGGCGGAAAATATCGGCCAGAGAGACAGCAAAGCTACATCGTTCAGGTTTACTATTTAATTGCAACGATAATTGTCACTTGAAAAGCTCGACTGTGTTCGCCGATCAACATCGTACAATATGTTTTTAAATATGTAATTAGTATATGCAATTATTTTTATATTTATCTTACCATTATATCAAAATTATTTATAAATCCAAATTAACATATATAATGTATAACATGGCTCATACATTCTCGCCACCTGATAACGTCATAGAAACGTCTCACGAGATGATAAATCCAACGGTTGTAAAACACGCGCCATGAATTATTAAGTTGAAGATAATGAATTATTAAGTTCACTTTTTTGAGTCATTAATTTCGAGAGGCGATCAAAACGTCGTATATCTCGGCGATTGAGAAAGAAAGAGAGAGCCAAGATTTTACACAAGCAGAGTCGACGAGTGCACCGTGGATACCGTTATTCCTATTAAAAGAGGACTACTAGCTTCTTCGCAGCTCCGGTAGCCATCTAGGAAACCAATAGGGCGGGGGTAACCGCGTTCGGATCCTGAGAAAGCCTGTTATTTCTCTAATTCACCTGCAGTCTCGGGGAACTTGGATATGAGAGCTCGAAGTCATTCTCGATACTTGAAACGGTGCACCTCCGACCTCCTTCGCGCGCGGCAAGTGATCACGATCGATCGGATCGGCCCGCGACTCTGTATAATTAAGAGGAAAATCGTAGCCCCGATTAGATTGGAATTCCAAGATATTTTCAAACGGGAAATTGAAGCCGCTGCCACGTATATTTCATTTCGCGTCTCGGATCGAGAGGCGGAGAGAAAAAGGATCCGGGAATTTAGAGAAACACGCGTTAGATCCTCGTACGATAACCCATGCACCGCCTACAAACCCGACACGATAATGTCGACTTAATCGACTCTCATCGATTGAGATTCGACTCGAGAATGAGTTGCGTTCGCGAGATACGCAGAACGTATTTGTAGGAAATCTATGTGTCCAAGATCAATCATGCGCAAGTTAATTCCACGTAGATACGCTCGCAAGATTAATGCTTTAACGAGATATCGTGAGATAATATTGATATTTCATAAGTATCCTTTACATTCAGGTAAAAATAAAAAACTCAATCTTATATTTATTAAAATAACGAAAACATTTGAGTGTCAATAAATAGCTAATGAAATGTAAATATTACAAAAGACTAAATCTTTGAGCAATTGTCGATAAATTATTAAAGAAATCGATTTTTTTCAATTACCATGATTTTGATTATTAAAAGGATTACAATATTTTATGAATTATTCTGCCAAAAAGCTCGATAATGGATATGTAAGGCAAAGATCTACATGTAATCCAAATGAAAAATGCCACGAGTCTACACAAAAAAAAATAAGTGTCAAATTAAAATTTATATATTTAAACTAACGCGTTCATTGTTTCGTATATACGCAACAATTTATAATCTTCTTAAAAGAATTTAATAATTTTAAATTTCAACAATATTAATCATTTCAACAATATTAATATTACAATCTTATTTTAATATTGTAATTATCATCTCAAAAATATATAATTATTTAATTCTATTTTAAGAAAATTATAATCTTTGATTTAAAAATGTTATTTTTTATCTAACATTGTTTCTTTTCCATTCAAGAAAATTAAATCTTAAATCATAAGAATATATTTTTCTTGATTGAACTATTATATATAAAATGGCTTCATTCAAGTAATTCTATTTTTCTTTAATTAACGCAATATAATCTCATTCAAGATTTCCATGTTAAAACTAAATATATTTTCAAAACAAGAATATCGTTTTTTCTGTGTAGTTGTATGTTGATCAATCATGGAGCAGGGAGCAGGGAGCGCTCGATTGCGAAATTAAACATTCGAAATATGCATTAGGCGAAACGAGTGCGTACGTGACCCTCGTAAAATTCGAACACAATCGATCGTATTATCTCTCGCCCGACATAGTCAATTTTCGTGGAGCGAATTAGCGAAACGAGGAGAAACGAACGATCGTTTTTCAAGACAGAAATCGCCAATGGCTAATCCAGAAAAATTCTTGCGCTTTCTATCGGCGCGAATTGTACGCGCCAGCCGGGAATTATAAAAGCATCGTAATGCAATTGCAATTGGCTACATATAATCACCTAAACCGCCGTTTGACATGTAACAATATAATAGCGTACTTAAACCATCTGATGTAATAATACGACGTAATGACAATTATGCAGTACATCATGCGATTCGCAATGAATGATAATTGTGCACAATCAAGTTAATGAAGCAATGGCCATTTTGTTGTTAACGTGTTGAAACGTGGTACATGCAAAATTGTGTTCGATATATTGTACAATCAACATATAATTATGTATCGTATAACGTACTAGTAACAAGCTTAAAACACGTATTAGCTACTTTGACTTTCGAAAATTATAGAGCTACATTGTTCTCAGATTGACAGATTCAATTATCTATAAATTTTCACTTGTCCCGAGCAATCAATTAGCGTCACACATTGACAACACATGTTTTTTCGTGTCTTAAGCATGTCGATCAGATTTTCCATGACGAAAAATGCGATTGTAAATTCATATTAATAATTCAAATTTATAAACTTCGATAATCATAGGATATATATAAGAATATACTTATTATTTTAGAAAGTATATACGTTGCATTGTACTAGAAATCATTTCACAAGCAAATTTTTATAGTAATATTAACCATAGCATATAAAGTTTCTTTCAATGAAATATTTTTCTCTCAAAATATAGCTTTTTGAAATTTTAATACTAAAAAAATAAATACTTAAAAAAATTCTAATAAAAAAGCAAGAAAATTTATCAATAAATTATAATTACGCTAAATTATATAGTAATTAAAAACATGTAAAATTAAATAAACAATTAACAGTAAAATCACATAATAAATAATGAAAATGTACATTTTTATTTTGTAATAATTTGACACTTATATAATTTTGCAACATTTTTTAACAATACATTTATAAGTCATATTCCTTTTAATCAATATGCCATAAAAAGTAATAATATCTTAATTAACATTATTAAAAATTCTTAGCATTGATGCCAGTTTGGTCACCTGAGTCACGTCGCGAGCAACTGGTTCTGCGAATAGAATCGATAATCTAGGCTGAAGCTTTAGTTGGAGAAGGACAAAGCGATTACCGTTCTTGGTCTCGTAAATCACGCGGTCGACAGTCGCAATTAACCAGTAAGATATCATGATACTCAGGATTCTCGCTTTATCCCGCTAGAATTCTTCGCGGTTGGAAAATACAGACATACGCGAGACATCAATTGCTTCTATTTATGAATCGCGTAACGTAGACTTTTATCGAGATTGATTAATGAATAAAGCAAATTTGCATAAAGTATCAAACTTAAAAAATATTCAAGAATATGTAGAACGAATGCAACGCAACACTTAACGTTTTTGTAGACATTTTCATGATAAATAGAAAATTGCTTCCCTCGCACCTGAGGATATTTATATCTGCAGACGCGCTTAGAAATAGCAGTTAATACTAAACACGTGGTTATAATGATCGAACTGCAATCAATACGATTACTGAAAATATCTGTGTTCCGTGTGAGGATTATCAATTATGCGCGTGAAATACTAGTATATTCGAAGCAATAAATTTATGAACTCAGGATCAAGCAGATGATCCCTAATGAACAAAAGATTATCAATATACAAAATTACATATTCAATTATCAATATGATATGAATCGAAACTGTGGAAACTTGTTACTTCCATTCACCATTCAACTCCACTTTGCTAATTAAATAATTATAATAAATAATTATAGTAAATTAAAATAATATAATAATATAATAAAAATAATATAATAAAATAATAATAAAATAATATAATAATAAAAAATAATATAATAAAATAATAAAATAATATAATAATAAAATAATATAATAATAAAAAATAATATAATAAAATAATATAATAATAAAAAATAATATAATAATATAATAATAATAAATAATAATATAATAAAAAAATAATATAATAATAACAAAATAAAATAATATGAAATAATTGTTATAAAATAACTGTACGCTAGTGAGAAGCCGTCGTGCTGTATTTTGGAACAGGTGAGTCTAGATACGTCAATCTTCGCGGATGCCTCGATATTCCGAGAACACTTACGATTGTATGGTACGCATGCAGCGCAGACACGCTCGAGCAGACACTGTGGAATTATTTTCATACTTTCACGCAAAGTGATTGTTTGACTCGGGGCCGCCGGGGTCTGCTCCCTCGAGCATGAACGATCCGGTAATTAAATTTATATCATATCGACGTGTGCTATATGCGTTTGCGTATGCGTTACATCATGACGCGCACTCCTTTCGGTCATTTGGGAAATAATTAATTTTAATTTTCACAATTATTGCCAGGACGGTATTTTTTTCAATTATATAATAAAATTAAATTAAAAATCATACAGAATAAAGAGAATTTTTTCTTATAGTGCATAATATCCACATCGTCGACTAATCGATTAGAATGAGTAATTAAATTAAAGTCCACGTCTTTTATTAAATTTGCAAATTTCGATCTTCTCCGTACAATCGGTAGTCGAGTGTATCAATATCGAGCGGTGTTCTCGAATTTTAAGAGGCGTACTACCGCCAGAAATGATTACGTACTGCATGGCGTAACAATGGGAAAGGGTTTTTGCATAACTGGATATCATTACGCAGTATCCGCGAGCACGGCAATTTATTCGATGGTCGATCGACTTTTCAGATAATCGATATATGTGTATACCACCATCGTAAAATACAATTTACACGTATCTGGATAAGAGTACCATATACGTGCAAACAGGTTTAATTTGGCAAAGTTTGTTGTGCGCCAAACTATTGTGATTTGCCGCTCGCAGATAGTTATTTAACTTATTAGATATGTAAAGAAAAAAAAAATGAAGACTGATTGCGATAGGAAGAAAATAGTAATAAAAATAATTGTGCTCTACAAGATAATCTATACTTCAAATGTGTAGGCATCGACGCGTGTGTGCACATGACACGTATGATTAAGACGCACCTAATAAATAGATGCCGTTAAATAGATAATATAATCCGAGGTTGGGGTTTGCGATGTTGATCTAACGCTAATAAATGTTGCAAAACAGCAATAAAAATAGGGATATCGATCATTCGTCGACAGGCCGCCTACGTTTCTCTAAGCTTGCGTCGTTTATCGCTCCTCCGGAAGCTGCATCAATTCACGCGCTCGAGGATCGATGGATCCGGTGTAGTGGGCAGACTGGATGGAAAATCGATCAATCGATCGAACCCGTTTGAGAAGGCGGGTCTTTATCCATCAAGGAACGAGATAAGCCGCAAGTATATAATTCACACAAAAGTGCTACGCAAAGATGAGACGCGTATGAAAGAAGTCTCGCCTACAAGACGACTGACATATTTGCAACGGCCATACGTGGAATGTTTTGTAGATCTAGCGGACGAGATCACACCGCAAACCTGTCGATATTCAAGGATATATCGAGCGCATCGCGGTCGATGATCCGAAAGTGTCGCAAGTTGCGCCTCCCTTGAAAATGTCAGTCTATTATCCCTATTCTTTCTCACGTGCTGAATCACACACGAGGCCCGGCTTCGTGCGAAGATCGTGACACGTTGCGAGGATTGTTTGTAATCAACGATAAATCGCCAAATTGAATTAACGAGTTTTACGATTGTTCTACAATTTGTATCTCTCGATTCTCTCAATTATTGATTGATCATTATCTGCATGATTGGATCGAAAATGAAAAAATTTCTATCACTTTTTCACATTTTGCTAATAAGATTATTTAAGAGAAAGAGAGAGAAGGATATTTTTATTAAAATAAAATATTTATATAAAAAAAAAAATTTCGGAGTAAAGATTAAATAATTTATAGAATTTGTTTTAATTAAAATAAGTCGAATAAATATCAATATATGTCACATTGTCATAATATCATAAAAACGTGCATGCGTACTAGTACATTATGTTGCACAAATGCGTAATCCACGATTTATGACTTGATTGTCGATACGCTTTGGTATTTAAAAAATGTCAAAAGCGTAAATAAGAATCAAATTTTATGATTTTTCATAATTTTCGCATCGCTGATTGTCTTTCATCGCTTTTCTATAACATATTATCGATAGTGACATGGAATAAGCTTAAATTTGATGGATTGAGCAAATATTTAGTACCTAATACAATAATATAAAAGATACAAAACAAACGATGCAAAACAAAGATATAATAACAATTTAAGTTACGATAATACAATGCAAGAAAACTCGAATGCCATCGATATATCATTTAAATAATTGTAGAGATGGCGATCAAATAAACAATTCTATCCGTTCATCTGTAAATTTCCGCACGTACCGACGACAGCGGTTTTCGGTTACACATAACGCAGTGTCAAACGATTACGTGGCGTCTCGTCGCAAAACCACATCGTATAATCGCAACTTGGAACTCAATATGGAATCTTGATGTTCATGAAATTACTCCCTTCGATGAGAGAAACACTCGCAGCGACAAGAAATAGTTTCTGAATGCTATATTAAAATATCGGCGAAAACGCGTTTCGATTTACAAAGTTTCGATATTTCAAAATTTATAAGAGATACTATATGATTCATATAGTACATAAAGTTTGCAGATTTGTGATCCAAAGTTTCATAAACGATATATTCAACTCGGACGATGACGATGTACAAAAATTCAATATTAGCATAGAACAGAATAATTCTGAAAACGATTTCGATTATGAGTCTTCTCGTTATTACAAAGATGTAGGATCTCTTCAAATGAGTATAGTAAAACGAGTATAACAGATAAAAAGCAATCAAAAGAAAAATAAAATTTATTTAATGAAAAGCGACATCACCCTATCTCGCACACGTTCTTGAACATGTCATCAATACATCTAATCATACAGAAAATCAAGAAAAGGATAACTCGAAGCAACAAAATTAGACAATATAACGAGATGTAATTCAAACAGAAAGCATCATATCTCGCTTATGCATTTCTTCATAATTGTTGATATTTAATCGATGCTTTATTTAAAAAAAATATAAATCTTTCTAGATCACGCAAAATTACTATAAAATCATTGAAAATCTAATGAAAAATAATGAGGAAAATCTGAGCAAAATAAAATTTTACGTAAACTTGACGTCGTAATTTGTTGATGCATTTTTTTTATTTAATAGTTAGAAATATTTGCTCACCAGAAACAATTAAAAATAAAACCAAAAATGTTAATTATTTATGAATTTTCATGAAATGATATGCTGACTTTACGTATATCATGTTTACACGTACAATTAAAATTGATACACGAATTAGTTTTGCACAGAAGCAATCTAATTATATTTGTACTATCGCCAGGTGCGGTGCGATCAAAGCGGTATTTCGTAGGTAAGAACCGCTTCTCATTAAAATTGCTAGGACTTAACCACTACGTTAAATAGTACTTGCGCATATGTGTTGGTAATTAACTCATTACTTAGCCTAATGGAATCGCGTTCGAGTTTTGTCGCAACCTCATCTCGAGACAGATAAAATAAGACGCATCTAGATACATCATCATCAGGTGAGATGTAATTGTCAAGCGAGTTTGCACCCGTAAACCACTTCCACTGCTTCCATACAGCCGATGGTGTCTTTGTGAAGCGAAATGTGATTCCCATCACACGCACATTGATGATTGAATTAATAAAATCACCGGGGGAAAGGATAGCTCGAGACACACCACTATGATGAGATAACAGATGCAAATGAGGCACAACAGAAGAAGGGTTAATTTATTCGATTATGCGGCCCTCATATTCACCCTCACTCGCCCCAAAGATTCATGCAGAAAACGGAGTTTATAAAGACTAAATTGGATGCATTTTGTAATAGATAATATCACTTTTTTAAAGTGATATTATCTATTACACTGTAAAATTTTTGTGTAAACATTTATGCGAAACATTTATTAATTTTTGTGTAAACATTTATGCGGAACATTTATTAATTTTTGTGTAAACATTTATGCGAAACATTTATTTGCAAATTTTTCGAAGAGAATTGCAAGTTTTTCCGTCGAGATATTACCTGTTGTGAATTCATTTGCTTGAATGATAGATTGTCATCAATATCTAACGACAAAGCCAACGAAGCAAGAACTGACGTAATAGACGGAAATGCGAATTATGATGTAGGTTTACGATCAGTCGCGAGTTTTGCAACAGCAATGTTCCCATTGAGTCTGTTATTCTTTCTGAGACATCGTCTGCGTCAGCGTAAAATTAGCTAGCCTAATGAGTCGCTAAACCTGTTATTTACCGCCGTTTTGAATCGCCTAAAGTGCCATTTTAACGGTCGCTATAAATGCTATAAGGAAAACAAGATCGCGATAAATAGCGAAAGATAGCATGTTAATTGGCGTGCTTCGCGCGAAAAGGAATGGATAAAATCGTGAAACTGGAGACTGAAGCTATTTTTGTCTTCCATTTGCCGCAACGTTATTAAAAAAAATTTATATATTTTCTCTTAAAAATTATATTTAGAATACGCTCCTTCGAAGTGGACAGGCGCAACAGCCTACAATAACCGTAATAATCGTAAAAAGATCCAGTTATGTAAGCTTGCGTAAGTTCGGACCCGGCTATTCCATCCGTGACACATTCAGAGAACGGATAGGCGCGTACACCGAGATGTTAACGAGCGATTCGATCGGCGAGCCGGATTATTTCTCCGCTTTGAACTGACAAGTAGCTCGAGGAGGACCGCCGACGCTCGCGTATCAAGGTACATATCCGGGTAGACAACCCCTTAGGATGAATAATGGCCGCGGTAACGCGGCGTACGATCCCGGACAAAGCGAGGCCAACAAGTGTAACGTGTCGGCTGAATGCTCTGAAAGATCCGTCCGCTCCCTCCTCATTCTCCTTCTCTTCCTCCTCCTACAGCGGCCGAGAACCTAGTGACTGTTGAGAAAAAAATCGCCTCTCGAGAGAGAGGAAGAGAAAGAGAGAGAGAGCGCGTATAATAGTCGGTTAATGATCACCGCTGAATACACATGCTGTGAATCGCCGTGTGATCACCATCGAAAGCGTGAAAGAGACTCTCTTTCTTCATAGAGACCTCGTTCTTTTTTTTACTCCGCCGAGAGACTCTCTTCCTTTTCTCCTTTAAAAACCGCGTGATTTATTAACCCGTAGCGCCGGGACAGGTGAACTGTTCCCGTTCGTGGCAATGGACCGATAATGCATGCCATCGCACTCGAATTATGACAGCTAATCGTTTGATAATTAGCAGGCGACACGGAAGGCTTAAATATGCGAATAATACGGTCAGCTTTGTACGCGACACATGAATTCCTGACATCGTGTCACGAAAGAAACTATTCAACGACGCAGGTTGACAAATGAATCAGTCTCGATCGCACTTTGAAATTAAGACACTTGGACTATTTGCTTTCGGAAAGAAAAATATAAAAAAAGCAAATATAATTAGCCTCTCGATTTCATAAAGAATGCGATATATTTATGCAATTATATTTGCATCGAGGAGATCGCTGACGTAAAGTATACACAAGTACATCAAGCTCTTAATTTGCTTTTTCGAAGAAGCAACGAAATCATTGGAAGCGCGATAATGACAGGGTGGTAGAGCCGCCAAGGTTGCACGTATAAATATCTCGCCCGAGTCGAGGTAATGATTCCGGACGCGTGTTGGCCCGCTCATAAATCCTGAGCCCATTTACGAGACAGATGCGCCGATAACTCGGGCGCGGCTTCACGTCCGCGTCCCTCTTGGATCTGTGATCTTGGCGCGAGACCAATGATTATTAACGTTAAAGGAACGCTGGTTAAGAAGCGGCTGTGCAGAGAAAAACGGTACAGACGGTAGGGGTTAAATCATTTTTTACGAGATGTGAGACACAGGAGGGAAGAAGGAAACATGCCTCGAGCTGTAATTTTATAAGACTATGGAGACGTTTCAGTCGTCGATTATGAGAGATAAGGTGTCTATATTAAATATATCTTCGAATATTTATTCGATTATGTATTTGAAAATTTCGACAATCGATTAATAGCCACTGTGTGTAAAATAAACAACGTACTCTCTCGCAATGAATATTAAATATGCCGGCTATCCGTCCAAACAGGGGTTAAATCATTTTTTACGAGATGTGAGACACAGGGAAGAAGGAAACATGCCTCGAGTTGTAATTTTATAAGACTATGGAGACGTTTGATTGATTCGTCGATTATGAGAGATAAGGCGTCTATATTAAATATATCTTCGAATATTTATTCGATTATGTATTTGAAAATTTCGACAATCGATTAATAGCCACTGTGTGTAAAATAAACAATGTACTCTCTCGCAATGAATATTAAATATTCCGGCTATCCTTCAAACAGGGGATAAATCATTTTTTACGAGATGTGAGACACAGGAGAGAAGAAGGAAACATGCCTCCCGCTGTAATTTTATAAAACTATGGAGACGTTTGATTCGTCGATTATGAGAGATAAGGCGTCTATATTAAATATATCTTCGAATATTTATTCGATTATGTATTTGAAAATGTCGACAATCGATTAATAGCCACTGTGTGTAAAATAAACAATGTACTCTCTCGCAATGAATATTAAATATGCCGGCTATCCGTCAAACAGAAACGAAGCCCCAACACGAGCCGATCTGCTGGCGTAGGTCGCTTCGAGATAAAGTAACACGCGGAGTAATCATAAAGCGCCACGTCATCGAGCGAACAACGAATAGTCTATCGACGTGATCATCGGCACAAGTCGATGATACACCGTGGCGCAGGGAGAGAAAGGGGGGGAAAAGAGAGAAGAGAGAATTACATCGTAGCGATCGGACGCTGAATCACCGCGCTCGCGAGTTCGGGCGATCGAGGATGCACCTGCGCGACTCCCACGCAGCGAAATCGGGGAAGAGTCATCGTCGGGGGTGGCCGAAAAAATCTCACGAGACGTATCCATTCGTATACGTGTATTAATCTAGCAAAGGGGGAAACGCAGGTATATAATGATCCCGGAGTTTTAATTACGCCAACGTGACCCACGTACACACGCGGTGCCCCCGCGGCGCGCGCGTTTTGCCGAGGAATATTTCCAATTATTCGACGCTTAATTAAATATCGTTCTTAACGATGCACGTGTTGCCGTTGTTGGGAAACTAATGGATCGCGCGCCCGGCCGGGCCGCTAATGAAGACGTGGGCCGCGCGCCGACGAGGTGTTGCGCTTATTAATGAATGCCGCGGGCCCTTCCTCTGTTTTTATTTCACTGGGTCACAAAGCCGCGGGTCCGACGTGACGGAGCTCTTTCCGAGCGATATTGGGAGAGTCCGATAAGCGAATTAGCACAATTGTTGCGCGATGATGTAACAAATATATATTAATATATTTTTTTCACAATTACTTCTTGTCTAGAGAGAATATAAAATATATATATATATATAAAATAATATATAATATAAAATATATATATAATAAAATATAAAATAATATATGTAAAATAAAATATAAAATAATATATGTAAAATAAAATAATATATAAAATAATATATAATATAAAATATATATAAAATATACAATAATATATAAAATAATATATAAATTATTTTTATATTTTACTTTACTATTTCGTACACCTGCAGACGAAATTAAGTTCTAGAAACATGAATTATGGCCCATCGAGAAGTAGATATTTTAAACTTTCTATATAATAATAATCTTCATATTTCTTTCCTCAAACACGCGCATGAGGTGATATCTACAATTTAGAATGAGTTACGGAACCATTACGAAGCACACGCACAATGTGGAAAAGTCCAGAGGTGATCAATAGACGATTGCAGGCCTCTAACACGTTTTCAATGAAATTAATGGTTACTCTTTTGGTCCATCGCCTCCGCATCGAACGTATCGTAAGCGCGAAAGCCTGTCTCATGCACCTGCGATAGGTAATAAAGGTCGTGTGGTAAAAGCACTCCTCGAATTCTTTCCGGCTCGGGCAAACAGAATCTACTTAAAATATCATCAATGCACGCTATAACGAAATTTATGCAAACGATCATATGCGAACGATAAAGGTGAAGCGTAAAGTAACAATCAGCCACAGTGCGCCATATAATTATCGATCGAATAATAATTGATCAACTCTGCAAATGTTTTACGGAATGAAAATCCAAGCTTTCTCCCTCGAAATAAAAGTATATAATTAAAGAAAAGAGCGTTTCAAACTTGTGTAATATAAACGATAAAAAAATTCCAAGTGCATGGGTATTTAAAAATATCTATAAGATATCTCTACTCAATTTTGATTTTATATATTTATAGGGGAGGGGGTAATGATTGACTGTTCGAATATACCAAGCTGACCGAAACCACAAGGCGGCGGAATCAATTTGAGACGTTATAAACAGCCCTCGACCGTTATTAGGATAATACCTGTCCCAAGGCGTGTGGGTGGCAGATGTACGGGGCACTATTACGAAACGCGATTGCGTAAATCGTGAATTAACGATCTCGGAAGGTGCTCGCGTAGACCGATGACCCCTCACGGGAGAGGAGCAGATTAATTTCAAGCGATTGTGCCCGCGGGGGATCGAAAGTACGCGAAAGTCTTTAGCACGGGGGAGCCAAGTTCAGAATAACGTCCAAGAGAAACTGCAAATGTATCGTAGGATTTATCTTTTTAAATTTATTTTTTATTTATTATAAAAAATACGAAAATTACATATATGAATAATCTCATGAAATGTGGTTCTCTCTTTTTTATAAATACTCATTAAATATTTTAATTCCTCTATCGCGATTTAATAGAAAATGAGAAAAAATGATTTTATTTCTAATTATAATTAAATCGATATTTACAAAGAAATAAATTGTACGATATGTTGCACTAATTTCCTAAATGTTTAAAAAAAGATAGCAATACCAGAAAAACTAACAAAAAATATTAAAAAATATTAGAAAATATTTATTACGAGAATACCAATAATTGGCAAAGATATCCAAAAAGTGTAATATTCCGATTTTTTAATATGAATTTCGTTAACAAAAATATTTTTAATTATAAATTATTAAATTATAAATTTAATAATTATATTATAAATTAATTTAATTATAAATTTAAAACTATTTTTAGTTAATATTGCGTGCAAAACTAGGATGCAGTTGCTGAAATTTTGTTATCAGATTGAATGTCGATCGATGAATAAAATCTGGATTGGTTCACCCTAATGTAAAACTGATGACGAGAAGGCCGGATGAGATGTGAAATATTCCTTTTGGAAAATGCAAAGATACCCTTTGTCGGATACAAAGAACGATCGAGCGATGTCGATGATGATGGTTAACGGTATTGCCTACCCTCCTGTCAATACTCCACGTGTAAACCTAGGCCCAGGAAGTATAGGACCCACCCGCCATTTATTAATATTTTTTTTCCCTTGTTAGAGCTCGTCTATTTTGAATCTGACCGAGTTTCGTAGCAAAGGAGACCATTTAAAAATAGGATCTTTTTTGCAGGACCGGATGCATCGCTGTGTTTAGCGGGACTCTTTACGGTGATGAGAAATTTCCGTTTGAAAAAGAGATCAGGAAAGTATACCAAGATGCCTTCCACAATACTATTGATCTAGAAGGATTTTTTTCTTCTTCTGTAAGTAATAAAGTCTGAAAAATTTATATTCTTAATATATGTATATGTATAAATTAACAATTTTTTTAATACATAAATATTAACTGTAAAAATCGTTGACCCCAAATTTCGAACGCACGATTTAAAGACGTTCTATAAAAACTTCCAGAGAGATATTTATTTAAAAGCAAAAGAAATCGTTGTAAAGTGAAAGATATAAGGAACCTCCGTACGTACAAAACCGTGTTGCGCGTTTAATGACATCTTAAAGTACAGTATTATCCTTTAAACGGACAACGCGCGAGCAAATTGTCGTCCGTAGCCCCGTTACCCGAATATATATACATGTATATGCATTCGAGGCATCTTCGCGCGGAAGAAATCCGCTTGCCTTGCATTTCGCGCGAGAGCTTTACATGTCGTTACAAGACAATTTGAATGCGCGAACATCGAATATATAACGCGATCACTTCGAGACGACGGGCGCAGTCCCGTTGTTACTGCGAAACCAGCTGTACAACACATTGAGAATTATTAGCGCGATACACACAACGGCGCGTGTTATGCAAATCGCGGAGAGCTTCGCGAACCGTTTGCGATTTTTCGCAATTTATAATAGATTTCTGAACAAATTCGTACTCGAAAAATAAATGGCACTTTATTGCTAAAATATAAGTTCTCGAAATGAATTCTTAGAAAGTTGAAAAAACATTCAATTCTCGTGACATAATCATGCTTGCGATACTTTTGCGATATTCAAGTCTTATATGTAATCATCAAATTTCAGTAATCATTGCGAATTAATGGAAGTCGAGATTTGAAATATTCGCAAAGTGATATATAAGGATAGGTACTTTATGCTTTTGAACACTTATGGATTATGTCAGGAAAAAGTGCCTGATTATGCCCTCATTATGCGCGAGAATCTAGCGATTATGCGCCAATTATGCGTGTTAAATCCGCTATTTATGCGCAATTATGTGATCTCAAACTTTTTTGTTTTTGTATTAAAAATATTGCAATTTTTGCTTAAAGTTATTTATTTGTTTAAAGGGATTACATTGCAAAAAAATTACATTATTTTCTTAAAGTTATTTTTATTAATAAAGAAAGAATTAATTTTTTATGCAAACAAATCTCTAACTTTATTGGCCTAGGTCTGATGTCACGCACCAGCACAAGCCGTACGATGGCGTAGTGGGGAGAGGAAAAGAAAAAAAAAGCCTTTTTCCCCAAATCCGAGTGTTTTAAGTGTAAAAACGGCCTTTTGCGGCCATTATGTCATAATTATGCGAGAATTGTATTATGCTGCGCGGAGAATTTATTATGCGTTATTACGCGATTGAAATCTATCAATATTAAGTGTATACTATGCAGAACTATCAAAATTAGAGCTTAAGAACAATTTTTGACACATTATGCTATTATGCTCAAAGCATAAAGTGCCTATCCCAAATGATATAGAAATTATCGCTAATAACACAACAGAAATAACAGAAATAAAAAATTTACGTAAATATAAAAATTAATATACTTGTAAGATCAAAATTGTATCATTCTTTAATGAAGTTCTAAGACCTACTAATAATTCCTAAGAAAATTGAAGGAGATGCAACTAAGTGGACAGGTGCAAAAAGAATCTAAAAAGCTAACATTCCACACATTAATGGTGTTAGTAAATTTCCGAGCTGACGCCAAACATTGCAGCGTTGGTTGTGGCATTTCAACTCGGATACATAATCCGCGGTTTCTCGTGTGTCGCAAGAAATAAAGAATAACGATCGCAATCTCTCTTGCCGGCGTCGGCGGCGGCGTTCGTATTTTAATATGACATGGAAAATATAAGCTTGTCGGCGGCTTGATAGCGACTTTGCTCACGCGCTGAGTAACGCTGATACGTATTTTTCTCGAGTGCGTTTCGCCACACGCTTCGTTGTACACTTTTTGGCAAAAATTTACACGATTTCCATGCGCGTGCAACCTACCGTAAGTTAACGGACATAAACTACGAATTTATTGCTTTCTCATTTTCACATATGCTTGGACGACGAGCATCTATGCGCCCTCATTGATCGAGCGTATGATTAAGTAGTTATCGTCGAATTACTCTTTTTATCGTTAAATTATAACGTGTTTCGTTTTTTTATAATGTAAATAAAAATATCCACAAAATGATAGCGCAAAAAGAAATTATTACTAACAATGCACACTATAATGTTATAGGATTAAAAAATTTCTTTTTTCTTTTTTGTGTGCAATTAACATATTAAAAATTTCCTAAATACTTACTAAAGAATTAGTATAGAATTAGTATATGAATGAATTAGTATATTAGTATATTTTTTTAATTGAACAAAGTTTCCTTATGAGAAATAAATTGCTGTTTACGTAAGTCGCAATTTATAGAAGATATTGACGATGAGTAGGAATAATAGAGCGTATATTATTATTATAATTAAAAACAAAATCCTTTTTTGCATTCTCTCTTTCTAAAATTTTAATTCATTAAACATGTAACCTGAACAAAATTTAAAAAGAAAATTTATTTTGTGTGTAACACATTTATTAAGTTACAAATATCACAATCAATTGATTAAAGCATATACAGAGAAATTCCATGTTATAAATTCCTGTCTCACAATCAGATTTGATCGAGTCATTTCGTTGAAAGCGTTGCATCCTATTAAATTTAAAATTAGTATAGCCATATGAAGAAAAATGAAGAAATATAAATAAAATAACGTTTCTTTAATGTTACGTCGTTAATTAATTACTCTATTTTCGAATTTTTGCTTCAGCCCCTCAAGCTACAAAATATATATAACTTAAACATAATGAAATCAAAGATTATATCCGATCAATTCCGAGTGAATTGGAGCATTCTATCCGCAAGATTCGATATGTCAAGGATATTGTCAGTGGTATTGATTCTATTAGGTCTGCCTTTCGCAGATAAGTTGATTAATCTTTTTAGCCGTGCGTCATGTCAACGTCGAAAGATAATGACATAACGCGCATTTCACAAGCGGACAACAAGCAACCGATGACATTGATTCGCGCCGAAATCGAAAATAGTTTAGGCGCGAAGGAAGGAAAAGGTTGGACAGAGCAAACGCCTACGGGACCGGGCCAGCAGGCGCGAATGATATCACGCTCGTCTATCGTCGATAGATCACACCTGATCGCAAATAGATCAGGTGTGATCTATCGACGATAGACGAGCGTGGGTGGACAGCGAACACACGATCCAACGGTCGGCGCTAGACCCGACACCGGTAACAGGAGGTCATTCTGACTCATTTAAGCCAGCGGAGCGACGTATTAAAGACGGTGGCGATTGGCGGCGCCGTCGCGATCGCGCTATACGATCGTATAAGCGTAAATTGAAACGCGATACGCGTAATATGATTTGCGGCGCTCACGATGACAGATGTACACACGCTCCACCGAATCGGCCACATACGTGATACCCACGCGTATTTTGCGGAAAAAGTCGGTAAGTTGAGTAATTTATTATATATCGCCCACGGAATTTTTATATTTTTGTCGCTCCGTCAGAATTTTTGCGCAAAAATCTTTCCAAAGCAATAACACGCGCGATTAATATATTTAAGCGCTATGAAACTTGAAATCTAATATTCCGAAATGTCAGAATAGATTTCACGTCTCAGCAGATACTGATATTATTCTTGAAGATGTCAAATTTATAAAGAAACGAGTAAAATAGCCGGAAACTTACAATAACGCAGAGGTTTCGAAATCTCTCCTATTCAAATTGCTATGAACAAAACCTTGTAATGTTTCGATGCATATTATGTAGAAATCACTAGTCATAGTCGCATATAAAGCATGTGTATCAGCCTATCACACTTATAAATCGTACTTCCAGAGAGAAAAATACGCGGGAAAAAGGAGACTCGGATATTTATTAATGTACCTGTCGACGCAACATCGCGGACCACCCTCGAAGGATACGAAAGTCCCGAAAAAAATGCCGCAGCGCGGGCTAATTAGCACTTGGAGCGAAACGATTTTGCAATCGATCGAACTCAGATGCGTCTCGAAACGAAAAACAGGTCAGTGGGATTGTGTGTGAGAGACCCCTCCGGGTAAGTTCGCCGAGACTTATTTCAAATCTGCATGTATAAGTGTATCGATCGGGCCACCGATTATGCAATCGCAATTAAGTGATCTTGTAATCGTAAGCGGGGAATAATTAACGAGCCGAATCGTGTCGACGCTTCGATACCGAGTGTTGTCGACTATCGCGGCGCGCGATCGCGCGATCGCCCCCGCGGGCCTCGTGAGTAAGCGCAATTTGCCAATATTGTCTCTAATAATCCCGGCTAATTAGTTTTGTCTTCCGTTTATATCGGTCGTTAGCTAAGAGCGTGGTCGACTCTTCGCTGATACACGATATACGCGGAAGAGAAAGCATCGGTGCCGGCCCACGCGTTCTCCCCGCAGCGGGCAAAAACGCCGGAAAAACGCCAACGAAGCTGTAAAATTCTGTGATTACTCGTAATAAATGATTTTTAAGGTGTCGCCGAAACGAGATTTTATTCACGGTGCTCTTTGCTCGTGAATGGAGCGTTATTTAATCGCCGGTTTGTTTAATGAGCTTGCTTCCTAATCCGATACTTGAAAGGATAATAAATAATTGAGGGTGAATTTTTAAAATTGAATATTTACACTTGCTCAATTATGGTTTTGTATTTTTATGAAAAAAAAAAAGAGACACAAAAGCCTTCATGTGGGAAGAGAATTTCGGTGCTCTCGGATGTATGACCCATCACTGATAGGGGTTGGTGGTCCAAAACACCGAAATTCTCTTCCCACATGAAGGAATGTTTTGTGTATTCGTTCGGCTGCATGGAGCCGTTAGAGGAGGATTTTTATCCTCCCTCCATGCACTAGGGGGTAACTTTTGGCGGGTGCTCCTGCCTGGAGCATGCCTCCCCCCCTCCACCGATTAGAAGGTTGTAGTTCATTTTTTCACAACCATGACATCTCTAGCCAGATCTGCGAGTATTTCCCTCACCATAAATAAAATGCTATTTGTAAATGCTACTTTATAGAATTCATCTATCGTAGTTCGTATCATTTTGTTCTTGATAAGCAATATACCTTATTAAGTAATGAAATATATATTATATATTTTATATATATATATATAATATATATAATATATATTATATTGAAATAGAATTATATAATATATATTATTTTGCATTCCTTGTTTTTTATTTACTTTGCATGGACTTTGCTTGTGCGCGGATTATGTGAAACATAAAATTAATAACAGAAAAAGTGAGAGCATACTTATTTTTTTTTTCGAATGCATGTTGGATAAAAGTTAAAATTAAAAAAACGAAGGAAAAAAATTTCTTCGTAGCCGCGTGATCAATGGATTCGCAATGAAATTATGTGGCACCGTTAATTCCGGATTTGCACTCGTATCACTCGACAATAATTTCGAATTCATAATTGGGAAACTAATTTGACGATCATTTTTTTCGCCCATGCATATTTTATTATTATGATCATGTTATATGAGACGCAAACGATTACGAACTTCACACGTTTTTTTCAGTTTTTATGATATTTTTTATGACACTTCGCAGCAGTTTAATGACGCATAAAATCGTGAAAGAATCGTCACAATCGTGCACAAGTGAGAGTTTCCATAGCAGGTTGTTCTGCGCTAGAAACAGCCAAAAATGAGTTTTATGGAATTTAAATGAGAGAAAATTCTATAGCAATTCGCAAAATTTTGCACGGATATAAATGACGATTAAAAAACGTAGAAAAAACTATTTTAAAATAATTTATAAGTCAATCATTCTGAATATAAGATTGAAATACACACGTAATAACAGATGGAAAAATGATTATCATTCATAATTATAAAAAAATTATTGTTGATTGCGCTGTTGATTAAATTATTATTTTAACAAACAAAAGATAGAGACCCTTGTCAGGTTTAGATCTCTTCCGTAATATCCGTTACGCTTTTATCGTCGGGTATCGCGATCATTTACTTAAGCCAGAAGGCAGCTGAAACATTCACACGTGGATACAATGCATCGTTTCGCCTGCACGAGATACACCGTATCTAATACGAGACGCCTAAAAGTCTTCGACGTTTCCTCGAAGGAGCGCACCGCGCGCGTTTCTTATATCATCTCGGACACTAACGAAGATATAGGGTGTCGCCTGGCGGACAGATAATCGCACCGCGCCGGGTCTAAGGTGTCTCACCGTCTGGAGGCTGGTCGAGATATTGCGTTACGTTAATTATGCGCTATCGCAGCCGCCGTTTAAGAGACAGACACCCTGAACAACAAAATTATATTGTTTTTTTTTTCTAAATTATAATAGGTATTTTATCGGCTAAACAAATATTTCTTATGCTGCATTTAAATGCATTTTTAATTTTCTATTCCCATGAAAGAATATCTCTCGCAAATATTCGACAATAATTATAGTCAGCAGAATTTTTCGCTTGCTCTACATTTTTTTATTAGAAAGGTTTAATTTGCTTATTAATAAATATAAAATATACTGTTATAAATAAATATATAAATATACTGTTCTTATATAAGTAGTAATGTTTTATGAAAAATCTTCGTATTTAAAACTATGTAAGCAAGCACTGTTATATATATTTTGAAATATCACAATTGTTCCCTCATAAGTTTAGAAACAGAACAATTTTGATTACATCTTTAGGCTTTTCGCGTAAAAAAAATCAGCTTCAGGAATCATTAAGAATGATATATGTGACAATGATCATGTTCGCAGGTGTTAATGAGAGCCATGACTGGAAATCGGCCGGCTGAGGGATCGCCGGCAGAACTGGATAAATCTCAATACAAAGTCAATTACAGCTGGCAGCTATGATCGCGCTGGTGGGCGTGAATGGCTCGCGCCTTGCACCACAACCAACCGATATCGACGCGTAAACGAGATGCAAAATCATTTGCAAAATCATTTGCATCTCATTTGCGCGTCGATATCGGTTGATTTACAAATTTCAGTTGATTCGAAATCAACTCTGCTGATTGACAGTTCGTACAGTAGATTGTTTATTTATCGTCGCAGATGCGGACAAGAGAGAGAGTCTTTTCGCCAGCAAGACTCTCTCTCTTGTCCGCATCTGCGACGATAAATATTTTATTTATTACATATTACATTATTACATATGCATCGATTAAATAATCTCTGAGAAAAAGAGCAGGAACGCAAAGAAAAATATGAGACGTTGCATATCATGTATTAAACCTTAGTAAATATTACATAATCAATTCGACATTTTGAATTCTTCCTATATAATTTTTGAATAAAAAAATAAATTTAATAAAAAATCAATTAATGTTCAATCAATAATAATCTTGAAATAAAATAATTACTTTACTTATTGTTTTTTGATTAAATCTGAATTATTATCTAATAATTCAGATTTAATAAAAAACAAATGGAAAAAGAAAGGGATATATCAATTTAATAAAAAATCAATAAATGTTCAATCAATAATAATCTTGAAATTGATAATTACTTTACTTATTGTTTTCTGATTAAATCTGAATTATTATCTAATAATTCAGATTTAATCAAAAAACAAATGGAATAAGAAAGGGTTATATCAATATTTATGAGAAAAATTCATGCATTAAATGAAAGATTTTTTAAGAATCCCTTTTCAAGAGAATCTTATACATAATCCAGACAAAAAAAGATTGAAGATTACATATATAAAAAAACAAGTTTAATTGCGATGATTTAAGTGCAGTGCATCTCGTAACGACGGTCGGTCATTTCTCGATGCGAGCACATTAACGAGCGATCAATCAGGAATTATTATGCGTACCGGGTATTTTTTGCACGCCCGCATGATTTATCCTGTGGACGCGAGTCAGCCGGTGCTTTGTTACGAGTAACGTTTAACGTGCCTGATAGCGTCATTAATCCTTTCGGGTGTATTTGTTGCCGCGAGAAAAGTGTTAGGAATTGTGTTACGTGAGCGTTGGAACGAATAGCTCACGTAACACAATTCCTAACACTTTTCTCGAGACAAACGCGCGCTGTCGGAGTGATCTAACAAATCCGCGCGAATAGACGACGTCCGCAAGAACGTGAATGTCATGATGATGCATCTCGCATCGTTTGTATCGCTGCCCCGTTCTGCAACCCTATTCGAAAGTTCGTGTCAATTAAACTTGCAGGAAAGCGCGCCTGATCGCAATATCGGCGTAATGTGCCGATAATAATGATATTACCGATCTCCTCGTTGGTTTGATCAAGCGCATTTGCCCGCGAGCGAGCGAGCCTGTTCGAGGAAGAAAGCGGGTCTTGGTGGCTTTCGGTTTGATTTACAACAGGCAAGCTGGTTAAAGAGCGCACCTGACATCGGTGAAAATCGGCAAAGATATAGGGAGTGGTCGCACAACCGCCGTGTTAGATTAATTGCCGATTCATTTCTAATTTATTTAACACGAATAAAACAGGGAGAATATATTGGGGAAAGAGAGAGTGAGAGAAAGAGATATTTATATATCTTGTTTTGAACGCGGTGAAAGGGCGAGGAAAAATAAAATGTTTAAAATGTGAAAACTATATTTATCCACGTATTTTTTTTTTTTTTTTTTTTTTTTTTTTTTTTTTTACGAGAGAGGGGAAAATGCTTTATGCACATCCTGATAGCCGGTCCATCGGGATAGTGTTGGACTCCTTGGCTGTGGTGCAAGGCCGAGTATACCAACTAAAAACCCCTCTCCATTCTTTGATCTTTCGTATCAATGACTAAATTTGGAAAAAGGCAATACGAGTCAGCTGCAGTTGATGAGGCGCAATTATTTAATCTTTATTAAGTTCAATTAACAAAATTAATCAATATAACTGGTTTGACATGACGAAGACGTACGTTTCGACCTTCTTTTTAGGCCATCTTCAGCGCAAAATTAATCGCAATAAAATCATTAGAAAATACGATCGCATAAATAGTTGATATGAAGTATAGAACCGAGAGTTACAAAAATTAGAACACTGTTCTGTCACTCACATGAATGTCGGGACGTAGATAAAATTGCTGGAGGAGAATAAGAGTCCAAAACGCAAAGGAGCAAACTCTCGAACCAAGACAAAATTCATAACCATATCCCTGGTTGATGGGCTGATAAAGATAAATAATAAAAAAAAAGAGAAAAATTTACAAAAAAATTGAGAAGGAGAACCAAAGTAGTTAGTCAGACGCATAGAATAATAATGTGGCTAATGTTATATAATAAAAAAACAAAAGTTTAAATTAAAGGAATTTAAATAAACCATAACAAATGGTCAAGGATAATTACCCAGTGATGTAAGACATAGTCCAATATGGGTCGAAAATTCATCTCCTTAAAGTTGCTTAAGCAATTTAAAATAAACGACATGCTCAACTTATACGTATAGGTATGAGATGCTGGTCGTAAATCACAAGTTCTGGCGATTTTAATTGTTTTTTCTAATAAATTGATACTTCCTCTTTACGATAGAAAAAAGTTCTCGATGATACAATTAATAATTAATTTTTTAAACAATTTAGAATCGATGAGATGCCCGGACTATACGTGTAGATATGAGATGCTCTCTAAATCGATAGTTCTAGCGATCTTAAATAATTTTTCTAGTAAATTAATATTCCCTCTTCACGCTTGAAAAGAGTTCTGCGCTTACAATTTAACACGAAAATTTTTACACTAGACAATTTCAATATATTCAACAGAAATACAAAATGTTTTATACCGTGCAGTTTAATGGTTTACTTGTTGCAAATATTTTAATTAATTTACACGTTATTTATCATCATCGCGAAAGCGCAATCAGTCTGGGTGTTACGAAAGTTTATTGCCTTCTTCCAAATTTATCATTTTCAACTATTTAAAAACAATTTTTTGGGCAACATTGACACGAAAGATCAAGGAATCCAGGAAATTGTTTTGAAGATTGAATTCCGCTGTTAATTCGGCCAACTAGGAGCGGTGCCAGGATCCTTGCGAAACATCAGGACTATGCGAAACAGCGAGCGAAAAAGGAGTTTAAAGAGGAGAAGAAGGCCTCATCCGGCACGCGTTCTTACGAGGATTTCAATCCGAATCGATAAACGAGTCTAAACCTTTCACTGTCGGAAACGGCCAGAAAATCCGAGAGAAATCTTCGTCATGAGAAATCGCGAGCATTTTTGAGAAAGATATCGGGGGTGCGTTTGCTTACGGTACAGCTTTGTATGCGAAGCGTTGTATCATTATGTCACGTGATTGATTGCACGTTTACGCATTTATTTTCCCATGTGCGAAGGTCGAGTCACCTATAAATAATCGATCCGGGATCCGCGATCGCGAATATCATTGTCCTATAGTATTTCAAAGTGAAGTGAAAGATAAGTGTGTAGTGATTTTTACCATTCGCAGTGTTACACAATTGTCGACTTATAACACGTAATTTTTACAACTGTATATTTGTAAAATGTCGGCGCATACAATCGTCAGTACATACAGAAAAAAAACATGTGTCAAATCAAAACTTATATACTTAAAAATTATAAAATAACTTAATGTCGCTAGTCAAATAATCCAAGGATCGTTGAAAAAAGTGTAGTCGATCAAACTAGCCAGAAATTTTGTTTATTAATACGACCATATGGCTGTGGTCCTTATTAAGTATATACGATGTAATAATCAGGAGACAGGCGATAATCTTGCAAAACTGCACAAGTCACATTAACAAAAAACGTTATTTAACTAGATTCGAATTTGAGAGAAACTGATGCGTCCGTGTGAGATTTCGTCAAGAAACTATTATATACTTAAACTAAGCATTGAAAAAAATCCAGAGAGGATCGAAACGTTTGCGTTCACTTTTGTATTGTTTTTGCGACTATGTATTCCTTCTTTCGCTTAAACTTAATATGTTTGAAATTTAATACACTATTAAATTATTATAGGCAAATACGAGTCAGAAATAACCGATATAATGCAAACAATATCTAAGTATTTATTTATTACACATGTCGCACAGGAGTAAAGGTTAAATGTTAAACAAATACAAAATTAAACTAAACAAAGAAATTCGTTAAGACGTTAAAGGTTCGGCCCCATATTTGAGCTATCTTCAGCGCAATACATAAAGATAGATAAACGTTCGAATCTTTAACGTCTTAACGAATTCTTTGTTTAGTTTAATTTTGTATTTGTTTAACACCTTTACTCCTGTGCGACATATGTAATAAATAAATACTTAGATATTGTTTGCGTTATATCGGTTATTTTTGACTCGTATTTGCCTAACTCTATGTTTATTAATTTTAAATTTTAACGAGTCTTACTTATGATTATTATTGTTTAAATTATTATATTTTTTGAGTTTTGCGTCGACCATCAACGAAGAACAAATCATCAATGAAGAACAAACTGATTTCACCTATTCAACCACGAAAACCGATACACAAAAATAGAAATACTACCAATTACGAAGAGAGAGAGTGTGAAAGAGAAGAGGCGAGGAATGCTCTATCTCCAAAAACAGCCCGAAAAATAATAAAATTAAAAATATAAATATAAATATAAATTTCCCGAATACCGGGCTTCTCCTCGCCGAGAGATAGTATTATTTCTAACAGTGGTATCATGGCATAACACTGTTAGAAATAATACTATCTCTCGGCGTAACAGACACCATGACGCTACGTATATGGAATTACTTTCATCTACGAAGTGTACAACAGAACGTACTCTTTACAATAAAAATATAACAACTAAACTACCTATAACAACTATTAAAGTACTAACCTATTAGATCTATAAACAACTATTAAACTATTGAACTATTAGACTACTAAAACAACCTATAAAGGAGAATCGTTTGTAATATGAATTCTCCTTCGACAATTTGCTTACGCCTCTACGTATGCCGGCACGGATTGCGACTGGAGAAAGCCGCTGGCCAAAGCGTTTCTCAACGTCTGCGACATAGACTACTAAAACAACCTATAAAGGAGAATCGTTTGTAATATGAATTCTCCTCCGACAATTTGCTTACGCCTCTACGTATGTCGGCACGGATTGCGACTGGAGAAAGCCGCTGGCCAAAGCGTTTCTCAACAACGTCTGCGACATGGACAATGGTCGCAGACGTTGTCGAGGAAGGCTTTAGTTGGCCGTCCAAATTCACCGCGAGGACATGCTGTTTGAAGACGACGAGGGAGGATCCGCCTCTCTGATAAAATTAGACAGTCGCGACGAGGAAAGCCTGCTATCCGTCTTTCGCGGCGGAATAAACATATCTGGGAAAACGAACAAATATCGCGCCGCAGAATTTTTTTTTTAAATTTTTAAAATGATATTTGTACTGTTAATAATAATATAATGTGAATAGTAAATTAAATGATATTTATTATAAATAAATTGTAAAATTTTTACTGCTTCCGATACAAATACGATCCGTAGATATTCGAAGCGTGTCTGCTAAAGTATCCGTATCGGATACTTTAGCAGACACGCTTCGATATCTACGGACAACGTCGTCACGTTCAGGCATATAACTCTGCGGCCAAAATGAAGTGACCGTGCGACTGCGGTTTGACGGTGGCGTAAGCACTTTGCCGCGGATACAGGGGAGCCGACCGACACTTGATCAAGACCAGAAGAGATCTCTTCAATACGTTAACGACTTCTATGCTATACTCCGATCTTGGAAAGTTTCCCAGTCTCGTTGTCGAAGATCTTGCGGTACAAGATCTTCGACGACGAGACTGGAAAACTTTCCAAGACCGGAAAAACTTGTAAAAGTTAGATTTTACTCTATATAGGCGGCGGAAACTACTTACTATTAATTATCTTACTACTAATCTTACTATGTAGTAAGATGTTTAATATATTTAATATGTTTCATATATTTCATATATTCATTGTACTATACCTGCAGACCGGAAAAACATGTAAATTTAGATTTTACTCTATATAGGCGGCGGAAACTACTTACTATTAACTATCTTACTACTAATCTTACTATGTAGTAAGATGTTTAATATATTTAATATGTTTCATATATTTCATATATTCATTGTACTACTATACCTGCATTCTTTTTATCCGAGAAATCGGAATTAGATCTAAAATATTCTACAAACTATAATTTCATTCAAAATTATTTATGTATGTATCAGGTGATACAAATCTAAATAAAATTTCGCATTATATAATTCACATTTTAAATGAATTGAAATCAAATCATATAAACTTTACAAACGAAAAAGTCAATCCAGTGAGAATTGTAATCAACTCAGAAATGATACCATATGTAAATAAGGTCAAATATTTGGGGGCATGACGTTGGGGACTCTAAACTTAGATGAAAAGAGCATTCTTATCTGTTAAAAATGAACGAATTATTGAGCGATATCGAGATACAATTGTTAATAAGGATCTAACCAAGAAAATTTGTAGCGAACTTAACACCATCTTGAAGAGATGGAAACAAAAAAATTATATCTCTGCGTCTACTAAACGGTCACTTTAAGTTAGTGATGGCGTGCTACCGCGTGCATATGGTTTACCGGAAATCCATAAAACTAATTGCCCTAATTAAGAATCATTGTATCATCGACTAACAGTCCTCTCCATAAATTTTCGACCTTTCTCCATAATTCTTTACACGAGAATTTGCTACATGCTAAAAGTCATATTTGTAATAGCTACGAATTAGTTAATAAAATTAGTAAGGTAGAATGTAAGGATGTATTTGTTTCTTGTCGCTGTTATAAGAGATTCGGGTACACTCCTCGAAAAAGCGCTTTCAAACCCTAAGGGGACGAATAAAGATTTTATTCTATTCTATTCTATTCTAATTATTATATTATATTATATTATATTATATTATATTCTATTCTATTCTAGTTAACAAAATTAATAATCTTTATGTTGAAGACCATTTAATGTTAAGACTCATTTCGCTGGACGTTGTGTCTTTATTTACGAATGTCCTTACAGATTTGATTATTAGCAGTATTGCGAAACGTTGGCATTTTTTAAAAAACAAAATTAAGATCCCATATTACGAATTTTTAATTGGACTCAGATTAGTTTTAAATTCTACCTTTTTTAGGTTTAATGGGATGATTTATAAGCAGATTTTTGGTACGCCTATGGGATCGCCCCTTTCCCTCATTTGTGCTGATTTAGTCTTGCAAGACCTTGAAGAAAGAGCTATTACACAACTTTCTTTTTACCTTCCTTTTTACTTTATGTAGATAACATTGCCCTGATTGCTCCTTCTTCTTTCTTAGATTTTATTTTGCGAGTTTTTAATTCTTTTCATGAGAGGATCAAACACGACAGAATAATGACTTGAACGTTCAGAATAATACTATTAAATTTGATAAAGTTTATCTTCCCATTATAAAATCTTTTCCTTTGTAATAATCAGTCATAATAGATCCTCTGACTCGATCCGTTCCTGAATTTCGTTCTCCCCTTCCCCTCCCCGCGATTGCCTAATGCCTAGTCTTCGCGTAACTCAGTATGTCGCGCTGTTTCACGTGCGATACATTAAGATGTATTAACCACGCGTGAAAGACAAAGAGAGCGAGATCAGGGCAAAGGATTTTCGCAAGGGTATCGCTCGTGAAACAGCGCGACATACTGAGTTACGCGAAGACTAGGCATTAGGCATACCAATCGCGGGGAGGGGAAGGGGAGAACGAAATTCAGGAACGGATCGAGTGAGAGGATCTATTATGACTGATTATTACAAAGGAAAAGATTTTATAATAGCAAAGGAAAAGATTTTATAATGGTAAGATAAACTTTATCAAATTTAATAGTATTATTCTGAACGTTCAAGTCATTATTCTGTCGCGTTTAATCCTCTCATGAAAAGAATTAAAAACTCGCAAAATAAAATCTAAGAAAGAAGAAGGAGCAATCAGGATAATGTCATCTACATATCTAAAGTAAAAAGGAAAGTGAAAAGAAAGTTGTGTAATAGCTCTTTCTTCAAGGTCTTGCAAGACTAAATCAGCACAAATGGGGGAAAGGGGCGATTCTATAGGCGTACAAAAAATCTGCTTATAAATAATGATTTTAGCTGCGCAGTTGGGGAGACAAAGGGAGAAAAACGACCGGGGCGAGAAAACTACCCGTGGGCACCTGTCAATCTCGCATAACTCCAAGTCCGTCGGACGCATTTATATGGAAACCAATAAAATTTAGGCCATAAGACTCCGATTATTAAACAACCACGCAGAACTTTTGCCCGCAGCATTTGTTAATTTTTTAAAATGATTTAAAATTAATTTTAAATTATTTCTAAACAATTCACAAATGCTGCCGGACAAAAGTTCCACGTGGTTCTTTAATAATCGGAGTCGTATAAATTTTATTGGTTTCCATATAAATGCATCCAATAGACTTGAGAGCAATGCGAAATTGACAGGTGCCCACGGGTAGTTCTCGCCCCGGTCGTTTTTCTCCCTTTGTCTCCCCAACTGGGCAGCTAAAATCATTATTTATAAGCAGATTTTTTTTACGCCTATAGAATCGCCCCTTTCCCCCATTTGTGCTGATTTAGTCTTGCAAGACCTTGAAGAAAGAGCTATTACACAACTTTCTTTTCACTTTCCTTTTTACTTTAGATATGTAGATGACATTACCCTGATTGCTCCTTCTTCTTTCTTAGATTTTATTTTGCGAGTTTTTAATTCTTTTCATGAGAGGATCAAACGCGACAGAATAATGACTTGAACGTTCAGAATAATACTATTAAATTTGATAAAGTTTATCTTCCCATTATAAAATCTTTTCCTTTGCCATTATAAAATCTTTTCCTTTACCATTATAAAATCTTTTCCTTTGTAATAATCATATTAGATCCTCTAACTCGATCCGTTCCTGAATTTCGTTCTCCCCTTCCCCTCCCCGCGATTGGTATGCCTAATGCCTAGTTTTCGCGTAACTCAGTATGTCGCGCTGTTTCACGTGCGATATATTAAGATGTATTAACCACGCGTGAAAGACAAAGAGAGCAAGATAAGGGCGAAGGGTGGTTACGAAAATGACACACCTACACTTTATTATTCAATGTATCAATAGAGAATTTAAATATTTAGGATATATATTATCGAAAACTTATTATTTTTAAAAACACAGAAGTAAAAAGATGTTGAAGGGAAAATGTGTAGTAATTTTATATTTTACGCAACATGTAAATACCCGAGGGCACCTGTCAACCTCGCATAATTCCAAGTCCTTCGGACGCATTTATATGGAAACCAATAAAATTTAGGCCATAAGACTCCGATTATTAAACAACCACGCAGAACTTTTGCCCGCAGCATTTGTTAATTTTTTAAAATGATTTAAAATTAATTTTAAATTATTTCTAAACAATTCACAAATGCTGCCGGACAAAAGTTCCGCGTGGTTCTTTAATAATCGGAGTCGTATAAATTTTATTGGTTTCCATATAAATGCTTCCAATAGACTTGAGAGCAATGCGAAATTGACAGGTGCCCACGAGTAGTTTTCTCGCCCCCGGTCGTTTTTCTCCTTTTGTCTTCCCAACTGCGCAGCTAAAATCATTATTTATAAGCAGATTTTTTTTACGCCTATAGAATCGCCCCTTTCCCCCATTTGTGCTGATTTAGTCTTGCAAGACCTTGAAGAAAGAGCTATTACACAACTTTCTTTTCACCTTCCTTTTTACTTTAGATATGTAGATGACATTACCCTGATTGCTCCTTCTTCTTTCTTAGATTTCATTTTGCGAGTTTTTAATTCTTTTCATGAGAGGATCAAACGCGACAGAATAATGACTTGAACGTTCAAAATAATACTATTAAATTTGATAAAGTTTATCTTCCCATTATAAAATCTTTTCCTTTGCCATTATAAAATCTTTTCCTTTGTAATAATCAGTCATAATAGATCCTCTAACTATAACTCGATCCGTTCCTGAATTTCGTTCTCCCCTTCCCCTCCCCGCGATTGATATGCCTAATGCCTAGTCTTCGCGTAACTCAGTATGTCGTGCTGTTTCACGTGCGATACATTAAGATGTATTAACCACGCGTGAAAGACAAAGAGAGCGAGATCAGGGCAAAGGGTGGTTACGAAAATGACACACCTACGCTTTATTATTCAATGTATCAATAGAGAATTTAAATATTTAGGTTACATATTATCGAAAACTTATCATTTTTAAAAACACAGAAGTAAAAAGATGTTGAAGGGAAAATGTGTAGTAATTTTATATTTTACGCAACATGTAAATACCCGAGGGCACCTGTCAATCTCGTATAACTTCAAGTCCTTCGGATGCATTTATATGGAAACCAATAAAATTTAGGCCATAAGACTCCGATTATTAAACAGCCACGCAGAACTTTTGACCGGCAGCATTTGTTAATTTTTTAAAATGATTTAAAATTAATTTTAAATTATTTTTAAACAATTCACAAATGCTGCCGGACAAAAGTTCCGCGTGGTTCTTTAATAATCGGATAAATTATATGTTATAAATTTTATTGGTTTCCATATAAATGAATCCGATAGACTTGAGAGCAATGCGAAATTGACAGGTGCCCTCGGGTAGTTCTCGCCCCGGTCGTTTTTCTCCCTTTGTCTCCCCAACTGCGCAGCTAAAATCAATATTTAATCGGGCTTCCATCGCGCGCATAGCTCGAAGGCAGGTGGGAAAGCGGACCGCCATTGTTTCAACCAAGAATCGCCAATGATTTTAGCGCGCCGCGGGGTATCCTCGTAGCTTTGAATCCCTTTCGAACTCGGCTACTCTCCTCTATACTATCTCTCTCTCTCTCTTTTTCGTTTTCTGGGTCGCGGTCCGCGATAACGATCATGTCGAGATAACGAGCGGACAGATAATTGGATGTTGGATATCGCCATAAAATCTTCGCACCTCTACGAAGATGGAATCTTTGCTACTTTCACGGTTGCCGCGGTGTGCGTGAAGTTAACATATCATTTTTCAGCAGATCAAAAATAAAAGGAAGTTCTTCCCGCATGCAGTCGAGTTCTATAGTTCCTGATACTTTTTAGATGATAGTTCTGATAATTTTGTCGAATGTTCTTGCCGATACACTAATAGCAGAAAATTGCCATTAATAAACGTAAAACTTTATCGATTAGCAGAAAAATCATATTAAAGGTGAAGATGTTATAGCTTAATGGCAAGCTAGTACCCCCCCCCCCCCCACTTCCGAAAACCATTTATAGAGAGTCGCAAATTAAAAACAAATATACTAGAATTCCTTGCTAATTACTTGCTCAAAGATGCCGCAAATAGTTTTTAAAAATATTAAATTTTTAAAAATACACCAATATAACATATCACATATACATATAAGCGTAAATTCATTTACATTAAAAATAAGTAATAAAATTGTTTCCTGCATAAGATAAATCATTTCTTAATTTATTGCCTACAATTTAAATGAAAAAAATCAATCAAAACGAGTGGCGATGTTATTTTGCCGCCAAGAGTAAAGTATATTAACGCAATTAGTTGCTTCGATTATTTTTGTCTTAAAATCTTTCCCTAATTAATTGCTCGACAATTAACTTAAAAAATTTGACTCTCTAAGAGACAATCATAAAAATATTTCAACTTTAATTGTTTTATAAAAATATTTCAACTTTAATTCTTTATTATTTTTTTTATTTCTCGATGATCGAATGCACGTATATCCATAGATGATATTGGAAATTGAGTGAATCTTCATTTAATCATTTACGTCATTTATAATATACGAGTTATCTTGAATTTAAATCTTGAAAAAGTATAAAATAATATAATGCTCTTTGTAAAAATAAATAGATATGAATCAGAAAAGTAGAACATCTGACTTTTAAAATCAAATAAGCCTGAATTTTAAAGGATTTTTTTTTTAAAAACCAAATTTGAAGTGACTTTCAATTCTAATAGAATTGCATCGCGAGAAGATTCGCGATAGTTGAGTGCAGAGAAACTTTCGAAGCAGATTTTACGGCGTGACTTAACGTGCGCATTAGTCAAACAATTAAGAGCTTGTAATGGAACGTCACATAAATAACGCAGTACAACAGTGCGCGATACCTGGAGACTTCGGATCCCTCCTCCCCCTCCCTTTTCTCTAACGCGACGGATCACGCTAATGGAATAACACGCGTGCACGCGGCATGCATGTATGTATACGAATTCGCAATGTGCAGTCGTGGAGATTTAGCTACGGAGTGCGGTCTCCTAGCTAATATCGCGTAGGCGGTTCAATTTGCCGCGAGGCTGACCTTCTCGAATTGCATCGGCGACATTAACCTGTCATAATTACGACGTACCGGTCTCTCATCGTGATTCCGCCGACGCGGCTTTTGCGGAAACCGCAATCTGCCGCCGATCGCCGACTGAAGTCCGAGAGCGATTTAACAGGCAATTACGAGAGACGACGTAGTTACCGTATACCAAGAGTAAACAAAGCATAGGAACTCAAACTGAAGAGAATTCCAATTGATAGTATTTTTTAAAATTGAAAAAAATGTTTTTTTTTTTTATTTCAGTGGTTAAAAAAAATATGAGAAGAGTTACAATTTCTTCTTTATTATATTAAATTTTGATAATTATTTTTTTACTCAAGAAATAGTCTATATTAATTTTTAACACAATAAAGTATTTTATGTTTAATTTTTTAGCAAATAGAGATTTTCATTTATTTATCATAGTTACCTTGAAAACTGAGTGTAATATATAATTGTTAAGTTTCATAGTGATATTTAGACTTCTTAATTTAATTTAATAATATTATAAATTTTGTTAAATATTAGAACTGTAGAACTGGCAATATAGGAGTACTATAATTAATATTAAATATTTAATTAATATTTAATGAATTATTAAAAGTATTTATGTCAAATCTTTTTCGTTAAATATTAGTATTTTCAAACTATATACTCATTAAAAAAAATGTTTAAGTGTTTTGTCTGTAATAGAGGGTGTTTACAACAACTAATCAGATCTCTGATCAGACTGAGCAGTAGTACATATATATATATATATATATATATATATATATATATGTATATATATATTTATATATATATATGGCATATATATGGAAAATAATTTTAATTTTAATTTTAATAAAGATTTTAATGAAATAAAGGAAATATGAAAGTGGATAGTATCATACAGAATACCTCATGTACGTAGCGATAAATTATTAAAAATATTAAAACACAGATTACTACAAAATATTCTAAATCTACAAAAACGTTATTGCACACCACATCTGCAGAGTATGAAATAGAAGAAATGGAAGATTCAGACAATTCTATAGGCGAATTTACAATAACTGAAATAAGATTTTGTACATTTTTTCTATGCAGTAATTGCACGAAAAGCGTTGACTTGATTGAGATATTAAATAATTTTGCTCTGTTCATTTATTGAAGAAAAATCAGCATAATTGCTCAATAACCAATCAAAAACTGCATTTAATTTCTACCAGGGAATAGTGGTGCACTATTTTCTAGCGATAAATACATTTTAAATAATTTCAATATATCAAATGTTGAAAATAATACTTTTATTTAATAACAAAATCAGCAAAGGTATCTCTTTGTTCAAATGTTTGATAATATTCGAAAATCTCGATCGTGACATCGTCGTTTGCTAATCGAGAGAACCTTGCATGGACAGTGATCGTATTTATTTTCTCGAATGATCTGATTATGCACCGCTTATGCATCCCGATGCAAATAACATGCGAGAACACAGTGGCCTTTGAGTCCCGAGAAGCTCTTACTGTTCTTGATAGGACCAAAAGACACCTGAATGGACCCATTTCGCTCCGCGGGATACCAACATTAATGCGCTATCATCTCAACAGACGCATGAGAATGTATGCGAGCGTATAATCGTGATGAGACGTTGCGTCCGTTAGCAAGTCGCGACCTGAGATGCGATCAAGAAATTATTATCGATGCGAGGAACGCTCAGTCGCGACTCTCTGTTAATTAATAATTCCGCAGAACATATGGTCGCAATTTAAACAAGACTTAGCTAACGGTGATTTGGCGTTAAGTTTAATAGCGGACTCTCAGACGTGAAGAAATTTTGTAAACAATCCCATGTCTGTGCATGGTAAGGTAATTTATTTAATGTAAGAACTTGTAATATTTATCTTCAAATCAAAATTAAACTTACGATTTTATTTTGCCGCAAATGCATCGTTCGACTAACGTACAAAGAAAGTTATGAATCTAGAGAAAACTTATTTTTTTAATAATTACTTTTATTATATTTTTAATTATTAATTAAAAAATTAATAATTAAAAATATAAGAAAAATAATTATAAGAAAAAAATTAATAATTAAAAGAAATTATAAGTAAATTAAATAATTAAATAATTATAAGTAAATTAAAAGAATGTAATTATCGTAATAAATACTATATTTTCCTTTTCACGAATCAGAATCATATTTTTAGTTCATATATATAGGTGCGTGTATTTATCTACTTTTAAGATAATGGATACAAATAAATGCGGGAAGAGAGTACCGCGTGACAGCCGTCAGCATGCGATATAATTATTACGTCTATGAGATCTGTTAGCTAGGGCAAGAGAGAAGCACTGTAGTAGAATTCGCACTTTCAATGGGGAACACTTAAGCCGCGGGTGGCCTGTACTCCTCATTGTCCGCATGTCGCTCAAACGGGCTGGAATAATAACTGCTATATGCGGCGGTGGTGTATACACCGCGCATTCTCGGTGTATAAAAAAAAAGGGAGAGAGAGAGAGAGAGAGAAAGGAACGTAAAGTCGCGGGCCAGATACCACACACTGAGCGGTTTTTGCGGACCCGGTTGCAACAAAAGATTGCATTGCCGGATGCTGATCGCGCGGCGATAGTTATTACGCAAATCGCAAGGTTATCGTCGTAAGGCGTCTCGGTCGACGCGATATATCTCCACCCGGGTATATAAATATGAGCACTCTTGGAGTACAAGCTGAGCGCGTGTCGTAAATTAGTGGATTAATTACGACGAATGCGGGTACCGTTGCTTTCTTTACATACATCTCTTTTCAATGTCAGATGGAAGCATATGGGAGATGAATCACGGAAATTGTTCGGGATAGATGAACGATACCGATAGCTTCGATTACTCGATCATGCGCAGCGCTAATTAGTGATACGATAATCGCGTGACGCTTTGCATAGCATTTATACTATTAATTATATTGCAGGGATCGTACTTCCTATTTTTTTATTATAGGGAAAAAAAGGGGAAAATCATGATCAAAAAAGGGATAATTTTTTAAGAAAAAAAAAAAGGGAATTGTAATTGATGAAATTTATATAAGATTTATAGATTTATAAGCTCTTTTTTTGTAACATTTTAACATAACTTATCATAATAATATCATAATAAATTTAAAGGCTAACATTAGAAGTCTTGTTTAGAGCAGTCTCAAAACGTTATTGAACAATAAGTTATTTAAACAATATTTTTAAAAAATAAACAATATTTATACTTAAAAATTAACGCAATAATTATAATTAAAAAATAACGTAATAATTATATTTAAAATAAACGCGATAATTATATTTAACTTTTATAAAATTTGTAATTTAAGAGATTTATAGATATAGATTTTTTAACTTTTTTATAACTTATTAAATAAAGTAAAGACGAATATTGTAAGCAATAGAGGGACACGTTTCAAAATAATATATTATTATTTATTCTATTTTAATCATCATTGGTAGTTTTGAGTTTTTTACTTATCGTACTGTCAATAAGGGCTGATTTTCTTTTTTGTATTATATATATATATATATGTATATATATATATATATATATATATATATATATAGGGTGTCCCATTTTAAAAGTTCCACCCTCAACTTTTTAAATTTTGATTATAGAAAAAAATGTTTCAGACAAAAGTTGTATGACTTGAAACGGAACATAAGATGGTTAGTTTGACATTGAAGAGTCATCTGAGCTTTTCACAGTACTGGCTCAATGATGAGCAAATTAAATGTTGGATACGCAAAGGATCTTTTGATAAGAGCTTGTATCATTGTACAATATGTAATAAAAATATTTCGTGCAATACACATGTTTTGAGACATGCGAATTCTTGGAGTGATAAAAATAATAATTTCTGGTGGAAATAATTAATTCTTCGATTGGCAATGAACATAATTGTTAGAAAGGAGGAGGTTAACAGATAGAAAGAGTTTTTCCAACAATTATTAAACAGAAGAGATGGACAGGAAGGTGAAGAATGAACAACAAGACAGTCCATAGAACACACTTTTTCACAGTCGATAGAACAAATAAGGACAGTCGATAGAAGAAATAAGAAAAATTATAAAATCATTGAATAACAATAAAGCCCCAAAGAAAGATATTATTCCCGCAGAACTGATTAAAAACGGAGGGGAAGCAATGGTTAAAACTTTTCATAAAATAATTCAACAGATATGGAAAGAAGAAATTATCTCATCGAATTGGGAGGAGGAAATTATATGCCTAATTCATAAAAAAAGAGGACAAATTCGAATGCAACAACTATTGCGGCATCACCCTACTAAATATAGCGTACAAGATTTTTACTTCGGCCATTAAAAGACGGATGGAGCCATATGCAGAAAAAACCATTGGAGAATACCAAACAGATTTCAGACCAAATAGATCAACAGTGGATCAACTATTCACGGTACGACAGACACTGAGGAGGGCCAATAATAATTAAAAATTATTATTGTAGATAATTGATATCGCTAGTCGAATAATCAAAGGATCATTGAAAAAATTGTGGTTATGGTCCTTATCAAGTGTACACTAAAAAAGATTTATTAATAAATAAATTAACGGTTTGAATACCTAGCAAAGCACGACGAATTAGAGTGTGAAAAGATATTTACCGATGTAATAATAATCAGAAGGCAAGCATCACTGGCAAACAATTAAACAACGCAATCACGTAATACAAAAAAAAAACGTTATTTAACTAAATTCAAATTAGAGAGAAGCGGATGCGTCCGTGTGAGACTTCATCAAGAAACTCAAGTTCTTGACGAAGTCTCACACGGACGCATCAGCTTTTCTCTAATTTGAATTTAGTTAAATAACGTTTTTTTTTTTGTATTACGTGATTGCGTTGTTTAATTGTTTGCCAGTGATGCTTGCCTTCTGATTATTATTACATCGGTAAATATCTTTTCACACTCTAATTCGTCGTGCTTTGCTAGGTATTCACCACGGTCCCGATTGACCACGGTCCCGATTGACCACCGTCCCGATTAACCACCGTCCCGATTGACCACCGTCCCGATTGACCGCCGTCCCGATTGACCGCCGTCCCGATTGACCGCCGTCCCGATTGACCACCATCCCGATTGATCACGGTCCCGATTGACCACAAAAAAAAAATTAAATTAATATAACTAGTTATAAATATAATAATAAAAAAATAATTTAAAAAATAATTTAAATATTCACATAAGGTATGATTGAGTTGCCCACAGTTTTATAAATCTATGTGAAATCCCAGTTTGCGTTGCAAAGTACATGCACAGCTGCACACCCCCCCCCCCCTGTTGCAAACCCATGTGAAATTCGGGACGGTGGTCAATCGGGACCGTGGTCAATCGGGACGGTGGTCAATCGGGACCGTGGTCAATCGGGACGGTGGTCTATCGGGACGTGGTCAATTGCAACGTGGTCAATCGGGACGGTGGTCAATATTAACGTGGCCAAACGGGTGCCACTCGCCGATTTTCTACATCACCCATGAGGTTAGGACCTTCGTCTGGAGCCCTATTATACTACATTGCATTGTAAAATTTATATAGGAGGAAAAAAGGAAGAAGGAAGAAAAGTAAAAATAAATATTCCCTGAATTATTATTTTGTTTTTTATTTTTTTTAATAATAATTTTTTTTTTAAATAAATAAATTAACGGTTTGAATACCTAGCAAAGCACGACGAATTAGAGTGTGAAAAGATATTTACCTGTAATAATAATCAGAAGGCAAGCATCACTGGCAAACAATTAAACAACGCAATCACGTAATACAAAAAAAAACGTTATTTAACTAAATTCAAATTACAGAGAAGCTGATGCATCCGTGTGAGACTTCGTCAAGAAACTCAAGTTCTTGACGAAGTCTCACACGGACACATCAGCTTCTCTCTAATTTGAATTTAGTTAAATAACGTTTTTTTTTTTTATTTTGTATTACGTGATTGCGTTGTTTAATTGTTTGCCAGTAATGCTTGCCTTCTGATTATTATTATATCGGTAAATATCTTTTCACACTCTAATTCGTCGTGCTTTGCTAGGTATTCAAACCGTTAATTTATTTATTTAAAAAAAAAAATTATTATTATTAAAAAAAATAAAAAACAATAATAATTCAGGGAATATTTATTTTTACTTTTCTTCCTTCTTCCTTTTTTCCTCCTATATAAATTTTACAATGCAATGTAGTATAATAGGGCTCCAGACGAAGGTCCTAAACCTCATGGGTGGTGTAGAAAATCGGCGAGTGGCACCCATTTGGCCACGTTAATATTGATCACCGTCCCGATTGACCACCGTCCCGATTGACCACGTCCCGATTGATCACCGTCCCGATTGACCACGGTCCCGATTGACCACGGTGATCAATCGGGACGTGGTCAATCGAGACGGTGGTCAATATTAACGTGGCCAAACGGGACGCTCCCAAATCGGCACTCATTATTTTTCTTAATTTGATATTTTAAATATATAGAAAAATTAATTATATTTAATATATTACAAAACGTGTGTGTATATATATGTAATTTATATAGGTGAAATAGGGGAAAATTGTAAGTTTAAGAGGAAAAAAGGGAAGATTAACATAAAAAGAGGGAAAAGCGGAAATAGGAGAAGGGGTACGATCCCTGCATTCACGGAATTTGCAAAGAATGTAACGCGAATATAAAAAGTAGAATTATACAAAAACCACGCGATAATATCGACAAGATATATTTCATAATATCAAATGTAGAAGAAGAAAAACATTCTTACATAATAAAACGGTAATTAAGAGATAAACGTCGAAAAATTGTTACTGCAATTGGGAGAATTTAAAATAACATGGATATTTAAAGAATCTCAAATGCTATATGTTCGAAAAGTATATAAAGCAGAACTTGATCAGACTTTAATTCCTCAGAATATAATACCAAAAAAGTAAAAGAAACAGTGATAAACAGCGGGGTGGGGGAAGGGGGGGAATTTTAAATTTACTTCTTTACTTTTAAATCAATTATATCTTGAATAGAATAAGAAGGATTGCGCATCATGGATAAAATTTAGATATTATTAATTCAGATATTAATAGCATATAATTACTACAAATAGTTTGTATATTTGGGTCAATATCAATAGATTTTCTTGATGTGAACAGCCTTAATAATAATCTTTAGAACTCGTAAGGAGCTATCCAGCAAGCAATTGACGATGATATAATTGGCAAAAATATAACGACATGCAACAAATTAGCACATAATTAGCACTAAATTATATAATAGATAAGATTTTATTTGGCGTTGGTGGGGGGGCCAGCTTAATATGGGTGGTTTTCCAAGCGGTTTTACAAGCGGCGAAAGGCGAAAAGTGCGATTTCAAAAAGTTTAAGACTTCGAAGGATCTACGCCGCGATGCTCGTTATATATAATTGACAATACAACAATATAATTGACATACAATCAGATGATCGTGTCCTATGGGCGCGCATCCATATGCGCTGACTTTGCTGACGATGATTTGCCAAAAGTTTATGATAAGCGATTTTTGTCAACACGAATTTTGAATCGGAATGATAATTATATATGATATATGATTTTCGAACACATATGGTGGCAAGATGCTTACGTTCAATATCAATTATTCATTTTCTAAGTATGGAATCTCTGGAAGAAATATTTTATCACACGTCTCCGCAGTTATGTCCTGAAATTTTGCGTATTTATATAGAATCCAATAATACAGGAATTTTAAAAATATTATTGATCAAACTTATCAAATTGCAAATTGCCGCTAAAGATAACGTATGAGTAATAATAAATTTAAATATCATTAATAAAAGAACTTTTTCATTTCGCATCGCAGAGCTTCGAGTCTTAACAATTATCAATAGAACTCTTCGAGGAACTCGGAACTCTAAACAGAACTGGCGGTTATCGAAAGAAATTTTTGTCCCTACGGGACCTGAATTCTTAAAGTTCTATTGAGATGAAAATTTTTCCCGATAACCGATTCTAAAAAAAATTTGCATTTTTCATAGAATGGGGGACGTTGTGAGGTTAGCTCCCCCATTTTTAAAATGAGGAGAAGAGGAGATACATCTGGGGACGGACGAGAATACGGCCTGGCCAGCCCGACACGTCCGCTGACGGTATTCTGGACGATATTATCTATCTACCGAGAAGATAATATCGTCCAGAATACCGTCGTCAGCGTCGGATATTGGCTCCTACCGAAGAGCAATCCGCTGTGCAGTAGGAGATTCGAGGGGGCGGAGAATATCGACTCCTTCTCGTCGAAAATCGACAGCATGCTTGGAGGAAAATCGGTGCGGGATTCGAGGACCTCGCGGAGCATTCATCACGAGTCACTGTTCGACGAGCTACGATAACAAAGGGACGACTCTCCGTTTGACGAGAATCGTCCCTTTGCTATCATAGCTCGTCGCTTTGCTATCGCTTCCATATCGAGACCATATCGAGACGACCATTGCGAGGGCACAGCGACTCGGATACCGCAACTAGATTGTAAGCCGTTGCTCAGGTAGCCGTAAAAACTATTCCCGGATACAGTTGGCGGTGTACTTTTCCTTGATATCGTCACAGGGTGACAGTGATCTCGTTACCGAATTGTTGTAGAAAACCTGTGCGCTTTTCTCGTGTTTCGTTGCTGGACGCCAGCTGGGCCCCGGGTATCGCGGATTTGTCCCTCTCGGGGGTTCGTCGCCGACAGTCATTATATCGTATCGTTCATACCGTACCGTATTATCGTATCGTTTCGTATTGTAAGCGTAAAAGAAACATAGATCGATATCGAAATATCGATATAATAGAAATTCTCAGACTCGACGAAAATAGGCCGAAATTTTCACGAGCGAGTGTTTATTTTTTACAATGCCTAAGCAATCGTTAATTAATCTATGATTCTTTAATTGTCATGTGGGAAATCATGAAAGAGATATGTAGTGATATCAGAGATCTTTTGATGCGCTTGAATGGAGCTTGAATCCGCTGTTTTTTTCGCGAGAGCCGAAATTGATCAATAACTTCGACGATTATTTCATTTCCTATCTAGTGCGCAACAAAAGTAAATCTCGGAATCAGGTTAAACAAACGTTGCGCAGGATATAATAGTACCTTAATGACTTGATAAGCACTCTCTCTCCTCTAAGGCACTGTGGTTGCCTTTGCAACGCGGTCGCACGGATCCTTTGAGAACGAAAGTATCTCTCGAGTTACAGGCTATGATGAGAATGATAATAGCAAGATAGTAGTAAAAACAGAGATTATTATCATCTTAAAGCGAGCTTTCTACAAATATACGGATATGTGTATGGATACTAGAATATATGCGATAAATAGAAAGCATTTATACGCGTCAAATAAATTAAAGCAAATAATTTTGTAAAAAATATTCTATAAATTTTGACGTTCTACAAATGAAATTAAAACGATTAATTAATTTTTAATCAGAATGTCCCTATCTCAAGTTTTAAATCTGAGATTTGGACTAATCGGAATCGGTTTCTTCGTTTTCTCGATCATCCATCGATAAATCACCATTGACGGGATACTCGGTAAGCGATTTACGAGGGAATGACGTGTCACGCATTGCTCGACGTCTGGGAGGAGCGAAAGTCGTGACGGTGACCCTCGATTGGTCGACCAACCTCACCGCAACCGGTAGGCATCAAGATAATTATACCGCCGCGATAAATTAGCGGCGGTATAATTATCTTGATGCTTACCGGCTTGTCACACGCCAAGCGGAACCTGTCCCGAGATACGGGGAAATCTTGTCCGATCCACGGGATTTTACAGCGACCAATAAAGACGCTCGATTATATCTGAAGCAAGAGATACGCCAACTGATCTGATTTATAATTATCTCACAAATGTGCCTGCCATTTTGATGAGAAATTCTCGCGCGAGGCTCGATAATAAAACAAATAATTAATTTTTAATCCAAGATCTTGCGATTTTTGACACGACTGAAGAAAAAGCAAACTTTACGAAAATGATGAAAATTTCTCTCGAAGTAACCAGTGTAATGAGAAATATCTTCAACTCAATATCCTTGACCATAGTAGAGATTAGAAATGAACAAACATATACTATTAACTTCAAAGCAGATTAAAGGTAACCGGACTTGCTGCAGGGGCAAAAAGCAAAGATCTCATGATTACATACATGTCGTAATCGTGACATTAAGTCGGAGCGTGCTATTAGAAAAAGCATCGCGCAGCCATTAGCATTAGTCATAAATAATCGCCCCGAAAATTCCTAACAATCTACAATTCAATCCGATTCGTTCGTGAACTCGAATTTATCACCACATTAAATACTAATACCATGACATCGCGCCCTTTCCCGCCGCGATGTCATGGTATTAGTATTTAAACATTTAAACATTTAAACACTTAAACATTTAAACACTTAAACATTTAAACACTTAAACATTTAAACACTTAAACATTTAAACATTTAAACACTTAAACATTTAAACACTTAAACATTAAACATTTAAACATTTGATTGCCAATAAATATTTAACAACATTCAAACGCACACTATATCATATTTATAAGAGATGTAATCTATCCATGATTACTATCTATTTGTAACGAATTAAAAGTATTGCTAAAATTCACACATTAAACATATCGATATTCAGATATTTAAATAAAAGAATTTTCAAAACCGAAAATTATATTAAGTATTTTAAATTAAATGTTTCTTATATTATAATAAAAAAATTATTGATATTAAAATATTAAATATTAAAATATTATTATGATATTAAATATTTTCATAATGATTGGCAATAATTAGTGATTAATAATTAACTGTTGCAGTTAAAAGTGTTGTATTGAAAAAAAAAAGATTCCTTTAATGTCACGTCTGGAAGGATTTAAATATATCATATATAATATATAATATATGTAGTTACAAATATGTAGTTATAAATATATACTATAAATATATCTATACTGTTAAAATATTGTCGAAAATAGTTCATAATTATCGCGCGAGAGAAAGAAAGCTAAGAGATAATTACAATAATTAAAGATATGGTACTCACGAGGCGCAAGAGTAGAATAAAGATAAAACTTGAGTCGTAAAAGTCCAAGTGGTTTATGAAGTGTTTTTTTTTTCTAATTCATCTAGACAATTTCTTGCGGTAGAAAATTGAGACATAAGATGAGTTTTACTAATTATACACTCAAGGAAATCCCTCCATCGTTTGTTTTATCGACAATATATATATACAACATTCTCTCTCAATCTTTCTGATTTTCTTTATTTGATTTTGTTATATATATAATTAATATTGTTACATAAAAGCTTGCTCATATTATATTTTAAATTTTGGGGGAATAATTTAAAAAAAAAAAAAAAACAAAAAAAACAAAAAAAAACAAAAAAAAACAAAAAAAAACCAATAAATTTATATTAAATTTATAAAGTGCTTTCTTTTTATATATCTCACAGATAACAATATATATTTTTAAATATCTGTCATATTAGAAAGGTGTGACAGATATTTATTGCACAAATATTTATTTTTAATGCCGATTTTCTTTCATGATCTTTTAAATTTTCAAGCATCTGAAATTTCGAGGGAAAAAAACAAAATCGCAGCTTTTCGTTTATAATCGCAAAAATAATAATACAATAAAACAAAAATATAGCTTTGAATATTGCAAATATTATATATATTAAGATGTGTGAATGTGTGTGTGCACTTTATGAGACTCTTAAAAAATAGTAATTAAATGAATTTAGATGAATGATAGCGATTAAATGAATTTAGATGAATCGACGGAAGGGGAACGAAAGGCGACAAATATTCATTCTATAATTATTTTAATTACGTGCGAGAGTGATTATAACATTTCCATTAATTGCGAGTATAATAACGATACAATAATGCATAAGAGCACCATACTCTACTCTACATGTTTATTGAATTAATTAACAGCAAAGTAATAAAATCACAAAATCTTTTTCAAGCAAAAGATATTTTTCCCCAATCTTTTATTCGCAATTTTACTCTCTTTAATCTCGCCTATCTTTATTGTTATATCCGTGGGCTACACACCTGCTGAAGTGATTTTCTCAACGCGGTGCATTCCGAGCGGGAATCTCACAAATCGCGCCCGTCGATGTCGCTTGCACAATCGACGGGCGCGATTTGTGAGATTCCCGCTCGGCATTGCAAGACTAATTATCATCGAGGATAATAGGTGCCCGCACGGTATCGATCAAATTTCTAACCGTGGGCGTGGTTTCGTTGCGGCTGCTGCTCGCGTTTGCCACCAAGCCTCGTCGGGGCTTTAAATGTCGGGGTTTAAATGCCTCGTTACTTGCATGTCTAGCAATCTTAATTCTATTGATCACACCGAAACGTATTACAAATACATTACGCGATTCCAAGAAACACCGAGCTTACATTTACGCATGATTCAATACCGGCTCTTATTACATTAACATCCAAACGAGCGGCGCTATTTCGCGTAGGGGCGACACTATAGAAGAGAGCAAAGGCCCTCTCCACTTTGCGGTATCGTCGCCGATAGCGAGTCGAGTATGTAAATATAACCCGCTGCCGGCTGCCCACGTTTCACTCTACGCATGTGCACCGATCTATGCGTAGAGTGAAACGTGGGCAACCGGCAGCGTACGAGTCGACTTTGAATGAACTTCTTGCGCCATGCAAGTGAATGGATCTTTGTGCGTTTAACGACGGCGACTATTTCGCTCGGAGGGACCGGAAGTCTTCCGTCCCTGGTAACTGTACAGGTGTGGTCGCGGTTTGCGGAGGATGCCATGGAACGCGTGTGTTGCGAGCGTTCCATGGCATCCTGCGCAAACCGCGACCACGCTGCGTCGACGGTTCGACGATTGAGTACGAAATCGCGATACGCATAGCGTGGAAATATTCATAAGACGTATAGGATGGAATGGAGGAATTTCCCGTGAGATATAATCGTATTCCTCGAAAATCGATTATTATTAACGCGCGATTCGTTCACCAAAAGATCAAGTTCAAATTGTAATGGAAAAACATATAAATAATGCGATAAAAAAATTGGATATTGTATATGAAAATTTTATATATAAAATTACATATAAAAAATATTTCTCTATATAATTATTAAAAATTAATAAAAAAATCAAAAGAATATATAGTTAAATAAATTATAATGTAATTATAATATATAATTAACATGTAGTTTAATGAATTAGAAGAAAATAAATTTTATGTATTGCACGCAGATGCAAGGATGTGAATAGAGTAAGTTTACGATTATATGATTAATCGAAAATAATTAAATCTTCGGAAAATATTGTGATGGACTCAGTAACGAATGTGACATTTAATCTTTCAAAATGGAAAAATAAGTTATAATTTATGCTATTTACCGAAATAAAACCGAAAACAAGATGAGACCCCTATTAAGTTAGCCCCCCTCCCCACTAGCCCAAAGTAAGTTTTAACCTAACTTAAAATTAGGTGCTCATTAGGTGCAAAGTCAAAAATTAGGTGCTTATACCGTTTAGACTTAATATTAAGTTGCCTCTCCCCCATATAAAAATATATATAAATATATAGGGGCAAAAAAAAAAGAAAAAAGAAAGAGAGAGAGAGAGAGAGAGAGAGAGAGAGAAAGGGGAAAAAAAGAAAAAAAGAGAGGGGGGGGAAAAGAAAAAAAAAGAAAAAACGTAATAATTACGTGCTAATTAGGTGCTCTCCGAAACTGTTAAGATATTTTTAAAATATATTTTTTGTACACCACTTTATTCTTGTACAGTGATAAACGCAATAGACATTCAAATCAAAAATTGTGTAAAATGATACAAGCACCTAATTCGGCGTTTAGATATTTTATAATTGTTGAGATTGGTGCGAATCCTAGTAATTTTTTTAGTTCCAACTCTGTTTCTTTTTGTCGCCGCTAGATGTGTGTTCCTTTTTTTATGCAGTTATCGACTAACTATTTTTTTTACTATTCAATGCCGATTCCCTTTTTTTTTGTTCCGTTAACTTTTCCTTTGTTCTCCTGTACGACGTCCACTGTATTTTGATTTAAAAAGAAACCCCAACAAGTTATGGGCCCAGTGCAACACTAGTACATTAACTTAGAAGTGCTTTGCCTTTTTTTGTGAAGAACGCTATTACTTTAAATATTTATCATATCTTTTCTTATAAAGTCTTGTATCGCATAATGGCTACGGAAGACTTTAGATTACCATTGCTAACCAAGGACAGTTATCAACGTTGGAAGTATGAGGTACGTTCATGCTTGAAAATATTGATGCGACAGGTTAGGTTGACGGCTTGGTTAGATGTCCAGTGGGACATGACAAAGAAAAGGATATTGAGACATGGATGAAGACAGATGGTAAAGCACAAAGAATTCTTACATATGCATTGTCCGATGATGATCATGCAGCGATTCGTGATTGTGATACCTCGCGATTCGTGATTGTGATATCTCGCGATTCGTGATTGTGACAGTCATATACTTTTAGATATAAATTATATGATAATAATACATTAATAAAGGAGAAATTGACCTAGCACAGAATAATTCTAAAATTATTATATTATATTAAGAATTATAATAATTAAAAAGAATATTAAGAATTATAATAATTAAAAAGAATTATAATATTAAAAATTATTATATTATATTAAGAATTATATTAATTATATTAAGAAATATATTAAATTCCAAAAAACAACCGAAAATAAAATTAGAACTAGTAAGTGTGGATATAATATTATATGATACCAATATATATTTTATAATTATAAAATTATATAAAATTATTTATAATATTCTTTATGTTAGATAGCTTACAGACGTGTAAAAAAAGAGAAAAAATTATTTTTCATATAGAAATTTATAAAAATGATAATAATAATGATATAATTGAAAGAAACAATATTTATATATATGAAGACCCACAGAATAAAAAAAAAGAAACTGAATTAACTTTATAAGTAAAACGTTTTTTATTTAGTATTATCGAATTCGACCCTCTGGAGCGGTGAGAATGATGACGAAACAACTACGAATCCGTCAGACACGGAGAAAGCACCATCAAAAAATCCGCAAACGAAAGAACCAGGACCAAGCAGAAAAAGACCAACCACACGCAGTAGAGCCAAAGTAAAGGATGCATCCTTATAGATTGACCTCCACAAAGGTTCTCAGACCGAAAAGAAACTATTTGTTACAGACTCAGAAAGACGTCTACTCTTAACAGATGAACCACCCCAGAAAGTGTCCGCACTGTCAGCCAGGAGGGCGGAACACATAGAAGAGCTCATAAAAACGCAAAATATTATCGAATTTGTTCTTTTTTTTTTGTTATTGTGTCTAATAACAACTGTGTTTAAATATAATATTATATAAATGTAATAGGAGTCGCCTATAAATAATCGATCCGGGAATATCATTATGTCATCTTTCAAAGTGATAATATAAAGTGATAACATAAGTATAATTAATATTAAGTTAAATATTAAGTTGCCCCTCCCCCATATAAAAAAATATATAAATATATAGTAAAATATATAAATATAAAGTATATAAATAGTAAATATAGTATAGGTATAGGTATAGTAGTATATAAATATAAGTATATAAATATGAAGTATATAGTATATAAAGTATATAGTAAAGATATATAAATATAAAGTATAAATAGTAAATATATAGTAAAAGTATATAAATATAAAGTATAAATAGTAAATATATAGTAAAAGTATATAAATATAGCGTATAAATATAAAGTATAAATATATAGTTAAAAAAAAATATAAATATAAATATGAAGTATAAATATATAGTAAAAAAAAAAAAAGAAAAAAAAGAGAGAGAGGGAAAAAAAAGAAAAAAAGGGGAAAAAAAGAAAAAAGAAAAAAAAACGTAATAATTATACATATACTATTTACTTCAAAGCAGATTAAAGGTAACCGGACTTGCTGCAGGGGCAAAAAGCAAAGATCTCATGATTACATACATGTCGTAATCGTGACATTAAGTCGGAGCGTGCTATTAGAAAAAGCATCGCGCAGCCATTAGCATTAGTCATAAATAATCACCCCGAAAATTCCTAACAATCTACAATTCGATCCGATTCGTACGTGAACTCGAATTTATCACCCGCGGCGGGAAAGGGCGCGAGGTGATAAATTGGAGTTCACGGACATCATAATACATCCGCCCACGTTCAACGTGACAAAAAATCGACCTGTTCCTGCTGTTCGGTTTAGATTCTAGATTAAACCCGTATCGTTGAACTTGTTTTTAAATAGCCAATGATCTATTGATCGAGACATTCCATTTCCTTTCTCGAGATTCCATCATCGTATTTCTTTCTGCGTAAACGCGTTTAATATTATTCGATCAGTCATGGCATTAGTATTTAAACATTTAAACATTTAAACACTTAAACACTTAAACATTTAAACATTAAACACTTAAACATTTAAACATTAAACATTAAACATTTAAACATTAAACATTTAAACATTAAACATTTAAACATTTAAACATTTGACATTATTTAGATTGCCAATAAATATTTAACAACATTCAAACGCACACTATAACATATTTATAAGAGATGTAATCTATCCATGATTACTATCTATTTGTATATCATTCTCTCTCAATCTTTCTGATTTTCTTTATTTGATTTTGTTATATATATAATTAATATTGTTACTAAAAGCTTGCTCATATTATAATTTAAATTTTGGGGGAATAATTAAAAAAAAAAAAAAAAAAAAAAAAATATATATATATATATATATATATATATATATATATATTAAATTTATAAAGTGCTTTCTTTTTATATATCTCACAGATAATAATATATATTTTTAAATATCTGTCGTATTAGAAAGGTGTGACAGATATTTATTGCACAAATATTTATTTTTAATGCCGATTTTCTTTCATGATCTTTTAAATTTTCAAGCATCTGAAATTTCGAGGGAAAAAACAAAATCGCAGCTTTTCGTTTATAATCGCAAAAATAATAATACAATAAAACAAAAATATAGCTTTGAATATTGCAAATATTATATATATTAAGATGTGTGAATGTGTGTGTGCACTTTATATGTATATAAAAACTCATCTTTTAAAAAATAGTAATTAAGTGAATTTAGATGAATGATAGCGATTAAATGAATTTAGATGAATCGACGGAAGGGGATCGAAAGACGAATATTCATTCTATAATTATTTTAATTACGTGCGAGAGTGATTAACATTTCTATTAATTGCGAGTATAATGACGATACAATAATGCATAAGAGCACCATACTCGACTCTACATGTTTATTGAATTAATTAACAGCAAAGTAATAAAATCACAAAATCTTTTTCAAGCAAAAGATATTTTTCCCCAATATTTTATTCGCAATTTTACTCTCTTTAATCTCGCCTATCTCTATTGTTATATCCGTGGGCTACACACCTGCTGAAGTGATTTTCTCAACGCGGTGCATTCCGAGCGGGAATCTCACAAATCGCGCCCGTCGATGTTGCTTGCACAATCGGCATTGCAAGACTAATTATCATCGTGGATAATAGGTTCCCGCACGGTATCAATGATATTTTGTAAAATATTCGTCTTTCGATAATCTTATTTTCATAATTTATAATCTCCTAACTAACAATTCCCGATGCATTGCACGCATTGCGCGAGACACTATCGTATCTCTTGATTATATTATTATTATTAATTATAATATTATTATAACTATTATTATTGTTATTATCTTATTTGCTTTCAGGTTCTTACATATATATTTCTAAGATAATGTAAGAGGATTAGGTTTCTATATAAATAATATTATTAAGAAGGAACATGTATATATACATATAAATTGTCAAATAAATAGAGTTATAATAAATGAAAAAAAATTTTTAAGATCTATGATCTTGTGACAGTCATATACTTTTAGATATAAATTATATGATAAGAATATGTGAAGAGGAAAAGGGTGGAGGGAGAGGATGGGGTAAGGAAAGAGGAGGATATTTTTAAGAGGAGTAGGAGATGACGGAAAGATCGCCGGTAAGGGAGGAGGGGGTGAGGAGTATGTTTAGGGAATTGATGGAAGAGATGAGGTGGATGAGAAAGAGTTGAAGGAATAAAAGGAGGGGATAAGAGAAGAGATTAAAAAGATGAAGGAGGAGGAGATGCAGGAAAGAGAGGAAAGATGGAGGAAGGAAAGGGAATAAAAGGGAAAGGGAAGAAAAGGAGGAATGGGAAAGATGGAAAGGGTACCAGGGGAGTTCGAGTGGACGATACAAGGCGATTCTTCGCCAAACCAAAAGATCCTCAGTCTCTCTTAAATATTTTCTACGGCATACGGTTCGCGTTTTTTTATTGTTCTCGCCTTTCTTTCCGTGTGTGTCTCGCGAAATTATAATTTCTCATGTGTTTTCGATCGTTTCTGTCAGTCGTTTTTTTTTAAGGGAGAGAAGGAATATTTAAATACATAAAAACAGGATCCGACTTGACAATTTTTATATACATATAAATTGTCAAGTCGGATCCTGTTTTTTATGTACTTATGTACTACTGGCTACCGCATCACTTGATATAGCATTAATATGAGTTATCGAACATGAATATACTTATAATATTCATGTTATTCCAGAAATTATTGAGAATTATTAAAATATATTATTTATATTCAGCGGCATCGAACAGCGCTTTTGCCACGCATGTTTAAGTCAATAAATTTAATTAATTCCAAGATTGATTAGTTTGCGAAATATTGCAATTAAAATAAATTAAATTTTCATGTAGTAAATTAAAATCGGCCGTAATGCAAAAATTTATAAGTAGTAACATTAATTTTTTCCCTAATTTCATTAATATAAATTGTTCTCCAAATAATTAACATTACTAATGAACTATCCTGAAATTGACAAAACATTTAATACTGTCGTTTAATTATATCAATGTAAATTTGACATTTGAATTCATAAAAATAAAAAAAAATGTATGATATAATTTGTTTATACCTCATTTGTAGCTGTTTGCATTGTACTTTTGTTTTATTTTTATTTATGAGAAAGTTTCCAGTTTTTGAAGCTTACATCTCAAAGAATTAAAAAATAATCAGATTAAAATATCTTTAATATTTTAATCTCGTAATGTATTGTTCGATAGAGAGTTATTTGTATCCATTTATACCATTTTCTATTTCATTTGTACCACAAAAAGGCAGCATATTTTCATTTTTAAATATCGTTTACAAATTAACAATTTTGTTAAGCTATCATCAAACAGCAAACGAGATTTAACAGAGATTCGTTCATATTTATTTCGCTTGTATCTTAAAAAATATATAATTACATTTTTTGAAGTACTCCTTATAAAGAATACTTTGGCAATTTTTTTAATATATCATAAAACGAGATTAGTATAAAATTGTTTGTATTCATTCGTACTATTTTTTTGTTTGTATGCATTTTCAAGAATACAACATACTGCATTATCATCTTTTTGTTTTTAATTATTTTATAAGGAACAGTTGAACATTTTTTAAAATATCGTTAAATCGACCAATGACATTCAATACAGAATCAGTTTATAAGTGCCTGTAATATATTTTATTTCATTTATCTTTTAAAGCGTACAAACCTACAGCATTTGTTTATTTTTAAATACTTCTTATTAAGAATCATTTTTCAATTTAAATCATTTTTTATATTATACGACTAATAGCTTATAAAACTGCTTATAAAAACTGCTTATAATCACAATTTCTTTATGTGTACCTCAAGAGTACATTTTTTATTTTTTAAGCATTCCTTATAAAGGATAACCTATTATAAACCTAATTATTTTTAACTATTATTGAGCGGTCAACGGAATTCAACAAAAAACCGTTTGTATCCGTCTGTACCATTTTTTGTTTGTATCTTATTAAGTGTGCCGAAGTGTACAGAAATAGAGCACTTTTTATTTTCAAGTACTCTTTGTAATACCTGTACTTTTTTAAGAATAACTTAGCCACTTTCAATGGCCAATAGGATTCGACAGAATCCTCTGTAATTCTGTACCATTCTTTTATACCTTAGAAAGTATAAAAATACACATTTCTTAGGTATTTTTTTATAATTTGCTGATGGGTAATTTAGCTGTTTTTAAAAATATTGTCAAACAGCCAACAGGATTCGACAGAATCTTTTACCCATTTACACTTTTTATTTCGTTCGTATCACAAAGGATACAGAATTATACATAGCAGTTTTTATTATTCTTTATAAGAAGAATTTGGCCGTTTTTAAATATTAAACGGCTGACGCAAAATTATTCATATTCATCTGTATTTTTTATTTATTTCATACCTCGGGGGTTTGGGAAAAAATATTTTGGGATATGAGGTACTATAGTATTTTTTTCAATTTTCAATTATCCTTTATAAGAAATATTTAAATATATTATAAAAAATCACTCTTTTTAAATATATCATAAAATAGGATAAAGAATCATCTCTTCAGTTTGTATCGCTTTTGATTTCACTAGTATCCTTAAAAGGATATGGAATTATAGCATTTTTTTTTATTTCCAAGATTTAGTCGTTTTAAAGATATTCTAAAATGCTCAACAGAAATCGAAAAAAAGTCTCGCTTTTTACTCGAGACTTTTGAACTCTTTTATACTTTCGTTTTTGATTTTGTTAGTACCTCAAAGAGTACAACAGAATTATAGCATTTTCTAATTTGCAAATATACTTTATAAGGATTGACTTAGCCATTTTTAACACATTCGCTACTGCCTTTTGATTGGAAAACCGACCATCACAGATCAAACTGTGATGCTACAATTCATTTTTGTTACACAAGTGTGATGTTAGATTTTCATGAAAATAAACGCGTTGTATATGTGATGCATGATAGTGAACATGTTAAAAATATAATAAAATGTTTATATAATAGAATTCTCGATAGAAAATCGTTTGTATCCGTTTGTGTAGCTTTTGATTTTATTTCTACTACAAAATGCGATATTTTATAGTAGCCGATTTAACATTCTTCATAAAAAAATTGAAAAAACTGTAGTTTCAATCTTTTTATATGAAATATAAGTATAAAAATATAAGTATAAAAAAAGCAAATAATTCTCTATCAAAAAAATGACAAAATATTTTAATAAAATTATAATATTTTAAAAGCTGGTTTGTATTTTTAATTCTTTGAAACAAAGCAAAAAATAAAGTGTGGGACAAACAAGTACAAACAAGCTATGTTATTAATTTTTATAAAATCAGACATCAAGTTTCCTTCGCTTTTAATTATCTCACGTTTCAATTAACTCGTTCTTTTCGCCATTTATACACTATCCGTATATTTTACCAGCGATGTAATTTACCGTAACGTAAGCACGTGCGATTGCATTAAATCTTCTCGCAAGGTGTAACCGCGGGGAAATATCATGGAGAAGAGGAAAGAGGAAGGGAAAGAGAGCAAGACATATCGTAAGGTACAGTCATGTAGCAGTCGACGTCGTCTCGTAATCGATATTCAAATCAATACCTCCTCCATCTCGAGTGTAAAACTAAATCGAAATCAGTCTTGCCGAATTAATAAAGAAGTAGAAAGACGAATAAATATCTTTTATTTTAAAAAACTTTCCAATCATTAATTAATAATAATTATATTGCAAGAAAATATTGTGAAATATTCAAAGTAATAATATCAAATAATATTTGGATCACTTAAATTAACTATATAATCTGATTTGAACTAGTTATTTAGAATATAATCATTATATAACCGAAACGAGAATACATTCAGCTTCACATTTCCAAATGATCGTTCTAAAGGGTTTATCGACCCTCTAAAACTTTATTAAAAGATTACAGGGGAAATGTTTTCCGGACGAATCGATAAAGCACGATGATCGTGGTAATTGCGGGTTAGTCGTCCCGAAAATCACAATGATTCCCACAAAATCGTGTGTCGCTAGAAGCCGCCCGACAATTATCGCCCGGGCGCGAACAAGCGGCATAAATTGTCAACGCGTGTAATTAGCAGCTGGCCACCGCGTCCTTGAATAATCAGCAATTAAGTGGCGCGTAATTGCCTAATACCCGCCCGTCATTCGGACACGAACTATCATGTGATAAGATCACTGACCATCGGCCGCAGGCAATCTTTAAACAGGACGTGTTAGACGAGCGATGTATTTGTACATAGACGTGTATACGTATATGTACAAATACATCGCTCGTCTTGCATCGATCCCTTCAAGCACCTTTTCGTCGACCATCGCCTTCCAAACAGCGACCGGATTTTTTTCTTGTTTAGAAAAAGAGTGGAGAAAGGAAAGAAAAGTTGGATAGGGAGAGGGGGTAGATGGGTGAACAGACTGAAGGGAGAGGGGGGCCGCAGGGAGGATGAGGGTACAAGAATGTTATGATTGCACAATGGCCAGGTCGGAGGGAAGATGAAGATTGGAAATTGTAAAAGTTCGGGTAAAACCATGTAAACCTCCATGTAAACCTGAGGGTAAACAATAAACTCTACTACTACTAGTACTAATTCATGTATCAAAGGTATGATCTATATATAAAGAAATACAAAATAATGGCTGAATAATTTGATAAATTAGAGAAATAAATTGTATTTAAGGATATGAATAATCCATGGTCTCTTATGTTGTAGCAAAATAACAAAGCGTTCTATAAATATTGGTATATGTAAAAAATAACGCTCAAAACAGGGTCGTAATCAGCACGTTATGTTAAAAAAAAAAAATCCTAAAAATTCAAATAAAATTCTAAGTGGGGCAGTCTCAAAAACTCTTTTCCAATGCACAAAATACATTATTTTTTATTATTTAAATATCGATATGCATTGTCCGAAGAATAACTAATAAAAATTCTTGATAAATTCTTGACTAAATAACATAAAATAACACAATCTGAGTTCGAGCGGAATTCGGCGCTTGATCTTTTGTCTGCCAAATTCGCATTTTATGAATTTTGACATAAATAAAACGGCATTTTACTCAGGAAACATAAGTTTCTAAAAATGAAAGAAAAAAAATTCTTTTACTGCCTCTTTTAGTGCCCTTAAATATGCAGAGCATTAGGAAACAAATAAGATAAAAATTTGTCAGGGGGGACAATGCCCCCATTCCCCCCCCCCCTGATTACAGGCCTGCGCTCAAATAAATTGTAATATCTTCTTGTAACTCCCTGCGACTGTCCATTATTGAAAACATTACAGGAAATATGTAAATTATGATTTTTGCACTAGATTACCTGATTAGAATGACAAAAACACTGTGGAATTTATGACTTAAGAACATATGGAAGAGAATTGGAGCATACATTGCAAAAAGGAGAACTTCATGGCACACTCTAATCTTCCTAAGAGATGGACAGAGACATGTGAGTATCTTTCTCTAACGTGAATATTTCACAATATTGTGTTCAAACCTAACAGAGCATATTACTTGCCTAACAATCTATTTTCTACCTTAATATCGAGACAATGTAAACTAGATTTAAAATAGAAGAAAGAAAATTAAGTGAAAGACAATTTAAACAAGCAATTGAGGCAGTTTTAAATAACGTAAGAGATTGGAATGGAAAACGAACGGAACGTTGGCAGCATGCCACACACATAATATTGAAGATATTCAGAATAATTCTGAATAATAAGGACATACTCGGGTATGTCCCGGCATGCGTTAAGTAGAAGCATAGCTTATGTAAACGAACTTCCACTCGAAAGGGAGATGGAGTTTATATAATTAAACGATCCAAAAATAAAAGAAATCAGTAATTTATTAGAGTTTAAAGACGACGAAAAATTCGCATTAATTGACGGTTTAGTTTATCGGAAAAAGAGTAACAACAAAAAATTTGTGTTACCAGATTCGATGATTAATAGTATTTTATGTATACATCACGATATGGCTCATTGCGGGTTCGAAAAAACGGTTCAGGATATAAGTAAACATTATTGGTTTCAAACTAAATCGAAAGGAATTAGGCTCGTTATATATTAAATAACATGATAAGAAAACTAGCGTCTACGAGCCACAGCGGATGGTAATGCCTGAAAAATTCTTTTTAATTGTACGCGAAATTTTAAACGAAAACACGGCATATGCATATATTTTACTTGGTGCATTTAACCAAGATATAGATTCTCATTTTTGAGAAATTCTATAAAACCCTCTTTACCCCCCTGAAGAGACGTAGACGAGAAAAATATCGGGGCGAAGTCGCTGAATCGGGGGGAAGTCGCTGATTTTTCTCGTCTACGTCTCTTCAGGGGGGTAAAGAGGATTTTATAGAATTTCTCAAAAATGAGAATCTATATCTTGGTTAAATGCACCAAGTAAAATATATGCATATGCCGTGTTTTCGTTTAAAATTTCGCGTACAATTAAAAAGAATTTTTCAGGCATTACCATCCGCTGTGGCTCGTAGACGCTAGTTTTCTTATCATGTTATTATTGGTTTCCTAGTATGCGAAAACGAATAACCGACTATATTGAAAATTGTTTTACTTGTCTAATAGTTCTTTGAATCGATTTGAAAACGAATCTCATTTATCCGAGTGCTAATAATCCGATGGAAATAATTCATATAGATCATTTCGGTCCGTTGCAAGAAACTGATTCGAACCATTTTAATCAGTTAAAAGATTAAACGGAACATGATGGAATGAGCAATTATCAAGGGGAAGAAAAAGGAGGATATGCAACGCAATAATTAAAAGTATCTTGATGTATGATGCTGGAAACATGGACGCTTACACAAGCAGATAAAAGAAAAATCACTGCAGTGAAAATGAATGAACTTCGGAGATCTCGTGTAGGGTGCCGAGGAAAAATTGAATACGAATTGTGAGAATCAGGGAGATGATGGGGCACAGAACAAACAGTAATAGAGGACATCCAAAAAAGAAATAATTAATTCGAACACGTGAAACAAATGATAGAGGAAAGATTATCAAGAGTCGCCATGGAATGGATATCCCCTGAAAGAAGGAAACGGGAAAGACCTAGAAAATCTTGGGGAGATAACATCACAAAGGCAATGAGTGAGAGGAACTTGACGGAGGAACAGTGTCAAAACCGAGATGAGTGGAGCACATATTTTTAAATTCAGAATTGCGATTAGTAAATAATAAAAATGATCAAAAAGCGATTAAAGACTAAATAGGCCTTAACTACATCAGTCACTATATGTTTTTTTAAAGTTTTTTTAAGTTTTTTTATGTTTTGTTTCTAAAGTATTTAAACTTATTTATGTATTTAAAATTCACCACAAATTTAAATACTGATTTAAATTAGCAGAAATCAAACAGATATATTATTCTGCGATTTTTTCCTATAACGATTCGAAACACTTACAAGTTATCGTGATATGATTTAGATTCATACTCATAGATTTACATGACAAAAAAATAAAAATACCAGAAATTTGGGAGACATGCTCAAAGAGAGAAACCTTATGCATAGGAAACAACAGATATACACGGTGCAGAGGAATTATATCATTGTTTACAAATTGTGAACGAATTAAATAAACGGCGGTAAATTTGTTACATTTATAATTAAATGCAGCAAAAAGCATGAGATAGTTTTCTCTTTTTTAAAATTGGAAATATAATGTTGATATATATGTTTCGTATAACTAGATTATGGGATGTGCGTTCTAGGTATGTCAACAGTGAACGGAGAACGCACGACCAAACTTTTCGTTGCCATATGATACTCGTCATTCACATGTCTAAATAAAACATTCTACAATTTAGGCATGCGAAAGCGCTAATTTATCAATCCTTTTTAATTAATGTTTCAATAATTATTGTAAAAACTACAAAATGATACAGAACTTTTCTATTCAGTTTACCGCGCTTTCTCAGCTCACGAACGTTAGTCCAATCTTTAACAACACTCTGTATAATTAACTGGAAAAGTGCCACTCAGAATCGTACTAGATAAGGAGTGTGTGAAGTTAGCCCCCCATTATCAAAAATTTGAAAAATTAATCAGAGTTCTGATAGCCCCCTTAATAGTTTTAGAATTCTCTATCAGTTTTAAAAATAGTTCTGTCATTTAAAGTACCGAAAATAGTACTTAAACTTATGGGGGGCCAACTTCATATCTTTTGTAACTTTAAAGCGATATAACTTTTTTCCTATTAATTTTAGTGCTTTAGTTGTTAAGAATAATTAATTAGAACTCTTTCTGATGGGAAGCCATCAGAACTCTAAACAGAATTGCTGGTTATCGGGAAACATTTTCATCTCAATAGGACTTCAAGAATTCAAGTCCCATAGGGACGAAAATTTCTCTCGGTAACCGCCAGTTCTGTTTAGAGTTCCGATGGCCTCCCGAAGAGTTCTAATAATTATCCTTAACTAAAGCGCTAAAATTAATAGGAAAAAAGTTATATCGCTTTACAAAAAATGTGAAGTTGGCCCCCCATAACTTTAAGTATTATTTTCGGTACTTTAAATGACGAAACTATTTTTAAAACCGATAGAGAACTCTAGAAGTCCAGGATTATAGTGCTATGGATAATAATTATAATTCTTCGTCTACGAAATATCATAAAAAACATTATCCTTGATGACTCGTCAATAAATCGTGATCTTGAAGACAGAATCATTTTATTTCGAGATTCACATCGAGAACTATTTCGATGTCGGTGGTCCATCTCTGCCCGACAAATGAGCACAACCAACCGACATACGCGTAGGTAAAACGCGCGCAAATTAGTCACCGATCTTCAAGCTCGCGATTCCTACGCACGCGTGCGTAGCAGGGCACGAGAGTCAGACAGACGGCTCCGGATCACGTCGCAAGCAGTGCGTAGGCACGGCCGACAACAGACACTCCATTCACTTGGCGCCACATTCATTCATAGGGCTGGAGAATGCGTCCTGGCGAACGCGAGTTGATCGTCCACGATTCCGCTCTAGCGCCGCTGTCACCGTCGCAATCAGCGTCACCATTGACGTCGACCAGCCTCCGTTCAGGACTAGTAAGATCATTCTTGCTGCCCTGATAATCCGCCTAACTTCCAGTCCGCCTATGCTCTCGCCGTGATATGAAGACAATATGCAGACTACGTATCATTGTTCCCGATAATGTAATAGTGATCATAATGAAGTTTTAATCGAACGAAAGTGACATTTATATTCTGAATTAAACGATATAGGATCATATGACTAATATATATAAATTTTAAATTTCGTCAATGACGAAAAATTCGAATATTATATTCACATTAAAGCGCAATTATTAGTTAACTTGTACGTGAAATTTCACGATAATTAATCGATCCAATTGTATTATTGCAAGTAAACATTTATAGATTGCACATAAATCGAAAACTTCTTGTGTGTACTCGTTATTCAAACTGTTGAAAATTTAATTGTTTAATTATTATATTCCAGTATTTACTTGAAAAGGACCACAATCATATAGTCGAAACGTCGTAATCAATAAACAACAAAAAATTTCTGGCTGGTCGATATTATTTCCAACGATCCTTTGATTAATGATTGACTAGCGATATTAAGATAATTTATGTTATCGAAAAAACTGATGTAATTTTCTCTCTGGTATTCTCTTGTGAGAAAAAAAATAATGAAATATTTCATTCTCGAGATAGAGCACCTGTGAGTAGAGATAATAGTGATCTAAAAGAAAAAAGGTCGCCAATGGTTGTCAGAATGTCCGGGTACGAGGTTATCCGTGTCACAGATCAACATTATTCGTTCTGAATTCCCTGTCGGTTAATCTGGGCGAATGGAAAACTGAGATACCGCGAAACCGGCAGTCGAGAGAGAGAGAGAGAGAGAGAGAGAGAGAGAGAGAGAGAGAGAGAGAGAGAGAGAGAGAGAGAGAGAGAAACTTGCTTTAAAGGAGGAGACAATATGCCACTTATTCTTTATGTTCGGCAACCGGGCATACGCCCGACAAACGCGCATGATATTAAAAATCGCCTTTCTTTTCGCACCTGAAAATCTATGCAAGATTCAAGTGCTCAATTATTTCGCGCCTGGACGACTATCCATTTACGAGCGCGAGCCGTCGAATAAATTATCAGCGCACGCGTGCACGCATGCTTGCGCACGAAACGTTGCGTGTCACCTATGCGGATACCTATAATTTAGCGTTATAATAACTAGTTGCACACGCCATAGCCGCCTTCGTCGAGGCGCCGCATGCATTGTTCATCGACAGCAAAGGACAATGACATGGATGCAGGTAGAGACGAGCGAGGATGCGACGAAGATTTCTCTCGAGGAAATTTTCATCTCGAATCCTGCCCCTTCCCTTCTATACCGTACGTCCTCTTTTTATCACCTTTCCGTTCTGTAGTTTACCGTTACAAAAGCCTATCGCCCACGTGTATGCCCGGCCCCCTCCGAGTGCAATCGACTATCATCGATCCGTCCATTCACGGTGTCGATTCAGCGAGACTATCAAGCCTTTTGATGCTAAATATCATTAGAAATCTTTATACGGCAGGTGCATGTCTGTCTTTCGAGTCATGACGAGTATAGAAAATATATAATCATGATATGTATGATTATGTATATGTATGATATGTATGATTATGTATAAATAATACCGGATAATATTAATTTTATATCATATTTATATTATTATAATTTTCTATATAGTATAAAAATATATATATTTATTTATATATATTTATAAAAATATATATATTTATTTATATATATTTATAAAAATATATATATTTATTTAATATATATTTATTTGTTTTCAAGATTTGTGATTAACCAAGTTGAAAAAATTCTTACATGTTATAGATTTTAGTGAAGTTTTAATTTAAAATTTTCAGACCTGTACATTTCTTTTAAATCTTTTTCTTGTTTTTAAGTTAAATTAATATAAGTTTTGGATGTGTAATTATTAAGAAATAACTTGTGTCTGTGAAGCTGACAATCTACGAATGTCAGTTCTATAAAAGTTCTATCCTTTAGAAACATTTTTACGCAGAATTCCGACCATGTATTATTTTATAAATGATTTTTTACAATCATATTATTAATTTTTGGAATATCGATTTAAAATTGCACATACAGGCTGAACTATAGTAGAACTATCGAGAACTGTTAAAAATAATAATTTTCAACGCATTTTACTACTTTAGACGGAAAGTGTTCTAGGTTCTTAGGAGTGAAAAGGAGGAAGAAGAAGAAGATGAAAAGTGGAGCATTCATGGAAAGGAAGCTTAGATTGGGTAGAGGAGGGTGGAAAAGGGGGTGGGGGCCGGAGAGAGAGGGAGGGGAAGATACGTAAGAAAGGTGTGGGAAATCAGGATATAGTGGTCGCACAATGGCCAGGTCGGTGGGGATGTAAGTTTTTGGATTTGTAAAAGGTTCGGAAACGCTCCTTGTAAAAGCGCCTTGTAATCCCTGAGAAGCAGTAATAAACTTATCTATCTATCAGTGTCGTGCTAGGTTATTGTAAAAAATTTAGTATTATAATATATGAAAAAAAATTATTTCATAATTTTTGTACACAGGACAGAAATAAAATATTCAGAAATACATAAAAAAATTGAACATTACAAAATGCCGAGCAACCCCAAAACTCAAAAAGCTAAGAGACTCGGTGTGCTCACTGAAAGCACATTGTTTAAAAAAGCAACAAAAGAAGAAACGAACCGATAGACGATGTAAGAGAATGAGAGATGTTCTCTTCATCAATTATTACCTTATATCTTTTTTTTCATCATCATCATCATCATCATTATTTTACTAACAAAATTATCTTTTTCCAATAATATATAAATTATTAGAAAATAATTTGTTGACTAAGTCTCTTTTCAAAAACAGAAAGCTCAATCGATCTATAGCAAGACAGAGTTTTCGACCAGTAGCATAACTTAAAGAGTTGATTGAATTACATAACGTACAAAATGTAAGCATTATTGGTATTGAGAATTAAAAAGTAGAAGTGATTGTATGCAAATTTACTATATTTATTAAATATTTATTATCTATTTTTCTATTCTATTATCTATCTTCTACTCTATTATCTATCTATCTATTTATCTTCTATTCTATTATCTTCTATCTATTTTCTATTCTATTATCTATCTTCTATTCTATTATCTATCTTTCTATATTCTATTTTTTAGACTACGATTGACAATGCATTGCATAATTTGAAAAACGTTTCCACTGAAAATCAGTAAAATACTCACTGATTCTCAGTGAAATCTTATTTTACTGTTTAAATTAGTGATATTTTCACTGATTCTTTTAGAGAGTACATGTAATTATTCACAACATTCCTACACCTGACATGAAATAGCATCCCTTGTGATGAATTGGACGATACTACTATAAGTCCAAATTTGATTTTAAGAGATTAGATCATTTTGCGAATGGAATGTATATTCGAAATCACATATTGTGAAAAAATATTTGAGACCGGCACTATCACCACATGTGAAAAGCCCCATTGATTTTTGAGATTTCAAGTTACCCATTTAGAATTAGATTTGATATTTATTTACTTTATATTTTACAATATTTTAAAATGTGTTTGCAATATGACGATAATATCAACGTATGTCAACGCGATAAAAGAATTTTTAAAATTCAGTTCTTATAAAGCTGTGCGCGGTATATTTCAAAAGAAGAAAAAGTAAAAATCCACCTCTAAGAGTTGAGTTTTTCATTACTTTGATTTCTAGAATTTCATCAAAAAAATTGAAGAAAGAGGAAAAGTGAGAATATATTTTTGCGAACACGGGATTTTATAAAGACGGACTATAAGAATTGATTTTACTGTTATATAAATCAAGTTATTGTTATGTAAGCTAAGTAAAACTATGCAAAGATCAGAGAAAAAAGAATTATAATAATTTTTTTTACTTCATTATTATTATTTTGTCATTAATATTACTTTGGAAAACGGCTTCAAATTAAACTATATTGTTTAAAATTTTTAGGATATGTATCTGTTTAATGTATTTTTAGGATATGTATCTGTTTAATGTATTTTTAGGATATGTATCTGTTTAATGTATTTAATGAAATGTGACTATAAATGGATTTATTATTTTTCCATAGAATTTATATCTTTTTAACAATTTTATGCATAGGAGTATTTAGGCGATTAGTAGTATGTTCCAATAATTGTGTAATATGATTTAAGAATTTCTCTACGCAATACTTTCAACGTCTCTGGTTCAATTGCCTTTTCCTTTGATTTGCGATTTTGATCATTTGAACCTCTTTGTAACAAATCTACAATATTATCGAATAACAACCTAAGGAATGTTACTTCTATACGTCAATTGAATGATCTAGCATCGTTTTTTTGGAGCGCAAATATATCCATATAATTAATATTTATTGTTGTGACAAAATATTTATTTGCGACATTAGACAGAGTTGAATAATAATTTCTCGAGAAGTAGCCAACGAGAAACGCTAAGAAAGAATTTAATCACATGATACGTGTACGTGCTCGCGCGATATCTTCTCGATTTCACATTTCGCGTTCAGCATTTGTATCAAGGCTGACAATGAACTACCGGGATTTAGTCACTGTTAATTCTTTAGGCGAAATATATTGCATATTATATTGATTTTATGTTGCTCCTTCGCGCAATTATTTTAACGACTTTTCTCTTTTTCATCCAGGTATTAACTCTTTTATCTTATTTGTTTCTTTGCCTCTTTTCTTGCAATTCTTTTTTGTTTTGGCGTCTCGTGGAATGCGTGTTGCTCTGTCCTGCTTTTTACAGATTCACGGCAGATTGATGATTTTAATTTTTGACGACGATCTTTTATTTTACGGCATGGAAATTGCTTCACTCATCATTGCACATTAAGAACTTATTTCCACGTGGCTTCTATGAAAATTTTTTGTAATTCATTTACTGTGACTGCTTCTCCTACAGCTTTGGAACGCTGGCAGGTGAGCGACATGTATTTTTCGTTGCGCTTTACAAGAATGTTATGCGTATTTCATTTTTTTACTATTGTATTGCGTGCGAACATTTATTTTATTATTTTACATTTTAACTTTGCGTAATTATATTGATAATTGTTTAGAAGATGTAAATTTTGCAGCGGTTATTTTTTTGAATCAATTGTTTATTTGCGACTTCATCTCTTGGCAATATGAAGAAATGAACATACAATTTATCAAGAAATTTATTCTCAATACTTGATATAAAGATATTTGCAACGGATTCGCATCATCAAACATTATAATATTAATTTTTAAATTTTTTTAAATTTTTAAATTTAATTTTTAATTTTTTAATTTAATTTATTATTAATTTACATTGAGCTCTTCAAAGATGAGCAGTCTCGAGTGAAAATTTAAAAATGCATCAATCACACGCGGAGGCATTTAATGCAAATACCCAACCTTAGATAGATAGGTAAGGGATCCCCAGATATCATCGCATACCAGGAAAGTTACTGAGTTACTGAAAAAGCTTCGTAGCGACATTCGATCTCACCTACAATACTGGCGGCGGCGAGTATATAATACTGCTTGCTGAATGCCAGAAGGTGGCAAAAATCTGCACGTGTCGCGAAAATTCGCGGACGGAAGCACGCGCGAACGAAATCTGAGAGGATATACACCATGATGCATCGCGAAGAACGCGGTGTAATGTCGGCCGCCTCTTGTAAACATATGAATTGTCCGTGACCTTCGTCGCGAGATGACATCGGCTTGACTAACATCTGGATATCGAGATACCAGTTTATCTTTTGTAGCATAGCAGGGACAATCAAATATTTTGAAATAGGTTACTTCTGTGATAATTTTATTAAATAATTAATGAATTATTTAATGAATTTATTGAATTAAAATATTTTGAATAAATTTACATATAATCAGACCCCGCCTGATCAAATGTCAATGACCTATGATATGTTATAAAAATCACCCGATGAGCAATCTTCAAAAGATTTAACTTGTTTAAAAAAATTATGAACCAAGAAAAGTTGTCACAATGGGTTTCGCTCCTTATGTGGGACTTCACTTCGGAAAGATATAACCCAGTATATCACCGAGATATATAAGTAAAATAAGAGTAAGGATACAGATTGAAAATTTAACAAGTTTTTATTATTGGAAAGAAAAGAAAAAAAGGAAGAAAAAAAATAAAATACGAGAAGGGAAGCAGCTCTGTCACTGGAAGTACGAAGGAACTCTAGGTTAAATATAGTCTAAGAACGAATAGAGATGGGGAATCTGGTAAACGATGTAACCAACAAACCATCTATTCCTACCTATTATCATATACGTCTGCGGAAGAAATACAAAATATTCAAATAAATTAGCAAAGGAAAATAATAATTTTTGTATAATAATTAATTAGAATAATAATAATTTTTGTATAATAATTAATTAGAATAATAATAATTTTTGTAAATTGTAATTTTTGTTGTAAATTTTGTGCATACCATACATTTTTAAAATTCAACTTCGTCATTTAAGGTCAAAAAGACATAAAGTTGAACCAAAAACCAAACAGGAAGAATGGAAAAAAATCCGAAATAAATACCTGAATAATATATGCGGAATAATATATAAAAATTTTGTGAAAAAAATTATATTAATTAAACCAATATGTTAAAAAAACGATAAATTGAAAGATCTTTGATGGAATGCAATAATTAGACCGTTTTTTATGAAGTTCGATATACTCGTTTGATATACCGTTCACAAAAAATTCGTCAATATCATGTTATTACAATGAAATATGTCATCATTTCAATTGAAACACTTATGTATGCCCTTAAAACCAATGATATAATATTGTAATATTGTCTTTTAAAATTTATATATCTATTATTTTTTTAATGATTTAAATATATTTAATATATATATCTATATATATCTATACATACAAACACATACACACACACACACACACACACACAAAATACTCTTCTTTTTTATTTAAAACTTGTCAAGCAATTTATTAATTGGATATATTTTGTTTGAAAAAACTTTGTGAAAGAAATTTTGTTGCAAAATATTCTTGTTCTATCTCATTGCCACAAATATTGAAGACTGTTATGCTACGCTATTCTGTTTTTAAGTATTGAAATAATTAAAAATATTTGTACATAAAAGTGAATCTGTCCAATTTTTTATAAATATTAGTTATAAAATTTCAATGTGGCAAAACTGTTACATTATAACAAAACATCTCAATGCAATTAATGAGAAATTTTTCATCAAATTATGATGAAATGTTTTCATTTGCTTATTAAAGTAAATATACATATAATAAGAATAAAGTTTGTAAGAGGTTTGAAAAAAGTTGTTAATTGACATAATAAAACGTTTGCAAATTGGTATTTGTCATTTTTGAATAACTATTTCAAATTTGTTTTTTTAATAACGAAATAAAATCAAAGCTTGTAAATTAAAATAATTCTTACAATTATTTTTGAAACAGTAAAAAAAATGTAAGCATAAATAATTAATTATTTACATATAATTACATTTTAAAAACTTTACTCATAGACTATAATAATTTATGTTTATGTGTAAATAATGTAATTTATGTTTAATATAAACAACATGTTGAACATATTAAATTACATTGTTTATGCATAATTATATTTTACAATTGAAATTTTTAAAATACAATTATTATACAAAGTTGAATATTTATAGGTACACACATTTTTTTCTCAAGATTAATTGTAGGAATTATTTTAATTATATAAATATTTTAATTTATTTTAAATTATTTTAATTATATAAATATTTTAATTTATTTCAAATTTTTTGTTCTGTTATTAAAAAAACTTAAAATAAATATTTAAAGGATAGCAAATATAAATTTGTGAATGTTTCATTTTTCCATTAAATTAACAATTTTTTTATTCTTATTATATTTATATTTAATTCTATTAATTTATATCTATTCTTATTATATTTTTAAAAATACTAACTATATTTATATACTATATTCAAAAATAATGACTGAAAAGCCAACAGTATTTCAAGGAAACAAGAAGACGGAGAAATCTATATCAATAGAATGCTAGAATAACAGAACTTAAGTTAAAAAAAAGGCAAAAGTCAAAGTCAAGCTCAAAATGGTAATGTTATGTAATTCAAGATGTGTCAAGATAAGAAAAGTCTCATCCTACCTTCCAATACTGAATGTAAACAATATCATGTTTCACTACCTTAGAGGCGTACTTATCTACCTCTTCTCAGAATTCTGATTGCTGCCATATTATTTCTTATTTTTGTAATCTCTTATCAAATTAAATTAAATTCCATATGGAAAACTATTTTCCTTCATATTATTATAATAAATATTCAAATCCTATCATAAAAATATTAAAATATTATATCATAAAATATTAAAAATATTATATCATAAAATATAAACAAAGTAAAATGGAAAACTTATTTATATATGATAAGGATTATATATATCCATTATATATATAATATATATCCATATATAAAAGAATATACAAATATTTATATATATGTATATATATATAACTATATATATATAATACATACTTGCGTTCACTCGCGTTCGCTTGTGCTTTATGTTTGCTTCGCCACTTGTTCGATTCGCAATCTGAAATACACGAAATAAATAAATATTTTAACACGCAATCGCAAAAAATATAAGACTCCTCTTCGAAGCAAACGAAACATACGGTAAACAGTTCCGGACTCAGTCGCACGAGATCGAAAGAGGTTAATGATACGATATGATTATTCGTATATTTCCGATACAAATAAATCGTAAACGAATGCCACGTCATTCCGTTTTCCCCGACATTCCCGATATACACTTTGATCATGGCGGACAAGAGCACTTTATCCATTTCGTGACCCGTCCTCTCCCTTCCCCTTCACCCTTCCCACCTAACCCCATGAAACTGCGTATATTCCAGCAGGATTATTCAACGCGAATTTTCAACAAGATTAAAATTCAAATTGCTAATATTTCAATTAACAAACGAAGAAATATTTCTCCATTTTCGCGACACTTCTGAAATATTCACGAACACTTTGCGACGCAAAAGATCATGTCCAAAGACAATGGAATGCTCGAGAAACTTCCCTCTTTTTTTTTTTTTTCCCTCTCGGACTATCTCACGAAACTGTTCGAGCGCGATCGCGAACGCTAATATACGATATAATAATATAATTATTATAATAATGCAACGTACTTTTTTAGAATTAACGTAGAAGGGATTCTTTGAGGAGCGAGCGAGCGAGCGAGCACCTTCCTCCTCGAAGGTCTTCACCAGAAAGGACCAATAAATTCACCAGAAAGGACCTTCTCGAAAATTCTTTTCGGAAATAAGGTTGTGCAACATTGTGTTTTGAAATACTAACTACGCACGTCAAAATAAGTGACGTCATAATATAAAAACCGTCCAAGATTAATTTCGTATTATTAATCTATTATAAATTTACTTTATATATCCTTCGTACTCGTGGCTCGTAGGTCGTGAAAACAGACAGGACTACAAATTAGGACTACGACACGAACTAGGACTATGACACGACTGATTTGCGAATTGAATGCAGGGCAAGCAACTGTGTAATAAAAAGTAAAAGGATGATAGCGCGCTTCGCGGCCGCTATAGGAACGAGTGGGGAGACTCAATCACTCTGAATTTAATGGTGAATTAGAGATGTCGCGATTATCGTACGTTTGCGCGCTTTTTCCCGTCTCCTGCCTCCTCCCGAGAAGTGTCCAGCGTCCTGTCAAAAGTATCGGGAGTGAAAAAAACCGTGACCAGTTACTTTTTTCTTTATCGTATCGTATTCTATCGTTAACCATTATTTGTGCGCCAAATTGTGACCGACTTGCATCTACGAGCTGTCAAAGTGCTGTCAAGGAGGGACGACTGACAACGACGATGCTTTCGAGTCTTGCGAACATTCGTTGGTGAGTAAATTTACTTGTTATATCTGTGTCTTATTAATCATTTGGTTATCGTAATGGATTCGAACTTGCGTGCACGTACGAGAAATGTGCATCGGTGCTCGTCTTCCAGACGATTTCGCGAGAATTTATCCGGGCCGACATAATTTCCCTCGAAATAGTGTGGGCGATATTACGAGAATATAGAATTTGAATATCGGAAACTTGAACCTGAAGTTGGAGCCGGGATACGGATCTTGAATGATGATGATTCATGCTTTCGAGCAAGGAAGGTGTCACGTGTATGCATACGTGCGGTTCATTACGCTACATTAGCCCACGTGCTTCCTCGATCGTATGCAAATCAAGAAAGTCTCGAGCCATCCTCCCTCGATCTCTCTCGCGTCTCTCAATCGCGATCGAACGCGGAAATCCTTCATCGGTGAACCGTACAATATTCCAAAATTTTATAACAACAGAAATTTAATATGTCAAATAAATATTATTAAATATAATAATAGAAATTTAATATGTCAAATAAATATTAATAAATATAATAATAGAAATTTAATATGTCAAATAAATATTAATAAATATAATAATAGAAATTTAATATGTCAAATAAATATTAATAAATATAGCAACAGAAATTTAATATGTCAAATAAATATTAATAAATATAATAATAGAAATTTAATATGTCAAATAAATATTAATAAATATAACAACAGAAATTTAATATGTCAAATAAATATTAATAATATAACAATAGAAATTTAATATGTCAAATAAATATTAATAAATATAATAGAAATAATAATAGAAGTTTAATATGTTTATTAAAAATTAAATATTAGAAATAATAGAAATTAAGTAATAGAAATTTAATATTAGAAATAATAGAAATTTAATATGTTTATTAAATATTAATAAATATAATAGAAATAATAATAGAAATTTAATATGTCAAATAAATATTAGGTTTATTTTTCTCTAATGTTGAAAACGTGATGCACGTATTTTATATCATCGCGAAAGATGAACGATACAATAGAAACTAACTTGGGAGTGAATTAAAATGTATTTATTTTTTTTAAACAATAAACGCAGACACGCAAGTGTGCGACTACCATTCTTCGGACTACGCTGTCATTTTCATAATGACAATAGCCGAATGATCCACGCATCGTATCCATGATGAGCAATTTACAATGCAAATCCCGCCACCTTCGCAAATCTCCAGTTTGCTGTGTCGAACGTAATGACCGACTTGTCTCATTAATGAATGTCTCGAATAACGACTTCATTAAAATTTTGCTTCGAGCGAAAATAGATCTCGGTGTTCGTTATTTTTTCGGCGCTTCGATGTATATAAAAGGCATATATAATATTTTATTTTTAATTTAATGTATTACGATTAATTAAATGTCTTTACTCTGACTTTATGAAGTGATCGAGTCGATAAAATAATAGCGGTGACATTCAACATATGAGAAGTTTTAAATCATATTTTTAATCGATATGTAAAAGATAACAACACGTGGTTCGATATCAATATCCATGATTAGTTATACAATGGCAGATCGTGATCGGCATACCTAGTTATTGTTATCCCACGAATGTCATCGGGGTTCGCGATCAGCGTATCGCGAACGGATGGATACGATAAACTGCAGCGTGATAACGATCTCGTTTACGAGCAACTCCTGAACGAAGCTACCTCAATCGTAACCACAAACGAGAGCAATGTCATATCCTTGCGGCAAGAATATGTATCCTGCTGATCGTGGGCAACGGAGATAATGGTTCTCGTGACAGGACAGTCGTGAACTTTTATCAATATCGATATTGCATCAAAAGGACTTTCAAAGCCTTTTAAGTTGCGCATATTATTCATAAATTAATTGTACTTAAATACATAATTTTTTTACACTTAATTATACGAATGTGTAATTAAGCAACTAGGACATAACCAGGAAGTTAATTTTGCGATTATGATACGATGGGTTTCGTGAAATCTAGTAATTCAATCTTTAGAAGAACGTATATAAATTTTTCAAGCAGATTCAGGAAATGTTCAATAATAGTCGGGACACTTGTTGCAAGGATCGACAATCTTAATGGGACACCCACGTGCAAATCCCGAAGGAAGCGACTCTGTGGCACTGAGAACGCGTGTCCAATCGACTCGACACGGCGCAATCGGATTCCGTTAATTGCAAATTTATGGCGGCCGCCGTGTAGAATTGCACGGGGAACGGAAAGAAAATCGCGCGAAAGAAAATTATTCCTCATGAACAAGCTAAGAATATACCGTGGGAGAGTCGTTCGCAAAAATGTTATTGCAATATTGTCAATTTATCTCCTCGATATTAATTTAACCCTTATTTCCATGATAATTAGATTTTAATTTCGATAATTAATTCAGAAATTGTAATTATTAAAATCTTAATTTAAAAACATTTTTTATCGGAAAAATATTCGAAACATATCCTATTATTTTTATAATAAAATATCTTACTACCATATATCTAATTAAACTAAATCTCTTTATAAAATATATTTATATTCTACGTGAAATTTCTATCACAATTTTTTGTTAGTCTCCACTCATACATTTTATTTTCATCTATCTTATCCATTTAGATACTATATTGATTTTTTTCTAAATTAATATATTATTCATCACTTGTCCGCTAATGATTTTCACGATGGCAATATTCGCGGTTCACAATATCGAACGCGGTGTGACTCATTCGACTTCTCTTGCTCGACCACGCGTGATTATTTCACGTTTGAAACCACCTCCGCGATGGTAGGCATATACGTACTTGTCGACATTGCCACCTCATGTCTCACGCCGACATTGTAAGCTACCATTGATCGCGTTGGCGATTGCTGAAAATTTCTTCGAGGTGATAATGTACCGCGATCGCTACTACTGAGGGAAACATTTTTTTAAATCAAATAAATTTATTTTCTTGAAACTTGTGCTTTAAATGGAAGGAATTGTTTATTTTATTTAAGCAAAAGCATTTAATTTTAATTAAATATGTTATATTATTTTCATTTATATATTTTTTATATTTAAATATTATTTTCGTAAAATATATATTATAATTTATTAAATTAAATATATTATTTTTTAAAATTAAAAGATTTAAAATTTTTGGGAATAAAAAATGCATTTTAATACATATTTTGTAAAATTAAAATATAAAAATATTTAATTAAAAATTATATTTTTTTAAGCATATATATTTTTTTAAACATATGTAAATAAATGCTTAACTTAAGCAAACAGACGTTTTGAATACAAGTAAATACGTGATTAGTACCCACCGAATAAATAGCTTTCTTGAGTTAATTGAAATCTTTTTATTTCAAGATAATTTTTTCCTCAGTGTTCCTTCTACAACGATAGGCACAGAAATCAAAAAATGAGTGTGCAAAATAAATCACTCAAGCATTATTAAAGAAACTTTAACTTATTATATTATATATTAAAGAAACTTTACTTATTGTATATAAAATTTAAAATATTAGATATCATAGTGTCACAATTTTTTATAGAGTTATTTATTGCTAAAGATAGCTGATAAAAATTTTCAAGATAAGAAACTTACTGAGATCAAGAAAGACACTTTCTGAGGCCTTGCCCGACAATGCGTTATTGTATTTAATTAAATAAATATTGAACCATAGTATCGCGATTAAAATAATGCAACATTAATGTCTTTTTGTTTATCTGATTTTTTGTTGAACGTATGACACAAATGGAATACATTTAAATTTTTCTATAGGAATTCCATATAATTATTCTTATTAAAATCTCACTACGTTAAAATATTTATATTAAAAATCCGAGTAAAGATATATTTTTTATTTATATGGATTTGTTATTCAAAATTTTGTTGATTTCTTTATGAGATCAAATTAAGACTTTAAATATAAAATTTTAGTGAGTTGAAAATGAAGGAATATTCAAGGAGATCGAGGAATTTCGTGGCAAAAACTCGAATTACGATCAACCGCCACGTGTAATTAGTAATGTTAATAAGGAACGCTACGATGTATTCGCGAGGTTAATGACTATTTGCACACAATGAGGGAAAGCACCCGCGGTTATTGCTGTCTGGGAGATATCGCGTAGGACACAAGCCGCCGACGTTACCTGCGTATAATTCTAGAGACGGAGACAGAACGTGGTCTGACAGGTCGACACGTCATCCGAGATGCAATCGAATTTTTTATGGAATCAGATTGCAATAAGGCAAAATAGGGAACGGTATAACGAATCAATTTCGTTTCCTCGTTAATCACAGACTATGGCCCACGGGATCAAGAATAACGTGACAATCCCTGTTGCAAAATCCTTCGATGTAGTGCCAGAGCAGCGATCCTGCGTCTGCTATTTCGTTCTCTCTTTGTCTTCTTCTCAATATCTTCTCTCTCTTAAATTTTATTGTAATGACGGTCGCATAACTTTCGAGAAATGACTTCTGGTCAGTTCTATGGAGAACAATCAGATAACCATGAACGCCCGCACATTCTTACGTAAGAATGTGTTACGTGCAAGCCAATGCGAAGTTGATTTTCTCTTTCGGGAAGAAGAGAAGCGAGGGATCAAAGTATATTCAATTATTGATGCGCATTAAGCTTTAAATACATTTATTGATACATCGAAACATATTTATTGACATTTATTTCTCGATCATTTTCCGGTCATCATTGCACGTCACCTCACATATTTTCCATGCTAACAATAAATGTATAATATAATAATCGTACCTAGAAAAGCATTTATATATTCTAAGAAAAAATTTTAATATCTAATTTCTTTAAATCTTTTTCGGAAAATTCATTTTTTTTTTTTAAGAAAAGCTTCCGTGGATGAAAATTAAAATATAAATTTCTAATTATATATAAACATTACTTGAAAAATTTTTTCCAAAGTATTTTACAAATAATATTCTACTCTAATGTCGTCATATCTATATGTTGCATCCATATTATGTTTAAAAATAATGTATGTAATAAAATAATATAAAAGTAATGTATGTCCAGAATAGATTAAATTGAATAAACTTAGGCAATAAATGCAAGATATTAATTATAGTTAGTGGGAAGACAAAATTCGAGAGATTTGCTGACAGCAAAATGTCATGAATGAAGAGATTATCGCCAGACCGCAATCAGAAATGGTTGATGTTTGATCGTGACACAATGGTCACGTGCTGTAATACCGTGTTAAGACCTGTTAGGCACTAGACAACACGCGTTACAATCGAGTTACGTCACGTGCACGTTGCAGAGAATTAATAATCTTCGTTGCTCATAGCAGCAAATGTGACACTGCAATTGCAAGTCGTACTTTTCGGTTTTGTAGAGACTCCTTATTTTAACATTAATTTTATAAATTACATTTGTTTGAATATTTTCCTTATCCCGAATTATAGAGTCACATTATTAAAATTATATATTCTATTATAACGTATAAATATGCTAAATAAAAATAATAAATTATTATTAATGAAAGAATATTAGTATATTTTAGAAAATAATTTTAATTATATATTTGCAAAATTATATTTTTAATAGATATTAAATAAGAATTAAATAAGGATTAGGCCAGTGAAATCTTACTCGTAACGAAACAAGAAATTCCAAAGTATTCCTATAATTATGGGCAATAAATTTATTAATATAGAAAATATTAATATATTTTAGAAAATAATATTAATTATATTTAATATAACGAATATATGAAATTATTTAAATATTTGAAATTTGAAAATTGAAGTAAATTTATTGCTGACAAATACATGTATGCAAATATAAAATAAGGAATAAAATGTGAGAATGCTTTGGAATTTCTCGCTTCGTTATAAGTAAGCTTTCGCTGGCTCTGGCCTGGCCATTATTTAATTCTTATCGGATATCTGCTACTAAATATAATTTTGCAAGCAGTTGCGTGTCTCCGCAAAAACCAGTTCACTGGACAAATTATCATTTCACGATCGCCAAGGACATCGAAAATTTCCTCATGATGAAGAATAAAAAATTAAGACAGAGCTATGTCTTGCTTTATATATCATTCTCGATCAAAAAGATACAATAACTCTGTGCACAATCTCATTTATATATTTGTAATGCAATAACCTTGGTTTTTTCTTGAAAAAAAAATGTGACATAAAAAAGTTTAATGAAATACTTTGCGCCTCCTTAAAATTTCCAGTTTAACTCGATCATCGAATTTGCACTTAAAGAGGTACATACTTGTAGCAACTCATCGTTTTTAAATCATGTAATAATCGTGCTCCACATCGAAGAAAAAACGCCCGTTGATACGAGGCATCGGCACGTTAACACGGGCCTCTGCCGAATCATTTAACATTATAATGACCGGGCTCCTGAGAACAGTCGGAACAGGTAGGAATACACTACAAGACCTGTTACGAATGAGCGGGCGGTATTGAAGAATCAGTACAATAGTTCATGGTGGCGCAAACTATTGAAGGAAACTTAAAAATCCTAAGGTGATTGTTGAAATCACTTAACTGCTGATGATATTCTTAGAACTATTTCGATAGAAAAAGCAAATGCATCATTGATTTTCTTTCAATTTAATGTAATTTTGTTAACGGCATAATTTGTGAAAAAAATCGCTTTGCTTTTAACTTATATTTTATAGCTAAATTGATATTGTATTGCTTGATTTTTAAGTCCGTTAGCCTAAATGAAGCTATCCCATATGTTATAGAAGGTGTTTGTGTTGCCATGTAAAAGGAGCAATACAATGACGTGTAATTTTTTTAGATAATATATTTGTTCTTTTTAAAATTTTTAGATTTTTCTTTCATGCTTTCTTTTGCATTTATAAAATCGTAGTTACATTATAAAACGTTTCAATAGTTCATCATAAACAAATATAGAATAATAATTGATACAGAATAAATCTGAAATATCTAAGTATGAAAGATATAAAAAATCAGTATAAAAATATATATACATTAAAATGGCATATTTGTTTAATATACATTAACATAACATTTTTATAGTCTTACTTGTAAAACAAAAATAATGCTAAATATACATGATATATATGCGATACATTTCCAATTCTGAAATAAATTTAAATTAAAATTGTACATATCAGAGTGTTTACTTAAATTTTATAAAAAAATATCCTGAAAGTTTTCTAGAGCTGCTTTTCCAAATTGTTTTATTTGAAAATCCAAATGAAGAAGATATTTTAAGGAATTTTTGGCAATTTCCTAAAATATATTTTTTATTTGTACATGTTTTCTAATGCTTTTTACGAAGAAAAAAACATTTAAATTTCAAATACTAAATTTACAAATATAAACAAACTGAATAGAGATTTTCTTTCATTAAGATAAGAATTTTTAACTTGCAACTTTATTTTTCATCACTAAAAATTAAAATAAAAAATATGTTCTGTATATTTAATATTTTGTTAAGGCATTGAATATATAAACAAAAATATATAATTTTAAATAGATATCAAAGATAGATATTAATATATTTTAAATCTAATTCATACACAATTTGGCTTATCGGTGAATTGTCAACTGTTTAAAATTACCAAAGAATTTTTTAAAAGTGAATCCTAATCAAATTCATGAGAATTTCATATTTTTTTGCAGAGAGCAGATACATGTAAATATGTCCATATATGTATGTATATAAAAAATGAAATGAGGTTGTATGCAATAAACAAAACACACATGTTTAACATTATTTAATTCCAAAAGGCACAATAAATATGCGCTCAAGGAACGTATGTTGCGAATACCATAGATTCGCCGTAGATTTAATTACAATATATATAATTTGACAATAAATAAACACTGGTAATCGTAGTGTAGCGAGTAAAATCAAGGGTTGTATATACGTGCCTTAGGAGTAATCGCCGTATATATCTGGCAAAAAATCGCCGAGATTATTTTTATAAAGTTAACTACTAGAGGAAGGACTTAATAATATGCCGTGGTATGTACAAATATATGTAAAAATTTTTTTTACAAGAACCTGCAGTCTATACTTGTCAAAGGAATATTCGCGATGCATTCGCGGGTATTATTCCTCTGTCAGACGAATAGTAAAAAAGTTTATCTCTACACGCAATAATAAACTAATTTTCTATGTGATGTATAGATGTGCGATACTGGCATATAATATCTATATCTTTTTTTATGATATACACATATATAATTGTACATAACTATTGTTATGAAACTCGAGCGAGTTTTACATCTGAAAAAAGCCGCTATATTTTTATAAGTATAAAAAAATTTAAATAATAAAATAAATATTATTTTTTTTACTCCTTAACTTTTCTACATTGTTTTATAGATATCTCATATATTTGATTATACATATCTTTATTTTTTTTTATCTCTACATAGATTTTTTGTCTATCTTTTTTATTTGAGCTTTTGCAAATATATGTACGTATTTAAAAAATTAAAACTATAATAAAATAAGTCTTAGAAAGATTGTCAGATAGTGATGCTTGAATGAATATCATCTATACTGCCTTTCATGATGCAAAACATAGTATAATATTGCGCATTACATATAATATAGTATAATTATAGATACGTTTCTCGCAATGTTGTTGCCGAATGTGCGCGAATAGTTATGAATTGGAATCGAGAATTAAAAATACTTTTCTATTGGAGTCTTTGATGCTCTACGTGAATATTTTCGATGAACTCTCTTAATTGTATAGTTATTCAGTCGTAATGAACAGCGGATGCTGAAAATTAACCCTTTCTAGCACACTTTATATATAATCCTACAATAACAATTCTTTAAATTGTTACTCAATTGTAATCAGTAACTAGTTGCATGATTGTTTGCATTTGCTATCTAACGAATGGCACGCTCATTTACATACAAGTCACTTATTTCAAAAGCGGTATGCAAGTCTAGATTCGAAAATTTATCTGTAATCATCACTTTGGAAATAAGAGGCTCATATATTTTACGTACACACATTTTGACATTATATCTATCATTTATTCGAGAATGCAGGAACATAAAAAAAGCAATTCTCAAGGAACTTCGTCGACTGATGCCGGAAAGGGTTAAATATATTATATGAATTTATGTATATAAAATATGGTGCTATCTGTCATCTGGCAACACTACTTTATACAAGAATGCTATTAAGTGGACCCTTAATAAGAAACATATTCTGTATAAAAATCTTTCGCAAGAAATCCACTTGTTATATATCAATAAATAATTGCATCTGTCGATCGAGCCGATGATTAATCTTACAATATTAATTAATCTGTGATGTGTTGGCGGTGGTGACATGTGATCGACAAACGTGTAGTCACATTCGTGAAGGGATAATTAAGAAACAGGGAAGAATTGTTCACTGATTTTTTAAGTGTAACAAGCAAGAAAAAATGTCATGGTTATACGAACGTCGCTACTCGCAAAATACCGGATCTTATTTATTCAAATGCGCTAGCTTCTTCTCGAACAAATTATTATTCGACAAGAAACAAAAGAAAACAAAGGATAAACAATGGTACGATGCGTCTCTTGCATCTCGAGAATCAGTCTTAAAGATGCATTGAGCAGAAGGCGACAGAACTGCTGAATGAAGAATGCATTGACGTCGATCGTCTTTTCGGTTTCGCGAAACACATATCTACGAAAAGCCACTTCCCTTTGGAACCCTTCAGGTATTTGTCTGTGATGTGATAGTGTCTATGACCGGTCAGATGATGCGACTAAATTTCGCAATGGAAGTCAGTCTCAAAACTGGATCCGGTAAATTAGTTTTGCCATCAATAGCTCTAACTGTCTCGATTATCTTATATATTCTATATTATTTTTCTGTGAATACTCTCATATTCGCCTAGAGCACACATCCCATGATCTAGCTATGCGAAACAGGCACTTATTTGTCAATTTTTGTAAATTAATATTTCAATAATTATTGCAAAAATGATAAAATGATAAAGAATTTTTCTATTTACTGCTCTATATGTATAAATAAACATATATGAACCATGATTTAGTCGTAAAATCGTAAAAAATATATATATATATGTATATATATATGTTATCAAAAAAGTCTTAATATTAAACTCATTTATTTTCGAGCGGTGGAAGGTTGCCTGAAAAGCGAAAACTCGGGTTCGATTCCCGATCCAGCTACTTGCTCCTCACATATTTTTCAATGAATTTTAATTTATTCGAGACAGTTTCGCTATACAAGTACGCACATTTCGAGATATTTCCAGGGATATATCCCCAAACGCATTAGGAATTCTTTTATAAGAGTCAACGCTTTTCCATTGTTATCATAATCATTTAGCTCAACATAGTTTCTTCATGTTGAAAGAATTTTTAACTGGTAGACAATATTTAACTGGTTAATTAAAATGCTGTACCATAGAATCGATTTTCTCTGGTATTGTTAAAAAATCCTTTGGTATAACTTAAGCGATTATATTTGCCGATAAAGGCCCCTTACGCCTCACATATTTTCTAGTCTGCAAATATTTCTAGCAATTATTTGTCGGACTGAATGCTCTCTACACAGAATATGTTGTCGATACCGTTGCAACGGTTTCTGCCGCTCATTGACCAAATGAGCGTATAGACTTCCTCCCTCACATATATCCGTATTACTTGGAATCATTCGAGTCAACTCTTTTACTTTATTCTAGAACACGAATAGTGTATCTTGGATTCTGGTGTTGAGCTTGTACAGTTACTTCTCTTTAATAGAACACCGCTTCGAGGATCTGACTAGTTTCCAATTTCTTTACAAAATCATCTACTTATGTCAGAGCACTGACATGTTATCGGTGCTTTTCTTTTCGGACAGTATGGACGTTTTTTCCTCCATCTGTATGTTTCCAGCGCTACCATTTCTGCCGGATTCGCAGGCTAATTTTAGCATACCTGGCTGAAGATTGACATACCTGTGAGCTTGGTTATCATTTGAATTCTCTTGAAGCCACATTTGCTTCAAAATCGAGGCTCTTGTAGAGTCCAGTAGAGGGCTAGAACTGTCTTGTTCACTAGATATGCCGATCAGCAGAGAGTCTAAAGTCTGATCGTCATCTTGACCGTTCAAGTCCAGTAGAAGCGACGTTGGCGAGTTCGGGGATTTCAATTCTTGAGTTTGAGAGTCTGAACGCTGTGATGGCCACGAAATTGAGAATTTTCGGTTATTCTCCGATAGTTGTATGTCAAGTTGCGCGGTGTGCTCCAGCTGCACACTTGACAGAGGCACATCGAGACACGGCGCAATGATGCGAGGATTTGTCGCCAAAAAGTCAACAATCTCCGGCGCCGATGGTCTCTTTGTGTGGTCCACATTCCAACAGGAATACATTAAATTCTCGCTGTAAATATAGAAAAATAAAATATAGCAAAAGAATCGCTAAATAAGATGCTACAATCATCGAGATAATTACTTACAGTTGCATTTTTACTTTCTTCGGCACAGTGAGACAATTACCAGCTTTCACGTGCGAGAGTACTTCATTATTACTCATCCCTTGAAAAGGAAAACTGCCAAATGTAACAATCTCGTAAAGCATCACGCCATAAGACCAGACATCGGATGCTGGTGTGAAGATTCCTAGCGCCAGCGATTCTGGCGACATCCATCTTACTGGTAGCATGCCTGTGGGCAAATAAAAATTTTGCCAATGCAAATTCTTTTATGAAATTATAGTACTGAAAATATCTTACCTTTCCGATTAAATTTATAATAATCATTCTCATACATTGGTCTCGTCATACCAAAGTCTCCGAGTTTCACCACGCGCTGGGCATTCACCAGACAATTGCGAGAAGCGACGTCTCTGAAAGAAAAAAAAATAATTATAATTAATTATAATAATAATTATAATTATAATACTAATACTAATAATAATAATAATAATAATTATTATTATTATTATTATTATTATTATATAATAATAATTAAACAACACGACAAGAAAACAAGCATCTCCGAGCCACAGCGGATGATAATGCCTAAAAATTCTTTTAATTGTACGCGAAATTTTTAACGAGAACAAGGCATAAGACTCGGGTTCGATTTCCGATTCAGCAACTTCGCCCCGATATTTTTCTCGTCTACGTCTCTTCAGGGGGATAAAGGTTTTATAGAATTCTCAAAAATGAGAATCTATATCTTGGTAAATGCACCAAGTAAAAATATGCATATGCCTTGTTCTTGTTTAAAAATTTCGCGTACAATTAAAAGAATTTTTAGGCATTACCATCCGCTGTGGCTCGGAGAGGCTTGTTTTCTTGTCGTGTTGTTTAATACATAACAAGCCTAATTCCTTTCGATTTAGTATAATAATAATTATAATAATTATTATTACATCGCTAATATTAGCGTTGCGACTAGAAATCTTGAAAATCTTCCACCCACCTGTGAACATATTTTAATTGCGCTAAATAACTGAGCGCTCTAGCAACGTCCAACGCCATGGCGGTTAATTTTTTATTTGAAATCTCATCGGAGTCTTCGTAACTCCGATCGTTGACCAAATGTCTTCTGGCCAACAGGAAGGTCTTCAAATCGCCGTAAAGCATAAATTCCATCACGGTTAACACGGGCTCGCACTTTATGCACACACCTAATAACCTAATTATGTTCTTATGCTCGAATCTCTTCATGACCTCGACCTCGCTCAAAAAATCAAGCTTCTCGTCGGTCGAACTGCCGACTTTTAAAGTCTTTACAGCGACGGCTAGCCAGCCCTTGTCAGGGAAGAAAGCTTCACCACCGTAAACGGTACCGAAAGCTCCCTCTCCGAGTTTTCGATTAATTACTACTCTATCTCGAGGAATTTCCCACACGTCTAAACTAGATGTGTCCGTCTGCGATAGATCGATACCCAGGGACTTCATATATTTTTCATGTTGTCGTACTTTTTCATCGTACCTATAAAAAAATAGCAGAGAATTATAATTAAACGAAAATAAACAAGAATACAATATCTTGAAGAATATTTATGTTATCCTACATATATCTATTATGATATAATAAATGTAAAATAATAATTACAATGAACGTACTTTCGCTTAATCATGATAAAGCCAATGATTAAAATCGCTCCGAGAAGACCGAAACCGATGATATTAGCAATCACTATCGCTACTTCGCAAGAGACATCCAGTAATTCTGCCAATCCTGCCAAAACGCATCTCGCCGGAGGCTCTGAACCATCGTCAGGCTTCGTCTCCGATAACCAAACAAAAGCCGATATATTTAAATCCAATGTTCCGCCGATTACTTCGTGTTTGACTTCCGAAATATTTGGATAGAAATTACCAACAATACGTGTCTCATTATCGATAAATTGTATGATATTAATAACGGAATATCTCGATGGTCTGCCTAGAAATTGTATTCTTCCGGATACCTTAGAAAAAATGGAAATATATTTAGTTATTGTAAAAATGGAAATATATTTAGTTATTGTAAAGCATTGTCGTTTATATACAGTGATTCACTATATATTGCAAGGTTATTGCAAGGTATATTTTAATAACAGATTCCAAATCTCTTAACCGAATTATTTCTTGAAAATTTACTGCAAAGTTAGTGCTATATATGTATAAATCATCTTATATATCATTTTACATCGTTATGCAATAAGCTATTGGCTGAAATATAAACATGTTGTAGTTTTAGATGGTGTTGATCAAAGATTTCTTCGAGTAAAAAGTCCGAAAATCAAAAATATAAAAATATAAAATATGATTTTTGAAGTAAGTGGTAAAACCAAGTTTAAGAACCGCCTGTTTTATATACAAAATAAAATAAAATAATAGATAATAAATAGATATAATAGTTAAATTAAATTGAACAGATAAAATAATAAATATAATAATATCACGGAATAAAAGAATAAATATAATTAATAGAGAGGGTTTGGAATCAGTAAATATTGTATAAGTAATACATTATATATAAATATTTTTTTAAATATTTATATATTAATTTAATCTTATGTATTGAAGAACAGAATTTTGATTTTCGGATTTTTTGCTCGAGGAAATTTTTAATCAGCACCACTTAAACTACAACATATTTTAATTTCAGCCAATTTAACCACTCTTTTCATATAAAATGTGCAGAGTTTTTTGTAAAACCAACCCCATTAAAATCACTCTCTCCGATAATGGTTGTGAGACGATTGACCGTATGATCACTATGAAGATCGAAGACGTAGCTCTCATTCTCATGGATAAGTCGGTCCATGGCGTAAGCATAAGTCCACATAGCATCGTAGGCATAACCGGCATAATTAGAGGGCTGTAACGGAGGATCCTGCATTCGGCAAGTGTTCTCATAACGCTCGCGCCACTCGCGCACTGTGATTCCCTCTTGCATTATACTGTCATCGCGAGCGAAATATGCATGCGACAAGCCGAGATGTCCGTTTATGGCCTTCATCATCTCGCTCATAGTGCAGTGTACTTTTTTGCCTTCTTGCTTATAATAATCAGGATTATACCATTGTTGCTGAAGCCAAAGCGGGAGAAACCAGACGTAGCCCTTTGACAAAAAAATTAAATCGTTGAAACTGCTGAATTATCTTTAATTATATTTTTATAATTCATTCGTAAATAACGAGCACAAAGTGACGTGATTATTACCTGAGCAGCTGTCATCTCCAATTTATATGCTTCGCACATGACCTGAAGAGCTACGTCACCGTACACATCTGCGATAATAATTCTTGCTCGTTTCTCTTTCAAATCTTTTAAGTACTGAAAATTAATAATTATTATAATTTATGGGGATACATCTTCGCATAAATGTTATTAAAAGTATTAAAATTAATTTCACGAATTCTATTTGTACAAGTATCGTGCACGTCATTTAAATAAATTGAAAATTTATTTAAATCGGCAATTTTTTTATGAATCTTTATTACGTTAGCCTATTGCACAACATTTCTCATAAATTAAACATACATTCGTCATAACGTCGGCTTCTCGCTCTCTTGGAAACTTGACATTTGCCACGAAAGTGATGCCGTTATCTCTGAGCAGGTCCTGCATGTATGATATATATTCGGTGTACTTTTGTCCATCTTCCGTCAAAGAAGCGACTCGATGCCAACCCAGCATTTGCAAAAGCTGCAGATAGACATACTTGTATTGCTTGTTCTCGCCGATAGTCCTGAAGAAGTACGGATATTTGCTGCGGTCATCGAAACTGGATCCTTCGGCGCTGTAGCTAATAATCACTGTTTTATAATGCTTCGACACTCCGACCAATGGCTCCACAGTTTCCGAGCAAGCTGGTCCCAATACACCGACCAGTTTCTGATAATAATCAGGTTGTACGATATAATTGATAAAAGACTTCATTACCATGTCCGATTTACATTGGCCGTTGTTGGCCATCAGGGTCAAGTTGTAATCTCTCAGCAGAGTGTTATTAACGTTGATAACTTCTTTCGCCATCTTAGCGGCGATCACAATCGATTTTCCAATGTATGAATCGTTAGTCATAGGAAATATTCCGCCGACAAATAAGGTGTTTTTATATTCGTTGCTGGGCTTCCATTCCGTCAAGGTATAATTCAGATTCTCTTTCAACCAGTCACAGGCGATTTCTTCGTCCGAAACATTACTCGCTGCCCACATACGTCGCACGATTAAATTTTCATACATCTCTCGGCTAAACTTTGCGCGACTGATCGATTGAAAAGCCATTTTCGCGATCATTTCCAACCTTTTCCATACTAACTTCGTTAGTCTGTTCGATTCGTAGGCACAGCTGATCGACTCTTTCGCACCGCAACGTGGAAAATATATCGTTGTAAAGTCCTTCTCATTCGGAATCACACTGCTGGGCGAATAGTGTAAAATCATCAACGATCTGAAAGAAATTTTTATGAAACTCAAAAAATCTTTTATTTATTAATATCAATTGTTTCGATTAAATTACATAGTATACGCTGAGAAAAAAATAATATTCAATCAACAACATCAGTGTAATTGGAATTTATTTTATTAATTCAATAACATCATCAATCAAATCAATACGTCATGATACTGATTTGATTTAATAATGTTATTGAATTAATATGATAAATTTCAATTATATATTATATGATGTTGATTCAATATAATTTTTTTCTCAGTGTACAAAATCAACCATACCTATTCTCAATGGAAGATGAGTTTCGTGCGGATCGGATGTACTCCTCGGTCAAGTTCTTGGTCAAATATCTGAGATTCGGACCCACCCACGCCACCTTGACGTAGAGCTTCATCTGATCGATGTGCTCCTTCACAAAGAGCGTAACGTCTGGGTATTCGGCTAGCAGCAGCGCGCATTTTGGCGTCCACCGCTGTCCTTGACTTTGACATTGTTCCGGGATATACATCCCGTCCTTGCAAAAGACTTCGTGGCAATAATAATCCCTCGTATCCGGATTCATCGTGGAATTCTTGATGATCGCCTCGTCGATGACGAACCTGCTGGCGGTTTCCAATTTGGAGAAAATTAGCCAGTTATCATCGGGTCTGGCTAACGCATTCGGAACGAACCAACCAAAGTGTCCCGGTGGCGCGATCGAGCCACATTCTTTCACGTTGTATTTACTCAGCAGCGGCGACGTGTCCTGCTGCGGCGGAATCCACACTTCCATGTTCACCATCGTTTCTGGATCTTTGTTATCTCTGTTATAAAAGAGAATTAATTATGCGATAATTGTCCGATTCAAATGCGTATATTCTTCTGTTAAATTTAAAGATCGCAAAGACGCAAATTTATTTAGCTATTTGTTCGATTCAATATTGATGACATTTATGTATCTAATGAAAGAATATAAAAAATACGTCATCATCTAATAATTTATATAAATTAAATTGTTTATTGTTTATTGTAACAAAAGAAGATATATTAAATTTGAAGTGACTTGACCCTTCCATTTTGCATCCATGTAGCAGCCAAATATTAATAATTAGCTCTATACATTGTATTGTGACATAATATATATATTGTCACATCTCGCAATAATTGGATACGTCTCAACAATTGAAATATGTCAAGATAGATACATTGTTCTGATTTGCACACAAACAAATATTATTAAATGATTGAGAAGCTTGATATAAATATTAATATAAACATTTTAATTAAAATATAAATATTTTAAATAATATATTAATATAATATTTCAATTAATATAAATATTATACATATATAATTTTTAATATAAATATTAAAGAGAGAACCTTAATATAATATTGGTAAATAAACATGCATACATTCTATTAGTATGTGTATTCTGATTATTTGCTGGAAAAAGCATACATTTGCAATCAACATAGTAGATATTTTCATTAATTGAATGTTGCTGATATTTATTCTAGTATGAAAGATGTATGAAAGATGTATTTTCATAAATTAAATATACATATCAAAAATTATAAATTCTATTCACTTCCTGCAATTATGTTAGAAGTTCGATACTTATTACGATTCAATACTACTATTTTATTTAATGCTATTTACGAGCTCGTTGAAAAGTTAATGATCGAAAAGCTATTATAATCATGTTTGTGAAACAAAAAGTAAAAAGGTAGATAAAATAAAATAAGATCAAATAAAATAATTCAAGAAATCAAAGAGGCTAGAATCAGGATTGCATAAAGTGGTATATTAATTACGATCATTTATCATACATTTTGTGTCCATTGTACGTCGGCTTCTCGGATAGTCTTTCGAAGACCTCAGATGCGTTGAATTTGTCATCCTTATTGATAATGCCAATACCGGTGTAACCCAGTACTTCGGTCAAAAAAATTTTCATGATCTCCGACGTCAATCTATGAGTGACTCTTCTCGATACTTCAAATTGAATGTTCAAGAAATGGCCTTCATGATGAATTATCCTCTTTGGATTAACTTCTGTAATTCATAAAAAATTTATCTCGAAAAATTTTTTCTTTTTAAATTCTTTTTTTTTGTAAACTTACATATAGTAAAAAATTATAGCATTATAACATATACAGTTAAAGAATTTTATTAATTAATAAAAAAATTTATTGATTAAATTATTTATTTAATTAATTAGAATTTTTTTAAAGCATTTTATTAATTAATTAAAAATTTTAAAGAAGTCGGGGCAGCGATTAGAAAAACTGCGAAAGGGACTTTGTAATTCGAACGTATATAATAAACAATGGTAAAAATTGTTATTCGACAATTGAAAAACACAAGTTAGAGAATCGCCGCAAATGTAGAAATGCAAGGTTATTCTATCGCTCGATTCGATCGATGTAAACATCTGAGAAAAACATGTAGTTTGTGGAAGAACGTTTCCGGCTATTGCCAATCTGCAATCTGCGATATTTAAATATTCGATAATAAGCGGGTAAGTTATACGTGGCGCAGTTACATTAATGCACATGGAATGCGAATTCAATTTGTCATTACGCGCCTGCGATATATCTAATTATTCATCAACAACAGCGAATAATCATCTATGGATGAGTCGTGGACGTGATTCAATTAATGTCCGGCCACGCCTCGCCATCGCACCAATTATCGATTATTCCACGTGACGTCGTTTTTCCGATGGCGAATCAATGATATCAGCATCTTCAGAGCTGACAAATGCGCTATAATTGAGCTACAACGATCGAACTGACGATAATGATCGGCGATTTACCTTCCAAGTTCGTCAGACAATGATTCGAGTGTGCTGTCTTCAGCACGATCACGAGGATCAGCAGGCCTACTAAGGATCTGGATCTCAGCATCGTGATCTTCTCATCCTGCAACAGACGAAGTGATTAGTGCCATTGAGACTGTTCGTTAGTAATGGATTAATTTGGTCACGACTCCCATAGAGTAATGAAATGGTTTGTTTAGTGATCCTATTATTTCGAGTAGAATATTAAACGAATTGGAAGCTATGGAGGAAAAAATGGAAAATGAAGTAATCAAGATTATTGAAATCCTGTTCTGTTATCAAAACATGGTATTTTTTTTTAAATGTATACATCTCATTATATATAATGTTTATAATCTCACGATATTATTTCAAAATAGGATAAATTCATGATTATCTGTGAGGAATTTTATTTTCAAAGAGAAGCAAAACACGTTAATTTATTGCAGTAACTAAGTGTATGTGTGTGTACACACACTAATAATTTCATGAAATTTTTTCAAATTACGTATATTCCTTCACTATCAACAATTTCTTTACTTGATACATGTTCTATATTGGGAATCCGTGACAAACATTGTTACAAGATAGCAAATATGCGTGACCAGATAAATGAAGTTTTTTAGTTGTTCGGATATCAATCGCAAAATAATATCATGTTTTGCTTAATCAACCGATATATATATATATATAAATAACATTCACGCGTGACATTACGCCTAGAGAGTGTCACACAACTGCATATTGATCTAATGCACGTGACACTCAGATAACCGTGACGAGTAATTCAGATCATAAAATGCAATATATTATGTGTTTGGATTGAAGAAAAAAAATCTTTTCCTATCGTATAACTTTTACAAATCTATAATTTTAATCGAGAAGTTTAGATTAAACGAATGGAAGTATGTGTATATTTGTGGGATTCAAAGTCTCATCCTCAGCGCAATCTTGCACATTTGTTTTTTATTTTCGATACGATTCAAACAGTTTGTCCTATTCTAGCTTTAGTCTAATTATACTGCAAACATAATCAATTATACAGAAAAAAAATAAGAGTGTCAAATCAAAATTTATATACTTAAATTAACGCGTGCATTGTTTCGTATTCACGCAACAATTTATAATCTTCTTAAAAGAATTTAATAATTTTAAATTTCAACAATATTATAGTCTTATTTTAATATTGCAATTGTCAGCTCAAGAATATGTAATTATTTAATTTCACTTTAAGAAAATTATAATCTTTGATTTAAAAATGTTATTTTCTATCCAACATTGTTTCTTTTCCATTCAAAAAAATCAAAACTTAAATCATAAGAATATATTTTTCTTGATTGAACTATATAAAATGGTTTCATTCAAGTGAGCAATTACTGGCCAACAAAAAAAAATAATTTTAACTTTTTCTTCTTATAATTTTGCAGTTTTGGGCTTATTTAAGTGTGCTGATTTCGAGTACGATAGTAGTTTTTTTAACAGCTCTTGTTTTTTAATATTTTTAGACTCCCCCCTTTAGACATCACATGCAATTTTTTTAAGTTTTACTCGACTCAAAATTATTATTTTTTAAACTTTCGATATGTCTTCGACTCGGAGACGTTATTTACATAATCCAGATAGTTTTTGTTATATTTGTGGCGAATACATCTTTCAAAAATATCAATAATCGATATAATTATAATATCTTATAAATAAAAAAAGTAGAGCTGATACAATTAAACTTAGTATTTTTTCGTAATCAGTGCTTTAGATATAACCTATAATACATGTTAAATGTCAGGAAAAAATTTGAGTGTTGACCAGTATTATTCAAGCAATTATATTTTTCTTTAATTAACGAAATATAATCTCATTTCAAGATTTCCATGTTAAAACTAAATATATTTTCAAAACAAGAATGTCCTTTTCTTCTGCATATTATTCCACGTAATATACGTTTCGCATTTATTACGCATTATGTTAACTACGTTATTTCGCAAGCGAATATCGCTCCGTTATCAAGACGAGGTGTAGGGCGATAAGGTTGCAAGGGGTTACGAAGGTAACGGACGCGTTCAGCCAGCGGGATATCGGTCGATCTTATCTTGCCGCGGCGATCGAGAAGGCGCCTTTCTGTAGTCACGACAGTGCGCCGCATGGTGCAAAGAGCGAATCGCAAGGACTTCCGGTTTCTACGAAGCATTAGTTAAGCGACGAGAAATACCGTCAGAATCTATTCGGTAGTTGTTTAAGGCACCGTACACGCGATGATTCGCGATTTAAACGCGTTCGGCCTGAAGGGAGAGAAGAGTTTGAATTATAAATGAAGCGTGACTCAGTTTTATATAAGATCGTCTACAAGAGTAACGGATTAATGTGAATAAATTCATTCAGAAAACAGTTATACGATTTGATCTCGAAATCAGATAATATGGAATTAACTTATATCTAAAGTCCTCTTCATCTTATCATCAATTGTCATTCTGTATATTTTCACTAACAACTAAACATAATATATATTAAAAAATAAATAATCGCGATCTAATATTTGTTGTATTGTAGATGCTAAATTAAAAACTAATAATTTTGTATGATCTTAATTTAAAATTGATTTCAAATAATAGACAATCAACTTTATTAAATTAAATCGTCAAAAAGGAAATATTTACCTTGTTTTACTCAACTCATATTCTTGACATAATATGTTTGGAATGAATGAGATTATTATTACTATGACTATTATTACTATGCATAACTTAATTAATTCTCATCTACCGAGTAAAATTCTGCGCTTTGCGTGATGCAACCTCGACAATGTTGTGTATCAAAGTTACGGATTCATTGCATATGAAATTTATATCAATGTGGGGATTATATCCGAAAGGCGAAACGTGTGTCGAGTGGAAAGGAAGCAGGGGCCGCAATATGCTCGAAAAGTGCAGACTCGTTGGCGCCCGGATGTCGCCGCGACGTCTGAAACTTGGTCGTATCTTTGGAGGGTATAAAGTAGCCATTGCGTCAGAACACGACAAATTTTATCACGCCATTTGAGCGTGGCGACATGGTTCTTTATTGCGAAATCGATAGACGACACAAAATATGGATCAGGATTTCTGCCGTGAGTAAAAAACATGTACATTTTATATGTTTATTCAAGAATTACGCGTAGTACAATATTTCGTAAAAAAATACAAATTACCCGAGAAAAAGTTTATATCTAATTATATATAATATATGTATAATAAGAGCTATTATTTACTATTATTTACTTTAATTATATCAAAATATTTATAATTCCATATCGAATTCTGCAAAAATACGATGATAAGACTCGAAAAAGAAAATCTAATGTAATTCTGCATAATTCTATGTAATGTTATAAATATAAATATCTTGATATAATAACATATAAATATAAATAGATATATCATAATATAAATATATTATAATAATAGAATATTACAGTAATATATATATATATAGTAAATAGATCTAATATGAATAGATCTTATCATATATAATTATATGTAAACTTTTTTTCTCGGACGAAAATAATACAAATTTCGTCTTTTATAAATTGATATTAATATGTAAATACGAATAAAAATTATAATTTAAATTCCAGATTTATAAAAGAAGTTAATATATATAGTCGGTCATAAAATATTCTATAATATAATTTAATTTTTCAACATAATTATATATTATATATTTATAACATATTTTTTTTCTTTAAAAAAATATATTCGTTCTTAAAGAGAGAAGCAGTCATAAATAAGTCTCGCAAATTTGTGAAACAAAAATAATAAACGAGTTGTCAGTACATTCAACGGTGCAAATTTCGTTTAAAAAAGAACACGGAATTCGCAATCATCGCCTTTCATGTATCAGTTTTGCCGAAATAAATAGTGCGTACAAATATCGTCGCATGCGACCAAAACGCATCATCTGTGTCCCAAGTAGCTTCATAGGAATCGACAGCAAAAGCGAATTCATTAATTTTCGATAAATAAATCGATAAATCTGTAATCATTAAGACGAAAAAATAATTCTTCTTGGCTTCGCATTTCATGATTTTTATCTTTCTTTGTCATATGATGTATTTTTAAATTCATAAGATATAAGAATGCCACAATCAGATGGAATATTTTTAGAATATCTTTTTCTGGATTAAGCAAATTTACGCTACGCAAACGATTCGATCTTTGCGAACGGATGCTGACGATATTTTTATCCCGTTTATACGTCGTATTGACTGAAAATTATACGGAAAGCGTAAGATATCGTATTCGGGCATCTTGAGCTTAAACGACGAAGTGACGCAAAGACGAGAAGACAAAATGATCAGGAGAATGACAAAAACGTTCGCAATTTAGATGCAATGCGAAGAGGCTTCGAAGTGCGAGTCCGACCTACGCCCCCCGTTATCACTCATGAATAAGACATTATCAGACACACATCGACTGAACTTTGTACGGATGCTGTGTCTCGAGTTTCGTCACTGCCATTCAGAATGTTTTATACAAAAAATCTATATAATATTGGTACTCTTATAAATAAGAAGCACGAAAATCAGCGAAAAGAAATATATATTTTTATACTTTTACATAAATTTATATATGTATATATAAATTTTTTTTTATTTAACTTACTAATTTTATAATTTTTAACATATTTATTCTATCATAACGAGACTCTTATTGTTTTTATATTTTAGATATAACAGATGAATATGCGAATTGAAACGTTCAGTTAGAATCAATTTCCCAATTACGTAATTTGAAAATTTGTGAGACTGATTGTTCTACATATGTATGACCTCTTTCTAAAAATTCTTTCGTTAATCGTAAACTGTGAACGAGTTTAATCATTTTAGTTCCAAGGTTTTAACGCAATTGACATAATAAATCACTTTATTGCGACACGTGTATTCCATTCCTCCACCTATTTTCTATTCAATGTCGATTATATTATGCCTCTGAATTTTGTTCTGATTACATTATCATAACAAAAGACACGACACGGTTTGCTGACCGTTGGACTCTTAAAACTCTCTTCAAAATAAACTTAACAGGCATCTCATTCCGGTTCATCCTTGGCCTACATGGAATATACGAAAATAAAGGAGAAATGCATTGAGGCAAAAATATAGAATAAGAAAAATAATAATATACAATGATTTTATTCGACTTTTTTCTTTATGATTTAAGAACAAGAGTCAAATATAATATATTATATTAGTCACATCAAATACATAATATTATGATTTCAAATTTATAATTAATTATTATACATTTATATTGATTACGCTCCATGTAAAAAAAAATTTAAGTAAGAAAAAATATTGTGAAGCATCCTTTGCACAGAACAAAATGTAAAAATAATGTCTGAGTATCTAAAGCAAGTTTAATTGTAATCTCTGATTTTAGGCATGTGCATCACAGTTTAGTTGCGTCATCGGTAACATTGTAACGTTAATTCAGTTCTGATTGCCTGAGATAAGCGCTCGCAAGACGCGGGGTAGAAACCTGCCTCAGGTGGCAAAATGAACGTTTTGCATGGACAGATGCAAAATTCGCTGCTTTAGATGCCGGGTGTTGATAAGTGGACGAATATTTAACAACACCATGCACGGATAAAGGATAAAGAACACGCGACTTCGCGTGCGCGTAAAAATCAAGCTCGAGGACGCGTGCAATGTTTCGTGTTTATGCGTCTCGAAACTTGTGCATGGATAAAAGCCATTGGAATTGGCGCGACTTTGCTATTTAACTTATTCTATCTTTTTTTCACACGCAAAACAATTCCCATTAATTTGAATATTTTGCATAATACGTTCAATGCGATCACGAAGTAACTTGATCGTATCATACCTTTCTTGCAAATGCATTTATTTCGAATTTACTGCGGTATTTCCAAGTAACTTTCTTAATGCATTGAATAATTTAATTGCCATCAAATTCTTGAATTGGATGTTTCGAATAATTGCATTAAAAAAAAATGTGGCTTCATAAAAACACATGTGCGATAAATATTTTTTCTATAAACGTCGACAAGTTGCAAGCAGTTTCAATGATGCATTGGATTATTTGACTTTCTTCGACTCGATTGATATTTGTAATCTGTGTTTGTTCTTATACCAATTTTCCTGTTATTATTCTCGCTCGAAATTTATTTATACAATAAAACGATATTTGCCGTAATCATTTAGTAGAAGCAAATAAATTTGAAGTATCATAACACATTCCAGTAAAGTAAAAAATAAATTTGCTCAAATACGATATAACGAAGAAGACTGACTTGCGTGCAAGATAACAAATAATAAGTAAATTATAAATTTCCAAGTAATGTTTTTGTCATTTCATCACGAGAGCAATTCGAGATAGAACGATTGCGTATCTATCTCAAACAAGCAATAGGAGGAAGAAAGACCTCCGACATGGAAAAAACGTTGCGATATGATTAAATGATGTAATTAGTGGTGCTATGACGGCAAGGAAAATCTGTCGAGATTTAGTCAATGTCGTCAAAGTAGAAAAAAAAGCAAAATGAATTGAATTGCAAATTTATGTAAAAATATTAGTATCGTGAATCGATTGTTTATAAAACAGGCATTAAGCTTTCGAAAAAAAGTACATGAAAAAAATAATTGGAAATGATACATGCGAGAAAAATTTGGAAATAATATGAACGAGTAACGTGATTATCATTGATTGCGAGGAAAATGCGTTGTCGAAGCTTAAAAATAGCAACATGTTGCGCTGTCAAAGCTAAAAATAGTAGCAAAAATAATAGTCACAACGCAAAATGATGAAAAACATCAAGATCGGAATCGCGCGAAATTTTTTGCGAGCAGAGACTTTTCTATTCTATACTTTCGTTTAATTTATATTTAATCAAGAAAAACAAATTTTAAAAAATATCAAGATAAAACAAAAATACATATTATTTTTTTAACAATCAAAATACATAAGTTTTTTTATTTACAATCATTTTGAGCTTTTTCATTTTGAAATTTTTGTTTTTTCTTCATCGTATTTTTATATCAAATTTAAATCAATCTTTGAATTTAGTCTATATGTCATATAATTATTTTGCGTGGCTACTGTCGTTTTTCTCTACTTTCGACTAGTTGCCGGGAAAAGATTTTATGCATAATGAAACATCGCTGTCTCTCCCAGACGTCGTCGACGGGGCAATAAAAGTTCCGGGCTACAAAACATCGAACGACAGCTGTACCGTCTATTTTTGGAGAGCAAACTCGCGCGCGAATTAAAGTGTCTCCACGCGTGCGTGCGTTGAAATGCGCGCATGGAAAAACACTATTGAACAAGGCGAATGCGAGCGCAATCAAATGCGTACAAACGGAATCAAGTAGGAGGATTGCGACAAGAAGCGACTTTGCGGCGCCGGAGAGAGGAGGGAAAGCGCAAATGAAAATCGCAAATCGGCGCAGTTTGCCTTCTTATCGAGTTTTTTCCGACGGCGGAAACATGTACGTTTTCAACGACGACGATAAACGACGATATCGCTGATACGCGCTGACGAAATTTACGCTTGCGAGGCCAGAGATCTCGATAGCATGACAAATGTCACAATAAATGGCAATGGCAATCTAAAGTTCGCACTCGGATCTTAATTTAAAAAGTATTTTGTAATTAATAATTAGATAAAATATTTTATATAATTATAAAAGAGAAAATTCTTTAACAAGATATTTAATTAATACACTTTTACTACCGGCTATTAATATCCTTTATTAATTTTGTCTTCATAAACCATATATTCTGTTTAATTTTGGCTATCATTGTTTTAATTGATACACATAGTCGCCCATAATATTTAAAAAAATTGTTATTAATTTTTGAACATTAAAAAAAAAGAAATTAACGCGATTATTACACTTCTAAATCTATCACGAGCGACAACGTTTCCATCTGCACCGGTAATACAGTCACAGGTATTAAAATTACGTAATAGGAATGAGCGATTTGTGAAGCTGCGTCTAAGAATCGTATTAGAAAATGCGAGATTGCTGGCTCCCGGCCACAACAACAAAAACAAATAAACAATTCGTAAAATTGCACAAAGAACCTGATAAATTGTTTCTACCAAAAAAAATTGTAACATATTTTAAAACATTCTACAAGATTCTAAATTCTATTATTATTATTCTATTCTTGTTACAGTGTAATGCGAAGAATAACGAGACCATTTCCAGAAATTTATAGAATAGTTTTTAGTTTCATATTATTTAATTATATTATTACTTCACATTCTACTCTTGAACTCTCTCGAATTTAATTGTGTTGACATATTATTATAATAATTTTGAATTATATTGAGCCTCATTTAAATGAATAATTGTTATTTTAATATAATTATAATTATAAATTATAACATTTTATATGATTATAATTATCTAACTATAATTATTTTGATGAAAAATAAAATAATACGTACACTATGTTCAAAGAATTCAAAACGATATACAATATTATTGAATGGAAAAAAATGAATCCATCAATATCGATTGTAATCAATCATTTTCCTCGATAACTTACGATGCACGCAACATACTTTGTAAACACGCACTTGAAAAAAAAAAGAAGAAAAAAATAAAATACCGATGTGCGATATGGCGAGTGAGTGGTTTCTCGCGATATCGAGAACCGATTGTTCGATCCGATATCGATCGACGACTAACGCGAGATGGTAGATCGACGAATCGTTAAAATGCATCGTGCTGTGACGTCGCGAAAAGTCGTGCGCGCCGACAATCGGCGTAGATAAAGGAGACGCGTTGGCAAATCGTACGCACTTGTCAGTCTTATTGACGTCACGATGACACTCGTGTGTGTTTGTCACGAGCGTGCGATACGATCTACGACATTACGACAAATATAATTTTCGTGCGCATGCCACCAGCTATTTCACATTGTGAGCTGCGTTTAACGTTAACGATATTTATTTATTCTCATTTCTTATTCTATGCGCGTCTTTAGTATTATCAATGCATTAATCACGCATTTTGCTTGAGCATGCAAACGTATTCATGCTTACGTGTATTCCGCAACAATTCCAATAATTCCATTTTCTTTTATTTTATTATATAAAATAAAATTAATAAAATTAATTTAATTAAAAAATTAAATATAAAATAAAATTAATAAAATTATGAAATGTTCTTTCTTGTTGCTGACATATATTTAAGATTTAATATTTGTTTTTATTTTACTTGTAAATATGATAAGAAAATTTGAGTAATTTCCTATGGAATATGATCTTCGGAGCTCACAAATTGCAAGATTATTGCATATTTTAATTGTTTTTTGATTTGACTATTTTTATCGGACTTTATATCGCGCCACGACATAGTATCAATGGAAATTTTCATGCGGAAAGGCTCGATCGAATGAGTATGTATCGACATCGTAGTGCAAATTAATCACTCGATTAGCTTGCCATTTGCGTGTTTATGTTTAATGATTGATTTTCGCGGAAATGCCACCATCGCGATTTATCGTCGCGGAAATGCCCTCGTCGAGAAACATAAATTCATTGCTGACTAATTAAAATTCATTTACTCGCAGCGTAATAAGCATACATGTTAATAGAGCACTCATACGTTTTCGCGAAAATATTATACGAGTAGCATTAATGACGTCAATGGACAATAACGCAGAAATATTCCGATACCGTTATCGCCGATCTATACCGTTACGGCTAACACTTTCCGAGGAATGTGCAATTCATTAGCGCGCCGGATGTTTTCGCGAAAAATGCGTTAAAACGTGTCTAAGGAAAATCTCGATCGCGAGGAGGAAATCCGATGGATAACACCCAACAATTGTTTGCCTAGATAATGTAATGCTAATTGCAAGTTAACAAGAACAGCTATCGCAATCTTCTCGCGAGACTGGGACGTAAGAGAAAAATACAAATTGCCGTTGTAACTTTGATGTAACAAGTGTATGACGTAAACAATCCGAGTATGATTAACATGAAATTTCCGCTGATTTATATCCTCGTGCATTCCAAGACGCATACTTGTCCAAAATTGAATACAATCGTATAGTTGGTACCTTCTTCTTCAGGAAATGATTTTAATATTCAAACTCTAATCTATTCTAGTGCTCTCTTCTGTTTGTATGATTCTGTTTACATCCGAGATAGTTATCAATTTTTTCCAATAGATCGGAGGCAAGAAAAAGAATCCCGGATCTAAATATCGGAAATCGGATTTCCACACGTGGCGATTTCATGGAGGAATAGAAAGCCCTCGTGCGTGACAGTAATTCGCTACGTGAATACCGGACGATCGCTTCCAGCTTGAGTCCTGAGCTCATCGACCGGTTAACCTTGTCCGTACGTGAGCGCCGGAGAAATCACAGGTCTATACTCGAGATTGCCCACGAGGCAAGGTATAGGTCGGTGGACCGAAATATATACACGAGAAATATACATATTGTGCGATTACATGAAATTTAAACAATATGTATTAAAATACAAGTTTAATTTTTTTTTTAATTTATACGTAATTAAATACGCGCATAAATAATGAATATAAGATGAAAATGAGGGATAATTGCGCGTTCATCAAATTTCAATATATGATAATTTATTGAGATAATAAATATTTCAGACATGTTATTGAGATGATAAATATCTCTTCGCATATTTTGCGCGAAACATCTTTGTAAGATATAACGACTTTTATTACGCAGAAATTTTTTAGATTCGCTTTCTACGCATAAATATTCACCTAAGTAATTATGACAATCGGGGAGAGAGGGGGAGTGAATCGCGCTTAAAGATTCAGACTATGTAAATCGGATAGTCAGTTGGCGGCACGTGGGAAAGCTCCCCAAGTGCTTCTCCACCTTTCTTTCACAGAGTACATATTTTACGCACGGTTCCTTTGTTCGGACAGGTATCCCGGACGAACAAAAGATTATCATCGCGCGCTCGACCTCGCGTTCTCTTGATACTCTTCGACCGACGCGAACGCACATTATTTCTAGCGGATAGCTGCTCGGCCCATAAACCACCGGCCGCGATTACCAGCGTCATTTCGCGTTCCATCGCAAACTACATTGATCCAGACCTCCCACGCGGCAGATAAAGTGTGGCGGAACGTATGCACCGTTGCATGGCATGATTCTCTATCAGTTGTACCCGCGCCACTTTCTAACAAATTCCGATCTCGGCGATTTGTTGATCTTGATGCAAATGATGCAAGGCTGCAAGTGTCTCGTGCAATGATATAATGCTTGCATCATGCAAAATAAAAGTATTAATCGACTTTGAGACTTTGGATTAAAGACATTCCATTCTAGACGTAAACAAAACAAGAAAGAAATATGTCATAAAAAGAAGAAATGATATAATTAAATTTAAGAAATTTATCAATGTTGCTAGAAATGTCAAATATATGCTATTTATTAGAAAAATAAAATTAAGATATTTAAGTTTATTAAAATTATTTTATTTTTCTAAATAAAATTAAGATATTAATTAAGTTTATTAGAAAAATAAAATTAAGATATGTAAGAATGTTGCAAAGCACAGAAGAGTCAAACTCTGAAAAAAATTTTAGTTTCAAAGATTAAAGTGTTCGATAAAAGAATTATTCTTCGATGTACTTTCCACGGAACATTGATCAATTTATAACTCATATCGTAATGTTCTATTTTTTTATAATCGATAATCTCACGAGCCTCAAAGGAGGCAACATTGTGTACGAAAAAAGTTTCTGATAAAAAAAATAGAACGTGCGAAATGATACATTTCTATTAAAAAACAACTTTCCTATTTATTTCTTCTCCCATTATTATTATGAATAAAAATACATTTATTACGTCGAGCAAATAAACACGGATCGTTTTATCTTCCAGATTAAAGACAGGATAACTTTTTCTTCGATCGTTTATTACCATCTTGTTGACAATTTGTTTTTCGTTTCGTCTCTCGGAAATTGATTACGACAAACATATCATGATGCCACGGCCTGGTTTGACATAAAGATCAATAGCACGAGAGATATTCGTCACGCTTATATATAGGTACCGTGTGTGTGCGTGTGTGTTGCGCGCATTCGCAGTCTACAATTAATTCAGGTCCGTGATCCGTAAGATCTTCCCTCTCCTTTCATCCCAGCGGATGTCTCATGCCCGTATATGTGCGACGAGGTGCACCTACGCGGCCGCCACGAGTCAAGGCTCCCTGAATAACTGCAACTTACGTCGCGGAATGCCACAACGTTGCTTCGTCGCGTAAACAAGTTTCGTGCCCATTCCCGCGCCGCGTGGCAATTCCTCATCGGCCTCACACGCGCGTGGGTTGTGCGTGAGGGCACGTGTGCCGTTTGATGCGATGCGAATGCCAGAAAATGGGGATGCAGCTGTCTGTCATACGAGTATAGAGTTATACGCGCAGTGTCGATTTAATGCGTTTCGGCGCCCGCTTCCCCCTCCCTCTCTCATTTATTGCTTTAGATATTTGATAGCTCTTTTTTTTTTAATTTTAGGGATACTTTTAACTCTCACGAAATATATATCTCAACAAAAATATAATTCTCTCTACAGATTTCTTTGTATAAAAAGTTTGTTCTATGATGTATATAAATATTTTCCCTCGCTTGGATAAATATTTTTTTGAAACAATGCTCTCGTTACATTAAACGATAATATGATATAACGATTCAATAGTCTGTTTCTTTTTTAAGCTCTTTTGATTTTTTTTTTAATTTTAGGGATATTTTCAGCTCTTACGAAATATGTATCTCAACAAAAATATAATTCTCTCTACAGATTTCTTTTTATAAAAAGTTTGTTCCATGATGTATATAAATATTTTCCTTGGATCAATATTTTTTTGAAACAATGCTCTCGTTACATTAAATGATAATAGTCCGTTATTTTTTTTTAACTCTTTTGATTTTTTTTTTAATTTTAAGGATATTTTTAGCTCTTACGAAATATGTATCTCAACAAAAATATAATTCTCTCTACAGATTTCTTTTTATAAAAAGTTTGCTCTATGTATATAAATATTACTCGATGTATAAATATTTTCTCTCGCTTTGATAAATATTTTTTTGAAACAATGCCCTCGTTACATTAAACCGATAATAATCTGTTGTCTGAATCCTCCAACAATGGAGATTGTTGTAGTATTAAATCGTCCTTCGTACGCACCGCGTACACTTAAGAGAACGACCCACCGATCGATGCACCGATGCGATTTGGCACGATTACAATGCGGCACATCAATAGCAAACTGCCAAGCCTTCGGAATAGATACGAAAAAGTAATGTTACTATCGGTAAACGAAAATCAATTATGACAAATAGCCGACTGTAAAGATAAAAAAAGATAAAAATGAAGCCAGTCTATCTCTTTACTTCTGCACGTAGACGATATCTAATCGTAGAATAGTACATTATTAGACATACCTTTTTACATACGTGATAATGAAACGGACTAATTGTCTGCAGACGAACGATGACAGTAAGAGCTTCGCGTTAAGTGGAGAAATATGTTGGGTAATCTCGTTTGCCGAGCGATTTCTACGGGTGAATTCCACTTCGAGACAGTTCACGCCGTGTCAAGGACAGACCGGCTATTTTGCGCGGGCCAGGTGTGGGTGGAGTGCATCGACCTGCTTACTTGCATACTTATCCGCGCATGCAATAGCGCCCGCTTGTAGAACGCTTGCATAGCCGCTCATCGACATGAGCGTAACTCACCCGGAATGCGAGGGACTACGAGAAACTATTTGGCGGCCGATTTCCTCGACAGTTAACCCTTCCACGACAAAATTACTCGCTTGAAAATACTTACGATCGCGAATGCAATGAAATATACTTTTTTCAAAATCCTAGCGAACCAACTCATTGAAAAAAAGGAAAAAATAATAGAACGTCTTATTTCTACTGAATTGAGATTTACGATTCACGAGAAATTTCTCGTCATTCTGTAATCTCGTCATTCGGTAAATGGGATCAAAGAGTTGCCAGTTATGAAATAACAAGCTTCGATTTTATCTTATAATCTTACGAACGATTTCGTAAGATCCAATCTTGATTTATCTGATTTTCCTTGTAAAATTATAAGGAATAATTTAAACTTACACTAACCATTTATTAATGAAGCTAACTCTAATAATCTTGATCAGTGCAGCGTCATAGATAAAAGATAGAATCGTAATACAAATAAATTATTACGAAATATATTTAATTTTTAAATCACAATATTTTTGAAAGTTTTGAATATTTATAAAATATGTGTGTTTTTACATCCACGTAGAAATAAGAGTTCAATTTATTGCATTTACAAAGAAAATATAACTTTTCCGTATATTCTTATTTATGATTTTATTTCTCGTGATCATCTGTGTCCACTTGCATAGTTCTACGCAAATCAAATGAACGTGCAAATAAAAAGAGAACGTTGTTAGATATTTTCGATTCTTAACGTCGCAATTAGCGACTGACCAAATAACATAGCAGTAACAATAGTCGCAGATAAATTTGGTATAGGTGGACTCAATGCATCGCTAAATAGAAAAGACGTTCGTATCGAGTGTATGCTGTGCTTGGCAGCCGACGTGATAGCGTGCCACACGTGTGCCAGCAACGTCGAGGCCAATGCAATGCACGGTCATAATCCGAAAAAATTCTCGCATACACGAGCTAATCTCCATCGAAAGAGAGAGAGAGAGAGAGAGAGAGAGAAAGAGAGAGAGAGAAAGAGAAGCAAAAGGAGGAAGCAAAAGAGAACGATGAATCTAATAACAATGGTCTGTCTCACAGTGGTGCTTAGGAGAAATTTCATTTGCTCTTGCAATTTTTCCATCATTTTATATCAAACGTCGCACTTGATAATTTCTTTTTTTTTAATGTTACTAACAATATTTTCGCAATTTTTCAAAAACTAGCAATTGCACAACAGATTAAGAATTTTGAACATTTTGAATCAGGTTGAACAGGTCGTCGAAAGTCCTATTTATCGAAGCACCACTGTATTTTTTAGGCAATCTTTGCCAACAGCAAGAATGATTAAGCAGGTGACACGAGCGAGAGTAGCACGAGCATTGTATTTATGCGTTAAATCAACGAAGAGATCCGACCGAAGAGAGTGACGTCCTTTACACGCGAGGAAGTTTGTCATTGACTAGCACGTGGCTATCAACGGTACAAAAACGGCGTAACATGACGCTATAATACGGAATTCGATGCCGTAACAGAGATACAGAACTAGTCACGTTGACTGATGTTGCACCATCCGAGATGCAGCTTGCACTTTCAGCGCCTTCATGCGATATGACAGTCAGCTGATCGCTGCGTCACACGAACGCCTTACACATCACCGTTTTCGATTTGCCAAGTAATCAGTTTTTACAAGTATTTTCGGAAAGCGGCATATAAAAAGCTGATAAACGACACTTGTATGGATCTTTCTGATGTGCAAACAACGTCAAATAATATTTTTGCTCGTTTTTGTCGTTTTTCATTATTCACAGCTGAATAAATTGCGACTGAAAAAAAAAACAATTAAGATAAGGAAAAACTTCCGTCTACCGGCGCAAATGAGATACAGATAGTGAAACAACCGAATAACAACATAATTATAGGCGTCTCTTCCGCTATGCTTATTTACGATTACAAGGCAAAATTTTGCACTCGCAGCTTCGAGATATTTATTATATACGGATTTTATTGCAGTGTTAAATTACAAACTACACGACAATGTTTATTTTCAACGTTCAACGCTCAAAATATTTATATTTCAATATTACTCTCCGAGCTCTAAGAATTACCTACTTAAGAGTGAAACGCACAGTCATAAATCGACAGCTTTGAAGCTGCGTTGGTTCATAATGGCGTTATTAGCACGGTTCACTGCTTTGCATGACTGATGCGAGCGGATTGTTCCAAGCAGTAGCCACATTGTTGAACTGTTACTCTCGTGCATGACGACGATTTCACTTGTACGGTTCTCTTCGAAGTCCTACAAGTCAAACTGGCAAACATGTAGCAAAGAAAATCAATACTTCGAAAGAAATCAATACTTTGTTTATTGATATCGAAACAGACCAGATAAAGATCAGAGAAAGGAATTTAATTTTTATACATCAAAATAAAATTCTTGAAATCAAATATTTGGATAATATTTAATCGTGTTGATTAATATATTAATAGATTGTAAAAGAATACAACCTATTTTTCTATATTTTATTTTCGATGTCATGTGTCACGAATTTTAATTTTTTAATAAAATTATTGCCAAGTATAATTATAACCATGTGTGTATAAACTAAGGTCTCTATCGATTCTACGAATCGATGGCTATAAATAGACCTTAATTTGTACTTTACTTGCTTGGTATCTAATAACACGAATATCAGTAACGCTCGATGTTTTTTTCAAACATTGTATTTTTTGTCTTATCGATATCACAATGATAAATTAAAGAAAACAATATAGATAATTGAGAAATACGTGTACTTTGAAAATGTATTTTTAAAGCAAGCGAATATGTATATGTATTTGTAGGAAATATTACATCGATATATATATATCGCATGTAAAATATATCGTATGATTTAAAATGTAAAATATTGGATTATATCTTTTCAAAAAGCTCACTGATATATGTTTCCTTGTACACATAAGATACCTTCTCCGCAGTTATCGACTCTCACCAAAAATATCGATGCTCCAGTTTCAATCTATCGTAAGCGCTTTTAACCGGTTTATCTATACGTATCTCGCAAAGAAACACGAGCGCAAGTTTGTTTTTTTTATTTCCATGTTTTGTACTTGCGATGATAATGAATACATTGACACTCGATAATCCCAAGATAGAATGTGCTTAAATTTTCCCTAAAGATACTCATGAAGAATCTTGTGTGGAACAAAATTAATATTTTAAAATCCAATTTCTTGCGCGTAGTTTTCAAATGCGTGTAAAAGTACTCTCGTAGTTTCCAATCGGAAAATATAAAAGAAACTTGAATAAATTCGAGAGGTTAATTCTCTGTCTGCGGAAACATCAAAAGATGCAGCTGACCAACGTCAGTGGCCGCGCTTAATTTTATTCGGCGACACGTGCCTTCGTCGGCGCCTATAAACAGGCACTCGCGACACTTCCGGATGCCTTCTAACCCATCTAGAGCTCTTTCTCCGTCTCTCTTTCTGGCACCTCGTGACCTCTTCGCGAGCAGCATGACAACGAGTCATCGTGACTACACGCCATGTCAACGTGACTCACGATGATATGTATGCTCGGAAATATACGAAAATTATTTCGAAAAAGCAATCGATCGTCTGCCTTGGAAATCTCTAGGATTTGTTTTAATTTGATCCAATTCTCTAAAAGCAATAACAGATATAAATATAATGTGGCTAAGCTACATTATATTTAACATAAGCAAGTTTAAAGTAATTAACGTAGAGAAATTTTCATAAAAATTTTTATTCAAATATTATAACGTATAATATTTAGATTAGATTTATCACAGAAATTTACTCTAATAATTCAGAGAGCTATTAGAGCGAATATACTGTATATGTTGATTTGTCGCAAAATTCGAAGAAACGATTTCACATGCATTATTATCATAAATCACGGAATATTACGAGAAATGTTTTTTAATATGTGATCACATCTTTGAAAACCTAAGAATTCCCGGTGCATATCGCGTAATTATCACTATGTAAGTGTGTATATCGTCGCTGTGTTCATAAAAAAATGGTACTTGTTTACGTCGCCACATCAAAAAATACTTATTTATGTCACGTCATGTGATAACCGACATAATCATTCTATGCGACTCTTATACGCATAATTATCGAAATCGAAAATATTTGAGAATATTTTAAAATATTTACCGTAATATTAAACTCTAAATTTTTTGAAATAACATAATTATGATGAAAGAAAAATTAATGATAAAATTTATGAATATAATTTAAACAATAATATTATTTTATGATTAATAATTATATGAATTTAAATGATCAAACATCATGAAACATGATCAAACATCAATAACATTTATTAAATAGATAAATGCTAAAATATTATATAAGATTGATTAAGATCTATTGCGCATCTATGTGAAGAGTAAATATTATATTTTTCTTTATACTTTTAACGCAGTTTCTTTCCTCATCTTTTTCAAAAATCGCTACGTAATAACGCTCATATTCAACAATTAAGATGTTACTGATTGCTATGCTAATGAAAACAATTCAGCACAAATATTGAATGCTCGTTAATTTATTACAAATAATAAATGCAAAAAAAATATGTATATATAAAATTGCATATATTTCAATGAATATATTATATATTTTATAATATATAACCATATATATATATATATATATACTTTGCGTCTACCATTATACGCATAAATATAATGATAATCAAAAAATCTATTATTATAGGTAGACAATTTTAGACATTTTAACATTTCTTAAATAATTATCACTTATATTTATCCATTTATGTATGTGGATGAGTAACTAAAAATAACTTTGAAAGAATTTATAAGTAAAAATTTGATAATAGATAATAAATAAATACGAATGCTATTCTAAAAATATCATTATCTCAAAATAGCACTATCTTTTATATATATATATATATATCAAAGATAATGCTATTTTAAGAATAAATTAGCATTCGTATCTAATTTTTACTTGGACAATTCTTTTAAAATTATCTTTAGTTACACATCCACATACATAAATGGATAAATATTTTATGCATATAAATAAAATAAAATATCTAAATATAACACAATAATAGTGTGTTTATGATAGTGTGAGCGATAGTGTATGTGTAAATAATAAAAAATAGTAGAACAATATCTCTATGATATTGAAGTAGTCTTCATTGAATTGAATTAAAAATAAATCTTTGATAAAACGTGATTTAATTTCCTTAAAAAGAAAGATTTCTTAATCTGAAAGAAGAAACGCTTATCGCACTTTTTTTCTTTTTTTACCGAATGCCTTACATAACGAGTTTCGTGGAAACGTTTATCTAAGTAGAAAAATATGCATCGGTCAATGCCGAAGCAGCCGTTATTCGTACATCAGTCTAATAATTCTGTTTGTTCCAGCGGACGAGGCGAACAGCAACTGACTCACTCGCGACTCACCGCGCAACCTAGATCCGATTTTATCTCCGCATCGTGTCGTTACGTGGCTCGAGAAAAACAACGCGCCGCCGTGTACGCCGTACGTATATCCTTGCATTATCGTTTGCAGAAAATTATTCTCTTCCTCTCGCTCTTTTATGAATGAACTATCCGTCTTCGTAAAAGACGAAGGAGAAAGCGCGCGAAACTATTCATTGCCGAATCGATGATCGCGATTTCATCAGCATCCGGAGAGTCACGAGAACAGGCTCGGCTTTAGATGTATAAAGACCCCGATTGACGGTTTTCGATTCCTTCAATATTCCCACTTGGCCATGTGTATTGAAAAAAATTTGATTAATTTCATATGGAAATTGAACGAGTTGGAAATGTGAAGGACAATGAGAGAGAGAAAAATAACGGCTCACAAGTATTTACATCAGCGTAGACTGTGTATTATCTTTTTTATATATTATATCTTTTCGATAGCGCACGTTTCGATCAGCCTCGAAGTCCGAGGAAAGCGTATTAGCAAACGCCTCGTGATGTCAATGGGGTCGCCATTTGCGTGCGAATCGTACACGCGTGCATTCGTTGCGCATATATCCGAGCTCTTTCCTCCCGTGTATAATTAATGCCGCGAAAAGGTAACGTCACGAATCGAAAACTTGGTCGAGAACTCGACGTGCCCGGCGAGCTCCGGATTGTGTCGCAGTTAGATCGCGAGAGAGGAGTGAAGCAACGCAGAAGTGTAGCAATCACGGAGATATATGAGATAAATGAAAGTCTTAACGACGTAATTGGTAGTGTAAACTGCGCAAAAGCAATTCGAAAGCTGTTTGTTCTCGCGAAAGGAGAAATGCAAATCTGACGTAAATCGAAATTCTAGTCGCGTAATCGAGACGCCGCAAATATATATGTGGGCGAGATGACAAAATTAGAATAATTCCCACGCGCGAGCTTTAAATTGCATACGTTACTCGCGCGAAACCTATTTGCTTGAGGCTAGGTATTGTCTCAGGAAATTAACTCACGAGTTAATAAGTATATTATCTAAACTCGCATTGTGCGCAGCGTCGTAAACGACCTCGAAATGAATGAATCGATTAATTCTAACAAAGGCGGTGAATTACGATATGTTTTCCCAAGTGGATCGGATATTCGTTCGATACTAGATCTCCGATCGACTAGAATCGTGACAGTGACTATCACGGGCAAGGTCGCGCGATCGAGGAGCGATCGAGGAGCGATCGGAGGCGGATCTCGGAGGAGAGAGCGAGCGGTTGTTGATAAAAGTGAAGGCACGAGCTATTTTCGAATAAAATAGCGAGTCCGCATTCCTTCGGGTTTGCTTCACGTGTGTGTACGTTATTTCGTATTTTCGCAATTTCTCGCCGTATAATCGTACACAATTATCGCGTCGGCCATAACTTCGGAAATCGATTCTCACGTTATCGTTCGAGCGCCTCGCGCAATCTCCTCGATAAGCTATGTGAAAATAAAAATAAAGTATTAAAGGCTATTAAAAGGTTATTGAAATTATTTCAAACCGAAAAGAATCTTTTAAAGAAATCGTGACAAAAAGAATCGACCTCTTTTCGAGTAGAAAAAGAGCGTCGACTGTTTTAAAAAAATTATTATATAAAAAAAAACTTTCTAAAATATAATACATATTTTATCGTGCGTAACATAAAAGTATTGGATGCAAGATCGTTCGCAAAATTTTGTGCGCGAGAAAAAAAAAGCGATAATCTTTCAGTTAACCCTGGAAGTAGGCGCGTGTAGATGGATAACACTCCGCTCTCGCGAGCACATTTTTAATCGCCGCGCTTTTATAGCGCGCGTGTGACCGCACGGTGGATAATAAATGCGACGTACAATGATAAATGGCGCATAACACACCACGATTTGTCTAGATATACCCATACATCGGAGAGTTCGTAAAATCGCTTATTCGCTTTATCCCAGTGACGTGAAAACGATAATTCATGGTACGATTTGCTCATCGAAATTCGACACGAACATTTTTCATTCACATCATTTCGACACGTTAGATATTTTATAATTACCACGGACTCGAAATTACCTTGAATGAAAATTGAAACATGTTATACGCAAGTTTCGGCGAGACGATAATCGTGTTTGCTCACGCCGAATTTTATCACACAATATTAGCAAGTTGATTCAAGTTGATACAAGTTGATTCAATCCGTCTCCGACATTTTTTAATGCATTTTGCCGTTGTGCCACACCAGCTTTGCATGATGATAAAGAACGAGTCGAGCAATAAGTGTGAATCAAATAATGATTGACGTCGCTGATGATGTGATGTTTATTTGTCGGGAACAGAACTATAGCGCAGGAGAGACAAACGAATATATCCTGTAAAATAATGAAAAAATCCATAAGACAATAGTCAAAGTTTTTAGTTTTGGTTTTTTCCGCTGCCATCTTTTTCGAAGCCGATGACAAACAACATTGATTAGAATTCGATAAGCCATCAACAACGCAATATGTACATAGATGAGGAAATGTTGATTTAGAGCAACAATCTAATAGATTAAAAAATTATCGAATAAAAAATTAGATAGTAAGTTTCAGAAATAGTTTGAAATAGAAGAGCGCAATGCGCTCTCTTTCTCTCTCTCTCTCTTTAGGAGTCTGGTATGAGAACCATTCGCCGCATACTGTCGACAACTAGACGACTCATTGTCGCGTTCATAAATTCTCGTTAGTCTCTGTTAACACCGTGTAATAACTCAAAGACGCTATTGCGTGGTCGAGCACGTCTAACGGAAACGTCATGTCTATCACGTCGCGTACATTCTACAAAAAGTTCACTGACTTCCGCCGTGAATTCTCGCCTGCAAAACTTGCACTAACCCTAACGACTCGAATCTACATTAACCACATTTTTAATTCTTTTAAATGTAAAATTTTTAATTAACAATTAAATCTTTTCGCAGATTTATCTAAATTATTTTTAAACATAAACCGATTTAAAAATGAATTCTTGTTTACAATCATGATTACTTAAAGATTTCACGACAAGAGTTTCGAAAGTTGATTCTTTTAGCTGCTATCTTTTTTGAAATCGATTACAACATTGATTGGAACTCGATAATCAACAATGAAAGTAATATGTATCATAGATAAAACGAGTAAATCTAATAGATTAAACGAGTAAATCTAATAGATAAAACGAGTAAATCTAATAGATTAAAAAAATTATCGACTATCGAAAGAATTAGATAGTGAGTCTCTAGTGAGTCTCTTTTGAAAGCGACATGTTCAATTTAATGTTGATTTTTTTTCAATATTTTTTCGAATAAACAATCATTATTACTTTTATATGAATTAGATGAGTCACACGCTCTTATAACGAGAGACAGTGCCCTAACAATTCCGCAAAGTGCGCCAAATGCTTCATCCACAGCTCTTGGCAGCTCCGTTGTCTCAGCAGGATTGACGATACAAGTCGCGCCGACACAAATATAGCACGAATCCAATCTTCTCTGTTTTATTATCCGTGCTATTTTCTTAATGATAATTTTTAACAAAGCCTTTACGATATCAGTTTGCAAGTATAATCATATATCGCTCCGCAAATTTTGTAAAAAATTCAAGACGAATGGATACGAATTTGTTTAAGATATCGGACAAAAATGTGTTTATGTATGTGTGCAATAAGCGGCGTCTTTGAGGTCTTTAACTTAATATGCTGGTTGAAATAGTCAATTTTCGAACAGATAAACATTATATCGAGACAATACTAGTAAGTTTTAAAACCGCTCGGCAATTAACTTCCCGTGCGATAAGCAGCTTTAATTACGGTTTGTTGCGTACAACTGAAAATTCTTTAACAATCGTATGACGAAATTTAACCAAACGAGATAGCGCTCGACTTCTCGTTATCGATTAGGGGCAAAATTAATTGTAAGCCGTAGTAATAGCCACCTTCCCGATTGCAATACACGTCGTGGGAAATACCGCGCAATTAATAAGAGACATACATATACCGCTAACTTACTCTTCTCGTTGGGAGACGGGAAATGAGTCTCAAGAAGCGCCTTTGCGCCTCTTTAAGCACAGCTGCAACGTAGATCGACGGCGCTCTCTCATGCGCGAATTAAAGTCGCTGCGTCCCACTCGCGCCGATGGCTCGCCGATTACGTGTCTGGTTGTTTATATCCCAAAGAGACTCGGTCTCGCTACCGTGAATGCGAATACGAGAGAAGCCTGTGGAAACGCGACGATGGCGCGGCATTAAAAATCCGCGGGCAAGGCCGCGTTTTTGCATCGGTATGAGATCGCACGCCGCCCCTTTTGTGTCCTACTCCAAATGCCGACCTATTTCAGTTCGATTCAGGTACGATTTCTCTCACTGTAATGCACGCGAAGATCACACAATTGTTCTGTATTATCTTTCGCGTTATTCTTCTTCAACACGAGACGCTTTTTTTCCTCGTCTTTTTTTTTTACGTCTCCGTTTCGTCGCGCTCGAAGCACCTCAATTTTTCATCACTCGCCTCTCGAGACTTCTTTAACGCGAGATACACGAGTTTTTTTTTACGTCTTCCTTTCGCCACGCTCAATATTTCATCGCTCGCTTCAAGGAACACGACCTCACTCGGTTGAGCAAGATTTGTTATTCGTCGGGAAGATTCCGACGCGCGAGGAAACACTCGCGATGGACGGACGTACAAGAATAACAACCCCCAACGTTTACTCGGCGCAGCGGTCGGCGCGGCACTGACAATTGCGTCAAAGAGAGGCGCCGCGGCGCGCGATGAGACGCGATCGCGCAATCGCGTGATCTACGCGCGCACTGCGCGTTCCCTCCCCTTCCCCTCCCCTCCCCACGCCTCGCCTCGCCTCGCCTCGCCTCGCCTCGCCTCGCCTCGCCTCGCCTCGCCGCGCCTCCTCTGTCGCCGTCGCTGCCGCCGCCAGAATTAGCCAAAACAACGGAACTTCGGTTCTCTAAAAGGATCGTATATACACGTTAATATTAAGATGTTTTGTGCCTATTTTCAAAATATTTATGAGAATTTAATGAAAATTGTACAGAATGTCCTTACATATGTTTCGAATCTTCAGTACAATTTTGAGATCGATTCAATTTTGAAAGCGTTCACAAGTTATAAGGATTTTACTTTGCATCGAATTAACATATGTATATTCTTATAGGAAACGTACACAGAGAAAAATATCATTCTACTGCCAAAAAAAGCGATTACTCAGTTTATTTTTCTTCTTTTAAGTAATAGTTCTTCAACAAAGAATATATTCTTGATAATAATCTTAAAATATACTCGTCACAAGTGTTAGAAAATCTCATTATCATGTACTCAAAAGAAGAATTTTTCTCTTTAAGAATATTGTAAAGTTGTATCAAAGACAAATCAAACTTACTTTACGTCAACTCTTGTAGTAAGCAAATTTTTGTTTTAATTTAATATTCTTGACTAAAATACTGCACTTACTAAAATTCAGAATATATTCAATTAAATTTAATGCTTGTGGTAAACTTATGATACATTTGCGGAAATACAAACTTATGATATACTTAAAATAAATAATATTTACTTGAATACAGTATACATATTTCTCTGTGTATAACCACGTCGATTCAAATGACAAAAAAAACATTCAGAAATAATATTCAGAATTTGTTTAAAATTTGCAAGTTTAGATACAGAGGAAATATTTGGTCAAATAATATTATACAAGCACTAACTGGTTAAAAAGATATTAAATATAATTCAATGAAGTTAGCCATGTATCTGTCACAAGAAATTCTCTGCCAAAAGTTAATCATTTCGATTAACAAAATTCGGAATATTTCAGTAAAAACGCAATAAATATTAAAAAATGCATCTCTGCACTGTAGCTAAGATCAAATTATAAAATTCCACACAATTTCTCATATTCAAAATACACCAAAAGTGGATATATTCGTCAATATTGATTTTCAGCTACTTTTTGCTGGGATTGTATATACAAAACATCCTTAATGTAATATGCGTGAGATTGTATCGTTGCCCCGCAGGCGATTGATAGGGGTACAGTTTGCGATTTGTACCCCTGTGTTGTAAATACAACGCAAACACGGTGATAGTTTCGCAAAAGACCCTCGATTGCATACGCAACACAGTGTTCTAGATCGAATAAAGCATCTGTCGTTTATGAATTTTGTTGGGGGAATTTGAAATCGATTTTTCTTCCGTGAGAAAAGTCAATATTTGTCGCGAGTACGCATCGATCAAATTTTTCTCTCAGCGTTGAAGCTTTGAAAAAAAATTGCCTGCGTCATCTCGCCTTGATAATATAATGTTATTCCGTCTCAAAAGTGTTCGTTATCAATGGCATAAGTAATTGATATAAAATTATAATCAGTTATCTTAACAAAAGGAAAGTTGTTCATTCAGAGTCCGCTTATCATTGTATTATGTAACGCAATACATATTTTTAACTCCTTTCGGATCGATCATTTCGTTTTCTGACTTTGATCCGTTGACATTTTAGTTTTTGTACATCGTTTTTTTTTTCAATTTGCGACGAAAACCATGCATATTTTTACCTGCGCGCTGATGGCGCAATCGCAATCAATTCAGATTGCTGGAATATATTCGTCTGGACCGGTGTCTAGATTAAACAACATCGCGACTTACTTGAAATAATTTATTCAACCGATATTTGCGCGTATGTCGAGATTTATCTCGCTGCTTTATAAAGTATCCGTGCCGCTCACACATACGGTAAACATCTGTTGTCTATTTGCCACGATTCTCGCGTCGCGACATTAAAGTAAGATTGGAATCATTAACGCATTTAGCCTTTTAATCTAAATTAACCTTTGCGACTATGTTAGGATATTATCGCGCAGTAGAACGTTAACCTTGACGACAATAGATCGCGATCCGGCTACACCCTGCATGCCTCCGCACTGAATGAAAGCGTCAGCTCTTCGAGGTCGCCGCCATCACTATTAAATAATACAAACCGTTGTAGACGTAATATACCTATTATTATTTCACATCTGTAATACCGGTTCCTTATAAGTTGCTCTTTATTTATTTCATATGCGTGTTTCCATGAACTCATTTTATTATCTACTTTATTCAATCGTTGACATGATACCGAAGACGGCATCTTCATTTCTTTTTATAAATACGAGATAACGAATTGTTGAATAGCTTCGACCAAATGATAAGTCTTTATTGCTTCAAAATGCAAAATACGTGCTTATTATAGAAGTTTCAGGGATATGAGGCGACTTTGCGATCGGGACAAAACGATAGGGTCAAAAGTTGCCGTAAGTTATTCTCTAGTGATAAGAATTCTGTGGTGATAATGAAATTTTTCAAAATTACATCGCAACAGTTGCAGAGAGAGAGAAAGAGAGAGAGAGAGCAGCGCAATCCATTCCATGGAGAAAATATTGAGATATAATTGTAAACTTCCAAGATTGCATTTATCGCTGAATTTCTATTAGTATATTGCCATCAATGCATGACGTCAATGAAGAAAATTTTAAACACATAAATTTATTTTTTTATTCATATCTGCATTATTAAGAGTTACATTGATAATCATTGCAACATAATGTATAATAGTGTTATCTGATGGAATTTAGAATATTAAATATATATATTTTTGCATATCTTAAAAATGAGTATTCAAATTGTATTGGTTTATTAATATTTGCATCAATTTACTTTAATCTTATTTTATCGCAAGAACAGTTAAATTTATGTGGCGTATATTTAATGAATTATAAAACATAATATTCTGTATAAATGTACTTATTGCGGTGCATTTCAGAAAATGAAATATTAAAAAATAAATATTTACTTGCAGCTGATTGTTGACACACATATGGAGAAAAGGGTACAAGGTTTTCAAGGTTGTCTCTTTACATAATTTATATGAACACGTGTCTCTATACAAATATAATACATTGAATAATAAAATATTCTATTCGTCACAATATGTATGGAAAAAGAGTATTTCCAACATACTTAAAAAAACATTTCTTTTTTTTTAATTATGTGCTTTCTTTTAATTAAATTATTTGTGTAATATTTGAAGCTTTCTCACTGCAAGTATGCGTTGTGTATAAGAATTGTATTAAGATTAACAAGTACGTGGTGATGCTACCCACTATCTACAAGCAAAATTACAAAATAAACGTGATATTTTTTAGTTAATAACATCAAATGATCGATTACTCACCGCAGTGAGAAGCGACGCGTCCACGTTGAGACCTTTCGCAGAGAATGCATTCTCTCGATGCAGTATTTGCAAAGAAAACAGCTGTAACTGCAATATCAGATCGCGTAATAAGTTGACATAAAAAATTTAAAAACATTATTATAAATGCATAAATTTAAATATAATAAAATTATATCAGTGCACTCATTTCCGTGAGAATTAAATTATATAAATTAAATTATATATATATATATATATATATATATATATATTACAAATTATATTACATATATTATATTGCATTTGTGTTACCTCGTCTTTGATCTGTTTATCACTAGTGTTGATGAGCACTTCGTGGACAGTTGTGCCAATCTCCAGAGCCTGGTCCTTGGCGGTCTCGCAAGCCCACACTATCAACGCTATTTTTATAGAAAAATACAAGATGGATGTAATGTAATATTGAAACCAGATCTGTTTGTCCAAATTGACGAGAGCTACGCCGTTTTGTTGTTGCACTATATAAAAATATAGGCTGAAAGTGATCTCGGCGAAGGTTATGACTATGGTAGCAAGGAGCTGTAGACTAAAAATCACGTTCAGCAGTTGTACCGCGTCACTGACCATCAGATGCCGTTTCTTCAGAGCCTTAAGCTCCATCAGCAAGAACGGATTCCTTTGCTCATGGTAGATCCGTCTAAGGAGATGCGGCTCGTCATTTACCACGAGTTCTCGCAGATTCGCCAGATTATCATTGATCTTTTTAAAACAAGCCTTCAGTACACAAACGCAATTCATGTATAGCATATCCATCTGAAAGACTACCAAAACGATGTACAGCGCAAAGATCTTGACTAAGCTATTGAGATAATTTTCGGAGTAACAGTTGGGTGCTTGCGCCATTAGAAGAATAAATCCGAGGATGTCCTTGGCATGGATTAGTCTAGATAGCTTCTCGTATGTTTCAGGAGGTAGCCTTGAAGAGATATCCAATATAATCTGGAGCAAGCGCATTCGCGGAGCGCTCAAGATGTACGTGACAATCGTTATGAAAGTGCCTAATAAGAAGAAGCAGTTAGCCTGAAGAGCCGCAGGTACGCCGGCAAATTCGATCCTTGCGGAAATATCCATCTCATAAAATATCGCCAGTCCAGTAATGCAGAAGATGCACAGGACAATGGTCGACGTGATGTAACGCGGTCTCGAGATCTCGAAGGTCGAAGCGCTAATCTTGTACGGAAATATTCCAATAATCCGGCAAAAAATGAAACAGGGATACATCAAAGATTGAAAGTCCGTCGCGTGGAACAGCCGCCATCTTTTTCGTACTTTACCTTTGGCTCGTCCTTGAAACTTCGATGACGGACGGAGCATGATCAACGAAGTGTCATGGAGAGTAATGATCTAAATCGTAGATTGAGATAATTATTAATTATTATCACATTATTAATGCACTTTCAGCATTAATGAGAGCTTAATTGCGAGTGCTTCTTCTCTAAGAGTGTAGCTTCTAAATTTATCTTTCTTGACATAAACTCTTCGTGATGTCTGTCTATATCCGGCGAGTTGAAGTACGAAACTGCGAAGAGTTCCTGCGTCGAATAGCAAGACAGAAGCCGCAGGGATTATTTGTTAGCCATGAAGTAACCATGGCACTCTTCGATCGGTATTTGTCACCCTTGGGATGCAGCGCTTAAAGTAATGATGTGTAATTGCTATGACATACGACCCATCATCTTGTGCATCTAGATCGCACATAAGGCGAATCATCTGTACACACGAAACAGGAAGCATCGGCTGTGCAGTATCCACGTGACTCAGTAGCTCTCAAAGATCCGTTAATAACGGCCATCTAGTTTTTACATTCTTATACATGTATTATGCGTGCAGGATGTTGGATCCACACATTTCTCCGAGAATTATATATTTAATATTTCCTTTATTATAACATTAAATATAAAAATTTTTTACTTCGATCCAAAAAATATACTGCCATCTCGATATTTATTCTACGAGCATAATTTGCACGTATGATTATAAGTTACAAATTATTCTCACGAATCTATTAAAACAAATATAATTTGTATATAATATTATATACTAAAGCGTTGTTGAATTATACGTGTTTTGAGAAACACTGATATAGATCGCCGCGAAAGGCGTATGCGTAATGAATGTAATGTTGATAAACCGAGTTATGATGCAAGGACAAATGCTATTATCTAGATTAAAATTAATCGACATATTCCCTCGACTGATGAAAATTGTTAACAAGTATGTTATGGTTTATAGACAACAAATTATTCAAAACTGACTGGTTTTTTTTGTATTCAAAGCGACAAGAAAAGGGATGAAATGGCACAAATATTATCATTATGGTAATGCGTCTTTACGAAACTTCATCAAATTATCATTGATAAGTGAAACTTGAAGGACAAACATACTTTTAACAAGTTGTTCGAGTTGCTTTTGAAAATTAAACATTAAACATTAAGTATGATTACGTTCCTACTTTCAATGAAAAACATGAGAATAATTGAAATAAAAAATTCATTAATAGCAAAATGAAATTGAAGTTTCAAATTTATAAAAATGTCTCCAATAAATTCTAAATAATCATATATGTAATATAATTATGTAATGATCATATATTCCAAATTTACGGTATCTTCTTTAACTTATGGATTCTTTGATCAAAGAGTTGATTTTTCTTTCACAAGATTGTCGAGATATTCAAATTGATTAAAGAATTTATAGAAGAAGGAAAAGACATTCCTTTTATATATCAAAGATAATTATAGGATTGCCACACAGATTTACTTATTTTATATTTTAGTCTACCTTGTAATTGATCGTCTATAGTTGGTCATAGATTACTTGTATCGCATACATATGTTTTATTTCTTATCATGTTCTTTATATTATTTTTATGTTTCATTTTTGTTTAAAGCTTAAAAATTATAAAAATGCATTTGTAAAATAGACAAAATAATTGTTAGTATATTAGAGTTTATTATAAATGATACACATTCACACACACACACACACACACACACACACACACACATACACACTCACATTTATATAATGACGCAATTATATAATGACTTATTTATGAATACATCTCATCTGATGTTTATCTAATATAAAAATATATGTTTAACTAATATATAAATGTAAAAGAAGGCGATTGCTTTTAAAGTCTCTCTTGTGCATATCTTCTTGTGATGAGCGCAATAATAACTCTGAAATATAAAGGCATATTAAACACATATAAAGCGCTATTAAAATTTAAAAGAGCTGTTTAACATAAATGAATATTTATTATATATTGTTGCTTATTTGAATATTCTCCATACAATGTATATATTGTTTGAATGCGCAAAATTTTAACTCATGCACGAGCATTTTACATAATTTTGTTTGATTCGGCGCACTCGCATTTTTGTTTTACATAAATATTTCCGTTTTCAATATTTCTAGTATTTAACGTATATTTGATTCATGACGTTTCACATAAAGTAGAGTAAAGACGTTTATTATCTATCTTTATAATGCAATGATAATCATATTAATAATATAACAAAAACTTAAGTAAAAATGTGATATATGATAGCTGAAGTATCTTTGAATCCATAGCTGAAGTATCTTTGAATATCTAGAAAAAAAATATTTTGATATATAATTATACGTTATTGCATATTATATTAAGAACGAAAAATTCATTTTAAAATATCCTATATTATGTTAAACAAAAAATCAATATAAAATTCATTGTAAAAAAACCTATATATTGTATTATGCTATTAAATTCTTCTCATCTCATAACATTTTCCAGTTTGTCAAAGCTATTTATCAATACAAATCGATACAAAAACAATTTTTATAGACAGTTTAAACGAAGTGTTTCTAAGATTCTCAAAAACTTCATCCGTTATAAATTATCTGCAATAATTATAACAATTTCTGTGTAAAAAAACTAACAATAAGAAGTTTTTAAAAGAATCTATCTATTTCATTTATTGGAAATGCTCGAGCATAATTAATACAAACTATAATAAATGCAAACTATTTTGTATAATATTTTTGTTACAATATATGTGTATATACTATATATATATATATATATATATATATATATATATATGTATAAGTAAAAAAGATGATAAAAAATGTGTTATATTAATACATAATGTCAGAAAAAATAAATTTTATTATGAGCTTAAAAAATAGATTTTTTACAGTCAATATATTGTTTACCAACTCGAAAATAATTAAAACATTTTACTAGATTTTTACAATATCCCTTTTATATTTTATCAATTTGATATATTTTACTTTTGTGAAATAAAAAAATTAATATATTTATCAGTTTTATATATAAATCTTAAAAGCTAAATTCTACTTTTTATGAATTTATAAATTTATAAATATTTTATTATTATTAGTATTTATAATATTTTATTAAATTTTATATATTTTTTTAAAATGTTATCACGTGATTAGTACGTCTAGAAACTTTTATAATTATATTGGCCGTATTCAGCGAATTCAATTGCAATTTCATTGACGTTAGAAACCAGTGGCAAATTCAAGTGTAGTAATTTGTAATTGTGGGTCTGTTCTTTTTAGCTGCACTGTTACACTAGTACAATTAGAGTGAAAGAAAGTATGTTTGTCTCGCATGTTTTGCCGCTACTTCTCCCTCCATTAAGACAAGCGGCAAATTTAGTCATTAGATCCCCATTTGCCGCTGGTTTCTAGCGTCAATGAAAAGGCCGCTTCAGATTCAACCAATCAGCGTCAAATTACATTGGAAAATCTCATAATATTGTCCAACTGTTGAATCCGCTGAATCTTCTTTCCTTTTTTCGAACTGATTATTGCAACTCGTCACTAGATGTCTCTAATTTCGTTTGGCGGTACATAATGGTGATTTCATATAAACCTGTATGTATGTACAATCTTATAGAACGGCGTCATTTGATACACGCGGCGGTTTGCAAGTATAAATTAAATAAAAAAAAAAGTCAATCATCTCACTTTTATCGTTGGAAACTCTTCAATTGTTATTAGCGAGCTTCATTTATCTACTTATTTGTTCCGTAATCATCTTTTATAAATATTGAGATCTAACTCTCTTAATTTAACCTAATAAAATGGGCGACAATATCGAGAAAGGAATTATCACCCGCATTATCCTGGAAAATTTTGTGTAAGAATGAAAGAAACTATAATTTTTTTTATATTAATATATTATTTATTGAATATTATGTATTGTATTATATTATATTGTCTTGTATTATACATTATCTATTGTATTATCTATTGTATGATTTATAATTTAATGTACTCTTTCAATATTTTTCAACAGGACTTATGATAGCGCTATAGTGAATCCTACCAGATATCTCAATGTTATTGTTGGACCTAATGGATCTGGCAAGTCCACTATTGTTGCCGCTATAGTTCTTGGCTTAGGTGGCAGACCTAATATCATTGGACGAGCGCTTCATATAGGAGAATATGTTAAGTATGGATGTCAATCCGCAAAGATAGAAATTCATTTGAAGAATGGCAATAAAAGGGATCATGTGATAGTCAGGATTTTTACCAAAGAAGGAACATCTAAATGGATGATTAACGGTGCTCAATCATCTGCAAAAGCTGTACAAGAATTCACATCCAGTCTTAATATTCAGGTATATTGCTTTATTATATAGTCTTTCACAAAATATATTTTTTGAAGACACTTTGCTTTTATTGCTTTTTATAGGTTGATAATCTTTGTCAATTTCTACCACAAGATAAAGTGCAAGATTTTTCAAAAATGGATCCCCAAGGTTTGTTAGAAAATACTGAAAGATCTGTCGGAGATCCAAAACTGTTAGAATATCATCTACAATTGAAGAAACAAAGAATCCATTTCAAGGAATTAGAGTCTGACATAGCAAATAAAAAACGACTATTGGAATCTAAAGTTCAAAGACGTGATGGGTTGCAACAAACTGTCAGTACAATAAAAGAAAGAAAATTGATAAAGAAAAAAATTACAACACTGAAACAAAAAAAGACATGGATGCTGTATGAGGAAATGCGCAGAAAATTAGTGCAGGTATACAAAAATTAATTTTATTTGCTATATGATATATGTGATATTATCAAATAATATTTTGTACTATATTATATTTTTATTGAAATCTTATTACAGTCTAAGAAAATCAGAGATATAGCAGCAAAAGAAATGCAGTCAATAGATGCTCAATTGATACCAATAAATAAAAAACTTGAGAAAATGAAGTTTAATATGATGACATTAAAAAATTCATTAAATGATCATGTAAGTAATACAAAATAAGATCGTTATATTAAAAAAATTATTTGATTTATATTAATAGTATAATTCTATATCAATAATTTTAAATACACATTTTCAGAACAACAAAGTTAATGCTAAAAGTACAAAATTAAAGAGCGTAATAAATGAGATTCTTAGTTGTGAAAACAGGATTAAAGAATCTGAGAATACATGTTCATGTAGAATTCAAGCAGAACAGAATCGGGATCAAGATATTAAACTTGCACAACAGCAGAAAAGCAAATTGGAAAATGATTTTTCTCTTATGATTAATGAGATTGGAACAGGTTTGTAATTGGTGATTTAATTTAGAATAATAATAAATTGATGAGAAAAAAAGAAAATGTATATGTACTATAATATTATATACAATTCAATATATGTATTATATGTTTTAGAGGAAAGTTTAGTAAAGCAATTGCAGAATGTAGCAAGCAATATGGAGGGACATAGAAGAATAATGGATAATTTCACCAATAAAAAGAATTTATTAAAACACGAAGAAGAAAAAATTGGTTATGAAATAAGAGGTAGAAATAAACTTGCATATTATATTATTTTTAGTTTACATTCATTGTATTTATTTGCTGGTAAATTTATCAATTGGAATTATGATTATAGCTACACAAGCAGAATGTCAGTCTCTGAATATTGATGTGAAGCGTTTAGAACTCTTGAAACGAACTAGTCCTGACGCATATAAAGGTGTGCTTTGGTTGAGAGAGAATCGTGATAAATTTTCGGCTACAGTGTATGAGCCCATGTTGCTCAGTATCAATGTAAAAGAGGCTTCATATGCCAAGTATTTAGAAAACATAATATCCTTTCGAGATTTAGTCGCATTCACATGTGAGAACAAACAGGATATGAATTTGCTACTGAAGTACTTGAGAGATCAACAAAAATTGCAAGTTAATGCAATTTATTCTGATACCACCAAAAAAATTATGCCACCAAATATACCATTACAAGACATTAAAAAATTTGGCTTCAAGCATTATTTAGCATCACTTATTGAAGCACCACCTGTCATAATGACATATCTGGTTTCAATGTATCAATTAAATAATATTCCTGTCGGGACCAATGAAGTCGAAAATAATACAGATCGTATACCCCGCAACTTAAGCTGTTACTTTAGTGGTGAGTAAATTTTCATACACATTGAACCTTATGAATACAAATTTCTAAATTAATTATTCTAACAATTATTATTTTAAATAATTCAATAAAATTTTCTTTGTAGAGAACAACATTTATTCTGTGAATATATCTAGATACACACGCACAACATCGACCAGAATATCACAAGTCAATGGAAATGGCTTGCTATCGATTATTCTAGATAAATTAAAAGTACAAGGACTTCAAGAACGGTATATTAAAAAATGCAACACTATATTATAACAATATATATCTGCTTTAGACATAATATATAACAATATATATTTGCTTTAGATTAAAGAACTTGCAAGAAAGGAAAAATCAAATCTTAATTGATATTAAAGAGGAAGAAGATAAAATATGTGAGGAAACCAAGGAATTAGAAAAATATCGATCTGACAGAAATAAATATCAACAAAATATTCAAAGTATTCAAGCCTTGAAGAGCAGAATATGCATAGCTACTAAGAAAATTGAACAGTTGGAAATGGAGCGAACAAGTATTGATAATATAAAAGCCACATGCACTAAAGAGATTAAGGTTTGCTTTAAAATAATATATATTATTGTATAAATATTCTTGTCTAACTTACAAAATCTGTATTTATAATTTTATATTCTGTATTTATAATGCACAGGCTATTATAAAGAAACAATTACAAATGTATAAAGAATATAACACAATTCTAAAGGAATGTTTCAATTGTGTTACAAATAATGACGAAGTCAAATTTGCAATAGCTTTACTGCAACAAACTTTAGTTATTAAAGAGAATGAGGCTGCAGAATTGAAGGATACGTTTATAAATGCAGAGAGGACATTTAAGCAACACGACGAAGAATTTCAACCTTTAAAGAGGGAAGCTGAAAGACTGTATAATGAAGCATTGGCAAGCACAAATAATATTAATCCACAAGATAACGCATTTAAACTACTGAATAAAGCTTTTGAAAAATTACCAGCTACTATAGACGAAATAAATAAAGAATTAAATATTGCTCAAGCGAAAGTCTTCTGTATGGCGAAAAACGTAGATGCCGAGAACGTAAGTGTAACAAATAGTATAATGAAAACTAAAATTCTTTTAACATATTACAAAATATAATTATTTATGTAATAATTATTTATATAATATAATTATTTATGTAATAAAAGTAATAATTGAGTATTTTCTTTTACTATGTTTAGGTGCTTCATGAATATGAGGAAATACAAAGTAATATTCAAAAATTGACTGAATTTGTCAAACAGAAGACTATTAAACTAGAAGAAATGACAAAAGAGATTAATACATTAAAAGAAAAATGGTTACCACTATTGGAGCAGCTGATTGAAAGGATAAATACTAATTTTAGTTCTTATTTTTCTGCGATGGATTGCGCTGGCGAAGTTACACTTGCACATGGTGAAAATGTCGTAAGTTTATCTACATATGTAATATATTAAATTAAAATTCTTTTATTAACTAAATATATTTCCAGCTGGATTTTGATCAATATGGTTTAAAAATCAGAGTAAAGTTCCGAGATACGGATGAACTGCAAGAATTAACAAGACATTTTCAAAGCGGTGGTGAAAGAACTGTAACTACTGCCATTTATATGATCGCTTTACAAGAATTGTCGCGCGTACCGTTTCGCTGTGTAGATGAAATTAATCAGGTTCATTATTATACATTGCATATGATATATCTACATAATTTATATTCATATATTTTATACTTTTATTATAATTTAAATATTTCGCGATTTAATTTTTAGGGCATGGATGCAATTAACGAAAATCGCGTTTTTAATTTACTTGTTAAAATGACAGGACGGCCAGGCAGCTCTCAATATTTTCTGCTCACACCAAAAGTAAGCATAGTACTATTATTCAATTTCATTATATGATATGACTTTTATTAATCATATTGTTTTAATAGCTTTTATTAGACTTATCATATGCGGAAACAGTGACACTACATTGCGTTTTAAATGGACCAATTATTAATACAAGTGATAAAGAGTTTGAATTTGATACAGAAGCTTATGTCAATAGTTTTGCATCAATAACTGATATATAGAAGAGAAACATAAAAGTAAAATATTTTATTTCTTATATACAAAGAAATAAAGTTTTTTACTAGGTTGCAAAAAAGTTATTTTTTGTTTTTTTATGTATATATTAAAGTTTGAAACTATTTTATGTGTTAAAAATATGGAATATAAAAGTTAACATGATAAGATATAATAAAGATATAATAAATTATATTTTTAATAGTATTGGCAATCTCAAATTAATGTTCAGAAAAAAAATCGTGTCAAGATTATTGTAATACAACTACAATAATATATTAATTACATGAAAAATTATTTATATGTGTTTTATATGTATATGAATATATACATATATTTTTTTTTATTTATTTATATTATCATATTGAAACTGTTTTCCACATAGAAGCACATATTTCCAAGTTCAATTATTTATTTCTTTCTTTTTCCTTTTTTCTTTTTCTGTGCTTCTGGCCATGGGAAACCTCGGCATTTAAGCACGTCCATGATGTTATGACATGTATAATATGCATTTTCCATCACTTCTTCGTTAAAAATATCCATACCAAATCGTGCTTTCCCACCACTTCTTCTCGATTTCTTCGATCCTTTATTTTTATTACCATTGCCTCCTTTAGTACTTTTTCCATTATTCTTTCCGTTAGTTTTTCCGCCGCCTTTTTTCTTACTTTTTCCACGTATTGCCATTGTTGAAACCTAATCGATTAATACCTTGATATCCAAATTATCAAGGTTGAATATTATTTATTAATAATAAATATTCACTTTTTTTTATAAATATGATTATTATTAATTACCTTTAAAATAACGTGAAAATACTCTTGATCACTGTTTCTTCAGTACATTTGTGTCGCATTCTCGATTCTCATGTATGTAGAAAGTCGGACTCGAATAGGAATAAACTCGCGTTGCCATGTCAACTTGTAACAATTACATCAATAAAGGTAAGTTCATCGATCACTTACGCTAAACTAGCCAATTTTTCAGAAATAATCCATACAAGGATATTGATTACACTTCATATTAACGGAAAATTTATATTTATATATCAGTTTTCGTGTCCTATGCAAAATGGAACGATATTTTAATTTTTGCTTAATTCTTCAAACTTTATTTTAAACGAGATATTTTAGATTAATATTTTACCGAATTTTGACAGAAATTCTGACACTTAATATATCAAAAATGTAAATATGTTTTAACCATCGACATTTACAATATTTTTAACTAAATATGTATTCGCGACACGTAGATAATTTTGAGTCGCTGACCTTCGAATCTTTGTACATGCTCTGAACAACCTTGATCTTATGTTAGATCGTTAATGTATTTAATATCTATTGTGGATCTCGAGGTAAAAATTTGGAGGTCAATACAAATATATACTATTGTGAGACCTTTTTTTTTCAAAATATTTTCTATCAAGATAATTCAAACAATTACATCATTTCGGGTTTAAATATTACAATGTAACTAAAACATCAAATATTCGCTTTATTTAAATTTTTTCAAATTTAATTACATTTATATATAAATGCATTCATTCATTTTAACAAATAAAATTCAAATTTAAAATTAAGTACAAGATGAAAAAAATTGATTCGTGAATTATTTACGCCGGAAATTAAAAAAAAAAATGAAAAATTACGATAACGCTTTTTGAATAGATATAAGTGCGAATAAAATTCGGCGAATAAATTTCATTTATAATATGTAAATTACATTTGGTACAAAAGAATATAAAATAGGAAAAAAATATGAAATAAGTAATAAAGAATAAATAATATAGTGTGAATAAATAAAATGTGTGCAGTATTTCTTCGCTTCTTTTATATCGCGAGGGAGCAGTGCGAAACAGTGCGTTCCATTTGGCGTGTTTGTCGCTGACGCGTACAGATGTCAGTCGTCAGTCGTCCGGCGAATCTCGACGGGAGCGGATGTGATTCGCGTGTCGAGTTTGCAAAACGGGACGCCGGCGAGCCGGCCGCTACAATCATTCGTATCAACTTGCATTGACAAATAGACGAAGTTGTCGCACCTCGCCCTCGAGATTCACTGGTTGCAGCATCATTTGGTAAGCAGAAATTATCCGAAAGCGAGTGGCACGATCATTAATTTCTCTGCCTCTCGTCGAGCACTTTCGTCGATAGTCCGAGCACGAAGAGATGGGTGTGAATAGGACGAGATCTCCGGTGGCTTTTTGTCCCTACACCTTTAATTTACTTTCGATTTGAACGATCATCGATGAACTCGATGGAACAATTATTTGTTTGTTTAAATCTTTTATCGATTGGAGAAAAATTGTATTTATTTCTTGATTGTTATTTATAGATTATTCATTAATGTTGATGCTAAAGTTATAGAAATAAAGTTAAAAAAGAGGATCAATAATCAATTAATTAATTCGCTGCCAGGGATTCGTACTTAGGCATTATATTGATTTAGAAAGATGGATTAATTGATTATGACTATTATTAATAATCATTTATTTTGATTTCCAATATTTTACTTTTCAACATCGAATTTGGAGAATAAGAGATTGCTTATTAAATAATGTTTATTAAATAAAAACAAATTTTATAATTACATCGCAATGTGAGGAATAAAAATTCGAAAAAAAGAAAAAAACATTTAAATACAAATTTTTGCCTCAAATCAATTTTCATATTAAATAACAAATCGTATTTTGCATATTCGTCATTTTTTATTCAATACAAAATGTTAAAAACATTCTTGATTCTAAAAAAGTGATCGATATTTATAAACGAATTTGGACATTTTCTATAAATTGATTGGCTAAAGAAACACGTTAAACTATCAAATTAATGTGATATTTATTATCGATCTTTTGTTGTATCATCGATAATGATTATCGTTATTCTACTCGTTATTGTATCATCGATAATGATTATCGTTATTCTACTCGTACCTTATTAAATACATATAACAGTTAAATTGGGAATGCAAAATGATGTAAAACATAATCGCAATTTTTTTGCAATTACAATTGTATCTTTCATTATGCAAAGCAAATAAATATTTTTCCGGCTGCTCCATACAACTTGTCATCCGGCGTTTATGTCATTCTGCATTTCCAGTACCTGTCACGTGTCTATCATCTGATATCAGAATTGTGTTTCGTATTTTAATTAGAGTTACTTCTGCTCGCAGATCACGCTTCAACCGTATGAATCAGTATTCGTTCACTGCCATTGCAGCCTTACTCATAACCTGTTATCGTTCCGCGTAAACTGTTAAAGAAGATAACGAAACTCCAAGAGGAGCATTTAAAGAGGTGAGGAAAAGATACCACGTAGATACAAAAACTTAACAAATAACAGTAATTAATAACATTGAGTAATGCCGCTGAGAGTAAAAAAACTTCGAAAAACTTAATGACACATAGTGATAAAAGGATGCTTGAATAATGATCTTTAAAAGATTAAAGTCGCGCGATGTTTTGAGAAGTCTGGAGGAAATGTAGAGAGCGAGTGAAGAAAAGGAGGGATTTCTATTTCTTTCAGGCCAACGACCTAAGGAAAAATGTCTACTGCTTTATTAGCCGTGTTCGCCGTGATCCTGTGTATTCTGTTCAGGATATTAAACGTGAATAGCGCACCGCAGAAGCCTCTCCTCGTCTGCAAAGACCAATCTTTCCTGTCGGCGATGTTGAAGATCGCGCCGGTCATTGCCGAACCGTAAGTCTGAAAAAAAATCCATTTTTTATCTTTCAAATACTCCGTGAATTGATTGTTTCGAATTTTGCGACTCGAGAGGATTATTCGAGAGATTAGAATCCCGGATAGAGATTTCGAGAGCTACGAGTTTCATAAAAGTAAGGTTAGGGTTGATACTAGACGCCGGGTCCAGCTGATGCTCCAGCTGATATGTTAGTATAGATAAAATTTCTATTATTATCTTGTACGCATAAATATTTCAATTGCACGTCATATGTCATAGAAGAAAAGAATGAATAAAAACATATGTGAGAAATGTTTTTAAAAATATAAGAACGGAGTTTTTATATTTTTAAAAATATTTCTCACTTTATGTAAGCAAAAAAAATATGTTATATAATAGAAAAAATATGTGCTATATTTTATGTAAATTTTATGTATATTTTATGTATGTTTTCTTTTATGTAAATTTTATTTAATGCGTGTAGAAAAAATTATAACAATGTAGACGAAATTACAAGAGATGTTGATGCACGAATTTATAAAATTATAATTTTTTATGAAGAAATTCAATCAATTTTTAGCATAATTTATACATGTATATGTGTGTGTGAAAAAATAATTAAATTACCATTATTGAATCATTATCATTACTATATTATACACTGCATGATTATTTGCACAATATAAGAATTGTCTAGAGCTTATATAATTATTATTAGTGATATATCTTTCTCTCTCTTTCTCTGTCTCTCTGTCTTAATAAAACACTGTTTTTTTATTTGATTGCTTACACAACATATGCATGAAGAGTCCAACAAATACTCTCTTACTGGTATTATATGAGTGCTCCTGAATGAATATAATGGATGTTTTTTGCAAAATTAGGAATATTTGCGATAATGGATTGTTATAGGCTTTTGTCAAACAACAAATAACAAACTAGTCAAGGCGGTTGTTATAGGGAATGATACGTAGTTACGGTAGTTAAAGTACAGCAAAGTATAATTTTGTGAATAATGACAGCAAATACTTTCATTATTACGATCTTTGTTCTTAACCCTTTAATTATGGCGTCAATAGACGACAAAACATAAATTTTATGAAACACGGCTGTCATCAATAAGCGATTTTAAGATATGCTGTGATGCGGGGATTGCTCATTGATAATTTCGTTGGTTCTTACGTTGTGTTACCTCTATACAATTATTTATTAAGTAATTAATAAAATAAATAACTAGATAGACTCGTTAATAGACTCGTAGGATAGACTAGTTAAGTTGTTACAGAGAGATATCATTTATTATATAAATAAACATAAAAAAATATTACAAATTTTTCTCATTTCCGCAAATCATGGATTATTACTAAGTTCAAGTATATTTACGTAACGAAGGTTAATAATTATCTAAATGCCATGCTTTATCTACTCGGAATTGATAAAAAAGAAAATAAATGTGCAGAAAATATGTAGAGAACGAAAACGAGTAAAGTCTTGCAATTTATAAAAAAATAATTAAGAATAACTGTACGCCAAAATATTTTTCTCTTCTCTTCATTAAGAAAAAATGAAGAGAACAAAGTTGGCCTGTTAAATAATTTTTTCAACTTGTTTTATCTATTTTAGCGCACAAAGTGACGTATAAAAATAATTTCTATCAATTATATAAACATTTAAATTGCTCACAACTGTATTCGCGGAAACATTTGATAAAATTTTGTAAAATAGTAATCACTCGAAATTGAAGAATAAAAGGATAAATAAAAATGATAAAATTTTTTTAATTGGGAACATCGAATAAATATTCCAATTTTGTTGTAGAGAAAAATTGATGCTCTTGTTCTGAATTCCATAGTGTTGCACCCGTTTACAAGATCAGCATTTAAATTAGCACTTCCTATTTCCGTGTCGAAAGAATGGCGCGTGACTGCTAATACTTTTATCACAATGTATTTGCACGTGTGAGAAAAAAGTGCGTGAATTAAGATACGAACTGTCATTCGCAGTGCGCGTGTCATATAAAGTTTTTTTTATTATTCTGCTAGAATATATTATTATTATTATTATTATTTATTTGACATAATCCGTGCCTTCTGCTAGATTACATTTCCAATCACGAATGCTGTAAGCGAAATAATAATAGAATCATGTCCAGTTTATAATACATATGCTATAATACAGTCACTTTAATTGATCTCATCGTTATCTCGTATAAAGAATGATTCACGTTAGTTGTTTTTGCGAATATTATCAGCAGCAAGCACGCGGAAAATTTGCGTTCGTGTATATTTACATGTTTTAATATAATTTTTAACACACTTTGACAAAATATATTTCCACGGAGTTTCACTTTGTGGAGAAAAGTCTCGACGACGAATAAAAAATGCATCGCGAAGCTATACTTCCATTAATGCAATGCAAATTAAATTGTTAGCTAAGTCGTTGAGATAAACGATATTGAATATTCGTCAAAACGATATTTTTATTGATATTAATAATTTTAGTCAAGCTATTTATTTCACCATTAGACACTACAATGTCTACTACTGCAAATTAACAATCATGTGAAAGCGAAGTGAAGCAATTCCATGCTGCATGACGCTGATGTCATGCAAAAGTCTTGATTCGATAATACATAATTAAAAATAACATTCTATCGATCAAACAACTCATTGTTAATTTTTTTCTTCTTTCATTCGCGTTGCATGAAAGCGCTTAAGAAAGCGGAAACGCGTAACGATTTTTAACTTTATATTGCATACAGACGAAATAGTGACATCATATGTGTTCGTCTTTTTAACCGATTCGAGAATTTAATTATAAATATAAATCTCGTAATCCCTATTGATTGAAATCAAATTGAGTTTGATGTCCAATCCTTAGATCAACGTAAATGTCATCGTAAATGTCAACGTAAATATCAGGCTTCGATTGGGAAAATGAATTATTGGACAAATGAATTATTTTTTGCAAAATGTCTAAGCATACATGATTTAATATGAAAACTTTTTAATTCCATTAGTTTCAATTTTTCGCGCGATCGCGATAGATGATTATTATTCGATCTCACAGTGAAGAACTTCTCTCGCGCAATTTATTGAGAAATTGTGAAATTCCTTAGCAATCAGCTGTCGAGTGTTGCTTTTACTTCTCGTCGCTTTTTCTAACGTTCGAATGTGTGGCGGCGAAAATCTTAAATTATAGATTTCGATCGTCCGATTGTCATGCCATCCTCGTAGCCATACATTTGATCGTTGCTTTGCTTCTCTTGCGAAGATCGAGTTGTTCGCGGTACGCAATTCGCTCAAATCGGTTCCGTCTTGTTCGAGTGAATGAATTGCACGAGAACTGAGCCACTTCCCTTCACGAGTCTGTCGCTTTCTTCTTTCTAATGACTATACGTTGCAACTATTGCAGCACACCGTTCTTGAGTCATTACCATCTAGCTGAACTTCTCACGAACGTTTTTTTTGCATTTCCGCATTCACCATCACGTAAAAAAAATAACGGTTCTTTCGTGCACATCATTCATTCGTTCTCATATATCACACCCGTCTTTAACTCGCGATTCTACGTACACGATAATAAATTTAATCACAGACCAATTGAAACCATGCAACCCATATACTATGTATTATAACGCATTAAGCATTATTTGAGATCGAAGAAATTAGATATAATCATACATTAGAGTGCTAAATAAATATTCAATAAATATCTGATATATAATATGAATTAGTAGCGCACTCTAATTTTTCACTATCATTGATAAATTGTAGAAAATGTAATTTCGTCTATGGAATCTTTTCTTGCGATATTGGAATATGATATTAAAACGATAAAAGCGAAAAAATTGCGAATTACTCGTGTATAATTAATTTTATTTTTTCACTCTCTAATGAAGTCAAATGGCTATACACATTATAAAATTAATTATTCACAGTAATTCCTTTGTAATTCTTTTGCTTTAATAATACAAGTGAACTACTTGCTCTTTTTATCGCATGTAATATGTATGTAATTAAATAGATTATCTTATTATTGACAGAGTCATTAACGACATACTCTTTCGACATTTTCCTTTTCCCGTTTAAATAGTAAAGTTGACATTATTAACGTAATACAATGTCCTTAAAATTATGAAATTAGCAAATTAATAATTATCTCATTTGTGATGTCTTAGTATAATAAATGATTAATATTTTCATTAAAGATAATAAATTTACTCTCTTTTTCCTTTTCTTTCTCAAAATTATAATATTAACAAATCGATAGTTTTCATCTTGATAGTTTTCATGTTCGACCAATTCTTGTCGAATCTGATTTAATATAATGATGAGACAATTTGTTTATTGAAACAAGATGACAGAGAAAGAGAGAGAGAAAAAATAAAATTGTTTATTTATACATTAGCATATATTAAAAAATAATTTAAATATTCGTCGATCGTGTTAAATTGACATTTTATCAAATAATTTTTAATCATATTATAAGAAATTGATGTGAAGAGAAGAAGTGAAAAATATAGTCTACAATATTATATATTATTAAAATAATAATTTGTAAATAATTAATTAATATTGTCAATTATGCATAGGTAGTTTTTCGAAAATCGAAATGCCTGGACGAAAGACGAATGACGAACAACGTAATATAGTTCAGTAAATATGAATAGCTTTCCGACTTTTTGATCGATTGTACTAGTTATGACCGTGAACTCCGAACAAGAGAATCATATATTGTAAATCATATTTATATAAGATTTGAGATTTATATTATAGATATTTATATAGATATTTATATAGATATTTATATAGATTAAATTTTATAATTTAATATATATGACTTATATAATCTAATGACTATGCAAATTTAATTTTTCAGCTAATTATATATAAAATGATAACAAAAAATATACTTTTTTAATATCTAAAGTAAATCATCTTCGTATAATTTATGTTGCTTAAATTTGAGTTTCGTCGAAACTTGGTATTTATACTAATATTGATCATAGGTGCGATATATTATAAGTAATTTATTATTTTTAAAGTGCAAAAAATTGAAATACATTAATTTTATCGATTGCGTTTTTTTGAAAAAAAATTCAAGGATAGATTCAATGATAAATATCGTCTAAAAATATTACGTCAGTACAAAAGTTCTTACGTACATATGCATAAGTTATTAACTATTTTTAAGGAATTTTGAAATAATATGATCCAAACTTTCCATTATGCATTCTCACGTGTAAAATTTAAATTAATATAGTGTATGGAATATAATTTGAGATCGATTAAACATGATCTTAGAACAAACTTTGCGCGCATATTATTCGTGCATGTGTCGAAAATCAGAATGACTATAGGAAACTATCACAAAAACGTAGGATTTTTTCTTCTTTGGCAATTGAGGGCCCGACATATAGTTTACCCTACTTTTCCTTATCACGTCATAATTTGCGCGATGATTTCGCAATTGTGGCGTGAACAGTATTGACACAATATTTTCACCTAACGTTTACAATGGCAAATTGCTACATGTATTAACTACGTTCAACTTTACGCTAACTCATTGCTGGAGAAAAGAATTTTATGTTGATTTGTAAATCACAAAATTTCAGGACAAATCTTTTCTCTTCTCATGCTGTAATTTAAGTCACATAGAGAAACGAATTAAATAGAAAGTATGATAGAACAAAAACAAACGTCAAAATTTGTCTCATTGAACGATTGACCATTTTATGCTGATTGTGCCAGCAGAGAAAACATGATATTAAGAATTGAAAATAGAGATTGGAAAGTAATTATCATCAAGATGATCTATTGAGTTTCCGGAGAAGCTTTTAGAGAATTGAATCTAATGAAACAAGTGTATTAATTAAATAAATTTCTACTAATATAATATATAAAATAATGTATAAAAATATTTTATATCATTAGTATTCGCAGGAAATTTTATGATATACTTTTGAATCTTTGTTCTAATTTTTTGATAAATTATTTTGATGAAAAATCGCATTTTTTCTGTATTTAAAAAATAAACTTTCGACATAAATGTATGATAAATATTTCTTCTGTGAAGTAAAAATCAAGTTGTGTATTCTTCGCGGGTCTGTTTTACTATGGACAATCGATATTAGTATAGTGTTACTATACTTTATTGATCCGTTGTCGTGTGACTTTATACATTTCTGCCATATAAATGCAATATTTATTATATGATCGATGCAGTTTCATGCATAGTTTTAATAATCGTCCAATGCCGTATATTCTTTGACAGCTGTAACCGCATACCATTATGATAATAATTATATACTACATATTTTGGTTTTCTTGATAGACAGCAATTTATGGACAGCAAAAAGAGAAAGGTTTGAACCTTTCGAAACAAATTGTACAGGCTTTTAGAAGTTGTCGTGAATCCGGCTTTGAATAAATATATGTAATTATGTCGATAAGTACTTTATCTAGCGATTTCGTGAAATATATTTTACTGCCAACGATGAGTTTTATGATTCATATGCAGACACTTCGAAGTAAATAAAACGTAATAAATTTAATGTATAACAATAAACATTTTTATGTAAATTTTTTATAGATTTATTTTATGCAATATTTTCTCCCGTGTTCTACTGATCCACTACGACTTCTTGTCTACTCTCTATAAAAGAGTTTAACGACTTATTGTTTGACTCCGCTTTTCACCGATTTGCGTTTTGTCAAGTGAAATGCATCATGTATTACAAGTTTATTTATAGTTTTCTCTTTAAAAAAAATAAAATACGTATTTTTCCTTTGTGATTCTCTATACTAAAAATAAATGATAGCAAAAATACCGATATCAGTTTGATGATAACATGTTTTTTACAAGAGTGAAAATTATATCAAGATTTGAAATCAATAATTTATCGATTATCTGTGTTTCACAATTTGTTTCAATATGTGAAACACGTGTGTGTATTATCAAAATAAAAAAATATTAAAATATTTGATTGCTTAAGCGTGCTATAACATATCTTGATTTTACCACGGTGTAATAAATTTTTTAAACACATGTTCTCTCGAGTATCTTTATTGGCATGTCTAAGTACCGTTACAACGTCGTAATTGAATATCTCTATTCGGGTAAAAATTATACTTCAGAGTTTGTCTAGAGTTTTAAAATACCACGAGGAAAATGTACAAATACTGATTGAATTTAATTTGTTTTCATTGATCATCGTTCTTATGAACAAAATAGGGCATATACTTTCAAAGAAAATTTTAATTGCTGGTACATCTAATCATTTTCTTTTATTTTTAACAATTCTGATTTGTCTCTCATTAATTTCTCTGTCGTCCTTCAAATTTAAGTATTTTTAGTGCTAGTTAAAGAAAGAAAAGAATAACAGGAAATGAAATGATAGATTGATAAAGCTAAATTAGCTGTGTTTTCTCAATAATTGCAAATAATAATTCTCAATGTATTTGGATGTACATAAAAATGACTATGATCCTTGGCCTATTTTACAGATACAAACCAACGAGGTTGTGGGGTTTCAGTGGACACGTACAAACCATTATTCACAGCGTCATAGGGCGCGTTCGATGTCCTTGGCCCATTGGCGAACGTGTGTACATCGGTCTTCCGGATGATACCACTCTTACATATGATCTCTATCAGCCACTGACCAATGGACATGAAGGTATATTGTTCATAAATTAATTTCAAAGATTTCTCAAAGAGTAATATGCATTTCCAGGCCATTTATTTATATTTATTATCTTACGAAAGAAGACTTAATAATGAAAAATTTAAAGAATAAAAAAGCGCACTAACATTTGATATTATTAATAATTGCTGTTCTTCAGATGACATAACGATAGCTATTTGTCCTGGTATCGGCAACAGTTCGGAAAGTGTTTACATCAGGACGTTCGTGCACTTTGTGCAGTGTCATGGCTATCGATGTGCGGTACTTAATCACGTAGGGGCCCTTTCCAGTGTCAAGATCACAGCACCAAGAATATTTTCTTATGGTACGTGTGGCGATCGATAAAACTCTCTTGTCCCATCACGATAAGACGGTCGATCGAGAATAATTTGCAACTAATAACGAGTTCTTATATCATGTATGTATGTGCGCATATACCGGGAATTGTAATAGCTACGGAAAAAAACCAATGTCGAAGAAGTATCATAAACTTCTTCGTTTGTTGTTACAGATATACATTACACACGCACACGCGCGCGCGCACACAACACACGCACGCGCACACAAAACACACACACACACACACACACACATGTATATATATTCTCAAATCGTATTTCTTTAAATTATTATTGATAATTCTAATTGGCAAAGAAATGTTTCAACAAAGAAATTATACTTGATATATGCTTATTATCAAATATAAACATTTTTTATAAGAATCAGAATTGAATTTCATAAAAAAAATTATCGCTTTGGTAATTAGAACTTAAAGATTGCATAATCATAATTGTACCAAATATATAATTACTTATTTGAATTTAATGTTCATAATTATTGTAAACTTATTCTCTCTTTTTAGATATATTAAATAAATATATTATTCATATATTGAATATAATTTCACACATTGTATAAATTCATATTATATAATCTTATATTATATTAAATTTGTTTCTCTCTTCTATTTAATTGAGATAAATCTTATAATGTGCGTCAATAGGTCACACGGACGATTACAATACAATGTTACAAAATCTCATAGAAAAGCATCCTAACACCAAAATAGTTTGCATCGGTTATAGTTTGGGCGGTAATATAGTAACAAAATATCTTGGAGAACGAGGTCCCCATAAATTGCCCAATATTATAGGAGGAATATCGATTTGCCAAGGATACAATGCTCTCGAGTAAGTAAGCAAATCTTTATTTTATTAACAATTAAAATGTTAATAAGGAGAAATATTAACGTGTTAATTGTATAATAAACAATTGTACATTGTTTTACTAGTTTATTGAATTTATATATTCGGTTTTCAGAGGAACGAAAATTTTATTAAACTGGCAGAACTTCAGACGCTTCTATCTCTATGTAATGACAGAGTCAATGAAAAATCTTATACTAAAGCATAAAAACATGCTTTTGTGCGATGATGTAAAACAGAAATGTAATTTGAATGAGCGCGATATCATTTCTGCAGCGACATTACCGGAATTGGATGAAGCATACACGAGAAGAGTAAATGCAATTCTTTCAAATACATTATTTATCAGATAATTTAAACGAATCTCTAATCTTTATAAATTGTTTTGTTGTTTAGGTACACAATTTTAGGTCTGTGCAAGAGTTGTATAAATGGAGTAGTTGTATCTTTTATCTGGACAATATCACAACGCCGATGGTATTCATCAACGCAGTAGACGATCCTATCGTACCAGAAGTGTTATTAAATCCAATTAAAGAGCACGCAGGTAAATATATATGTTATTTGCATATATATATATATATATATATATATATATATATATATATAATGAGTATTATAAGTAAGAATGTATTATTATTATATTTCTTAATTTTAGCAACTCATTTAAACACATTATATGTCGAATTGGCTCATGGAGGTCATCTAGGTTTCTACGAAGGTGGTCTTCTGTATCCAAATCCTATAACATGGTTAGATCGAACCCTGGTATCTCTCGTTGGATCTTTAACTCTAGCACATGCGGACAAGGCTCTTAAAACTTCTTAATTTAAATGAGCTCGGTTAATATTATTGGGCATAGATTATTTATATTATTGGACATAGAGCATCACTATCATTGAACATCAACAACATGTATTTTAATCTTGTTGTGAGGTGTGTAGCAAAGCATTGTACTTTCCCAATGTTTTGCGAAAATAATGCATGGAGAATAGAGACGACAAATTTAAATTAGTAAAAATATTTATGGTACCTTGAGTCTTTTCATGAAATGAAATAGACAAGGTTGTATCTTTTTATACAGTTAATACAGGGAAATAAGTGATCGTAAAATAACAAAACGTTTGCTCACTGATATTTTCGAAATTGGAATTTTAGAATTCGAGCTAAATTCCACATATTGCGCGACTCTTTATATAAACAGTTACATACAAACAGTAAATAGAATTTTTATTATTGTATAATTTAAAATCAAACGGCTTAAATTTTCGAAAAGCAAAACATAGAATAAAGAAATTTTACATATTTTACTAAATACTAACGCTTCTTTCTCAGGGATCTTCTATAGAACGACAAGTTCAATGACAAGATCTTTAATGATCATTAACACATTGTTAGAGCTATTCACTGTATAAGCGATTAACAATGATACATACTGTCAGTCCAATGCAATACAGAATGTCTTGTGTACTTTTCACTGAGAAGAATTTATTTATGTACAAGTATATATATATATATATATATATATATATATATATAAAATTTAGGATAAATATTGACTTAAAATATACTTATAATTTATGTAAATTGCATTTTAATTACATTCTAAAATTACTAGCTTTATCGATATGAGAAATTCGCCATAGATTGCATATGTGCGATAGATTATATATATTGCTGCTTATTAATCCATAATTGAGTGATAATGTTAGATTTATGAAGAAATCTATTTAATCAAATTTAATTTGTTATATAAATCTAAAATTTCGTAATGTGTGTGTGTATTCGAGTGTATATACTAAACTTTTGTAAATAACTTTTTTAAGCTAGAATTATATGTAGCAAATGATGAAACAAATTAAAAAGACTTACAAATCCAACTTTATTACCAGTGGATTAAAGCAGATAGTAAGTTTATATATTACAAATTTGTATATAAATTGTGTGTTTATACAACGGATAAGAAATAATCATGAATATTGCGTACCAAATTGACAATGTATGTAATACTAAAATCTACAATTATCTAATTCGATATATTCTTATTATTATACGAATATTGATATTCTTATTATTATACGAATATTGATAAATATACAATTCATTATATTCTATATGATGCATCTAAAATGTTTTATTCATTCAAATGTTTTATTCCACAAAATGTAATAAGTTTCAGTTTTATATGAAATATAAATAGAGTAAAATATGCTACATTAGATTGTATACTTGTTTTATATTTGTGACACAGAGATAGAAAATATGAAATATTTCTTAAATCATCGATGTAAGTCCATATCGATAAAGTTAATGCAATAATTTCTCATGTTAATATATTTTGATTGATACATTTATAAATTGCTACAAATTTATATATGATCGCGTGATTGGTTGATCATATTATACTTAAGTGAAACTTATTTTCTATTGAAATTGATAATGGTTTCTCAAACGGTATTATATTAATAATGGCTATATATCTACAATCTTATCTAATCATGTGATGTAATTGACTACATTTTTACTTAAATTATTTATAACACGAAAGATATATGATTTAGACGTGAATCATAATTTCACGTATTTAGAATAAGAACTTATTTTATTGATTTAATTCATCAAAATTCCAGTCCACTATCATAGATTTATATCCAAAATTAAATATTCAAATAGATTCGCTTTCTAATCACATGAAAGCAATCGTCGCAAATAAATTAAATTATAATTTATCGATTATTATATCATTTGTGAATTTTACTTATACAATTTGCATAAAAAAATAAGAGAAAGACAATAAGACAAAATATACACAAATAAAATTTATGAATAATGCTTTTTGTTAAAATATTTTGTAGCATAAATTATTAGGTATATGTGATAAAGTGTCTCTTTAGATATAAGATGTGTATTAATTTTTCACTGTTCTCATAAATAATTTTTTTAATGTGACTAATTTCTCTTATTATTTTCCTCTGCATTTTCTTATTATATTAATATTATCACAAATACGGAGTAAGTAACATTAGAAACTACCATTTCTAATATTTTATAAGGATACATTTAGATAAAAAAAGAGATAAACGACAGATAAGAAAGTTATAATTTCGAAGAACATTTTATGATAAATACATGTTTTAAATAAATGCATTTCCGAAATTTCAAAGGCATCTGTATTTTAAATAAAATTGTGTTTTTTTCTAGAAAAATCCATTTTCTTAATTTCATATACGGTATATATAAAAGTATTAAAATAGAATTTTTAAAAAATTTCTAGTTTACGAGATATTTATCATAATTCATTTTCGCATGTTTATTTTTTTTGTGACAGCTTGTGAAATATTTAAAAAATTTTATTTATTTGTAAAATGCAACGGCATATCTTCTTAGATACAATTATGCATTTCGTTATATCAATCACAAATTAAGTAATTTGTAGAAAATTAAAATAAATATAAAAATATAAATATAAATAAATATAAAAGTTAAATTAAAATAAAATTATTGGAAAATGAATATTTAATAAAATATACAGTTTATAATAACATAATGTCAAAATAAATTATAAAATATTTCGTAAACTATTATATATGGATATGTATTGAACTATAGTATATAGTGAACTACTATATATATGTATATATATATATATATATATATATATATATATATACATACATATATATATATATATATATATATATATATATCCATATATTCTTTATCTTTATCTTAATATTTTATAATATAGAATGACAAAAAGTATTGATTTATATATCGAAAAACAAGTTTTTGTTTAAAAAAACGAACGTTATGTATGTGTTTTCAAATCTCAAATTTTTTAAATCTAGAAAAAAATATTGTATTATCCCAAAAACTTTTCTTTAAAAGCAAGCAACTTTTATCTGAGAAAGAGAGATATTTTTCTATAAAATATATTTCTTAGCATTTATTGAAGATGATATTAAGAGATTTATTCTGTGTTAACATCAATACACCACAACCACAATATTCAAAATGCAACATTAACGAAATTTAATATATTAAATATATTATGATACTATGAATGATAAATTTTAGATTCTAAAAGATCATGAAAATACAGATTTAATGTTTCTTTAACAGAAATTAGAGAAAAATAATACTATAAAATATTCAAAAAATACAATACATAAAAAAATACTTATCAATACGTGCAGTTAAATTAAGAGTTACTCTCTAAGCCACAAGCAACGATGATTCCATATAACATTATCATTATATTTTGCAGTTGAATTGATAATTTAACATAATTACATTGACATGTTATGAAGTTGAACAATTCCTTGCTTTGATTAATTTTTCTCTGTGTTGAGATATGAACATGCATGAATTGCATTTACAAACAGATATTGACCAAAAATAACACGCGCAAAAATAGCACATCGCAAATGTAATTTTCAATAATGAAAGAAAAAAAAAAGACGCTTTGATATAACAGAATGTATGTTCTATTTTCAATTTTGTGTAACTAAATATGAGATTCTTTATATAATACATACAAACGCACACACACATTTATGCATGCATGAAACTTAAAAAAAGAATGTAACAATATTTGAATTAGAATGGAATGTGCTCTTGAATTTTACGAGGAAGAAAATTTCTTATCTCCTATTTCAATTTATGTGATTAAATACAAACCTCTTATGAGATCATGATTATCAGAGCGAAGTGAGATATAACTTAATGGATTTACTGTCCATGATTGAAATATATTGTTAGTATGGAATAAGTGAGAGGGAAGTGTGCTTATACGTGCTCGAGTGTAAAACTATTTTTTTCCCGAATCAGTAATTAGCACATTTGCTATCCGGAAATATAAATGTATTAATCGTTTATATTTATTTAAAATTGCATCGATTTGAATCAACGATAATACACATAATATTGTAAAATTTACTTAATTTACTTGTGTATTATTTAGTTCGTTAAGCTGTAATACTATTTGCTTTCATATTCTTGTCTTACGCAATGCTACACATTGCGAGATAAGTGAATCAAATAATAGAATGTCATAGCTTCTTATCAAAAATTTTATAATCAATAATTTTTGTGAGATAATGTGATAATGTGAAAGAAATAACATTACTTTTTATTTACTTCGAAAAGTGTCTACATATCAATCATAAAACTCATCGTTGGCAGTAAAATATATTTCACAAAATCGCTAGATAAAGTATCTATCGACATAATTGCATATATTTATTCAAAGCTGGATTCACGATGACTTCTAAAAGCCTGTACAATTTATTTAGAAAGGTTCAAATCTTTCTCCTTTTGCTGTCCATAAATTACTGCCTATCAAGAAAACCACAATATGTAGTATACACAAGCAACGATGATTCCATATAACATAATTTTTGTGATTTGTGAGATTATGTGATAATGTGAAAGAAATAACATTATTTTTAAATAAAATGAGTTTATTTACAAAAATATGAACGCCTGAGGAAAGGGTCGGAACTGTCCTCCGATTTTGATAAGCTTCGCATATGTTGTAGTCTAAATCAAAATAAGACCTGTAATGCTATTTGCCTTCACATTCTTGTTTTACGCAATGCTACACATTGCAGATATTTAAATCAAATAATATAGAATGTCATAGCTTCTTATCAAAAATTTTATAATCAATTTTTGTGATTTGTGAGATTATGTGATAATGTGAAAGAAATAACATTATTTCTAAATAAAATGAGTTTATTTACGAAAATATAAACGCTTGAGAAAAGGATCGGAACTGTCCTCCGAGTTTGATAAACTTTGCATATATTGTAGTCTAGATCAAAATAAGAGACACGTATTTTTTTATATAAGCCATTAAGGGAATGAAACATTCTTTTAAAAAAAGTCGGTTTTTATATTTCTGAGCGAAACGGTAAAAGATACAAAAAAAGTTTCGAATACAAGTTTTATCGTTTTGAATGTACTATTATAATAGTATAATCAGATTTTTCGAAAGTGTTATATTTTTCGAAATTTTTCTCTTCCCTCTCAATTTTGAAAATTTTGAAATTTTTCTTATAGCAAGATTTAAAACATATTTATAGTGTCAAACCATATATGATAAAGTGCCATCCGTGTCCATTTCATGGTGCTTGCTATTTATGGCGACACTTTTCTCCGGAATTTCACAGAGAACCATGAATTGTCAATAAATAATTTATATATTAAAATTTTCATATTACATATGTATTTACATCTCATTAAAGAGATTTTACTTTGTTCGTTTCCATATTACATATATATTTATATCTCATTTACATATATATTTATATCTCAGAGATTTTATTGTCCATCTGGATATAGTTTCAGTGGATAAAAATATCTTATTTCTCTCATACGAAAGATTTAAATTATTTATTGCCATAATATATAATAACATAATTGTTATAATTAGTCTTTAATGAGAATAATGTTAATATATGATAATTTATTACCAGTGCAACACAAATAGATGTGCTTATGCAACAAAGGTGTGGCATTAATATAAGATAATTTTAGAATTGCGTCCATTTGCGGAATATGTACGCATTATTATATAAGTATCTATCGTGAATCGAACTAGCAGTTTAGTATAATTTGTAGCAACTTAGTGAAACATTTGTAGTATAATTTGTAGCAACTTAGTGAAAAAGATATTTAAATATTTCAAGAAAGTATAAATACGGATGGTGCGCACATAAAGCGATATAGAGGTATTTCTAGCTTATTTCTGAAAAATGCGTTTTCTGAATATACTTTAGTAAAAACTTTATCGACAAATATCATGAATAATTGGTTTTGGTTTTAATTTTTAAATATTAACAATATTCGAGAAAGTTGATTAATTCTTTCGAGAAAGTTGATTAATTCTTTCTTTTAACGGATTTTCCTTAACGATATTTTCCTAGCGACAATTTGTATTTTATGAATGTATTTTATTTTTGAACTATTTGTATTTGGATATTGTAAATAACTTAATACTATTTATCTTCATAAAAACATATTTTATAAATCACATGTGTAAGAAATTACACTGACATTTTAAAATATTATGTTGAAAAAGATAGATTTTGATTTTAGATGATCAATTTTTTGAAATTTTATACAAGAATATCTTTTTAAATCACTCGTAATTTATATGTGATATTAAATGAAGAATAATCAGAATGTGTGACGATTTTTGTACATGATTCGGAAGTTTCCTGTTTGAGATGTTACGCAAAGATAAATCTCGTTAGGTCACATATAAGAATGTAGATTATTTTATACCTTTCAATGTTCGTGTTGAGTGATGATTTTTTTATCATCATTTACTCCCAATCCATTTGTTATATGTTTATTTATATTTATTATATGTTTATTCATTTGTTATATATTTATTCTTTATATTTTTTTAACTAAAGTACTTCTAATTAATAATTTATATTATAGATTCACAAATTGATAAATATGAGAAATCTAAAAGAATATTATGCGCACACGCAGACACACGCACGCATGCATAGATGCACATATTATACATATATGTATATATAATCAATTTTAATATATTTTAATATATATTAAATCTATATTAAAACTTGTTCATTATAATACAAAACTATCAATAATCTAATGACAACGAAAATATAAACAGATGATTAAAATAAGTGATAAATAAAAATTTACTTGCTAAAAAATACTTTATATATGTAATATATATTACAAAAATATATATTTCTATAAGATATAAAATAATAACATAGAAGTAAATATATGAGAGATATAATTAAAATCATATTACAATAAAATATAATCCTATAATTAGTTTCATTTGGTAATTTAAAATTTAACTAATTTATATAACTAATTTTGTGTTATTTTACATTGAAAGTAATTGATTTTCTTTTTCTTTTAAGCATTTCAATCTTCAATTACTAACATATATATTTTATTACTGATATATGCTTATATACATTGATATATGTTTATCTACGTTGAGCGATAATTGTGATGATTCATCATTAAAACATTATATTCTTTCTCTCTTATCAATCCATAAAAATTTACTTTCATCAGTACAAGATGAAAATACAGCTATTTTAAGAAAAACCGTTGTTTTATTGTAATGCATTCAATGATCAGAATACATTTACTTTATAAAATTTTATCTTATACAATTTACATAACAATGTACAAATGTATTATTTATGTAATTAATTTAATTAAATTATACGAATTATATGTATATATTTGCGTTTGCATAACTTTATTAAGTGTATAAGGAATTCTATAAAAAATAAAGAGTAGGGGATAATTTATAATTGCTTTTTGATCAAGTCTTTTAACGAATTCGATTGAATGCACTAGTATACACTTAAAGGTTGTTGTATATATACAATAGCATTAATAATTAAAATAGTAAGATAATTAATATTAATTATTATTATATTATTGTTTAGTACGAATAACGACATAATAATAATGTAAAATTAATTATCTTATTGTTTTATATATATTTAATTGTAAATTGTAAATATGCAACAGCGTTTAATATGCACAGGGAGCATTAGTATATCCGAATTCACTATTTGACTAATATAAAATACATGTTACTTTAAATCGCGGGAATGTTTGATGCAAGATCCTTATTTTTTTGTATTTCTTGAAATTTAAATAGTTATCTAATTGATTTAAACTGTGTATATTTTTTATTTTCCGAATCTTAGTTGAAGGAGGAAAGATCAATTAAATTTTTCATCAAAATATATCTGGAAAACAAAAATGATCTTTCTTCTTTATATCTTATTGTATCGTGCACAATATCGTTGCAACAAATACATTAATAAAACGCCAAATTTTATTAATTGTAACCTGTATATATAAATTTACACGTATATTTTCAAGATTTTTATTATAACGCTTGATTTATACAGGTAAAAAAATACATATCATTAATCATTGACAATACACATTAACAAACGAATCTATTAATGAGTGCCCCTCAATGAATCACTACTAGTACTCTAATGATAGCCTCAGTGGTAGAAGTTATTCAGTAGAGATCAGAGAACCGTAACGTTCACATAGTTCTATTTATGTAGGAACAAGTAAAATCATGATTTAATTTTTCGACGCAAATATTTTATCAAGGTGAAATTGTATAACGACGACATTTCTGTCTAGTTAACAAAGTAAAGTTTTCCACGATGGCCTGGTTGATCTCATTTACCTTGATCTTCCTGATCTGTGGGAACGTAATCAACGCATACCCGATGCCCAAACAAGTGTTCACACGACAACGCTTTTACTGGAAGTTGCGACGACAATTGATGATGGATGAAAAGCGACATTCCTTGGGTGGCGAATTGAAACTCAACCCCGCCGAATTTATTGCGAATCGGGTTCTGATGTCATTCAAAAATCGAGAAATATATGATGGTTTGATCATTTTACTATCTTAATAACAATTAGTTTGCGTGTAAATCAAATCTACAATTATTTTAAATAAAAAGATTGCAATTTTTTTGGATTATTAATTAATCTTTGGCGCAATTTTTTTCATAGAATGAGTTTTGTGCATTGTTCAAAAGTAAATTTTGTAATAAAAAAATTCAAAAAATGTCTTTTACATTCAACGTAATTCATTTCAAATAATTTTCACATAACATTAAATTTATTTGCTAAATAAATCTTAGCTTTTTAGCTTCTTTTTCTGTTTTTCTGTTTAGAATCATTATGTTATAGTGTATTGTCTATTGTTTTAATCGAGTCTGTTGTTTTAATTGAGAGAATATTTCAATGTCAAGTATATAATTACGACAGGTTAACGTAAAAAAATAAGCAAATTAGCTTAATATATATAATATATTGAAATGATAAGATTATAAGAGACCAAGTGAGAAGTATAGAAACAGTTGATGTTGATTTAAATTGATTTAATCTGAGAAACTAATTTAAACTGATTTAATCTGAGAAACTAATTTAAATTGATTTAATCTTTGAAACTAATTCTATCATTTGGTCATTTTCTAAGTGATCTTTTCATAATTAATGTTTTCGAAACTATGTTATCAATAATGCATGAAATCAAGAATTTATAATGATATGATATGATGATTTATAAAGATATCGATGAATATTTGTTTTTATGATAAGTATCACTATCTATCAAATATACGTACATTTGATTTTAAAACATAAATTGAGATTAAAGTACTTCTCGAAGAAACAAATATAAATTGAGATTAAAGTACTTCTCGAAATACGATTTTACAACAGAAGCATATAATTCACATTTCTATCTTTCATATTCACAATTGTTTTCAGAATCTTTCAGTGCTATATTTAAATAACATTGGAAGATATAACTTTCACAGTCTGCTTTCCATACAATTTTTTTCTGACATTAAATAATGAAATGAGTTAACAATAAATTAATTATGAAATTCTTTATAAACAAAAGCAAGAAAGAAAAATGTGTCAAATATATATATATATATATATATATATATAATAAAAAAAAATATATATATATATAAAATAAAAAAGAAAGAGTTGGCTGAAAACGATACATTGTTAATTATTACAGTTGATAATAATAGGTATCTAATGTTTAGTTCATAATAAATATTTTTATAATAGAAATTCTGTTATCCGTAGGGTTTAAAAATAACACCTTTTTACCATCGCGCAACTTCCTGGAAGTGATATCAAAAATTGAAAAATCCGAGGTATTCAAGATCCTACGTGAAATGCCCAAAGGCGCCGTTCTCCATGTTCACGAATCCTCCATCGGTTCGCCCGATTATAAGCTCAATAACGTGAGCTATCGTGAAAATTTGTACGTATGTGATCAAAACGACAATTTGCAACTTAAGTTTTTCGATAATCCTGATAAAACATGCGACTGGCGATTGCTGAGCGAGATACGACAGGATACAGAACAAGCCGACGCGATCAACAAAAGAATTAGGCGATCGTTGACCATGATCGTGGAAAATCCAAAAAACGTTTATGACACCGTCGACAAAGCATGGGAAAAGTTCAATAGTATTTTCACATTTATGCATTCCTGGCTATCCTATCGACCTGTCTTCGAAGACGTTTATTACCATGCACTAGAGGAGTTGTATGAAGATAATGTGATGTACTCGGAGATACGGTCAACACTATCGTCAATATACGATTTTGATAGAGTCTACGGAACGCTAGAAATGACAGGAATTCTCAAGAATGTTACCGATAGGTAAGAAACTTTTCATTTAAATTATTTTATTTTCATAACTCCAGATAGATTTTTATGATAAAAGTACATAGCTTATCTAGTGCTTAATGGCATTATTTTAGCGTTTTCAATTGATATTAATTTCGTACTAATTTCGATACTAATTTCGTACTTTTAAATATGAAATCTGACATAAAAAAAGATATTTTGGTTTTTAATTTATTTCAATAATTTATTTTATGACTAATGAAAAGTTGTGAGCAAGGGGAGATGTGTAATAAAATAGATATATGATAGATTTCTACGGGACCATCCTGATTTCCTTGGCGTTAAGATTATATATGCGCCGAAGCGATCCATCAATGAAACGGAAGTAAATGAATATCTGAGAACGCTGGTGCAACTGATAGAACTCTATCCGAACTTTGTAATAGGTTTTGACTTGGTCGGCCAGGAAGATAAAGGAGAACCTCTCATAAAGTTTGCTAATCAATTAAACAGCGTTAATCTAAATATTAAATTCTTCTTCCATGCCGGAGAGACCAATTGGAACGGAATATCTACTGATTCCAATCTTTTCGATGCTTTGTTACTCAACACTAAACGTATCGGTCATGGGTGAGTAGTGTAAATAAAATTAAAAGAAAATTAATTTAGAAAATAGAAACATTAATTAATTTAAAATTAAAGGAGCAAATTGCATTTTTATGACGTTTTTTTATTTATTATTTAAGATTATTTAGTTTATTTTATTTAAATTTCTATTTTAATGATAAAGTAAATTGGGATATATCGAAAGTTACTTAAAATATCGTTCGCAGTCTATGATTGATATAATGTACAGACATAAATCAATATTCAGAACATTTTTTCAGATATGCATTGACAAAACATCCACTTTTATGGAAACTTGTGCAGCAATTGAATGTTGCGGTAGAAATTTGCCCCATCTCGAATCAAGTTCTCAGTCTTGTGCAAGATATGCGGAATCATCCTGCAACCGCTTTATTCGCATCGGGTTCGCCCATAGTGATTTCCAGCGATGATCCCGGACTTTGGGATGTTAAAGGACTCAGTTACGATTTTTATGAAGCTTTTATGGGTCTCATGAGCGCCAACTCGGATCTCAGAAGTCTCAAACAATTGGCAATTAACTCGCTGATCTATAGTGGCATGAATGACCAAGAAAAGAATTATGCATTGGCCCAATGGCAGGCCAAGTGGGACGCTTTCGTGAACAAGCTGGCTTGTTCGAAACACAAATCTTCATGACAATAGATGGAAAAGATTATTTGGGCCTCTTCTTCCCAATATATATAATCAGTAAGATAAAAAGATATATTTTTGATAAAATAAGGGAATAAATACTATAATGTTTAATGTAATTCAAAAATATTAATTAATAGAATATTCGTAGATCTATCTTCGAATAATTATTTATGTTTTTTAATTTTCTCAGTATAATAATTAAAACTGTATTTTGATTTAAAAAGCAAATGCGTTAAATTTAAAAATTGTTTAGAACTTTCTCATTTTTATATATATGTATTATATTTAATTTGAATTTTTGTTATTTCATCATGTTCATTAATGACACATTACTGCGTATGAAAATATTTCTAATGTGCGTCCTTTCTGAATTATGCTCATTAAAGAAACTTCTTAATGTAAAGAAAAATTCTTCGAAAGAATCGCGCTGTGTTTTACAATTTTGTGGACAACAAGATATAAAAATTACATAAAATAAATTTTATTTTTTTCACTACAAACGAGGCAACAATTCATTAATTTGATGCCTGTTGTAAGAGATTGTATGCTGAGTAAGAGGTCCTGCAGATCTGCGAAAGTAAAATCACTATTATTATGCTTATTACTTCATTATAAGGATTACAAAGATACTTATTGATATATGTTGATATTTATCTGTACAATTAATTTCTGCAATATCATTACATAAATAATTGCTATACTAATGATAAAGATGAATTTCGCAATTCATACAATTTAATATATGTAAATTTAAATAAATAAATGTTTACTTACCCAAGTGAAGGTGTTAAGTGATAATGCAAATATTCCATGATAAGAGAACATTATCCCTTTCTGACTGTTTATCATGATGAAGATGAGAGATTTGCGATCTTGTGGCGTCACTTTTGTCCAATCACTGGAATAAATAGCAGTTGCGATGCCTTTGCTCTAAGAATGAAATTTGTCAATCTGTACTAGTTAATCGTACTATTTCTTTGTATTTCTTTTAAGATATTAATGCCATAAATCCATACACGTGTTTTTTGAATAATTATTACAATACAATTTTTTAAATTCTCTGTTTTTTAATTTATTATATATATATATATATATATATATATATATGTATTATATATGTATATGTATGTATGTATATATAAGCTGTAATTAAAATATGGCAAAACTTTGGAGAAATATTTCTCATACATAGAGGATGAAAACATATTATATGAACATACGTTCGGAAATATTTTAATTGTTTAAACGCTTGTTAAAGCTCTTTTTTTAATCTTTTTATTAAATAAAGATAAAAAGACTTTTGTATCTAAATTTGCACACGTGTATCGTATACATATTTGCGCGCGTGTTTCTAAATCTTGCGTTATAACTTAATTATTTGATAAATAACAATATTGTCTATTCGAAAAATGATATATTATTTCAAAGGAGCGAATGTGACTAGTAGCTGCAGTTTGATATATACGCATTTAATATGTCAAAGTAAGATTAAAAGATAGATGATAAGAAATAGATTCATTAATTAAAAAATAATATTTAGTTAATTCTATCAGTTAATATTAATATTAATAAATTTAATATTGATTAATATTAATATTCATAGGATTTTAATTAATATTAATAATATTAATAATATTAATTAATAATTTTAACTCTTTATGATATATATTTAATATATTATATTTTTATAAAATTATTATATTTATATAAATGTTGTATTTTTTGTTGTTTTATATATTATATTTTATATTATATTATTTTTAATATTATTTATATTATTATATATTATATTAATTAAAATAACCAACACACATAGTCATAATGTATAAATATTTAGAGATGAAATACGCGTGTATTTTTGCTTTTGTCTATAATTTACCTTCAATTCAAGCTCGTTTCCATACCAACAATAGTAAAACAATTGAAGCAACATACCACTCAAATATAGAAGCATAGAAAGAAACTCAAAGCTGAGCAGTCTCGTCTGTAAAAAATAAATGTATGTCACATCAGCAATACTACAAATAAAAATTTCATTTTCATAATGTACCTTTGATATTAGAAAAATACTGGTGCACACAATGACTAGACTGAAAAAGAAAAATACCATAACCGACCATATGAATAATTCTTGCATTTTTTTTACCAAAATCTTAACGAGTAAATGATGTCTAACGCATTCCTCGATCGAGACATTCGTCTGTGACTTTCTTTCGGAAGAGATACAATTCAAATTTTCCGTCAATCGATGACACATCAGCTCGATCTGTGCGCAAGTATGAATTATGAAGCCGTAAATAAGACTGTCGAAGGAAACGTTGAGCATTATCCCATAGAACAGCGTTATAAACTGCTGCAGGTATGTTGCTAAATATATAAATAGATTCGACACGGAATATGGAATGTATGACTTCAACGGCAGCACATGCTCGTTTTTTGTAAGTAGGCCTAGAGCTGGAGTAATCATAAAACCCAGCCCAGTTGCGAAAGATATCATCATGAATGATACAGTGCTCCATTTAGCTATCATGGATAGTTGAATTAATATTTGAGAATCGTTTTTTACACAATATTTAATGCTCATTTTCTGACAATATATAAGTTATTGTTTATACGAGAATCATTTCATCAAAATCTATCGTGTAAACAATCGGCAAATTAATTATAAATTTAATTATATTCTCGAATATTAAAAAATATCTATACATATCTTTAATTTTAATTTTTAAATATATTTACTTATATTAAATGAGGTATAAAAGCATCTCTCATAATTATGAAATAAATTATAAATTATGTTTAAAAAAATAATATAATAAAATCTCCTAATGAGTACATTTTGATGGGAGGACTTAGTACCTAAAAGATTTTTTGTGAAGGAAAAGTTAAATACTTTGCTGTAAAAGCATTGTCACAAAGTGCAAATAAAAATCATATATAATAGTTAATATTTAAATGCACATATATTTAAATGCACATTAATATGTTAGTTTTTAATGTTTCACGAATGATGAGTGATTTCTTCGCATTATATTTCGCTCCGATAAGCAATGCGATTTAAATTTATTAAAATTTAATCAATTGCCCGATAAGAGCAACATAAGATCGTCTTCATTTAGTTTTGTTTATTTAGTTGTGTTGGTTTTTTGTCTGCACCATATAATGTCGTTCTATCGTATTTACATATTATTATATAAATTTATCACAATTTTTTTCATTACATTTTGAAGATATATATGTGCTCTGAGACAAAAGAATCGGGATGAAGATGATTCATGTTGATCTTATCGATTTCGAATTTTTCACATTGATTTTCAGCATGTCGAATAATTAATCGCGTCTTTGCATAATATATAATTTTAATTTCGCTCCGATAAGCGGCCAAGCTTGAAATTGAATCAGTTGTTCGATAAAGATAATAGATTCCATAGTGTAAAATGATGGATATTTATCAAAATAAATTTTCATCTTTTGAGAAGAATAAAATTACTTGACAATTAGATGACAATTGCTTACAGCAAAAAAGCTAATAGATATCATAGAACAAAGCAATAATAAATCGAATATTTAATTGTTAATTCTAAATCGTCTAAAGAGATCTTAATATAATCATAATACATCTCACCATACGTTAAACGTCATATAACATATCAAAACGCAAATTATTCGAATACCTTTACGATTATGTTCTTCCATTATTAGTTGTTCCGTAGAATTTTTTGGTTGACACATTTTTATACGCAGATAATCCAGCAATTCCGACACTTTATTCTCCCGTAGTAGAAAATTTGCATATTTTACACTCAACGTCAAGAAGGTCAATCCCAAAAAGAGCCCTTCTGTTAATTCGTGAATGTGATCACGCGTACGAATTACTTCTACCGCATCAAGTATTGTAAATTCATATATCAAGAAAACAACCGCGTATCTGCAAATATTATTGTTTTAAATAATCGCTGAGTGAATTAATAAGAGAAAAAGAATCCGAAGCAATTGTAAAATTTATACTAGTGAGAATGCATTTGTGATATTTTATTGTCGTATAATATATCTTAATGTATTACACATATATCTTCATATATACCTATAACAAAAACGCAAAAATGCAACACACATATTGTCGTCTTCTCGTTCCTTCCATGCTCCGCAAAACTGCAGAGCTTTAAAATTTACCGGTAGAATGTCCATATTTTCATATTATTGTAGAATGTCCATAGTTTCATATTATTGTAGCGTAATTGTAAGAGCTTAAATATTACCTTATTTTAGTCATCATGGAATATCTTTTGTCTGTTAATAATGCATTAGTTCATTTCGAGATAAATGAAAACTTTCTTTCAAAGATATTTCGTCATTATGAGATACATTAGTAATAAGATATGTACAACATTATAGAGTGGACGTTAAAATTTAATACGGTCGAGTCTTCATCAGGAGGATTCTTTTCCCAATATTGTATTTGTTTGCATCCACCAAAGAAAAAAGAATTCGTTTTCATATATAAAAAAGAATTCGCTTTCATATAACATGTCTTTTAAAATAATGACCATACAGTATTTCACGGGAAATATTTGTTAAAACAAATTTCTACATTTCACAATGTGATATTAAATTTCCACAGGAAAATATATATCTACATTGAATTTAATATTGAATGGAAAATGTGTGCTTATAAACTTATATGACATGAATAGCAAACTGTATAAGTTGGATGTGAAGAGGTAAGAACTTATCAAAAATAAGAATATAAGAATTGATTAAAGATATGTAATTTTTTCAAGGTAATTTTATTCTATTAACGATAAAAAATAAAAAATTTAATTCTAAATTATTAGCAAATTTGGTATAAACAAAATATTGTTATGAAATCAAATTTTAATTAATAAATATTGAAAGTTTTATTAATAAACAATTTATTATTTGCAAATATTTAATAAAAATAATAATTGATCTAAGAGTGAATTTACTCAGAAAATATATATCGTCTACTTTACATCCTACACTCAAAAAAATATTTTATTGATATAGATAGATTTTTAGGTGTAACAATAAAGATTTATCGTTATTTTTATGTCTACTGGAACATTGTTGATAACATGTAGAATTTATAGCATTCTTTAGTAATATCTTCTAGCAAATTTAGGTTTCACATTGATAAATATTAATTGAGTGGGATAAATATATAAGTTTAAATTAATTTGTGAGGAACCTTAACATGAATAGGCGCCAAAGATTTTTTTTCCAAGTTTCACTAGTAGTTCAAACATAAATTCTATCTCTGTCATTTAGATTGAATAAGTATAGAATATATGCGACATTACAATATTTACTAATTATTTAATAACTTTAGTTAATTTCTCATATCCAGAAAATTGTTGCTGTAATTGCAAGACTATTCTTTTGAGTGTACATAAATATAGAACTACAATGTAATGGGAATAAATTTTATTATAATTAACGATATATCTGTTAATTAATTTGACACTTGCTGCAGGATATTAAAAGCTGAGTAAGACGTCTTAAAAATCTAAACAAACAAAATTAAAGTGTTAGAAATTAAAATATTAATATTAAAAATGGTAATATTAAAAATTGTCTACAAATTACTCTTTTATGCATATCAAATTGAACATTTAAAAAAATGTCATAACAGTGATAAGTTTAAAATGCTTTTTAATTAAAACTAAAATCTGAAAAAATTTCTGTAAATTTTACAAAATGCATGCATATATATATATATATATATATATATATATATATATATTTTTTTTCTGAGTTTTCTTACCCAAGTAAAAGTGTCTAGAGATAATGCAAATATTTTGTTATTCGAAAATGTTAATCCTTTCTGACTATTTATCATAATAAGTATCAGGGACTTGCGCTCATGCAACGTGGTTAATGTCCAATTACTCAAATAAATACTATTAGCGATACTTTTGCTCTGAGAAAAAGATTATTCGTTGCCACTTATACAATCAGAACTAATATTTACTAATAGAATAATAATATAATACTAATATTTTACATTTTATGATTTTAAAATGTTATTAAAATAAAATTGTTTACCTTCAATTCGAGCTCGTTTCCATACCAACAGTAAAAAAATATTTGCAGCATCATACTACTAAAATATAGTGTTAAAGAAAGAAACTGAATGCTGAAGAGTTTTGTCTGAAATTTTTGGCAAGATTAATTTAATTTACAAATTACGAATAGCGCAAAAAAGATACATAAAAATGAATTTCTTTCATGTCTAAAGTTTTTACAAGTATAAAATTACTATTATTGTTATATAAATTAGTAATATTAATAATATTAATATTTCTTATATTATTGAAATATTAATGCTAGAAATATTAATGCTAGAAATATTAATGCTTGAAATATTAATGTTATGTATATTTTATTCTTTACGCTCTATCAGTAAGATATTATAATTATATTTTAATTTAAAAAATTGTGACCTACGCAAACTAAAATTATTTGTTTAGTTATTTAACTATTGAATTAATTAAAAGCAATAATCAATGAAAAGATATATAATCCAACATATAGTCCTAACCTTTGATATCAAGAAAATGCTGGTGCAAAGAATAATTAAACTGAAAAAGAAAAGGACCATGACTGTCCAGATAAATAGCGCTCCTACTTTCTTCACTAAAGTGTGTACAAGTATATGATGTCTGATGCATTCCTCAATCGATATAGTTGCATCCGATTTTTTTTGAAAATTTATCGAGGCCTTATTATTATCTGTCAATCGGCTACAAATTAACTCTATCTGTCCGCAGGCGTGAATTGTGAAACCATAAACGAGAGAATCGAATGAAACATTGAGCATGATTGCATAAAACAGCGCTGCAGCTTGTTGTAGGTATGTCGCCACATAAGGGAATATTTCCGAAATGGAATAGGGAACGTACGATTTCGTGGGCAGAAACCATTCGCCCTTGCCAAGTCCCAGAATCGGTGCCATAACGAGGCCCACAGCAGTAGCTTGCGACATGATTAAAAAGGAAAGTGTGCTCCACTTAGCTGTCATGAATATTTCGATTTATTTCACTAAAAAAATCGTTCGCCAGAATTCGAATCGATCGTGAAAAACGGTCAGTGTATTGAAGTGAATTTTTATCGAGTTTTATCGAATTTTATTGATAATTAAATTATATAACATTTAATTATATTAAAGCAATTTTTGAATTATATAGATTATCTTTAATAATAAATTCAATACCTTTTCGATTATGCGTCTCTATTATTATCTTTTCTGTCGAATTTCTCGGTTGACACAATTTCACGCGCAGACAATCCAACACCTCTGACACATCGTTCTTTCGTAGCAAAAAATTCGCATATTTGAGACACAATGTTATATAAGTTGATGCCAAAAAGAGTCCTTCCGTTAACTCATTGATTCGATCACGCATGCGAATCAGTTCTATCACCTCGAATATCGTAAATTCATATATTAGGAAGAAGATTGCATACCTGTCAGTATAAAATGTGTAATTAATATAGTTTTAAATAATGAACCAAAAATAATCTCTTTAATTTGATAACTTGTGAACATAAGTTAATATAAAATTAAAAGTAATTATCATTATTTTAATTTTTAATATAGTCATATTATTTTATATTTTATGAGCTTAAATACTTGTAACAGAAATGTAAACAACTAAGAATGATGTTATCGTCCTCTTGTTCTTTCCATGCGCCACAAAACCATAAAACTTTAAAGTTCACCGGTAAAATGTCCATAGCTGTGCGTTATCTCTGTGTCATTTGACATGTTTCTATCTCAATTGAAATTCTTTGTTCCTCAATGTATAATAAATTGAAGTTTGATAACTATAAGAAAACATTTCCGGTAACATTTCATTATTGTAAACTATGCATTAATAATAGGCATATGTACTATATCATCAAACATACTTAAATTTTAAAAACGGTCGATTGAGCTAACTATACAATCTTCTTCTAATACTATGTATGTATAATGCTATATATATTGCTCTAGTATAGAAAAATATAATATGAATATTGTGGTTTGGTCCTATATTGTCATCGCGGAAGAATTTATCCAAATAACAATTTTTGCTGATAAAATATTTAGTAGTTTTGCATCTGTTTCGTGAAAAATGTAGTCGTCGTAAATAAAATATAATCGTACATACATAGAATTTGTTGAAAGCCCATTGTGTCGAAAGCCCACGGATATTGATGACATGGATCTAATATCTTTAAATCTATTTATTTCTATGTATCTCAGATTTTTGTAACGTTAACTTTTTAACGTTCTACAATATTATTCTACAATATTATAGAGAAAATAAATAAATACTTTAATAAATAGAAAGTGATCATATATGAAATATTGTTTGGTGTATTAAAGTGCATAAAAATATAAATAATGTAGATATAAGATTCTATTTCAAAATTTTTATATGTATGCCTGAAATGAACATCAAAAGAATAAGATGTTTCTATAATCTGCATAAAAAGGAACATATATTAACAATTATTGTTTATGTATGAGATAGAATAAGACACATATACATAACGAAACATCATACGTTGTCAACATTCGTTTTCATGAATTAGTAATAAAATCGCTAAAATGTTCTTCATAAATGATTTTTTAACATTTCATGTCGTCGAATAGAGAGAGATTTCCTTGATTGGTTCTTCTTTCTGCTACATTTTTTTTCTCGTCTCTACATTTATTTTCAATCGGTATATCAAATATCTGCGACAATGTGTATTATTTTTATAAATTATGAATTTACACAATTTATTGCACATTATTATATAATAAAAATATAAAAGTAAAAAGCATATTATTGAAATATTACATATTACTTTATTGATTGTGAAAAATGTAGCTGCAAACTTCGGTAGCTCGTTTGAAAAACTGACAATTAGATGAAAAATTTGCAAAGCAAATGATAATAGATTATAAGTTTATAACAGCATAAAAGTATAAAATAAACTGCAGGTATGCTCTTATTTGAAAATATTTACTGCATACAATTTTATTTCACTTTATATCTTATTTCGCTAATAAACAAATGCAATGTATTCATTTCGAGAAGTAATCTATAGAAAATAAATTTCTAAAAATATCTATAAATCAATCTTTCTACTGATAAATATAGTATGAAAATACATTTAATATCTACTAAAGCAGCAATATTACATTTGTTAAAGAATAAGTAGAAAGTACTAATTCGAAGATTGTTGCAACAAATTGAAAGCAGAGTAAGACGTTTTTATAATCTGCATAAATGAAGAATATATATGTAATTTACAGAATATATATTTTTTAGATTGATTTTGCATTATGTTTTATGTATTTTTTAAAATTTTATTTGTTACGTATGTTAGATGTACTCACCCATGTGAAACTGCTAAGAATTAGCGCACAAATTCCATAGAAAGAAAGTATCCTTCCTTTCTGGCTCATCATCATCATGAGCAACAAATTTTTACGTTGTTTTGTTGATATTGTCATCCAGTTGCTTGCATAAATAGCATATGCAATATTTTTATTCTAAATAAAAAATATATTTAGTACATATATTTATTTGATCCATATACATATACAAAAAATTTAAAATATCAAAATATAAAAGTATAAAATATCAAATAAAAAAAAATTAGTATTAGTAACACCTTCAAGTCAAGCTCATTGCCATACCAGCAATATGTAAATATTTGGAACATCATTGATCCTAAATACAGGATAAAACTGAAAAATTCCGGGCCAAAGAGCTCTTTCTGCAATAAAGATGTGATTTGCAATATTATATTTACATTTTAGATTTCACCTTTACCTAATCAAATTAATTTTACAAATGTTAATATTATTGATTTATGTTTTATATATTAATCTTTATATTTATGAAAAATATGTAAGAGAGAATTTCTTACTTTTGACATCTGATAAATGTTGGTACAAAGAGTGATGAGACTGAAGAAGAATAAAGCAGCAACATTCCACATAAATAATGATTCTATTCTGTATATGATGTCATAAACTAAAATATGATGTTTCGCGCATTCTGCGATAGCGAAGCTTTCAATGGCGTATGCATTTTTTTTATTATTTTCTTGAAGGAATTGAAATATTTCTGTCAATCGATAGCACAACAATTCAATTTGTCCGCAGGTATGAATAATGAAACCATACGCGAGGGAGTCCAAAGAGACATTTAATAATATTCCATAAATTAAAGTTGCGCTTTGCTGAAGATAAGTTAACACATAAGGAAGTAACGTTGTGATGGAGTATGGTATGTACGTTTTGAACGGTAAAGATTTTTCGTCCGGAATTAATAGAGGCATTATCATAAACATTAAACCCGTTGTTTGACACATGAGCATGTAGAAACAGACGATTCCTTTAGCTTTGTTCACAATACGTCATATAGCAAAATAAAGTTTGTTAAATAATTAATTATATGCAAAGATGTGGAAATTATAATTATTTAAATTATAATTATTTATTATTAAGTTAATTTTTACTATTAGATATTACTATTTTATAAAATACTATTTTATAAATACTATTTTATAAAATACTATTTTATAAATACTATTTTATAAAATCAACTTTTTGCGCTAGAGAGAGAAAAAGAGAGAGAGAGGTTTTTTTTAAATAATTAGATTTTCGTGCAAAAGCTTTGCATTTAGCTAAACATATATTTATATATTATTTCTTCTTATTAAAAAATGTAACATTTAAGATTTTAGGAAGAATTTTATTACTAATACTTTCTAAAAAATTATTTGATTTAAGTATATACTTAATTGAATATTCTAGAGAACTACAATATAATATAAAAATACCTTTGCGATCGTATTGCTTCAGTATCAATTTCTCGGCAAAATCTCTTGGCTGACAGATCTTGACACGAAAGCAACTTAACAAGGCATGCAATTCGCACTGTCGCATCGAAAAATTTAAATATTTTAGGCACAATGACACGAAAGTGAAAACAATAAATAAAACCTCCATTACAGCTTCCATACTATTTCTTATACGTATAAGCTCAATTATTTCGAATATCGTCAAATGATATATTAAAACAGCAATCATATACCTATCAAAATATATATACATATATATATATATATATATATATATATATAATGTATATGAGAAAGAAGATATATATATATATATATATATATATATATATATATCTCATGTGTTTATTGGATGTATGTGCATATATATATTAAATAAGATTAAATAAGATTAAATAAGATTAGATATATTTTGATATATAATATATCAAAATTTTTTTATCACAATTTATTGATGAGTAATATTCCTTTAAAGACAATTTTGATTTTAATATATCAATAAAATATTTTTAACAAAATTTTAAAAATCACTTTTGTTTAACATATATCTTATAATTACCTGTGGCAGAAGATGGCAAAACGTATTATCAAGTTGCTATTTTCATGTTCTTTCCATATGCCGCAGAAACGAAAAACAAAAAAGTTTATCGGCAATAAATCCATATTTTTATCATCACATTTAACGTAACAAATCTTCCCCCAACAATGATAAAATGTAGCGTGCCATCAATTTAGAATTCTGAGTCCCTGACTACAAAGTTCTTGCATTAATAACGATGATGTATAGCTATAGCATTATTAGGGTGCATTATCTTTTAATATCGTTCGTAAGGATGAAGCATCAGCGCTTTTTCCATTGCTGTTTCTATTTTAATATATTCGATTTTATATTCTTGTTAGAGAGATAATACATCTTATTGTCAACGGCAATATCATACAAGTCTTCAATATATCAGTAAATGTTTTCACTTATATTTAAAAACTTTCCTCTTACAATATTTTATAAATATGAAAACCGTCAATACAAGATAAAGATATAAAATAAGGATTTGTAAAAATTTATTATGAGACATATTTTTCTATGAGATATATTTTTCTAATTTATTATGAGACATATTAACAAAATATTCTATATGATTGAATTATCATATTAGAAAATAGATATATTGATTAAAATTGACATTTTTATAGACAGAAAATTTAATAGACGACATGAAGAGTGAAGTCATAGATGAAAAATCGAATGAAATGTTGAATAAAAGCCCGTAAAATATCCCGGCACCTTATGCTGAAGATACATAACCAAATATGGGCTACAAGTAAACCAGTTATAAGTACGTTCGTCTTGAATGGTAAATAAGTATCTTTATTCCCATAATAAAAGTAAGTGTTATTCAAATAGCTTGGATTATCTCGTAAAGATCAAACGCACCACTTGGCTATGATACACATATGAGGATTATTTTTACATTTTTTAAAATTTATTATAATATTTATTAATTTAATATTAAAAAAAAATATATTACATATTTAAATAAAATTTTATGTATAGATAGAATTTTATGTAAAATATTGAAAAATATCAATTTCGCATGTAATTTTGATATATTTGAAGTATAATTTATTGTTTTCTCCCACAAAAATCTCAATATACTATCGCTTCATAATATTGTATAAAAATATTATATTCAAACATTTTATATTCGTCTCATCTACCGAAAAAAAAAAATTCGCTTTGATATATGTCTTTGATAAGAGGTATGTCGGGAAATGATTTGTTAAGAAGAGAGTTTTTATTAAATTCAATATCAAATTTCCAAAAATATATAAAAATTGAATTTAATATTGAATGAATTATATATCTATAGACTGTGCAATGACTAGTAAACTGGGAAGATATAAATTCTATAAAACTGACTAAAGATATAACTTTTGAAAATAATTTCATTCAGTTAGCAATAAAATATAAAAAAATTTGAATATGAATTATTAGCAAGTTTGATAGATGAAACATTGAAACTAAGCGTTTGATCAGCAAATATTTGTGATTTTATTAATAAAAAACGATTATTCGTAATTAACATAATTAATAATAACTGATATAAAAGTGATTTTTTCCAGAAAATATTACATGCCATTTAACATCCTATACAAATATAGAACTACGTTATAATGAAAATAAATTTCATTATAATTAACAATGTATTTGTTAATTAATTCGATGCTTGCTGCAGGAGATTAAAAGCTGAATAAGACGTTTTAAAAATCTAGAGAAACAGAATTAAGACAACAAAAATTGTAAAGTAAAAATTTTTTTTAATCGTGTTCTTTTATGTACTCCATTTTGAGCACTTAGAAATTGCAAACAATAAATTTAAAATGCTTTTTAATTATTAAAAATAAATACTACGAAAATAAATTTTGCGATATACATGTATATATTTACTTCTGAGTTTACTTACCCAGGTAAAAGTGTCCAAAGATAACGCAAACATTCTATTATTGGAAAACGTTAATCCTCTCTGACTATTTATCATAATAAGTATTAGGGATCTGCGCTCATGTGACGTGGTTAATGTCCAATTGCTAAAATAAATGCTATTCCCGATATTTTTGCTCTGTAAAAGAAATTGTCAATTATTTCGCTGCCATACAATCAGATCTAATTTTATAGATTCTTTTATAGAATACTAATATTATGCATGTTGCAAGCCTAAAATTTTATTGAAATACTATATTTATTGAAATATTATATAATTATTTACCTTTAATTCAAGTTCATTCCCATACCAACAATAAAAAAATATCTGCAGCATTATACTGCTAAAATATAGTATCAAAGAAAGAAATTCGATGCTGAAGAGTTTTGTCTGCAAAATTTATTTATTTTATGATTTACAAACAGTGTGAAATAAATGCATATTAAATGAATTTTTCTCATATCTAAAATTTTTTTAAATAATAAAGGTATTATTTAAATGTTATAATATTTTAATAATATAATATAGTATTAATTTCTTATATTATTGAAATATTAATATAAGATACTTCAGAAATACAAAATTTATATGTATCTTATTTTTACGTTATTAAAATAGGGATTTTATAATTATATAATAATTCTCAAAAGATAATCTAATCTAAGTAAATTAAAATAATTTGTTTAATTATTTATGGAATTAATTAAAAGAAACAATCGACAAAAAAACACAGTCCCAACCTTTGATATCAGAAAAATGCTGGTGCAGAGAATAATCAGACTGAAAAAAAAGAGGACCATGACTGTCCAGATGAATAGTTCTCCTATTTTTTTCACTAAAGTGTGTACAAGTATATGATGTCTGACGCATTCTTCAATCGACGCAGTTACATCCGAATTCTTTCCGAAATTTACCGATGCCCTTATATTATTTGTCAAACGGCAACAAATCAGCTCAATTTGACCGCAGGCGTGAATTGTGAAACCATAAACAAGGGAATCAAATGAAACATTCAGCATAACTGCATAAAACAGCGCTGCAGTTTGCTGTAGATATGTTGCCGCATATGGAAGTATTTTCGAAACGGAATAAGGAACGTACGATTTCGTGGGCAGAATCCATTCATCCTTGCCGAATCCCAGAATTGGCGCAATCACGAAACCCACAGTAGTGGCTTGACACATAATTAAGAAGGAAAGATTGCTCCACTTAGCTGCCATGAATATTTTGATTTATTTTTGATTAATTTACCAAAATTCGAAGCGATTTTGAAAAACAGTGCGTTAAAAAAAATTTTTATTGAGATTTACTAATGATAATTAAATTATTTCTAATGATAATTAAATTTTTCAAATTGAATATATCTTACTTTTAATAATTATTCTAATACCTTTTCGACTATGTGTTTCTATTATCATTTTTTCCGTCAAGTTTCTCGGTTGACACATTTTTACGCGTAAATAATCCAACAACTCTGACACATCGTTTTTTCGTAGCAAAAAATTTGCATATTTAAGGCATAATGTTATATAAGTTGATGCCAAAAAGAGTCCTTCCGTTAACTCATTGATTCGATCACGCATGCGAATCAGTTCTATCACCTCGAATATCGTAAACTCATATATTAGGAAGAAGATTGCGTACCTGTCAGTATAAAATGTGTAATTAATAGTTTCAAATAATAAACCAAAAATAATTTCTTTAATTTGATAACTTGTGAACAAGTTAATATAAAATAAGTTAATATAAAATTAAAAGTAATTATCATTATTTTAATTTTTAATATAGTCATGTTATTTTATATTTTATGAGTTTAAATACTTATAACAGAAATGTAAAGAACCAAGAATGATGTTATCGTTCTTTTGTTCTCTCCACGCTCCACAAAACCATAAAACCTTAAAGTTCACCGGTAGAATGTCCATAACTGCGCGTCATTTGATGTGTTTCTATTTCAAGACGATAGAAATTCTTCGTTTCTCAATAATGCATAATAAATTAAAATTCGATCACAATAAGAAAAAATGCGCGGTAACATTTTATTATTGTAAGCTACATTAATAATATAATTGTAGCATACGTATAATATCATCGAACATATTTAAATTTTAAAGACGATCAATTTGTGACATAGCCAACTATGCAACCTTCCTCCATGCTATATATATATATACATCACTGTGATAGAAAAAAATAATATAAAAAAATTGTTTTGGCTTTAGATTGTCATCGCGAAAGAAATTTATTCAAATAACAACTTTCTGATGAAATATTAAATAGTATTGTCTGTTTTGTGAAAAATATAGTCATAAATAAAATATAATTGCATACATGTAGAATCATTAAGGAAAGTCCACGGATATTGAAGACATGAACATAATTTCCTTATTTCTACATTTAGATGTACAATAAGTTAATTTTTTTATAATGTTCGATATAATATTATTATATAGAAGAAATAAATATATATCTAAAAACGTAGAAAAATAATTCTACGAAATATTACTTGTTAGAGTATTAATATGTTTAAAAATATAATTATTGTAAAAAGAAAATTCTATTTCAAAAAATTTTTATAAACATTTGAAATATATGAATAGAAAAGAGAAATATGTAATTTTACATATACATAATACTTTTATAATTTAAATTTAATTATATTGATAGTTGAAGAATATTTAAAATTATATTGCTGTTATATGATTGTTGGAATATTAAAAGTAGAGTAGAATTTTTTTTAAATCTGTATAAAAAACAACCATTAACAATTATTGTTATGTCTTCTCATTGAATCCATTTGGAAAATACTGTTGCATAAAATGATCGTGCTGAAAATGAAAGCATCATTCTATCAATCCCTATATACATAAGTAATTATTTTATTTTGTGTACGATGTTATATACACGTGAGTAATGTCTTATGCACTCGCTAATCATCGGTTTTATTTGAATTGATTATCATTGAAGATTTTCTGATAAGATAACAATTCGATCTATCCATAAATGTGAAGATTAAAGCCATAAATGAAGAAATCAAACAAGACTTTGAACAGAATTTCGTAAAATATGGCACTTCTATATTAAAGATATGTAATCATATATGGATATAAGCCAATTATCAAGTATAGCAGGTACGTTTTTTATTTTGAGTTTGAATTAGCAAACTTAATATAAACGAGACGTATGAAACTAAATTTTTGAGAATACTTAAAGTTTTATTAATAGGCAATGAATTATTATTGGTAAAAATGATATATAATTAATAATAAATTATATAAGAAAGAATTTTTGCAAAAAATATTACATGTCATTTTAACATCTTATATAAATATAGAACTACGCAATATTGAAAATAAATTTTATTATGATTAACGATAAACATATCTATTAATTAATTCGATGCTTGCTGCAGGAGATTAAAGGCTGAGTAAGATGTTTTAAAAATCTAGGGAAACATAGAATTAAGTTGATAATTAAAAATTTCTTTCATGTATATCAATTTAAACATATAAAAAATTACAGTAATAACGATAAGTTTATGCTTTTTAATTAAAATTAAAAGTAAAATGTATAAATGAGAGAAATGAAAAATTATACGATATGCATGCATATATTTATTTCTGAGTTTCCTTACCCAGGTAAAAGTGTCTAGAGATAATGCAAATATTTTGTTATTGGAAAATGTTAATCCTTTTTGACTGTTTATCATAATAAGTATCAAAGATCTACGCTCATACGATGTGGTCAATGTCCAATTGCTAAAGTAAATACTATTCGCAATACTTTTGCTCTATAAAAAAGATTGCTGATTATTTGATGTTATTTATATAATTAGATCTGATATTTTCTTACAACAATATTAGCATTTTGCGATTCTAAAATTTTATTGACATATTATATAATTGTTTACCTTCAACTCAAGCTCATTTCCATACCAACAGTAAAAAAATATCTGCAGCATCATACTGCTAAAATATAGTGTTAAAGAAAGAAACTCGATGCTAAAGAGTTTTGTCTATAAAATTAAATTAATTTATGAACTACGAACAGTGCAAAAGATTCACATAAATAAATTTTTATTATATCTACGGTTTAAAAAAATACAAAATTGCTATTATTGAAATAATAAAATTAATTTCTTATATTATTGAAAAATTAATGCTAAATATTAATATTAAATTCAGCTATACAAAGTTTATATGTATCTTATTCTTTATGTTATTGAACTGTAGATGTTATAATTATATTGTAATTTTGAAAATATTATCTTAGCAAATTAAAATTATTTGTTTAGTTATTTAACTATAGAATTAATTAAAAGGAAGAACTGACAAAAAAGCATATTAATCCGACCTTTGATATCAAGAAAATGCTGGTGCAGAGAATAATCAGACTGAAAAAGAAGAGAACCATGACTGTCCAGATGAATAGCGCTCCTACTTTCTTCACTAAAGTATGCACTAGTATATGATGCCTCACGCATTCTTCAATCGATGCAGTTGAATCTGAATCTTTTTGGAAATTTACCGAGCCTCTAATATTATTTGTCAATCGACAACATATTAACTCGATCTGTCCACAAGCATGAATTGTAAAACCGTAAACGAGAGAGTCGAATGAAACGTTGAGCATAATTGCATAAAACAACGATGCAATTTGTTGTAAATACGTCGCCACATATGGTAACGTTTCCGAAGTAGAGTAGGGGACGTACGATTTTGTGGGCAAGATCCATTCATTCTTGCTCAATCCCAGAATAATCGGCGCGATCACGAAGCCCATAGCAGTGGTATACGACATGATTAAGAAGGAAAGTGTGCTCCATTTTGCTGTCATGAATATTTCGATTTATTTCACTAAAAGACTCATTCGTCAGAATTCGGACTGATCGTGAAAGGCGATCAGTGCATTGAAATAAATTTTGATCGTATTTTACTAATAATAATTAAATTAATATAACATTAAATAATTAAATTGTTTATATAGTGCTTAATTATAAATTACAAAAAAAGTTTTTAATTGCATATGTTACTTTTAATAATTATTTTAATACCTTTTCGAATATGCATTTTTATTATCATCTTTTCTGTCGAATTCTTTGGTTGGCACACTTTTACACGCAGACAATCTAATAATTCTGACACATCTTTCTTTCGTAACAAAAAATTTGTGTATTTTAGACACAATGTTATATGAGTCGATGCTAAGAAGAGTCCTTCGGTTAACTCATCAATTTGATCACGCGTGCGAATCACTTCTATTATCTCGAATATTGTAAATACATATATCAGGAAGAAGATTGCGTACCTATGGGTAGAAAAGTTACTCAATAATTTCAAACAACCAAAAAAAATTATCTTCTTATTTGATAACTTGAACAATTTAATATAAAATTAAGAAAAAAAGAGAGAGAAAGAGAGAGAAATTTTCATTATTTATCATTATTTTAATAGTAAATAAACACACTGCACATATATTTTATGCGCTTAAATACTTGTAACAAAAATGTAGACAACCAAGAACGAAGTTATCGTTCTTCCGCTCTTTCCATGCGCCACAAAACCATAAGACTTTGAAATTCACCGGCAAAATGTCCATATCTGCGAGTTATATCCGTATCATTTGATGTATTTCTATCTCAAAATGATAGAAATTCTTCTCTTAATAGTGCATAATAAATTGAAGTTCAATCACAATAAGAAAAACTTTCTCGTAACATTGTAAACTACATTAATAATATAATAGTAGCATATGTGTACAATAACGTCGAGCTTATTTAAATTTTAAAGACGGTCGATTTATGACATCGCCAACTGTGCAACTTTCCTATAATAATATGTATATATTATACATAGATATGTATATATTATATATAGATATAGCTCTGATAAAAAAAAATATGAAAAAAGGTATTATGTTTTAACCCTGGATTGTCATCGCGGAAGAAATTATCCAAAAGATAATTTTTAAAATATTAAATAATGTTGCATCTGCTTTTTGAAAAATATAGTCATATAAGTAAAATATAATTGTATACACATAAAATATAAAATGCTATTGTGGGAAGTGCAGCAATTGATCAAGTACACGGATATAACATTTTATCTTTTAATCTTCTTATTTCTACACTCAACAAAGTTAAGCTTTTAACGATAATATTAATACATAGATAAAATAAATAAATATTTAAAAAAAATTAAAAAAAAGTTTTTATAGAAAGTTGTTACATGAAATATTATTTAGTATATTAAAGTGCATAAAAATATAAATTATATGTAAAGATAAGATTCTATTTTAAAAGACTTTTATATTTTATGCTTGAAAGAAATACAAAGAGACAAAGAAGAAATATAGAATTTTGCATATACATAATCAGTTTTTTTTTAATAAATCAGGTCTTGTTATATTGATGTTTGTTGTAAAACATTAAAAGCAGAGTACGATGTTTTTAAAATCTGAAAAAATAATTAACAATTATTGCATCATTATTATCGTTGAATCAGGTATATGAATACAGCACTGGCATAAACTTACCCAGGTGAAAGTGCCAAGAGCCAAGCTAAAAATGCCATAATAAGAGAGTTTCAATCCTTTCTGACTGATGGACATCATAAACAGTAAACTTCTGCGATCTTGTATTGTGGCAGTCGTCCAATTACTCGAATAAATAGCATCGCCAATGCTCTTGCTCTGCACACGCGACAAAAGAATTTCTTGTCATTCACGATAAATTTTTAAATCCTTTTCTTGAGATCTACAATTCGGCAATAAAATTATAAGTAAACATTATGTGACTAGAATTATATAATTTTATATTTCGAGTTTTCAGTCGTGAATTATAGATCAATTAAAATAGGCTTTAAAATAAATTATCATTTTTGATTGCACCTTCAATTGTAACTCGTTTCCATACCAACAATAGAAGAACACTTGAAATAACATGCTTCCGAGATATAAAATCAATGAGAGAAATCCGACGCTGAGAATTTTCTTCTGCAAAACAAATTAGTTCAGTATATTCACTCAATATGCGAATTAGACGATAAGAAGTAATAGTATTTTTTTTATCGACAATTTATGTTATTTGCTATATAACAAAGAAATTTAATATAATGTTACAAAAATGTTTACAAAATTGATTAAATTGTAAGAAATTAAGATTTGATAGTAAGAATCTGAAGAGTTTACGCAACCTTGGACATTTGGAAAATACTAGTGCATAAAGTGACCATACTGAACATGAATAAAAGCATCACGGTCCACACAAATAACGATTGTATTCTGCGTACGATCTCGTGTACGCATAAATGATGTCTCACGCATTGGCTAATCACTCCGCCTTTATTCGAATTTAATCGATATTGTGCCATATCAGGATAATCCTTGAAGATTTCTGACAGACGATAACATAACAATTCGATCTGTCCGCAAACATGAAGAGTAAAGCCATAGACGAGGGAATCGAATGAGACGTTGAGCAAAACTCCGTAAAATATGGCACCTATGTGTTGAAGATATGTAGCCAAATACGGATATAAACCAACTATCGAGTACGGCAAGTACGTCTTGAATGGCAGAGGTCTGTCGGTATCTTGAGGTCCCACAATAGGAGCAAGTACGAGAGCTATACAAGTAGCTTGAGATATACTCATAAAAGCTCGAACACACCATTTAGCTACGATAGACATACACATGTATTATTTTTATATTTTTAAAAATTTATACTACATACTTAAATAGAATAACTTTGATGTATTGAAAAATATTAAAAAAAAAATATTATAATTAAATTATTAAAAAATCTTAATATAATAGGAGGGTATAACATTACATAAATATATTATATTCAAAAAATTTATTATTATATAATATTATTATTATTATATATTAATACTAATTGTATTAATATTACTATATTAATTTTTATTTTTAATATTAAAATTCATTATTTGCAATAATTTCATGAAAATGACAATTACTAATTAAGTACCTTTGCGATCATACTTAATTAGGATCATCTTTTCTTCGAAATTTTTTGGCTGACACGTTTCGCCACGAAAACAATCAAGTAATGTGTACACTTCATCTTGTCTCGCTAAGAAATTTCCGTATTTAATGCATAAAGCTACATAAGTTAATGCTAGGAAGAGTCCTTCTGTTAGATCTTCGATATGATCGTGAGTTCTTATAAGTTCGATTACTTCAGATATCGTGAATTCGTATATTAAAATTACTATGGAATATCTATAAATTTAATTATATCTTAATAAAGAGAAATACTTAAGTATATGTTTGATTATCATGTCATCATATATTATATGAGCAAAAAACAAGTTAAAGTTTAATTAGAAATTAAGTAAATATAGATTCACTCTTGTAATATAAACAAATAAAAATTTTTCTTACTAAATTCTACAATTAGATCCGTACAGATAAATATATATATATATATATATATATATATATATATACATATATATATATATATATATATATATATATATATATATATATATACATAACGAGCCTAATTCCTTTCGATTTTATATATATATATATAGATATATATATATCTGTAGTAATGAAAATATGATCAATAAATTAACTTTTTAAATATTTAAATCAGAGGGATAAAAAATACAATAATCAAAAGTTATCTATAAATGGTAGACTCATCGCGAAATTAATATATGTATATACATTTAAATCCGTGACATACAAAAACAAGATATGATTCAAACAAGATATGATTCACGAGTATATCACATTTTCATTATTATACCTGTAGCAGAAACTTATAAAACGAACGAAAAGACCATTATTGCTTTCTTCTCTCCATGCACCGCAGAACCATAAAACTCGGAAATTCAATGGCAATATGTCCATTATTTTCGTAATGAAATCGTTTCGATATTGTTTCACTTGGGTCACCCTCTTATCTTCGCTATGTCTCAAAAATATGCAACTTATAGAAAAAACGCATATAACTGTAATGTATCATACATTGTCAATGTCCGTTCTCATGAATTAGTAATAAAGTCGCTAGAACGTTCTTCATTAATATCTCTTAACATTTTATGTCGTCTAATAGAGGGAGATTTTCTTCGTTGATTTTTCTTACTATTATATTTTTTCTTACTATTATATCTTTTCTGCATTCTTATCTCCGTATCTTATTTCCAATACGTTATCAAATATCTGGGACGATGTATGTACATTATTTTTATAAATTATGAACTTTTGAACTTGCAATTTATTGCACATTATTGTATAATAAGAATATTGAAATAAAAAGCATATTATTGAAATATTACATACTGATATTATTAATTGTGAAAAATTTATCTGCAAACTTTGGTTGTTTATCAGAAAAGTTGACAATTAGATAAAAAATTTGCAAAACAAGATAATAAATTATAAGTTTATAAAAGCATAAAAGTGTAGAATAAACTGTGATAAAGGAGATACATTCCTTTGCATTTGTATCTTTTGAAATTATTTGCAACAATATTTAGCTCAATAAAATTTTATTTTATTTTATATTTTATTTTGCGAATAGATGCAATATGCCCATTTTGGGAAGTAATCTACAGAAAATAAGTTTCTATAAAAATATCTAAAAATTAATATCTCTACTAGTCTAATCTCTACTAATAAATATACAATAGTATGAAAATATTATGTTAATTAAAGCAGTAGTATTACATTTGTTAAAGAATAAGTAGAAAGTACTAAATCGAAGCTTGCTGTAGCAAATTAAAAGCAGAGTAGGACGTTTTTATAATCTGCATAAATGAAGAATACATATGTAATTTACAGAATATATATTTTTCGGATTGAATTAGCATTATGTTTTATATGTATTTAAATATTATTTGTTACGTATGTCAAATATATACTCACCCATGTGAAACTGCTAAGAATTAGCGTGCAAACTCCATAGAAAGAAAGTATCTTTCCTTTTTGGCTCATCATTATTACAAGCAACAAACTTTTACGTTGTTTTGTTGATATTGTCATCCAGTTGCTTGTATAAATAGCGGATGAGATATTTTTATTCTAAATAAAAAATATATTTCAGACATATATTTATTTGATATATATACATATGCATATACAAAAAATCTAGAATATCAAAAAGAAATTATATACAATATATGCAAAAAATACAAAATATGAAAACTAAGAAAAAAATCTAGTATTGATAACCTTCAAGTCAAGCTCATTGCCATACCAGCAAAATGTAAATATTTGGAACATCAATGATCCTAAATACATGTTAAAATAAAAGAATTCCAGGCTAACGACCTTTTTCTGAAATAACAGTGTGAATTGCAATATTATATTTACATTTTAAATTTCACTTTTATCCAATCAAATTTATTTTACAAATGTTAATGTTATTGATTTATGTTTTATATATTAATCTTTATATTTATGAAAAATATGTAAGAGAGAATTTTTTACTTTCGACATCTGATAGATGTTGGTACAAAGATTGATGAGGCTGAAGAAGAATAAAGCAGCAACATTCCACATAAATAATGATTGTATCTTGTACATAATGTTATAAACTAAAATATGATGTCTCACGCATTCTGCGATAGCGAAACTTTCAATGGCAATTGCATTTTTTTCATTATTATTTTGAAGAAATTGAAATATTTGTCTCAATCGATGGCACAACAGTTCAATTTGTCCGCAAGTATGAATAATGAAACCATACACAATTGAGTCCAAAGAGACATTTAATAATATTCTATAAATTAAACCTATGCTTTGATGAAGATAAGTCAATACGTAAGGAAGTAACGTTGTGGTAGAATACGGTATGTATGTCTTGAATGGTAAAGATCTTTTGTCTTGAATCAGTAGAGGCATTATGAGGAACAATAAACCCGTTATTTGACACATAAACATGTAGACACAGCTGATTTCTTTAGCTTTGTTCCCAGTACATCATATAACGAAATAGAATTTATAAAATAATTAAGAATAATAATAATTTAGAGTTATAAAATAATTAATTATATGCAAACGTATAGAGATTATAACTATTTATTTATAATTATTAAGTTTTTACTATTAGATGTTATAAAACTTATCTCCAGAAAGAGAGAGAAAGAGACATCATATAAATGATTAATTAAATTTTTAGTTCTATATCATATAAATAATTAATTAGATTTTTTATTCTATTTCATATAAATGATTAATTAGATTTTTGGCAAAAGCTTTGCACTTAGCTAAACGTTTATAATTTATATACTCATCTATAAATATATATTATATAAAGTTATATATTATTTCTTTTTAACACAAAAATGTAATATTTAAAATTTTGCGAATTTTAGAAAGAGTTTTATTATTAACTCTCTTATTAATTTTCTAAAAAACTTTTACTTAATTTAAACGTATACTTAATTCAATTAATGTTCTAGAGAATTACAATATAATATAAAAGTACCTTTGCGATTGTATTGTTTTAATATCGATTTTTCGGCAAAATCTTTCGGTTGACAAATTTTGGTACGAAAGCAATCTAATAAGGCACGCAATTCGCACTGTCGCACCGAAAAATTTAGATATTTTAGGCACAATGACATGAAAGTTAAAACAACAAATAAGCTCTCCGTTACAGATTCCACATCGTTTCTTATACGTATGAGCTCGATTATTTCAACTATCGTTAAGTGATATATTAAAATTGCAATGATGTATCTATCAATATTATGAATGTGAAAGGTAAAATAAATATGTATATCATGTGTTTATTTATATATGTATATATGCGTATATGTATTAAATAATATTATATATTAATATACAAAATATACAAAAATTTTCTTATCTCTCTTAATTGTGATGAATATTATATCTTTAAAGACAATTTCGATTTTAATATATCAATAAAATATTCTTAACAAAATTTTAATTCACTTTTGTTTAATATATATCTTATAATTACCTGTAGCAAAATATTGCAAAACGTATTATCAAGTTACTATCTTTATGTTCTTTCCATATTCCGCAGAAACGAAAAACAAAGAAATTTACCGGCAATAAATCCATATTTTTATCGTCGCATTTAACGTAATAGCAAATCTTTCCCCAACAATGATAAAATATAATATGTCGTCAGAATTCTGAGTCTCTGACTACAATGTTCTTGCATTAATAACGACGATGTATAGCTATAGCATTATGTTAGGGTGCATTATTTTTTAATATTGTCTGCAGGAATAAAACATCCACGTTTTTTCCATTATTGTTCTTATTGTAATGTACTCGATATTCTTGTTAGAGAGATAACTAACACAAGTCAGTAATAATATGTAAGTCTTCAGTATATCAGTAAATTAGTTTTTATTTTTAATACATTTTTTTATATAAACGTATTTTTATTAAACGTATTAGTGATAATGTTGCATGACGAGAAGAAAAGTATGTCGCAAAAATTAAAATTTTTAGTGTTTTGATGTATCTTTTTAAAGCGATAGATAGTGATGTGAAGCATCGCGCGCTGATAAATACAATAATAAAAAAGTAGAATGTAGGAATATAGAATAAACATAGAAACTTTATTATTTTCACAACGTTTTGTTAGATTACTTCTTTTCACAATAAATTTAATTACAACCGGTAAATATATATTTATGTGCGTATATATGTATATATATAAAATATTATATTAGCAAAATATATATTAAGAAAAGTATATAACACATTTCAAGCACACATATACATGTATACACACAAATTACATATAAAATTTAATATTCATGCAAAAAAATAGAGAGCAATACAAATTTATTTTAAATAAAAAATTTCTTTATACTCTATTGAGTGAAGTGCTAAGAGAGATGGACATATTGCTAAGAATATGGAGGTATTCCGGTAGATTGAATAGTAAGCTCCGTAATCTGGAATTAAACAACATGTGAAACAATGTTTTTTTTTTAGAAAAAAGTTCGTTAGCAAAAATTAACCTGAACTCTCGGTTTTAGTTTAAGAGCATAAATGATCGCATCCGCTACATCCTTTGGCATCAAACTTAAATTAAACTCATTCAAACTTGAATTAAACTCATTTATTATATCCGTTTTCAGATCACCGGGACTAATGCTCTGAAAAGAACAAATGATTAAGAATCATAGAAATAAAATTTATATTGATGAAAATACATTTAATATAATTATACACAGAATTATACATCTGGCATTATTCATTGTTTTTGATTTTATATATATTATTATAATATTCTATGAAATACTTATTTGTGTAATACTTATGTAATAATTATTTTTATATAAAAATTCTCTTTTGCCCTTATTTTCTTGTTGCAGCATAATTTTTCATTATATTTTATTATATTATTGATATCACACATAATAATTAAAAAACGTATGTGTTTTTATTATTACAATTTTATATTATATATACTTTTAATTACAGTGATATTTTTATATAACAGAAGAAAAGAGATAGAAACTTAAAATGTGAATTTATTTGATCGCAACTTACCGTGACTCGAATAGGAGGTTCAACGTCCACTACTTGACGTCGTATCAGATGGGTCAAAGTGATACTTGCATGCTGAGAAACGATAATCCCATTAAAAAGAAATGTATCTTTTTTATCCGATGTATCAGAATAAGGAGTTGGAAGAAAATGACCGTAAACACTATAAATATCAAAATTATTTATATTATTTAAATTGCTAATAATAAAAGTTAACAATAAGAAAAAATCATTGTATTTTTTTCAAGATTTTCCACATTTTTGTTTTACTATAGGAAACTAAAAATAAATGCTTGACTTATTTATATTAAAAGTAGATCCAAATTTATTCTCAAATTTTTCGTAATTAATAAATAAATTAAATAATAATACCTGTTGATATTGAAAATGTGCCCTTCGACTTTTCGCCTGCGCATAGATTTTATCGCTTCATTCATAAACTTATGATATATCGATAAATGAATACCTAAAATTAATAAGATTTTCAAATCAATATCTGGAAGTATAACTTAGAGAATATATATATATATATATATATATATATATATATATATATATTTGGTGTCCCAAAACTCATAATCAATCTTTCAAAGACAGATTCCTGGGATTATTTCATTATATATTATTGCACATTCTAAAATTCTATGAATATTATATGAATTATATGAATTATATATATATATATATATATATATATATATATATATATATTTGGTGTCCCAAAACTCATAATCAATCTTTCAAAGACAGATTCCTGGGATTATTTGATTATATATTATTGCATATTCTAAAATTCTATGAATATTATATGAATTATATGAATTATATATATATATATATATATATATATGTATGTATATGTATATATAATCAAAATCTTCTAATGTCAATAAAAGTCTTACAATTAATTCGCCATTGCGAATTGTACGTGATATGTGTAGAAGTGTGAGATTTTCTTTTTCAGGAATAACATCTTTCACGTAAGAAGTTATATTTTTGAGCAAACTTAATTATATTTCATGATCAAAATTAAATTTTCAAATGAGACCCAAAGTTTCCTCAGTACAAAAAGTAAAAATAATAAGTGCACAGAAATAGGCGCGTGGTTCTTCAAGTATATTATTAGTAATGTGCAGCGTTTTTTGATAGAGATTAATAACGAAGTCTAATATAAATAATAAATTTAGAAAAGTGCTCAATCTATACAAAATACTTAATTGTAATAATAAAAGCCTATTCGAATATCTAAATTAATAAATATAATGAATACGTTGATAAAAATATTTAATAAACAAATAGTCATGAAATGTTTCTACAATGTGCTACTTATGTGCTACTTATGTGCGTTTTTTTAACCACATTGAATTACATAAACAAATGTATAAAAAATATGTAAGATGAAAAGATGTATAAAGTGAAAAAACTATATTTTGTTACGATATTGCCAATATTGTTGTTCTTATATTTATCTTAACACGCATTTTGACCTACCGCAAATCGCTCTCAATTTAAACACATTAATCTATATGAAACGAAATGTCATCCTCAACGTTTTCTTAAATTGATTACTTATTACAAATTGTCCACACTGCATAAATGTATCAAATTTTATTCTGTTAAAATTTTGTAATCAAATTTGCAATATGTAATCTGTCTTATATCAGAAAAACATAAATAAAGTAATAAAGAAATTGGATAAATATCAAAATATAAATATCAAAATATAAAAAATATGAAGAAAACATTGATCTTGTATGTTGTAAGAGAATAAGTCAAACAAACAAAAAAGGCTTTAACTGACATATTACAATATACATATGTATAAAATCAGTATTTTGCTTATATTTCTTACATTTTGATATTTATCAAATTTTTGTATCAAATATGAATTTTATTTCAAATGTAAATAGAGATTTCACATAAATTTGAAATAAGATTTTAACAGAATAAAATTTAACAAAGATTTATGCAACCTGGACAACTTTTAACCAATCCAAGGAAACGTTGAGAATATAATTTCGTCTCATATTTAATTGAAAATAATTTGTGGTTGGTCAAAACACATGATAATATGTAAAGACTATAATATTGAATTCTCATATAGACAATATTATATAGTTTCCTTACATTACATAAATTTTTTAGCGGATTATGCTTTCATTTAGGAAATTTATTTTGTGGCTGAAGAAACACAAATAATGTAGAAATATTGCAAGATTTGCTTATTAATCATTCATCACATTTATTAATTTACATGCTCAAGTAGACTTTTATTATTGAGATTATCAATTATAATATATTGCTTATGTTAATGTTATGTAAATGTTATGCATAAATATATGTAATACATATATTAGTTCGCTGTTTGTCATAAATATATGTAATACATATATTAGTTCGCTGTGTGAAATTAATCAATTACATAACATTAAGATAAAATGTATAAAGGGAAATCTGATACAGCAAATCTCGGAAAATCTCTTCCATCCATGTTACACGCACGTGATTTATGAAAAGATTCTAATATATTATATTTTCATAGTTTGTTATAAAAAAATATTAATTACTGGTTTGTCATAAATAGATAATTTCCCTCTCTCTCTCTCTCTCTCTCTCTCTCTCTCTCTCTCTTCCGCTCCTTCTCTACCTCTCCTTTCTCTATTTTCTCTCTCTTTTCCCTCATCTCTCTTTGTAATATTCTATATAAGTAATGTCACAACAACGCACGAATACTTACAAAAAGTATCAATTTTATTGATCAGAATATTCACATCCTTCTTCAATGTTTCTTCGATATTATCCGTTATATTATATATAAGTTCTAATTTACTCGTAAGTATATTTTTATTCATCTTTTCGTATTCCGCTTTAATTTTGTCTCTGTCTCTCTTCGTATCTACAACGTAATACACGTGTATTCCATTTTTTAAAAGAGCGACTGTAATTGCTTGGCCAACATCGGATCCAGCACCAATAACCATTGCGGCTTTATTTGCCCAGCGATTCATAATTGCCTATCTGCAAGTACGATATATCTTACGATTGACATGTTACTAATAACTATCGAGCCGAAAATAGTTTCAAGTACGTAAGAAACGCAATTATCATCTACAGTCACAGTGATATTAAATTCAATCATAAATTTGCGAAAACGGCATTTCGATTAACATCAACAATGTTAATTCATAAATTTACCTATATATCTTTTATTCCCAACTATCAGCGAAACTAATTTATGAAATTTGCTGCAGAAAATGTAAATTCGAACGATCACTATCTTAAATACGTGACAGGTAAACTAATCACATTAAGGATCGACAAGAAACTGGCAAAGTCCAAACTGATATTGGAGCCTTTATACGAAACATGATAATGCAAAATTTCGGTTTCAGAGTTACCAATCTGAAAAATAAATTCTTAGTCTCTATGCCCAAATTCATAATCGTTTCTCAAATCTTAGATCTCTCCAATCTCAAATTTCAGTTTTCAGATTTCGAATCTCTAATCTAAAATTTCAATGCTAGTGACTAATCATCAAAAATTCGCTCTGTGGCAGACGGTCCTGATTACGAATATAATTTTAATATGATTCTTTCTGTATTTTGGTCAAAATAATTGATTTACGAATTGGTAGCTCCTGAGTCTTCATCGGGAGGTTTTCATCGTGCCTCCTATCGAGGCCTACCGTTAACGATACTTTAGTACGAACTAGGTGTAGCAAAAAGAGATTATAAGAGAATATTATGAAATTCTACTCGTAGAGAACAAAGCTAATTTATTTCTTCGTGTATAAAATGAAAATAGTAACCTCAGAAAGCACATCTCATTATAATATAAATATGTATGATAGATTTCTTATAGACTAATTATATGATAATATAATACAAAAATAATATAATAGACACTCATAATTTTTAAATTTTTGAATTTTCATATTTAATATAAAATAAAAATGTAAAATATAGGAATCTAAAACAAAACAATTTAAGACATTTTTTTTATAATGTTTTTAGTAAGATTATTATATTGTTTCTTCATACACAAGGGAGCAAATATTTATATAATTTATATTTATATTTATATTTTTATTAAATGCCAAATTAGTAAGCAATATTTATTAACCAGTTCACCAGTTCACTGGTAATGGCCCATATATGTCCGCTATGAATAACTTTGCCAATTGTCAACGGATTTGCATGAAACTTGATACACCCACATTTTTCGGGTCGCTGATGACAAATTTTGGGATCGAAATTTTAAAATGTAAAATGGCGGATTTAGTATGGTAAATTAATTTTGTTATTGTATTTGTTATTATATTGTTATCTATTGTTATTATATTTGTTATTCCATTAGAGAAGATTCAAATTCGATGTTCAAGTTTGAACGAAGTCTTGAACTAATTCGTTATCTACGACCAAAAGACGAACCGAGTGTGATATATTTCCATAATGGAATATCAAAGTTAATCACTAGAAATCGCCATATTAGATGACAGTTTAAATTTTGCAATTTTGTCTATAGATTCATTATAAGAGATTCGAAAAACGCGAACATATCAAATTTGATCTTTTCCATAATGAAATAAAATTAGTCTGTCATATTGGATTCGCCATTTTAAATTTTGAAATTTCGACTTTTGATTCGTCACTAGCGACGCAAAAAACCCCTTATAGATAAACTTTCATGTAAACTACGAATTTATTTGCTCTCACTAGTTTTGGCACAAAACGTTGATTTTGGGTGTATTAGTGAACTGGTTAAAAGATTTCCTCTTACAATATTTTATAAATATGAAAACTGTCAATATAAGATAAAGATATAAAATAAGGATTTGTAAAAATTAAAAGTTTATCGTGGGATATATTTTTTTGATTACTAAAATCTATACGTTTGAATGGTCTTATTAAAAAATAGATATATTAATAGTAATTAGCACATTTTTATAGCTATAGAAAAATTTTTTTACAATAGGCGAATGATAGTTCATAGATAATAACATCGATTTAACAAAAAATATATAAAAAGATGTACATGGATGTTTTAATTTTACAAGCATTCTTACATTAACTCATTACGATTAATATATTTGCTACCATGACATTCTTAAATCAAAACTATGTATTAAGGAAGAGAAACATGGATTTATATAAAATATTATTTTATTTAATATAGTAATAAAATATATAAGTTCCATATAATCAATTCCATGTATCACAAATTAAGATATAATAATTAAGATATAATAATTAAGATATAATAATTTAAAAAGACTAATCTAATATATATATATATATATATATATATATATGTATATATATAAATGCTTATATATATAATGCAATAGATAATAATTTTTATCATTCTTTTTCTCCTTCTGTCTATGTGAATATTCTTCAAATAGTGGTTACTACATTAAAAAAGCCATGTTAAAAAATATATTATTCTTTTATAAAAATACCATATTATATATTTTCTATTTATAAAAAGTTAATAAGAACAATCTTTCTAAAGTTCATATTAAAAATAATAAAATATAATTCATTTTATAACTCTAATATTTGTACTGTCCCTGATATCAACTAGAGATTTTTTCTCCTTTTCGTCATAGATTCGTTATAGCATCTTTAATATCTACTAAAATTATATAAATTAAAATTTACTGTTATACTTTTTTCATAAATATGAATAATTCTAATTGTTCAAACATTTAAAATAAAGTTTGATAGATTGCATACAAGTAGATATTCTTAAGATGTTAATACGCACATCGTATGTGTATGTATGTGCATATTAAAGCTGTATAATTTTATCGGAAAAAATTGTATAATATTGCATATATCCTCTCTTGTATAAAATAATATCTACTCGCAAAAAATCACACCTTCATTTATTTACATATATATATTATTACACGAAATATTATTGATTTATATTAATTAATTCTATAAACAGTTTTTTTATTCAAAACTCTCTCTCTCTCTCTCTCTCTCTGTCTCTCTCTCTCTCTATCTCTCTTTCTCTCTCTCTCTCTCTCTCTTTATTTAGGACTAATAATCATTTTTTAATTTTAATCTTAAAATTTTTCCAGCAGCGTTCTTCGGAATCTCGTCAAGAAATACAACTCCGCCTAAGAAAAGAAAAATATATAGTCCCCCAGCCTTTATGTTAAAGATTTTAATTATCTTATTCTTTTCCATATCTGTGTAAATTTTAATTATGTATTAGATTTTGAAACTTATCATATTATGTAAAAATTAGAGACTTTTCTTGGTATTTGTGAGTAAATCTTTTGAGTAAATCTATTTTTTGAGTAAATCTTTAGATAATAATTATTTTAAATAACTATTTTAAAAATCATAATACTTTACTCAATTTAGTAATTAAATGGTATAAAATAGTTAAAAATTGCACATATATATTATAGTTGCCGGAAATTGAGTTATACCTTTGAGTTGCTTGTAGTGGGAGACCTTTTCTTTCATAAAGTTTTTAATATCATCTTCGGTAAGTTTCTTATCTTTGCTCATCACTATAAATGCTTTCGGTACTTCGCCATATTTTGCGTGCGGAATCCCAATTACTGCTGCGTCGTCTACATCTGGATGTGCTCGTAACAATGCTTCCAATTCCGCTGGCGGTACCTTTAGTTGGGCAAAAATAACGTTTTAAATTGGACATGAAAGATAAACACTTGAAATGCTGTGAAATAAGATATTGTCAAACTACAGAACTTTGGACTCATTGTGTAAGTCTAAAGTATATTATGTGTGTATATATATTATATATATATCTTATGAGAACAAACTCTTACCTGGAATCCTTTGACTTTAATAAGCTCTTTCATTCTGCCAGTAATAAAAAAATCATAATCTTCATCGAAATAAGCAATATCGCCTGTTTTCAACCATTTATCTTCGGTTAATACTTCTTTCGTTGAGGCTTCATCATTCAAATATCCTTTCATAATGTGAGGTCCCTTAATCCATAATTCACCGTTTTCACCAGGAGTGACGATATCTTGCTGAGTCTCTATATTTACTAAGCGTGCTAAGCAACCGTCTAAATTTTTTCCGATGCTGGAAAATTTCTTTCCGTCTTCAACGAATGCTACTGATGAACATTCTGTCAACCCGTAACCTTGAAAAATTATCACATCTTTTCTAATTGTAAGTGGAAGCTTAGAATATTATGACTGATAAGTGATTTCAATTATAAATATGGCAGTGCAAACAATGTAATCTCACTGAAAAGAATCAATTACTGATAATGACGTTTCAGTGAAACCGCCACACTCAATGAAACATAGAACGCAAAGCAACAACATGTAAGTATGTTTACTAAAATCAGTGAAACATTTATTGATCTTTAGTAAAATCTTGTCACTTTGTTTTAATCAATAGTATTTTTACTAACTTAATTTAACAGAGAGAAGAATTTCAATAAGATAGTCATTCGAGGTAGGTATTTTATGATATTCTATTGATTTCTTTTGTTTTTTCTTTCATATTTGAGTTATTAGAACGTATTTATAATCAAATAAAAATCTTCATAATAATATAAAATAAATAAAATAATATAAAATTTAGAGTTAAATATAGTTTTCAATAAATGCAAGATTCATTATAATTAATTTAATTACAATTAAAGATTCGATATAGAATATCATGTATGTATAAATAAAATTGCAAAAAACGTTTTACAAATTTGACATCAATGATACGTTATTGAGTTGCAAATATTAAGCAAGTTCTTAGTAATTTTGTTAGATAAAAATACAAAAACAGTTTTGTTAAATAAAAATTGTTATGCTGGGATTTATATGTAAAAATCATTTAAAGAAAGTTAATTAAATAAATTCTATTAATTAATTATATTTTTTTCGATATTTTTTGCTAAATTAAAACAATTAAATTTCTCAAAAATTTCGCGAATTGAAATATTACATATTAAAACACAATAAGAATTAATTGAAGCAGCATTAAAATTTAATACGACGTCTTGATAAATTTGTTGAATTTTGTTAAAAATTAAACTTGTACATCTTTCATCTAACCTTTATTCTAACAGCTAACATAAATATATAACTTGCTTCTTTTCTTTTCTTGATTTCTTTTGTTTCTATTCTCGTTGAAAAAGATATATATATATATATATATATATATATATATATATATATTCTTTTGTTTATATATATATATATATATATATATATATATAGAAACAAAAGAAATCAAGAAAAGAAAGAAGCAAGTTATGACTAGGTATATATATATATATATATATATATATATATATATATATATATATGTATTTTTTTTTTTTCATTGAAACTTCTAATTTAGATTCGTGAAATTCAATAAACGTTTTGTAAATGAGTCGAAAATTTCTTATTTTTACTATTTAATTGCATAAATACCTTGACGAAACTTTATTATATTAGGGTCAATATTGAATTTGTTGAATAATTTGTCAACGTCTGATTTGGCGAGCGGCGCAGCGCCACTCACTATAGTGTGAATGTATTCAAGATGTTGCATTTTCACAAGAGAAGAAGATGACAAAAATAATACAATTGGTGGTACGCAATATAAAAAAGTTGCCTAAAAAGGGATTAATCGTGTTATTATGAATTTGGAAAATTTAATTCCTTAATGGGTTTTTTAAAAAGAATTTGAGAAATTATATATACTATATATTTTATGATGGTTTAAAATAAAGTTATAGAAATTTGTTTTTTATTTTTGATTATATACATTCTTAAATCTAACATTTAATCTAGCATTCTGTTAATTGAAATTTTAAATAATTTGTGGAAATATATTACTGAATAAATTTATATGCATATAATTATATTACCGATAATTCACCTTGCTTTTCTGCAAGACATCGAGGAATGTCTCCGGTACGAATTTTGGAATAAAGACCATTTTTGCGCCGAAAGCAAGACGCGAAAGTACTACACCATTCAAACCGTAAATGTGAAAAAATGGCAATATTGTGGGAATTACTTCTTGATGTGTACCTACAAAAAACAAATAAAAATAAATTGAAAAATAATAAAAAAGAATGTTGTATGATAAATAATCAATAGTAGGGCAGGAGCATTTCAAAAATAGTATTTTATAAATAATTATAATATATAATTTTTTAATTTGTTACTCGGATAACTTAATAAAAACAAAAATTAAATTAAATAAGAACACATATAACATTAAAAATTAATGGCTTATTAAATAATATCAAGATACTTGTAGTAGGAATATATGAGTCGTCTAAACAGGATTGACACATCATGATATTAGACACCAGATTGCGATGTGTCAACATAACACCTTTTGGTAATCCAGTCGTACCGCTTGAGAAGGGTACAGTTGCTATATCATCAAAAATTCTACTCGTACTTATAGGTGGTAAGGATTTACCTCGCTTTATGAGATCCTGAAAGATTTTGAGCAAAAGATTTTTCCTTATTTAAAAAATATTACCATTCCAAGTTAATAATATTTAAATATTACCAATATATATATGAATATAAATTTATTTTAATACTGACATCAAAAGGTATCGAACCTTCTGGTATAGAACCAGTTTTATCGTCAATCACAATAAAAGGTGTTTCAGGTGAAAGACAAGCTCTTGTTGCAGCTAACGTTGTGGATGCAACTGAAGCTGACGTGATAATTGCTTTTGCATTAGCTCTTAACAGCTGCTTTGACATCTCGTCTGAAAATTTTCATTACGTCTGCCTATAGCGTAAGGACATACTTAAGCGTAAACTAATTTGTTCTGTTTTTTGGCTTCCGTTTTATACTAAATTGCATGCATATATATATGAATTTTAAATCGGAATATTTAAAATAATATCATAAAGCAACTTACCAACTGTATAATACGGATTCATTGGAGTAACAATAAAACCACCTGACAAACTTCCGAGGAAACCTAACACTGTGTCCGGAAAATTAGGTGCCACTAATGCTAGTACATCTCCCTCTTTGAGACCTATATTTCGTAAACTTCTGCCAATATAATTTGTTGCATCTTTGGCTTGTGCGAACGTATACTTCTTGCCACTTATGCCACATTCCTGCACAAAATATATTATAAAAAATCGATTAATATCATATTAATTCTTTACATATTACGTTTGCGGTTTATAAATAATTTCGACAGTTTGATTGCGCTTACATTTGATACTTTCCGTTTTTGTAAACATTTTTTCTTCATTTTTTATTTTCCCACAATTAATTTCGTTAAATAACTTATTTAATAATCTGCTTGAAAGAGATGACGCGATTGATTAGAATCAACCCACGTAAATAAATATCTTATCTATTATATGAAATAATAATGTATTAAATTATCAGAATTACCAAAGCAACATGGTCAGGATAATTTTCAATGTTGTTCCAAATAAATTCGTGAACTAAGGTTTCCGGATAAGAAATATCATTAGATAGAAAAAATTTCTCTCCATTTGAACCTTTCACAATTTTGGTTTGCAATGACGCTGTACATTTTAGTGTGGAATTAAACGCCCTTATGCTAGCATCTAGTACTCGGTTCAGCCTTTGGATACCACGGAATACATGAGTGGCCATACTTGGACAATGACTCTACTGATTTAATTGTATCAACAGACACAATAGACGATTCAAAATCTGCAAACGCGCGATAAATAATTGTTATATAATATAAATATATATGTATTATATAAATGTTGTATAATATAAATATATATTCTTGAAAATCATAAAATAAAGACAACAATTACATTAACAATATGCAATCCTCTAATAAAGATTGTAATGTTGTGCATAATTTTTAAAAAAGAAATAATTTTAATATTTATAAGATTTTTTTTTAACATTTTGAATTAAATATTTTTATAGTATAAGACAAAAATAATTGATATTATATTATATTACTTTTTTTGTAACTTATTGCTATAAATATATGCAAAATTGAAATAAGATAATTTTTATAGATAATTTTTACTACATAAGAAAATATTAAAACTAAATATAATAGATATGAAATAATGTTGTTTTTAAAACATTTAAATATTTACAAATAGAACATAATTTATCTATATTCAAATGATTGACTTGCGTCACAAATCTGACTCATTGCTGTCTGTTATCGTGTAATTAATATGTCTTGAGAAATATTTTAATAATTCTGCAATTTTTTAACCCACGATATTAAATCATGGTATTTTTTTCTTGCATCTTGATCATTTTAATAAATTTTTACATATTCATAAAGGCAAATATTGAAACCTGTTTTTTACATATATGTAAAAAGAATAAGTTGAATGACTTTATTCATCAAAATAAATTAATATAATGCAATGATTGATTATATTGTTATGTTGATTATATAATTATAAAAAATTACTAATATAAAAAATATATATATTATTATATAATTATAAAAAATTCAATAAATTTTTTCTGCCTTATTACGCGCAATAAATAAAAGAAAAAAACTGAATTTTTTGTTTTTTAATATAAGAAAAATGTGTAGAGAAACTACAAGGACTCCTAAATATCACGAAATAAATCTTTTTTTTTTTCAAATCCAATCTCTTCGAGAGAAGTTCTTGTACGTTCTCTATACGTAGGTATGGTAAAAATTCTTGTACTTTTTCTACACGTAGTAAAGTTATATTAGAAATAGTAATAGCATGATCTAATTATTTAATAATTCAATAATTATTCCGAAATATTTGTCGATATTTTTTTCAATTCTATTCGCAATATTTTTACTATTTGAATATCAATTCACTATTCATCCGAATACCGAATATTTTTAAATGCCCAAATTAAAGAAAATAGTAAAATTATAAAGTTACACCGAATAGTATATTCGGCACTTAACCGCATATCGAATATTAGATCATGCTATTAATATTTATTTTTTCTTTCAATTTGGACATTTAAAAATATTCGATATTCGGGCGAATACGAAATAGCGAAAATAGATAAAATATGCCGAAAATATATAGAATACCGAAATATTCGGTTATATATTCGTTGCAACTCCAGTAGGTACGTTTTGTTTTTTAACACTTTCGCGTTGAAACAAAGAATTCAGTTTAGTCTATCTCAGCAAAAAAAAGTCAGATCATAGCAATCGAATATGCATTGGAAAGGATAAGAATAGCACTTTAATAAGACATCCATTTGGATGCTAAAAAAATTGTTAGAAATTTTATAGATCATTAAAAATACTTCATTTTTTGCATTTTTTAAGTTAGACTGTCTCAAAAACTTGACGTGACGACAATTTCCGGTCCAGCTTTGTATCAAAATCTATCAGAAATAATTTCCTTTACTTTAAGGCCAAAAAAAGTTGTATTTTTCTCGACCAGTATAATTATATATTAATAGATAGAACAAAAAACTGATTCGTGAATTAAACTAAAATTTATAATTTTTAAAATAATAATATTAAAAATATTTATAAATATAAAAAATATTTTTTTTCTTTGCAATATATATATATATATATACACATATATCATTGCACAAGAATTTTTTGTCCTTTGTTTTTTAAAAAGGAAATCTAGAATATTTAAATTTATTTGTTTGTACAGATTCTGATATATTAAAGTGTCAAAATAGAATTTTACTGCAATTGTTAATCTTTTAAATTATTAGTTTTCTAAAAAATGGTATATAAGCGAATTAATGAAACATAATTTATATATATAGAATAATGACTAATGACTAATGAATAAATTATAGAATAATGAAACAGAATTATATATAAAGACAAAAGAATTGATTATATTATTTATTCATTGCTCTCTAGATTGTTTTAGAGAAAATAATATATAATAATATATAGTAAATTTGACAATTATTTCTAAGGCATGTAATTATCAAAATATTTTTAAATACAGTGACAAAAGCAATATACGGTCCAGATGATAACAATACGCAATAAAAAATAAAAGGCTAAAAGACTGTGGCGCAAGATGTTAGAGCATAAAAATAAAAGTAATAATAAAAGACTCTAAGTAAGAGACATAATATATTAATAATTAGTTAGATATAAAAAATACATACGTACGTTTCGATCTTTTCAAGATTCTTTCAATGTTCAAGAAATCGTTAGAAAATAAACAAAATTAAATTTTTAATAATAAATAGAACGCGATTAAACAAGGACAAACGCGATGGGAAACAAATAGACATTGTACAATAATAACGGTTGCAAAATTTAAAAACGCTAACAATAGATGTGACGAAAGCGCGTAGACAGTTAGCGAATTACAAAACTAATAATGTCTGACCGTAAGCTAGATTTTCCGAAAGAAGACCAACGCTCATTTCTCCATAACAAAAAGACGCAATGAAACCGCATACGTGAAGAATATTTTTTCACAAATTTGTGTTGTGCGACAATCCCCCGATAAAAAAAGTCTCAAAAATTTTTTCTCCAAATAAGTCATGAAATCGTAAAAATAAAATTGAGCTTGGTCAAAAGATTCTTAAAAAGGTCCAGAAATCCCTCTAGATGGAAGATCCATATTTTCTATTTTCTACTTCATATTTTTTGACTTCTTGAATTAAAAAGGATCTTGAAAAGATCGAAACATACATATGTATTTTTTATATCTATAACTGATTATTAATATATTATGTCTTTTACTTAGAGTCTTTTATTGTTACTTTTATTTTTTACGTTCTAACATCTTGCGCCACGATCTTTTAGCTTTTCATTTTTTAAAGTATTTTTAATTTGCAATAGTTAATGTATTTGTATTCGAATGTTTTAAGATAAAGACTTTTTTTATGAAATATAATAATTTTATAAAAAGAATATGAAACGTTAAAATCGCGTTTAAAACAAATAAAATATTCAATAAAATCGTTAATTATTATTCATATGTTGTAGTACAATGATTTTCTACAATAAAACCGGTATGTTTTTCGAATTTATCGTATTCCGACATATATGACCGTTTTAAAATCAAGTTAATATTGGTATTAAACGATATAGGTATCGATGTCAAGGACATTATCGCGAGGCCGAGTATGACTTAGAAGTATAAAGCAGAACAATTAAAGTGAATAGCGCGCAGAAGATGGGAATTCTTTCAATGTGATCAGCAATACAGAAAAGTTAAAAGCTCAAAGTATAAAGTTCAGGGAATATTTATTTGTGTTCATTATTGCTTTATCATTGCTCTAGATGATCTGTATGTTATTGACTGATATAAGCAGATAAATCCTTTTAATATCATAAAATAATTACATAATGAATAAATACAAATAATGTTTAGAAGAAAAATTTACTTATATTTTTTCATAACTAGTACAATGTGATTTTAATAATGAATCTTGTAAAATATAGAAAAATTTTGAAGATAAGTGCAAATAATCTTTTAAACAACACACACACATGTATAAACACATACGTGGTATACATATCTGTATATTTATAGAAGTTTCTTAACTAAATCAAAGTAATGCTGAACTTTTTGTTTATTATCTTTATTTATTTTTTGATAAATAATAAAATTATAGAAAATTATAGAAAATTATGAATATCTCTATCTGTATATATAAATATTTTTGAATTGACTAAAATATTTTGTATTAAGATAATTCTATTATCTTTTTAAATGGTGACAAATTTGATTATATTATAATTAAATATAATAAAAATTTGTTCTTTATAATGATAAGATTATTAAACAATTAATTTGAAAAGTTTTGCGAAACAATTGCCCAATATCAAATCAACAAACAATTGTTTTAGGAAACGCGTGTTTTGATTTTAAGTTTTAAGATTTTAAGTTTAAATAGAAAAATTTTTATTTCTAAAACATAATTCTATATTTTCATTCTATATTTTTATTTTCATTTTGTTAAAACTATAAACTCGCGTTATCTTTATGAATTTTCTACATTTGCTTGACAACTATGTAAACGATAAAAAATAATTAATAACAAAATTATTATATAATTATTGTATTTATTTTTAGTGCGAGATATTAACGCGTCTCTTTTATTTATATCTAATATATATCTAATATAGATTATGTAAAATAAATGCATATGTAACCATCAGGAAATTAATTCTTTTGCTCATAAACAGTTATGCAACAATAATTCAATAGAGTTGTTCTTATGTCTTTTTTCGAAAGGCATTATCTCATATCGCACTATAATTTATTGTACACATTCCATAAAACAATTGTAATTACATTCTTTCTTACTTACTACTTTATTTAACGATATATAACGATATGCGTTGCAGAATGCAGAAATGTAGCGTTTATTTTTAGCGATGTCAAGACACTATTTCCGTAATGCACTAACACGCAACAGTTGATAAAAATGCAATGTTGTAGGATTCATCAAAGTGTTGCAACGCGAGATTTGCACTATCCAAGATGCAAAATTTCGATGTAAAAATACAATTTTTCCGATGCGAGAAAACTCACGAACGTTTCGCCTCCGTGGCCGATGTGGTACTGATGCCTGTGCGTGACCGTTTTCACTGGTGAACTGAAGAGTTCCATAACAAACTGTAACCGATGGAAGTATCGTTTGAATCCCCACCATTGTGACATGTTATGTTGCGAGAGCACATAGGAATGCAAGTAAGGAACAAAACAGGTTTGAGAGAACGTCGATCAAGAACAGCTGTTTTGTTTTGTCACGAATTTAATATTATTAATATTAACATTAATATTAAGTTAAGAATTCTTTTCACTATCTTTTATTTTTATATTTCAAGGTTCTTTATATTATATTTGACTCTCTTTTTTATAACTTTTAATCTTAGCTTTCTAATTGATATCACGAGGAATGACATCATTCAATTGATAAAGAAATTTTCCAAGTAAAGAAAAATATCTTATAAAAAAATATCCGATGTGATGAAAATACCTTGAAAAATACAATAAGGAAAATATAATAAGGAAAAAAGATTTATTCTTTTTAATTCTTAGGAAAATTTTTTTCCTAAGAATTTTCTAAAACAGTTTTGAGAAAAAAATTGTATTGCAAGAAATATTATAGATATAAATAAAGTATTCTAAAATACAAGAATAAAACTTTATATATAAACATGCATTTTATACATTTGCTACATATGCAGAAAAAATTAGTGACAATTATTGAATTTTAAAGGAGATATAATAAAGAAAGATTATATTTTGTTTTCAAACTTAATTTTAAATATTTTAAATATTAATTTAATAGAAATTAAACAGATATATAAACAGATATAAGAAAATATTTATATTAAACTATGAGAATTACGTAAGATTTTCTTATCAGATCTTGTTAAATTTTGATTAATAGAATGTATAAATCTTTACATACATATATCTCAATATGTAAGTTATATGTGAAATTTCAATGTGATTACAATACGACATACTTCCTTGCATATCTTCTAGTATTATGATGATTTATTGCGATAAACTTCATTTTTTAAAATGTTCTTACAAAAAAAGTTAAGAAGTATAAGACTTGGTGATCAAGTCGACCAATAAATTTTTTGTAGTAAAAAAAATACAATAAATACAGTTTCTTTCATTAAATGTGATTTTTGTGTTTTGAAGTCGTTTCAACATACAATATTTTGTTGTAATATGGTGGTTGAAGTTATTCTTTTATAAACTATATTATTGTGCGTTAATAAAAATATTTTTCTAATGTTACATTTATAAAAATATATTTTAGAATAATATATTTCTATCACAATGCTTATGTATTATGTATTAATTAATTCATTAATTAGTGTATATAGATTTGCATAACAAAATAAGATATTAAATATACATATATATTTTTCTAATATGAGTGAATGTATTATATTTTATTATTCAAATTTTCTACTGTTTAATATTAGACTGATTTTCGAATAGTTGTTCTTGAAGACACAAGATATTGCATTCTCTTGCCATCTAGCGTTGCACTTGGAACAGTGCATTAATGCTTATCATTGTTGACGTGATTCTATTTTTATCTTATTAACACAAAATAGTTGATACACTCTCACATGCGCGTATTACGATAACAATTTAAAAGCTCTCAGATATTTTATATATAAATTATACTCTATTCATTGCTTTTTTATTTTAATTATATCCTATGCGTAATTTTTTCTGGACTTTAATCGTTTCTTTTCTTTGATTGTTTCTATCAATTTCTTTAGTCTCTATAATATATTACAATAGGTGTTATTTATTTAACGACACAAGCCGACACTTATCTTTGTTATTCATTGATGTCGAAAAAAGACAGAATGATGCTTGTGTCGACTTGTGTCGCTAAATGAAAAACATGCATTGTACGCTATAATAGAGCTTATCTTTTTATTTGACTTTTCTTTTATCGAGACTATTTTTCTTCTCTCACTCGTTTATAAAGAAGCACTAATTTGCGCACTTTCTACCTGATTCTTGTATTGGTTTGCTGATTTTGAATTAAAATCTCTTTCTTGATAAGAAAATAAGTTTGGAATGATTTATTTTTTTTACTTGATAAAATTTTGCAGAAAATCAATAATAAGATTAAGATAAGATCTATGATAAGATTATTATTTCTTTTCTTTTTAATCTAATATTTTTCCTCCTTTTTTAAAATTATGTTTCTTTACTCATACACACTACAGATGTATATTTCGTTAACTATTTTAATTTTGATTTGTTGTAATTTCTATTTGTCATTTTGAAAATATTTCTCAAACATTTTAAACGGTTCATTATTGAAAAAAATAAAAATAAAAATGTACACATTTTGTCACATTTGAAATATCGACAATAATTTATGACTTATTATAAGAATATATAATTTTGCTTCTTAAATTTTTAATCATTCATTCGCTTAAATAAAATTTAAACGAAATTTGTTTTTAATTTGTAATAAAGTGCATCATTATCTGAAACAATCACTTCACAGATTTTACTATATAGAATAATACTAAATTCTTTATAAAATCGCTAATCTTATGATTTTTATACATTTTACCTAATTTAAACACTAATGCGCCGACGCATCTTCATTGACGCCGACGCCGATGACGCTTGCCGAGACAGGATCGTCTCACAAAAAATGCCATTCCATATTGAAAAAACAATTAAAATATAATATAAAATTTATTTCTAGAGAGAGAAAAAAAGATTAACAATAAAAGGATATATTATAATTATATATTATATTTTTTTAAATTACAAAATTATAAACTTTATAATAACAAAATAAATTTAAAAAAGAATTTAAAAAATATATACATTTATACTTTATTATGAATATAATGCTATTCTTTTCCATTTTAATCTAATTGTAACAGTCGCGCTTAAATGGTATTTAAGTTAAAGAAAAATAGTATCATAAAATTACTACACAAAATTGTTAAAATGCCACGCAAATTATTTATCTTTAAAACATTTTAATAGATATGGTGTGTATGTATGCATATTGTATTTACACATATTATGTAAAATTATTTCATATAATTATTCAAAAGATATTTATAATATTTTAATTTTTTCATAAAAAGTGCTGATATGCAGACGCATCAGATTAAGCTTTATCTTTATATCTGCTTATGTATTTATCCCCCTAAGGCAACAAACACCAGCACTGCGACATCCCTGCATACGCTTGAAACATGCGCCTAAGGGTGACCGCCATGTCGACGTGTACCCTGCAGTGCTCTCCCGTTGCAACCCACATACACCCTCGGCTGGCGACTATTCGCACGAAGAAACAATCTCTTTCAGGAAACGGACGCTGAACAGAAAGTCTCGAAGCAGAAATCTGGATCATACTGGATCACTCTTGCACGTAGCATTTGGGATATGAATGAAGACCCAACCCTTTCACCTCGAGGTAAATAACATTCGCTTATATATCTAACAGTGCTCATTCTATGTGTCGAGGTATATATCGAACGAATCTGAAATCGTTTCACAAAAGAATGAAGGTCATAGCTTTCGTATATGATAGAGTAACATACGTCTTCTTGTGTCATGACTAGACATAGTTTAACAAATATTAATGTGCATGAGCGAGTGGTGACGTTTTTATCGATTGCATTATTTATGCATGTGTGCTCGAGAAAAAACACTCTTCGATTCTATATCTTTAGGGAGTGTGTAACGATTCCTCGTACGTTCTTTAATGTTTAGCATTTAATAGTCGATCATATAACATATGACTTTAATTAAAATAGCATTAATATTATATATTAAAATATGCATGTATGTAAGCAAATTTACTATTATGTAAAAAAGATTATTAATGGATAATGTATCTTTTAAAAAAATTATACGCATATAAATGTAAAAACTCGTCAACTCAACTATTTATTATTCTATGATAGATAATCGAACATTTGCAAATCTTTAGCAAAAAAAGATATTTTCTGATTATTTATATAACATCGAGAAGAAACATATTTATGATTAAATATATATTGTTAGGTTCTAGCAGTGCTACTTCTATCTGTGATTCCATGGCCTGGTCCCAGCGTCTTTAAAATATCATGCCCCCGCGATCGAGCGTCCGTAGTAAGGAGGATAGTTCACAAAGTAAGAAAGAATCTATTGATTTATTAAAATTGCCTAGTGAATATTATATATATTTTATAATATTATTAATTAAGATATTTCAAATAATTTGATGCAAAAATTATGGTTTCATTTGCAAAATTAAATATAATATTATCCTCCATATCGATATCGGTCTTTCTTTCTATAAAACTTTCTAAAAAAACTTTCTTTAAAACTTTCTAAAAAAACTTTCTAAAAAAACTTTCTATAAAACTTTCTAAAAAACAATTATGTCAACGATAATTTTATAAAAATAACGAGGCGAGATTCTGGCACAACGTTCTGAGCTTCGTCGAGATTTCAGAGATGGATGCCAATATTGAAGAAGTATCAGGTAGAATTGCCATTGGAATGTCCATTTCACGAGAGTCGAGATATCTTTCGACCGCAACAAAAGGCAAAGCATCAGCACAGACCCTCGCAATGGACCTGCGGCCTTTGCGGCAAATCTTTCTATGCCGAAAAACACTTGGATGTCCATTTCGATAACAGACATAAAAGCAACGTTAATACGGTAAGCATTACAAAAATATATAAAAATCATTATACATAATTTTTTTAATGCTTACCGTTAATACGGTAAGCATTAAAAAATATATAAAAATTATAAAAATATATAAAAACCATTATCAAATAAATAAACAATGACTTAATGTTTAGAAAAAAATACAGTATGCAATTATATAAATTTTTTGGTAAACTTTTAAATTCTTTTTTTAAATTAAAAATAATTGCATAATTTTTGTAGACTCTTTATCTTGACAAATTAAATTTTTCAATTATTAACGAGCTAAAAATTTCGATAAAAATTCAGATTATTTCAGAAATATGTTGAAATCTAAAGCGACCATGTATGCAGGATTAAATATGTTTTTTTCAGGCGGAAGATGCGGTATGCCTGGCGGACTATTGCGATATCATGCGCTGCGATGTGCTGGGCAACCGCGACTTCGAGAATTTGGTGGACGACGATGGCAGCCACTTGAATACCGATATCCAAGTGTGGCGCGAAAATACCGAACAACAGCAAAAACAGCGTAGCGTTTCCATCATGCCATGCGAATCGCGTAGCCTTGCCAGGATGTATCCTGCGGGCAAGTCCTGCACCATCGCTGGCGGCGGCGCGGTGACGAATCTGCAACGTTACTGTCATCGTGATGACGGTGGCGATATGCACAATCACAGAGTAGCGAGATCGTCCTACCATAACGAGATCGTTGACTCGGATAATAAGAACAACGGTTGCGACGAAGAGGAAGACGAGGACGAGGACGACGAAGAGGATGCGGAGGATGAGGAAAATTTGGTGGAGGCGTCACTACCTGCCGTTGAGAAGAAGCAGAAACGACGAGGACTGCATCTGAGAAAAGTCAAATCCCATTGCAAGCCGGAAGAACTGCAAAAATTGAAGACCCAATGTGAAGTGAGCATTATATGTTATTTTATTAAAAATATCTGTATAATATTTTTTTTTTTTAACAATAGTCCGCTGATAAAAAGTTCTCTTTTAATTGTTGATTTTCTTATTTTGATATTCATATATAATTACTAATAAAATTTTTAATTGAATATTTTTAATTGAATTTTCTTCGCCCCGATATTTTTCTCGTCTACGTCTCTTCAGGGGGGTAAAGAGGGTTTTATAGAATTTCTCAAAAATGAGAATTTATATCTTGGTTAAATGCACCAAGTAAAATATATGCATATGCCGTGTTTTTCGTTTAAAAATTTCGCGTACAATTAAAAAGAATTTTTCAGGCATTTACCATCCGCTGTGGCTCGTAGACGCTAGTTTTCTTATCATGTTATTGAATAGTTATTAGTTATAATTAAGTCGATATTGAAATCTATGATTCAGGAAATAATATGCAACCTTTGATCACGATTAATGATGCGAGACAAACAAGTGTCCGAACAAGCTTGCAAACACTCCTATCTATGAATATTAATAATATGCAATGATTTATGACGTGATTTTCAACAGATACTCGTGCGTGATTGCATTGCCGGGTTGCTTGCCAATCTTTCTGTGCGGGATTTCCAAGAGATCGAAGGTACGCAATCGATTGTACACACAAAGATGACTGATGTGGTTATAATTTTATCAATTGCAATTTGTGTCAATAGGAGAGCTAAATCGAGCGATTTGCTGGTATCTCAGTTGTGACAGATACTGGGAGGACACGAAGAGGCCGCAACGTCATACACCCTGGTATCTGCTGACCATTTTTATGTTGATCCTGTTCTCGTCCATCTACGCGTGTTACTACATCATTTGGGTCTGCTTCAAGTACGTCGTGCCGAAAAAAAAATTCCTTTCGCCAGAAACTCCGACTAGATCGTGTAGAAAAATCACCTTGCATCATTAAGAAAAATTGTGACATGACTTTTTAGTTAGCGTAAACTTATACGGAAGATAAGGAATACATGGTTTATATATTCAATAAAAAAGTTCGGCTATAAATAGTTCTAATATCGTACTTAATAAATCATATATAAAATGCGCGGATTTTTTTAAGTAATTCTGTAGACAATATTATGTCATTTTATATATAATATTTCATTCACATTATTGTTGTTATATGGAATAAATATTAAATAAACGATTAAAAGAGCTACGTTAAAAAATATTTTAGATATGCGCTGATTCTCGAATGGAAAAGAATTAATATTCTTTTTATTGTGGAAACTTCTAAGAAATTGGGAATAAAAATAATCATATTAATTATAAGTCTTATCATTAGAACACTCCATATATATTTTACTTAATTTATTATGATGAAAAAAATGATTCTTTTTTACTCTTTCATTGTAGTACCGCGGACGAAGACAAATTGGACGGTACCGGAAGCATGGATTACAATGGGAGTACAGATCGCTCGAGTACTTCACCGTTACACGACCCTACTGTTCACGAAGGCAGATTGGAAAGACGAAAGGGCGATCACGGGGAAGAGAATTTACCCTTGTCGAGCGAGGACATGCCCGATCATTATATCTACGTCTCATATCCGCCCGAGTTAAAGCGGCGATTATTGGAGAGGTAAATTCGACTCGCGTCCGAAAGTATATAAATGCAATCGCATGCAGTGATTCTTCTGCTTACAGCTGCTACAACAGGACCACTCGACTGTAAGTCGGTTTAGGAGGGAGGGATATACCGGAAAACACGACGGCAAGATTTTATCCCGACCCCTGCACAAATAAAAGGCATCCGAGGTTAAACTCCTCATTTTCATCTTTCTCGTTATCTTCGTGTTTTGTATACCGAATGTGAATAAACTGCAACGTGGATACGACACATCGGTCCCTTGCTCCATTTCTCTTTTATTTGTATTAATTATTTATTTCGTAAAGATTTTACTACAGATGTGTTACGTAATTATGCGTAATTTGAGAGAAAAAAGATGTAGATATTCACTACGTTATGATTGACATCTCTCATTGCACTTTTGTCTCTGATAATGACATTTACATATATCAAAAAAATATCACATATGCTACATATTTATATTTTGTATATTATTTAGATTTTATTACATTCACAATATTAAAAAAAAGATATTAATTAGAGCAATAATAGAGAGAGCGATATAATTTTTTTCTGTCAAGTGCGATTTTTACTAAAATAACATTTATTTAAATTAAAATTACTTCTTTATATATATGTACTTATAATTGTATATAATTCAATGATTTTATAAATCAATAAGATAAAAGAGAAAATGAAGTAATTTTTTAGTTAGCATTGGAACATATTTAATTCACAAATGCGAGAAAGAAGGATAAAAAGATTTTAGTAGTTTTTCTTTTTGATTAGATTCAAAATTAAAACCAATAGGTCATCTTTATGGTCCCATCGGAATCGCGTTGGGTATCCATCATGCTAGATTGGCGAACTAAACGGCGAACATTCGTCGTGCTTGGCCGTTGTTGTTCCTCCAAGATGGACGAGGCAAATGGCACTTCAGGTACTTCGTGCATCTCTACTGTTTCTCGCATCGACAAGTCTTCGTAAGAAGTTGCAATCGATGATGGTCTGTGGGAAACACATATTTTAATAAAGTTTAAATATAAATAAAAATAAAAAAAATCATTATAGATCTAAAAAAATACTTGTACATTATTAAAATGTAATTTTAAATTTAATTTTTTTATACAAAACATTATTTGTTTTATTTATTATGTTTTGACTTTATTTACATTCTTAATAAATTAGAATTGAAGAGATTTTTTTTGGGAAGAATAAATCAAAATAGCAGCCTAATGTTTTACGAACTAAAAATTCCATAATTAATAATCTATTATCAGTGTACTTTGTCGGGATGCAACGGATGCAATCCGCGCACGTCCAATTCTTGCCAAATAATTCTCCTTCTTCAATAGTTTGCGGTAGACGATGGTGTAATGTTTCTGGTAACCGCAATCCGGACACGCCACCAATAACTGAGATGGCACCCAAAATGACTAAAGGCAAGACAAGATTCTCTTTCCCCTGAAAAAATCGTAAATATTCTATTTATTGCCAAAATATAACTCGTAATGATAAATAAATGCATACATTTCGTTTCTAATAAAATCAATAAGATATTAAATTATAATAAGTCAACAAATTAATTTTTTAATAACTTAATAAATATTGTAAAGAGATACTTTTTATAATTATTACTAAAATAGAATTTAAACAGTAATGCAAACTCACAAGATATGTTACGAAGGGTATAATGATGAGCCCAAGACCGCTGATATATGTAGAGAAACCAATGGCAATTCCGCGTAATTGCGTGGGATAGAGTTCTCCGGCAAAAGGATAAATAATTAAAAAGGATGCCGATATTGCAGACTTTGATATGAGAAATAATACCAAGGTCTCCATGACAGCATCTTGAATAAATTAAAAATATTAATTAAAATTTAGAGAGAGAAGGAGAGAGAGATATTAAGTTCTCTTTTCTAATATATCAATTAACTATTATAACTTCAGCTTTCAACAATATTACTACATTGCACCAACCAACTAATTACGTTGCTGTTCTCGTTAATTAATTAAGTCATTAACTGATTGATTAACGATGCGTACCAGGTGACAACAGCACCGTGGCGATACACGACACTCCAGCTACAACCATGCACAGGCAAAGAGGCCACCGGCGGCCCCATCGATCCATTAGAATCCAACAAGCGATATAACTGGGAATCTCAGCGAGGGAAGAAAAGAGAAAACTCAGATGTTCCTCATTTCCTAATGCTGGTCCATAATAAGAAAGGCCAACATACACCATATTGTTAGCAAACCTAATAATAAGATAAAGATCCATTTACTCATATCAAATAATCGCCAGGGGAAATAACTATTATAAATTATTGTTAACGTTATATATATATATATATATATATATATATATATAACGTTAACAATGTGTATATATATATATATATATATACAATTCTAGAAATCGAATCAATTTAAAAATAAATAATTACTAATATAATATATAATATATAAAATCAATGGATTTTAATCTATTGATTTTTTAAATTGACCATAGAAGGAATTAATGTTTGTGAAGAATCGTATATTAGAAAATTACGAATAATTATGCGAATCTTTCCTTTAATAAATAGATTATGATATTATGAATTTGAAATGGATGTAGAAAAAGAAAAGAACGATCATCGCTATATAACTTATCGTGCTTTTTTGCTACTTTTAAAAAATTAATAGGCGTGTTTCTATGCTTCAAATTACCAGTTTAAAGTAATAAGACATGTCTTGAGACGCATATTCGGTGTTTTAAAGAGCGAAAGGACACCAGGTCCGGTTCGCAATCTTTCCTCTTCGCTCTTTGATCTCGACATTGTCATGCGTTGACGAAGTTTTTGCGTGAATGATGCCGGGAGTTCTTTGCCATTTACCCGGGCTAGAGTTTCGAGAATATCATTAGCTTCGCTTAAGCGACCTTTTGCTAATAGCCATCTCGGTGATTCCGGTAAAAACCTGTAATAATTTTTGCTATTCTCATGTGTTGACAAAGAATAAATTAACATTCTCATGTGCTGAGAAAAGATAAATTAACATGTCATGAGAAAGGATAAATAATAATAAGATAAAAATGTTTGTTATATCACTCATTGTCAGAATTATTTCAAAATTAAAAATACATGTTATCGATGACTTGAGTGAAAATCGTAAAGTTAAATTAAATGTACAAATATAGATTATTTTAAAATAAGCAGTTAATTTTATAGTATTCAAAAAACAAATGTTTCATTATGTAAATAATAATTCTTATATATTATATACAATCATGTAATTTATGTAATTTATGTAATCTGTGCCATTAGATATTTTAATTTATCATTAAAATTATATTAACTATTCACTCACCACCAGTAAAAGAAATAGATCAAGAATGGTGCACTCGTGGTTATAGCAAGCGTTCGCCAATCGCGTATTAAATAAGTAACACCTGCTAGCATGCAGAGACCCATCGTATAAAAAGTACAAGTCATAACTGTTACGAATGAACGATAATTTGGGCCAACCAGTTCTAAGGCTACAGTAATAAATTTATTAATAAATAAAATTATCAAGATCAACTATGAGTATTGGATTTAGAGATCTGATTAAATATTTTGATTACATTGATTAGCAGTATTTACCAGTGGCAAATGTTAATTGAATGTAAAATGTTAATTGCTTACAGATAATAAAAGGTATTTGATAAATGGCTGGTATCGTCAAACCGACGACGAAGCGTGTGAAAGCCCAAGTCCAAAAATCGTTTGTTATTGCTGTTAAAAAGCCGCCGATTATTAAAGTTGCTAGACACGCGAAGAAGGATAATTTTCGACCGATTCTGTCCAATAAAATAATAACATTTAAATATGATATTAAAATTAAACAGGATAAATAAATCTTTAAATTTAAATCTTTAAAATAAGCAATTATGTTCTAATTAATACAGAAAATATAAGTAAAATAAAGTAAAATTTCGATAAAAAAAAAGAAACTAAATTTTAATGAAAATCAAACTGTCAACTGAGTTTTTACCTATCATTTAATGTACCGAACAAGTATACTCCTATAGGGCCTCCTACATTAAGAGCAACCAAGCCAATCGTTGGATAAATCGCACGATCGCAAACGAGATCAAACTGTAACACGGTCGAATTTCTAATGTTAGCGTACGGTTATTAGTTCATTCTTTTACTTTTTTCATAAATTTAATCCTATATTTTAGAATTTCTTCAAATGAGATATTTCTAATTATCTATTTTTATAAAAAGAAACTGTAAATTATTTGTAATGTAATTAAATTTATATATCTTAATGCATTAAAAACGGACGAAAATATCTCAAATATAAAATTGTAAAACTCGATGCTTTTTGATGAAAATTTATTAAATATATTATTCGCGAAAATATTTAACTACGAATTTATAAAATTCAGAGAAAAATTGTACAACTTCTCTTGTATAATTAAACGCAAGACGTACATCAATAACGATGGACGATGTCACCTCCGAGGTCTCATATTCCCAACCATAGTCGCAGGGTACGATGGACCACGACATATTGGAGTATGTCCAAACAACGGAGTTGTTCTCCGTTGTCGTCGTCGTCCAGTCGATATCATATCGTGTGCATTGACTATAGGTCCCATTGTCGTCCTGCATTCATATTACATCTTTACAGTATCGCATCATGAGACATTATATGAATAATACATTCACTATGCTCGAGCCGTAAGAAGAATCGATGCGGGCGATCACACGTGACACAAATGGCAGGTTTTATTCGTCCCAATTTAAATTCTATTAGACTTGTAGGAGATTGCATACAGGTACAACGTTGCATTTATAGGGAATAATCCTTAAACGCTTCTAGCCTTGCTGAAGGAATGGCAAACTACAAAAGAAATTCAGAATAATTTATGCTGTTTAGCATGTTATCAAGCGCTAACTAGACACAATTGTAATTAAATTAAATATAGTGATTAATTAAATCTTAATCGAATTGATCGAATTTATATACAGAAAACAAATTGCGAGGAAGATGCACAATATTAAGTAGAAGAGGGATACATCAACAAGATAACTACTATCACATATAACGTTGAATATACATGGAAGATACTGATCAATCGCAACTGAAAAAGTAGATATAATACATCAGGAGATATATAATCAACTCGTTAATTCCTACAAGTCGATAATTGGAACGATGCCGCATTTATAAATATTGATGAGCTCTCTCTACTGACATCTGACTCACAGGAATAGCGAGATGCTTTCTGCGTGCAGCATCCATATGCTCCAGATCCGGTATTTTGCACCAATGCGGCGGTGTATTCGCCATGAATAACTGATTGAAAGCGCAAAAACCACAGGGCAGACATGCCGGCAGACATACCAACCATAACAACTGCTTTTGATAACGACCAAATTCGCCGACGATCGGCAGAAGATCATCGAGATCGAATCTATCCTACGAGATATCCCATGCGAATTGCGATTACTAAGAAGGATTACTCTATTGCTGTTGCATCTGTATTGGCGAATGAGTTATGAATTTTCAAACTAGAAGATTGGCAACTTTTTAATTTTCAATATTAATTTTTTAAATATTATGTGTGTTGAAAATTATTGAAATATAATTTACTAAATTGAGTTCATCATAGTTTACTAAACTAAGTTTAGTAAAACAAAATTAATTGAAGAATATTTATAATATATTTCAATTTTATTTATAAAATTTTATAAATGCTTAATTTTCGAAAAATTTTGAATCGCTTATAAAAATTATTTTCTGATATTTTGGAGAATAATCAACATTAGATTTATTCCCTTCAGAATCTATGATTCAACAAAGGGGCAGAGATGTAGAGTAACAAGCAACACTGCTATTGGAAATTTTCTCTTTCAATGTAGTTTTTTCAATGTCAACTTAGAAACTGTAAAATTTCCATTTTCACAAAATGGTTCAATTATTGTTCAATTAAGAGAGATTACGAAAGTATACGAAGAACTAATGCCATTTCTACCGTTAAATTTCGCTTCCATATATTCGATGCAGAATAATATGCATAATAATATAAAATAATCAAAAATTGAAATAAAGATAAGATAGTTTTGTAAAAATAACAATAAATTTTTTAATACTTACGTTATCTTCCACGACTTTGGTATCATCGACTCGTGTGGAGCTGTTATCATTTTGTCTATCCATTTCGATGAACTTCGACTTAGTCCCACATTATCGAAAGCCTCGATGATACCTTATAAAGGCGTCACGTGTCGTGCATTAGCCTCCATCCGTGGATGAATGTAATCGATGTGACGCGCGTTGCATCGTCTTGTCCGTCTTCTTCCGTAATAAAAATTCGAGAGAATGATGTCTCTCGTAGATTTGTAAAAAAATGCACCATGCACCTTCAACGATTTCGGCGACGATTCGCCGCACTGCGTCTTCTATTAACAGGACACGCGTCCAAAACACGTTAATAAGTTCAAATATCCTTTCAACTGCCGACTCTGATGTTTGCGTATTTTTGCAATATTTTTGCATCGGAATTATTTTAAAATATAAAGAATGTAAATTTGTAATCTACCTATAATCTATTGTTCAAAAAATACAAAAATATATGGAATATAAATAAAATTTTCTTTCAGAATTTAAAAAAGAAAATATCAAAGATCTTTACATGATTAAAAATTTTCAATAATCACGGAAAGATCAATGCAAAAACAAACACAATTAAATATCAATCATTATATTATACATATAATACATAATTAAATTAAACCACGTACATCTCTTTTATTTAAAAATATGTGTAAAAAATATATTTATAACTGTAAATAATGACACTTTTAAACTTGAAATTACAATCAGCTGTACGCGCACTCTTGCACCGGATGAAAGAATGTATTGGAAATACGATAGACGGATAGTTAGTCTGTGACGCGTGTGTCGCGGGGTGTGCCCTTCTAATTCAATTGGGTTAAGGGTGCTTAAGAGAGATTAAGAATGCTGTGACACACACCGTGTTACGCACACACGATCTGACGACGATCCGATATCATCTTCATTCTCATTCCCTCCGGATGCGATTTTTGTTTTCACGTTATAAATTTTTAATTTCATTAGAAAATAATAATTTTTAAATTATATACTTGTCTTAATAATATCAAATTATCACGCGAGAATAAAAATTTAATGTAAATAATATACTAAGGACATATACTCAAAAATAAAATTAAGAAATAAAATTTTTGAATGCTTCAAATCTTAATGTTTCAAGAATGTTTTTTACACAAAATTTGATAAATATACAAAACAAATTTTCGAAAAAGTGGCGTAACAATTATGTTTGATATATTTGAACGGCGACTGGTAATAATGGCATCACTGCGTGCATACAGATTTCAAATGGAATTTATTTTCGGGCCATCGTATTCTGTGAGAAAAAAGAAAATCATGAGATAAAAACAGGAAGCAATTTTCGCATTTTTCGCCGATTTTTGAATCTTATTTTATCTCTCATACGCATTCCTGTACGAGATCGCGAGCGCTTTTGTCGCATTTTAAAACTCGCGTCTCCGAAGAAAGACAAATCAAACGATGAAGAAATAGCGGTCAAAATGACTCGATATTATATGGCACTGTCGCTTGGCGATTCGTATAATCTTGTCTCTCGCATTCACCGGTACAGTCAGCCACATTAATGTCTTAATTGATATGCAATCGAATTGATTCTGTACAATGTAACGTGCACAACATATCGTGCGTCGAGCGAGCGCCCAAGAAAATGTCTTCGCGATTTTGCGAAAACTTTCGACCGATTGCGCTGCGTTTTTTTCTCCGTGTGTCGTAGGGGCCTTGAGAGGTCTATCGAGCGATCATTAATGTGACCGATTATACGCTAGACACACTTCCCGAAGACTCGTCCTTCAGTCATTCCACGATCGCTCTGGCACTCACATAAGCGATGTAGCCGAAGTCACATTATCGTTGTCAATTATAAATCTCCACAGGAAACACAGTCTTCGCAAGCACCACATGACTGATTCAAACCGATTCGAATAGGAATAAAATGATAACGCAATGCGATACACGCACCACGTGAATATGCCGCACCCTCTCCTGAAGTCTAATCAGTTCCTTGCGATTGTCTCGAAAACGGAACTTACAATTAAAGAAAAGCGAAAGAAGAAATATTATATTTTTAAAGAAATCGGATTATAATTGGTGCAATTTAGGTCATTCACTTTCCTAATTTTTTAATACAACATATAAATAAATGCTAAGATATCGATAATCACATACACCCACACATATGTAAGATATAGATTTTGACATTTATTCAGATAAAAGACCTATTTTTTAAATAAACAGAAAATAATTATTTGCACAAATTCAAACAAATAGATAAAGTAATAATTCTGATACATTATCAATTTCGAAATTTTATATAAGACACACATAAATATATTTATCCTTAAAACGCCTTAATTTTTGCGTATTGCTTTCACTTGGCTCTTTCGAAACTTCTGATTAATGGGATTAAATAAAATAACCGAGCAAATGTTCCGTACAGTTCAAGATTTTTGATGGATTTTCGTTAGAAGATATATACTTCGTATCCATTTTATCCAAATTTGAATCGCACATCTAAATATCTAACTGTATTAAAATCTTTTACATTTGATTGCCACACTATGTTATCGCCAAAAATGTTTTGCGATAACACACAAAACGTTTCTTAACGAATAATTTTATTTTATCTGATATGGCAGCCGGTCTCTTTTTTTCAATTGTAAAAAATGCATTATATTACATTTGACATATTTATGTTCCCTTTATAAAAATTCCCTTAAATATACAAAATAAAATATCTCTTCTGTGACATCACATTTCTCAAAATAGCGTAATTTGTTTTTTTTTTTCTTTTTAATTTGATCATACATTAAAATTGATAGCGCGATCGCGGACAAATTTAGTGCATTTCCCTTAGCTCGATTCCGATCGTAGGCGCAAAAAGGACATTGAATTGAGCAAATATTGATGATTACATCCGATCTGCGAAGGTTACGTCACTCGAAAATCGGCGATTCGATTATCTCTCACGTCGCGAGAGTAGGCCGTGATTTCTGCTCGTCGCGAAGCACCAATAAAGATTTATCAATGTTCTTATCACGCCACAAAAAGGGCTTTATCCTACAGAGATCGGCGGATCGAGTGCCAGGAAATTGCTTGAAGGAGAGGGTGGAGCAACGACGACAGGCGGACGTCCACATTCAGCATCGTCCTCTTTATTTCTCTTTTTTTTTCGCTTCACCCACGCATATATAGGTCGCCTAGAGACACATTTTTTCTTTCCACCATGCGTCAATTATAATTATCTTGGTCCGATCGCCTCTCGATCGGCAGCAGCACTCGGCATCCTCTCATGCGCAGCGCATCAAACGTCATCCACGCACGCAGCTGTTTTTTTGTGCTTTTCTTTTTTATTTTTTTTTATTTTAATTATTTCGCCCACTTCGTCACGGTGGTGGCGTCGCTCTCTTTCAGTATCTCGAGAAATATTATAGATCGCAAGGTATCTTGAACATTTTAACGCGGCGGATTTTCGTATCGTGGCAATTTCACGAAAGCGAGAGAGATCTACAACGAATTTCAGCTACGGAACAAATGTTTTCTTTGGAGCTATCGTGCTATTGGAATTTTCGTTCGATACAATATGTAACAATTAATTACTATGGAACACGCGATTTTTAATTGACGGATCCCAATATCGATAATTCTCTTCAGAAAGCGTGTGATGTGCGAAGAAAAGACCTATCGTTTCGATTGCAATTTCTGCGATTTATAGTGTTCGAGGTAGAAGTCTCTCTTTTGATCATCATGAATTAAGAATAAAGGAAAGAAAAAGAAACTTTACACTTATACACTTATATTTCGTCGCCACCGCCGTGCGATATCAAGCGCATCGAACAACAGATTTACGTTGGGCTCGTGTTTCGCGACTCGATCGTTAAAAAATATTATCGAAAATATTGTCTCGTACATACAAGGACACCGCAGGCGGGCAGCAAGTCGCGAGGACGCTTGCGAGCCCGCAGGATCACGTGAAAAATTCAAAAGACAACCACAATTACTATTTATTTACTGTATTATTTGACTATTATTTAGTGATGTAAAAAGTATTTAATATGCCTAAAAATTTCATAAAAATATACTCTATATCTCTCATTAATAATTATAATTAATCACAAAAAATAAATACTATTAATCTTTCTCTTTTTTGCATTGTTTTCAATATCCGATTATATAACTTTTGGCGCCACAAAAATACATTTACATGAATAATATGTATTATTTATGCAGAGTTAGTTTTAATAATGTAAAAATGACATTTTCAGAAAATTTTTCATTGATCTTGTAGGCTGACAAGCGGCGCGATCCGGCCCGCCCCGCGATACAAAATTTATATTTACTTTTACACGTTTGCTTCTTGCCTCCGTTTCTTCAACATCGACGATCCATTCTCCTTTCTCGAACATGACGCCGCGATTCACGACGAATCACGAGCCAACCATATTATCATCATCAACATTCTCATCATTATACCATCATCCTCAACAGCAACATCAACACCAATATCATCAGCATCACTAACATCTCTCCCCGATCCGCTCCTTCAATCATCGATGCATCCTTGATAAATTTCGCTTCTCACTTACTTCACAGCGCACATCATCACTGATACAGCGTAATGCACACGACTTTTTTAAATATACTACGTAAAATACGCTCATCACGTACGTTCGCTCTAGTAAGCATCGCACGCACTCTAGGAGTCTCGACGATGAAAAGGTTAAACAACTAATTAGTCGACAAGAGTCAATAAGTTGCTTTGTCGTGCTATTATGGGTTTTAGGCTGGCTTCGCGAACAAGAAATCCCCATCGCTGCGCATCAAACACCTTTCGCCGCAAGGAAGGACATTTCACGTAGTTTCCTCGAGATCATTATAAGAACTTTTACGGGGCGGAAATTATATTCCAAAGAATGTATTTTGTAAATTTTTTTGCGCGAGGAAAATTTTTCCCGATGACTTACAGTGAAAATCTACAGAGCGTCAGAGCCTGATAATTTTTACAGTTAATTAATACCTCCCTTCTGTTATTCTTCTATCTTTGAAAAGAATCTTTGGCATGCAATTGTTTGGAATATATAGACTCATCTCTTTTATCGCGGATCTCCCGAAGCTCTGTTAAAAGAAGTTTTAAAATTCTTGATTACAGAATCGATCGAGGAATTTTTAATTTACAGAACAAGAATTAATCGTCCGATGAAGATCTCCACAAGTTGCGAAGCCAGCCTTACGGAGCACGGTACTCGCAAGCGGGCTTTTCTTTGCCGACGATCCCGATGTGTGCGTTTCAGGCTCGATCAGGTTGTCGAGATAGAGGGAAAAAGGAAGGATTTTGATCGTAGGATATGCTAAATCAGGATCGTCCGTCAGAAATCCCTGCGATCGACAAAAGAATCGCAAAAGATCGCGAGGACCGTGCTCTCTTCAGGATAGAACGTCGATCCCTCGCACACGAGAGTCTCTCTCAAAAAATCACAGTCGCATATACATCTATTATTTTTTCTTTTTTTGTATCTCTTGTCACTTAATTTTCCGCGATCTCCCTCTCGTTCTCTCTTTCTCTCTCTCTCTCTCTCTTGTTTCTAGCATCAAAAAATTTTCGATTTACCCATTCACCAATGAAAGTTCACACTTCACTCTCGCATTTAATTTCTTCTCTCTCTCTCTCTCTCTATCTTTTTCCCCCTATTTTATTTTTTTTCAATAAATTCGGCGACGCAATTCGCGGCAATTTCGCGCCAGCATCGAGACAATTTTTTTAAACATGATTCAGTATTATTATTATAGATAAATACAATATTTAATACATTTGGAAATAACAATTAGAATCATAATTATAAATATAGTTTTTAGCATTCGATAAATCTCAGAGAAAAAGAATCAACAATTTTATTATCAAATATTTAAAGATAATTTAATAAAAAATAGATTATTTTTGTTTTATGAAATTTTTTATTTGAAACAAACAGAATTGCATAATTTCAATTTTTCAAATTTTTAAAAAGAAATCAAGGCTAATTTTTTTGGTTACAAGTGTATGGATAAATGTAATACTATTAACAAAAAATAAAAAATAGTGAATATATACAGTAAATTATTACATTTTTTGAAACCATACAATTTTTGCTCAGATTTAAAATTCCATTTAAATTTCCTTTGTTAATGGTAATAAAACTCTAGATAGGTATATACCAATTCAGAGTCGATCAATATTAAAATCACAACTGATTTTCAGATCGTTGTAAGCTTACAATTCAGATTACAATACCAGATTGATTTGAAGAAAATTATCTCAGTAAATTCAGGACGAGGCTGCGAATTCCGGCGACCGGCACACACAGAAATTGCAAATTTTCGATCACAAATTAGAAAAAGAGCGATCGAATTTTTTGCAAGATGCGGAAACACACGCACCGCTGTCCTCTCCGTCTCTCTCACTTTCATTCTCTCTTTCTCTCTCTCTTTCTCTTCACCTAATTTTCGCTAAGTGGAATGTATAAAAGAAAAGGATCTCGCGCTCTCTTATCGAAAGTTCATCGTAATAAGAAAATTCGCCATCGATGATAATCATATTAAAATGATAAGTCATCGCGAAATAATATCGGCGAAATTTCGGCATCACATTTCGAAAATAATCGACTTTCTTGATAAATATAAAAAAAAGTTACAGCAAAATTAATTAATATTGATTATATACGAAATATTTGAACGATTAAATTTGTATACGAGAATAATATGTTATTTAATAGATTTAAAATGTGTTGTAAAAATTTGGTATTATTTGGCGAAATTTATTAATTCAGAAAAAAAGCTGCTGCAGATATGTTCAACATACTTTTGAAAATCACTAATTATATGACAAATAATGTAATGTCGGCTTAGAATAGATATAGAATTGCTCGGATAAATATTGCCACAAGTTTGAAAACGTCTTCTTGTTTTCGCAACAAGTTTTATTTTCCGTAATTTATGAAAATCTCATCTTAGAAAAATAGTTTACCCTTCTCTTAGAGAAAAGTGATTTCAATATATATGTATATCTTCCACGTTATTAAACTTTGATATTATCTCGATAAATTTCAAATCGATGATTAGAAAGCTTGTTTACCGCTTATTTACAATTTGGCAATATTCATATAATCTGTTGAAGAGATAGTACATTATTATCACTATTATTATTAGCATTATTATTGAACGTAACAGATACATAAATAAAAAAATCGAATTAATATGTATAAATTTCTTATAAACAAATAATAGGAACAAACAGATTATTTTTCTGCGATTTACGAGTAAGAGGGGGGAGAGGAGTATCTAAAATATATATTCATTTTTCTCGTAAAAATCCGGATTGTGAAATATCGTGGCAATACTTATGCGGGATACTGTAATAATAAACGTCATTACGTCAAGCGTATTGTATGCAAAATAATCCATCAATATAAAAATTGTTTAAGCACGTGCGTGCTGTAAACATGCATCGTTGATGTGCGATGCACGAATTTTAGTTTTCGGAGATACAAAGATGTAGATCAATCAATGTGATTGTTCTACATTCGTTGCCTTGATCATCGAGCGAATGCCAGCGAAATGTATCTAAGAACTGTGCGTTTTCGCGCTGACGTTTGTCGAAAACATATACGCTCGCATTAATTAAATTGAAAAAACTTAAGACTTCTATGTTATACTACGTCACTATCTCCTTCACGCATCCCGAAAATTTGCGACAAGAAATAAATATACATATATATATATATATATATATATATATATATATATAATATATAATATATATATTTATATATAAATATATATATATAAAATATATTATATATATATATATATTTATATATAAATATATATATAAAATATATTATATATATATATATATATTTATATATAAATATATATATTATATATTAAATATTATATATATATATATATATATATATATATATATATATATATATACACGAACGAAATCGCTACAAAATAGTCAAATTACGAAAGAAAGTCCGGCATGTCCGCTGACAAAAGTATTTGGAATGCATGGCACTACCACAGACACGTTTCTCGACGACGACGTGACGTAATTCCGTGTCACGTTATTATGTCGCAAAATGTTGCTAAAAATCGCGGAGCGCGAAACAGATCCGCGCAGAGGCTGCTCTAGATGATTCTCACAAAACGACTCGCGGCATTGGCTACTCGTCATCAAAGATACGGTATAAGCAGAGGTAGAAATACACCACATGGTACTCGAGACATCCCGGTCGAACGTGGAAGGGTTCCTCGCGATTTCACCGCAAACGTAATTCCGTTCGGAGAAAAAGATCTTCTACTCTAAGCTACGCTTCTTTCCAAGCTACGACACTAAACTATATCGATTACCCGTTTAACAGTATTCGGCTTGTTTAAACGCGATCACGGTAATTTCTCAAAGTCCCGGTGATCCGCGAGACTCTCTCATCGTGTGGGAAAAAGGATAAATGACAGGCAACGCGTAGCCAGGAAGACGATCTCACCCAGACCTCGAGAGTGACCCAGACGTCTCGCGAACAGGGAAGGAAGGAACGAGTGTTTAAAAAATGTGGACAAGCCGTGCAGCGGTTGTTCCAAATGGCAGTGCAAAGCTCCTCGTCTGCGGCGTCACTCTTGAGTACCGTGATCGCGCAATTTCATTGATTTACTAAAATGGTTGCACGTATATCGACCGGTTATAAAGACTGATAAAGGGGAAAGCGGACATAGGATAAGATTGGGGATTGTTGAGCGCTCAATATCACTTGCTCCTACGGACGTTCAGGCCGGACGAGGACTTCGGTACAACTAAATCACTTATGCCAGCAAAATATTAACTTTAATGTTTCAATCAACAGCAACAGACATTCACATACGGGGAAAAAGTAACATACGCATCATCTCATACTATTACACAACAGATTACGGATTCTCGCGTAGCACGATCGGACCAGGGGTCATCTAGTTTTATGAGTTTTACAATCTTCCTGACCTTTCGCATTCAGTCTCTCTTTCTCTTTCTCGCTGTCCATTCATTCTGCTGCATAGGAAAGTGATACTCTTTTATATATACGTAAAATCTAAGCTTTATAGTTGTAAACTGCGATTCAAAATTTGATGCACATCATTGAAAAACTCGGCAAGAGCTTTACAATGAGTCAACGGCGAAAATCGCCGTAAATAAAACACTCTCATACACACGTACACATGCACACGTCCACTCTCTCATATCACACATACGTAACATGCATACATACATTTTACTACATTTTTCATACATTTTTCTCGTATTTATCATGCTATCACTTTATTTCAGAAATTCTCCCTGAGTCTTTCGCTCTCATTTTCTCTCCCCATCATTCACATATACATATACGTCTATATATATATATATATATATATATATATATATACTCTCCGTCCAACCTCTCTTGGTGTTCCTGTCGCGCTTTTGGCATCTCACTCTCTCGCATCTTCTTCTGCTCATTTCTTTCACGTGATCGTCCATCGAAGTCATCCTCTTTCTCTCCTCGAGATTTAATATCTCAATCACGCGAATAGAAGCCGCAGATTTGTTCGTACCAGGCATACTTGCAATCATCTCAGCAAACTTCTCGCTTGGTTTTGATTCATTCATCAGCAACATTGCATTCTTCATCATTCATTGTCGGCATCCGGCAGACAGGTACTTATTTTTTTATTCTCTCTTTGTCTCGCGTGCTCTCTTTCTTTCTCTCTCTCTCTCTCTCTCTCTCTCTTTCTTTTTTCTCTCATTCTCACTCTCGCTTTCTCACTAAAATCCCTTTCTCTCGTATCATATGGGCTGCATTCAACCGATTATATCGATAAAATACCGTCGCCAGATAGGGACAAGTGCAGACTCATCATTCCATTTCGTCATCATCGCTTTGGACTCACGCACATCCATCAACTCGCATCCGCACCATCCAATCTTGTTGTCTTTGTATTGTGTTTGATAGCTTTCTAGTCAAATCAAATTGCACGACAGTACAACCGTGGGGCGATCTGTAAACAACAAAAGCGAGCCAAATATCAGTCACCGTCGCTCATGGGTGCTTTTTCTTTTGGGGAGGGGGTTTCAAATCGCGTACCAGAATATCCGAGAAACAGAAAATAACGCTACAACGGAAAGTAGCATTTCTGTCAATATCAAACAATTCTTGAATCATATACTCATGTGCGCGCACTTTTTCTCTCTCTCTCTTCTCTCTCTCTCTCTTTCTCACTCTATCTCTCTTCTGCCCTCCTCCCCCTTCTTTCTTTCGTCCTATCCTATTATCACCTATCCCCGTTGTGAAAAACTCGTTCGTTAAAACTTCATAATATCGAAGCATACGATAATGTGCATGATAAAGATGAAGAAAGGAGCGCGAAAAAACGTGAAAGGAGGAGCAGCAAAAGTAACCAAGATGAACTTCGTCGCTCTAAATGAAATAACGAAACTGAAATACGAGTTGGAGAAGAAACTCAAAATAAAATACGGTGTTAGTGCATTGCCCATTAAAATGATTTCAAATTGCATCGAGATCATTGCGACGAGTAATTAAACGACGTTTAGATTTTAAAAGAATGTAATGAGATACAGTACTCACCAACTGGACGTAGCGTTGGCGAGATTCTTGAGCTTCCGAATCTCCTTCGCAGCCCAAGTCGCCAGCTGTTTAGTTTTGTGAGTTCGCGACTTCCTACCCTTAGCCAATAGCTCGTTAAGCGGGTCAGTTTCCACCATGGGCAACAATTTGACTCCAAACACCATTACGAGATCACCCAGTAGGCCCACTGCAGCTGACACATTGCCGTCAGAATGCTCGCGGTCCTGTGCTATCGAAGTGATGAATTGTATAATAAACGGCACGTGCGGCTCGATGAGAGAAATAGCAACATCTGGACAATTGTTTGCATCACCGCGGAGACCCTGGACGATGCCAGTATAAGCTTCGAGTACGCCCTCGCGCAACTCATTCAAATAATCGATCATATCATAATCGCTCCTATCCACGTTAGCCTGGGACGCTTGTACTAGTGTCTGCAATACGACATCTAAATATTTCTTAAACTCTGGCCCAATACTCATGGCGATGTCGCCAAAAGCCGAGAAGATCTGCGGTTTAACCGATCGATGGACGGCATTGTTGCTGAGATTTTCGAGCAACAGCGTCATGATTTCATCGCAGTAAGGTAACATTTTGCTCTTCAGTGCGCGACAGATATCACCAGTAAGACCGACCGCAGCACAGCACACCTGGTACTCGGCGTAATTTTTCAAACCAAGACAAAGGTAAGGTTTAAATGCTTCCATGTATTTTAGAAAGCCTTCACCCAATACTTCAACTAGAGTCGAGACCGCCATGAGCGCATCTTCTTGGACGCCGCCTGACTTACATGAATTCGAATTGAACATGGATAGCAAAGCGGTCATTATCACATCGGATATCTGTGGTGCATCCTCTGGAGTGACTTTACGTAATACGGACTGCAAAGTTGCACAGAGCAGCGATTGCAGATCATTGTATTGGGCGCGATCAGAATGGCTTTGTATATGCGACTCCATTTGTAATACTTGCTGCAATCGCTCAAGTATCACCATTGTAGTCTTCTGTACAGTTACATAACAATCGCGCGGTGAATTCTTCACCATCTCCATCAGAGCCTCATAAGCAGCAGATCTTAGATTTGCTTGAGCCCCATCTGGCCTATCCGTTGTTTCCAAGAGTCGTTGAATAATAAAATCGAAGTACTGTGACATGCAATATGTTTCTGGCTGAGTGGCATCTTCGCTCATTTCAGCAGATTCGTAACTTGCTTCTGCTAATCCTGTAAATGCCCAGCATACATTGGCAGCGACACGCGGTTCGGCTTTCAATCCGTTCACCAAGGATTCCAATAGTGGTTTCAGATAGGTTTCATTGATTGCGGCATCTGGAATCATCTCACATATACGGCCGAATGTCCATGCTGCAGTATCCCGAACGACCACACTGCTATCGTACATCAGCTCAATGAGAGTAGGCATAGCCTGCTCCACTAATGGTTTCAATGTGGCAGGTTCTAAACCACCGAGAATCGAACCAAACGCCATGAGAGCTGCATCTCTGTACCTCCAGTCGGGACTCTTAATGTTGTCCTTGACGAAGGGAAGAACGAATGGAACGATGGATTCCTCGCAGCAACTGGAAAGTAGCATCAAGCATACTCCGGCGGCTTTTGAGGGATTCCAATCGTCCTCATCATCGAACTCCTCTTGCTTGGTTAATTTTTTCATCAATACCGGTACAAGATATTGTAAAGCTCCTTTAGCATAATGTCGCGAGACTTTTAACGGCGGACGACCTCCTTCCGATGCCTCTCCTTCTTCCATCGATAAGTCAACTTCTTCGTCAGATACGTTCGACCAAAATTCTATTCCCTGAAGTGCCACTTCATCAATGTCGGATTTCATAGCTTCTAAAGTAATCTGCAAACAAATTTATCAATAATTTCACATATACGTTACAGAAAGATGATAACTTGGAAACTCAAAGTTATTTTTCGAAAGAGAAATAAGACAACTTTATTAACGAAATATCTTTCTTTTCTTTTACTTTCAATATCATCTAATATTGTAATTGTCTTCTGGATAAATTAATCGAATAGAAACTTACAGGAAACAGTGCAGGAGCCATATATGGTTCCATGTATTGATAATACAATGACATAATTTTCACAAGACATTGTAACGCAGCCACTCTGATCTGAGTATTGGTAGACTGAGTGGCCTCGCACACAACTTCCATTATAAAGTTTCGTTCTGTCTGTAAGTATGATTAAAATATCAAAACAATAGTTATCACAAATTATATAGTAATTATAATATAATATAATATATGTCCAATACTAACCTCCTTCTCAAAATTTCCTTTAGTAAATTCTAGAGAATTATACAAGGCGCTTGTCGCTGCTAGTCGAACATGATTTGATGTACTAGAACCCTTCATACCGTGAATGATAGCAGTGAGAATTTCATTTGATTGCGATACCAGCACTTCACTTTCAATCTCCTGACAGATATATCCAATAGTTTCTAAAGTGGCCTCTTTCATCATTTCGGTACTGGACGGGTTGACAACATTATTGACTAACAATGGAATTAATTCGCTCCATTGTCCCACAGGCAATTCGGCAACAGCAACGTAAGCGACGCATTGCGCCGCAGAACTTGGCCTATTGTTTTCTGTTCCTAACGCTCCTAAAATCTGCAAATATAAATATCCCACATATTTGTTATATAAAGGATGTGACATGTTTTAGGAGCTTGACACGCCATAAAATTTTATTTCTTAATACGCAGTGTAGTAAATCTTTCTAACAAATACAGTTCAAAAAATATTCCAGATATCCACACATACGGAGAGAAATATTCCAGATATTTACACACGAGAGAGTTTCTATCCTATTTCAGATTATCTTAAGCAGAAAGATAAACATACATATATAAAAATGAAGATAACAAAAAGATAAAAAGAGCGAAACATTTTCTTATACAGGTTCCTGAGATCGTAGATAAATAAATCCTATATTATTTTCTAATTTCAAACAAAGATGAAATACCATCTGCTCCATAAAAAAAGACGATAGATTGAAATATTAATACTAGAGCACACGATATAGGAATGACATATCTTACATTTTTCTTGATATAATCCCTGGTCTCAGCAGGGATGGTGAGCCAGCGCTGCTGGTACTGGAACTTCATCTCGGGATCCTTGGAGGTAAGTTGGTTCTTGAGCTGTAGACCCGCTGCCATGCGGGCCACGGGGCTCGCGCCGACTGTGACCAGCACGGCGCTGAGTCGTTGCACGAATTCATGCTGAGAAAAAAGGCAGAAGCGAGATATAAGACAATGTTCTTCCTGACGATCATTCTAATCGATCGCTTCGGTTACTCACGAGATTAGAGTCGGCCGCATGCTGCAGAAAAGTCTGCGCTGCCAGGAGCTCGTTCTTATCTGAAAGGCAAAGGCGAGGACGTATTAATCACGTGCGCAAGAATCGACAAATTGTAGGTTAGAGAACGTCGCTCGGAAGGCGCTTCGTGTCGCGAGCAACCGTCCAACGAGACAATACTTTTCCGGCGCCGAACAAAGCGCCTAGCAACAGCACGACGGGGCGCGATATCGCGCCTAAACGCGTGCGAGATGGCTCGCCGTCTCGTCCGGACGAGGACGACGGGTGCTCGCGGGGTCGGGGGATCCCGGGGAAGCCCGTGATCCCGAGGACGGCGAGCGAGCACGTTGCGCGGACGAGAGTTTTCCGAGCGGGGATCGCGACGCGTTCTCTCCCGGATCCCTCGGGCGATCTCGCCTCCTCGAGATCGACGCTGGACGCGTTTCCCGGGATCCCGGGAGCTCCTGGGAAAATCCCGCGGCCGGTTTACGCGAGACGTCGCCGACGACGACGACGGAATGGCTCGGGACGCTTACCCGACGAGACGGTCCTCTCGAGGAATTGGATCAGCTGCAACGTCGTTGGATCCATCTGCATGGCTGACGGCAAATCGATATCGTTCTCGGCGCGATTCCTTCACGAGTCCCGCGATCTCGCCGCGAGATGTGTGTATATATATATATATAGTTTACGCCTGTTCCGCGATACGAAAGTTCTCGGCGCAACCGGCGGATATCCACATGTAGCCACCACCGACTCAACTGCCTTCGACTTTCCCCCTACCCTGCACACCCACTTCCTGTGCTGGCGGCCTGTTCTCCTCCCTCTCCTTTTCGCGCTCGAGATCCGCGGCGCGATTGATCGTCCCCTCTCGCTCTCTCTCTCGCGTAAGGTTCCTTTGCACACAACGTGCGGCGCAGGGATATCCCTTTGACGTTCACGTGCCCGGATCTACGCAGGAAGCAAGTACCGGGTGAAAACGAGACCTGGACGCGAGGAAGGAGGCGGAATCGACGCGATGACGGTTCCGCGAGCGGAGCTATCGTCGTATTTTTCCATCACGATCGTGTCGTGTTTTCCCGAGCGCGGACTACTTTGTCGAGGCGCGCTACTGACGCGCGGCGCGCATGCGTCAGCTGATGCGCGCGTCACCTGGCACTGCTCGCCAGCAACCTCATTGGTCGCGCGTTCGTGCGCAAGATTAAACCGTTATGTCGGTGGGTCTTTCGATTTGAGATGCGCCAAATAAGTCGCGGTCCCTTCAATCTTCCGTGCAAATCTTCGTTTTCGCGAATACGTGCTCAATTTACAAACGTCCGATGCTGTTGTCTGTTATAATGTTTGCTGTGTACACATATTACGGTGAGTTATTGTTAAACATTGATGATTAAGAAAATTCTAGAAATTTACACTAGATATATAAGTACCTGATATTAGCTAGTATACTATATCTGATACTATTCCGGAAACTAAAATGTCGGACTATTCCCTTTTATCTGCTGCGAATCAATCTATTGTACAAGGGCTAACTTCACTGTATAAGTTATTATTATACTTTTTAGTTCATATCTTATAAGAAATATTATGGAAAAAAAAAAAAAATATATATATATATATATATATATATATATATATATATTGCATATATCTCAGCTCTATCTCTACATATGTATATAATAAAATACATAATGATCATTTTTTTACAGATGAAGATGTATGTGTGAATTTCGCACATTCACATCATTTCAACTCGTACAACGTAGAAAGATTATACAGATACATTACAGGTATGTTGCTACAAGATTGCAAATATTGTGCAATATATATGTTGTATGTATGTACGTATATATTACTGCGCAATACTGACTTTTTCTTTTACTTATTATTAGACTTGTTAGTTTATTTTTCAATATTAATATCGAAATTATATTAATATTTAAATTTAATATTGATGATTAAATTAATTTAATATTGAAATTAAGAATAAATAAATTTTTAGTTCTTTAAATTCTTACTTGAATATCTTTTTCTAAACGTGTATAAAAACAAATTTTCAAAAAAAAAAAATGTATAAGCAATAATGCATATAACTTAATATATACGTATAAATTAACTAGATATATGGAATTATTTCTAAGAATATTTCAAGTTGACATATAAATTTCTGAGAATTTTAGAATTCTTAATAATATTGATATAATTATTATAAAAAACATCTGTCATAAATATTATATCTAAGAATATTTCAAGTATATATATATATATATATATATATATATATATATATATATACATCTGTCATAAATATTATAAAAACATATGTAATTATATATTTCATATACATTAATATTAGTAACAATCAGTATTATCATTTGCAATTATCCAGATTAATTTATTATCGGTACAGCACTTGTATAAAGAATTTACAATTTATTTATTACAATTAAAACAATCTGGACAACATCTGGACAATGTCTGGATTTCGATTTGTTCGCGTATGTAAATTTAAAAACCGGTATTAGAGCTATGACCAGGTGTGCAAAACTGTTCTTTGTAGGATAGATTAACGTAAAAGTTGTCCTTGAATTAAAATGATGTCGGATGCATTTCCAATTTTTATAGACAGGCAGAAGAAAAGGAGGGAGAGTGAGGGGATTTAGTAGAAAGGGCGCGAAAAATTAGCCGACTGATCGTTTTAGTAGATTTAATGAAACGATATACAGAATACATTTGCTTTCGTAATGCATCGCATTCTCGCCTGCCTTACCATCTATATCACATGTCAATTTTTTTATTTATAAAATATAATCATTATAATTTTTTTGTTCTCACGTCTTGCCTTTGAACTGTCTCCCTTCGTCATTTATATCGAAAGTATATATATATATATATATTTATATGTGTATATATGTATATATATTTATTTATGTATATATATAATATATATTCAATTTATTTGTATATATCTCTCTGTATATTTATATATTTATATATATTATTTTCATTTTATATATTTATATATTATTCCAAGCGAGAGGAAATTTATGTTGCGGCTCGGCACAGAATTAAAAAACGAATCAGGCCGGAAAGAAGGTGTTATGAATGTGCGCGCACATGTATGTGTATATATATATATATATATATATGTGTGTGTGTTAACATTCGAGTACGGTTTTACACAGGTGACATATTATACGTTATCCGACGATTGACGTATCGTATGGATGAAAAACTTGTCGCCAAATATTTTTCTCTCGCAATTTTTTATATTGCCAGCCGCTCAAGTTACATCTGTTGCATACTTTCTCTCTATCTTTATCTCTCATGCATCAACCACATAATCGCATAGCGAGATCACATAATCTCGCGATGCAATTAATTATCACCTCATCCTCAATTCTCATGGCTATCGATATTTTCATCGATATATTCGTCGCTTTCATCGACTTTCCCTTTCATTAATTTATGATTAATGCATTCAATCATTTGCATAATAGTATATAAAAGAGGAGAGGGGAAAGAAAGATCGATCTATCAAAAGATCTAATGTTTTTTTAGTCTTCTTACAACATTTATATGGACGTTTGTTGGCTGCTATTCACATTGTCTCTTTGGTTATGTGTGTAAACATGTGCATTAATTTAGTGGATTTATTTTCGGTACCCTCATTTCTCTCTCTCTCTCTCTCTCTCTCTCTCTCTCTCTCTCTCTCTCTGCATGATGTATATATCTATATCTATATATATATATATATATATATATATATATATATATATGGTATATATATTTCAAAATACATTTGTCATACATTTATAAACGCGTTTTTTTGACCGAGCATGTATGTGTGTGGGTGCGGACATTCATACAATAGAGTAAAACAGTGAGAAATTAAGAAGTACAAAATTTCATAATTTAAAACAAATTTAATTAATGTTTTATTAAAATGAATTTATCTTGTTTAATTAATTTATTAAAACAAGATATTTATTAATATAAAGACTATAACATTTATTAGATTTAAAGTTGGAAATTTTTACAATGATATTAAACTCACAGATATTGAAAAATGTGTAGCGAGAAAATTGTTCTATTATTTGTAAAAAGTTATATTTATAAAACAATTAATTATGTTCATGTTTATTTCGATTTAAAGATATAGTTAACTATGATTTTTATAGTTAACTTTAGTTTTTTTTTAATTTTTATCTTAATAAAGGATACATGTTTCTCTTAATAGTGTGATTATAAAAGTGAGAAGAATTTCTACAATGCACAGATTAAAAAAATTGCTCTATACAATTTTGAGAAAAAATTCAAATTACATGTTAAAATAATTAGTTCTTCTTCAAAATGATATAGAGGAAGTCTAATAATTTGTGCATGAAGAAAGCGCTATGAAAAACTAATCTGGAATTTATTTAAGAAATTTAATAAATAGAAATCTATATTTATATATATATAAATCTTAGATGTAATATACTAACATAAATCTTAGAAATTTATGTAGTGCATTTGTATACCATATGTGACATGTTTCCTTTCTAACTGTAATTACCTTTCCATCATTTTGATGAAGAACTGTGCGACAAGTTCCATATTGTTTCCACCCTGTACATGAACAATGTCTGTCGTTTTACGAATCAGCAATAGATATAGATAAACTCAGTGTTGCGACATCGATCGAAATAATTTATTAACAAAATTTCGGAGTGAATTTGAAAATAATCTGTTGATCGAACATTTATTGTATACATCGATGAAACGGGGAGAAGGGTATAGATTTACACCTAGCGGAATTGACTGTTATTTTGTTACAATAATGACAGATAATCAGTTTAAACAACAAACATTGGGACGATTTTGTTCGTTTCGTCGTGAGGACGATTTATTGTTCACGCCCAAACGATCCGACCTTGTCCTCCTCCTCTTCTCCTTTCTTTCGCATTTCCTTCTCTCTCGCCTGTTTTCCTTATGACAATTTCTCTTAAAAAATAATTCGCCGCAGTGCTAAATCCAGAGATGATTTTTCGCGATTAGGAACAGAAGATCGGTCTCGCGCTTTCATCTTCGCTTAAATTCTCGTTAAAAAACGATACATATAGGAACAAAAAAAATATAAAATCTTCCTTTCCTTAAGGAAAACCGAAATTCTCTTTGCGGTTTTCATTTTAGTCGAGCTTTTTGCGAAATCTCGATCCCGATTTTTCTACGATCAATAATTCCTTTCTTGAAATCTTCTCTGAACTTGACACTTTATTCGCGTGGACCAGAAAGTCAATCCTTATATTCGAGAATCCTGTTAATACATGAGGACTGATATGAGAAGAAAGTAAGGCAAATCTCAGGCAAAACGCTTGTTCTCGAGGATCCCAATTGCACCGAAGCATTTCTTATAAATGTGAAAATTTTCGTTTTTTGTTATATCGATGCCACGCATATCGATGCCAATGTATTGCTTCATTTTTTTTATTATTAACATCACAAATTATTTATTTTTGTCATCTTCGTCTCCCGGAATATTTTTTTTGGCTACATATCTAGTCCATTATTAAATACTTATTTTCGCAATGGACGGACGAAAACATTTATATTTACCGAAAAGACATTATTTTGTAAATATTTCAATCTCAACGACTAATAATATTGTTCCTATATGCCTAAAAATATTTGTTATACTCTCTCATAGCTATGTTAAAAGGCTTTTGTCGAAAAATGTTCACTTTTAGAAATTCTAAAGGCAAGACTTTACATTTCTAGAGTTCTTCAATCACGATAGAATTATAATCTTATTTCTCACATTACAAAATATTCTGACAGAACATTGGCACCAATGGCTTTTGGCATATTTTAAACAAGAATTTTCCTATCTTATTACTATCAATTTTGCAGGGCGAATCAGTTTCCTTCAAACAAACGCTTTCGAAATTTTGTGCCCTTTGCATGATCCTCGAATGAAGAAATGATATCGACGCTCTGGCTTGTATTATCCTAATTTCGATCGCAAGGGTTGCCCGAGCCATTGCACCCTCAGATCCTGTTTACCTTGCATTCTTACCGGGCATTTTGTCTTTTGAACACTTGCACACGTATTTATCCGCAAACGTGGACGTACTATTAACGAATCATTTGATACACGGAGAAATATTCTTTGTGGCAATTTTGTGAAATCATAGACCCTGTTTCATTGGATATCTGTATTTTTACAACGAAATCAAATTTTACGCGCTAGAAACAGAAATTATTAATTTCTTTGTAGAAAGAGTAATTGAAATATTAACTGAATTGACTATATCATTCATTGTTATCATATCGCTAATATTTAATACACACATGACATCACGCATGCCATTTAAGAGTTGTCACGTTCATATCGTCTATAGTAACAATTGTGCTTGCTATATGTGATAAGTATATTAGAGCACGTAATTTTTTTTTAATATTCTGAATATCTTTTCTAATTCATTTTTCAAGAATGAATATATTGATCAATATGAATATATAAATCAATATTAAAATTAATGAATGTATAAATCAATATTAAAATTAAATAAAAATTTAATTTAATAACATTACATAGTAATATTACAAACCAAATATGTAAATTTCCTTTATATTGTGTTAAAATAATTATGATGAATCTATTTACTATTGGAAATCATTCTTTTATAATTATTAATAAATAACAATTACTAGAGAGAAAGAAAGAGAAAGAGAGAGAGTTAATTCTTCACGATCAATATTCTTTTATAGATTTGTACTCGGTAATTAAATATTATTGATCACGATTTTTGAAGAATGTATGATGTTTTATATGTATATAAAGTTGGTATACAGGGTGTTTCAGACCATCCGTATCATTTAAAAACTAGAGAAGTAGTTATTTCAAAAAAGTAAAAATATTTTCTTTATAAATCGGGTGCGCTCTATCGAATGGTGATATTTTCAATTTCTGGTGCCGGCCGGAAATAGGCGATTCAGACCGGAAATGCATTTTTTTAAATGGAACCTCCTATTTTTCATTGCATATTCTTGTAGCTTACCTCGAGAGCTTTCCAAAACTCTATAATAAATTATTTTTCCATGAAGTACTTTTCGAGTTATGAGGCTTGAAATCATTTCTTAATTTTACATTAATCATAAAATATATTGTAAAATATTCATTTTTCAATTATCTTACCTTAATATTTTTATGTACAAAATAATGAGAGGAATCAATTGGTGTAAAGAAAACATAGTTGTTTCTAAGAAAAAATATGTAATTTGCAATTAACAATTCCATATTTTTTCTTAAAAACAAACTGTATGCTTTCTTTACACCAATTGATTCCTCTCATTATTTTATACATAAAAGTATTAAGGTAAGATAATTGAAAAATGAATATTTTACAAGATATTTTATGGTTTATGCAAAATTAAGAAATGATTTCAAGCTTCATAACTCGAAAAGTACTTCATGGAAAAATAATTTATAATGTTTTGGAAAGCTTTCGAGGTAAGCTATAAGAATATGCAATGAAAAATAGGAGGTTCCATTTAAAAAAAAATGCACTTCCGGTCTAAATCGCCTATTTCCGACCGGAACTAGAAAATATCACCATTCGATAGAGCGCACCCGAGTTATAAAGAAAATGTTTTTACTTATTTTAAATAACCACTTTTCTAGTTTTTAAATGGGTGGTACGGGTGGTCTGAAACACCCTGTACATAGTAAGTTGGAAAAAATAAAAATTTTTAAAAAAATAATTTTTAAAAAATTTTTATTTTCTCCAACTGATTCTCAAACTGATAAATTCATCTTAAAACATGCCTGAGTTTTTTTTGCATACACACGATTGCAAAGGAAATTGTTCATTAATATTAAAACAAAATATCTGAAAAATCGCAAAAATTTATGAAAGAATTAGAATAGTTGTGAATGAAGATAAAATAGAAATGTGTGATTTCCGTTTCTAGCGATGATTGTACAGAGATATTTGACTTATTCTGTGTACTTTGCTGTATGCGCAAAATAAGTCAAGAGATCACGCATTAATAAAAATATGACGCAACTAATTGCTAAACAAATATAAAAGACATTAATTCAAAGATTCACAATTGTAAAAGAATTATTAAAAAGGCAAAATTGATCTGGATATCGATTCTGCCCATTGCACGAGACGTCGATCATTTGCGGATACACACGACTTTAGATTAACATATACACACGTAATTATCATATCTATTGTGCACGTACAGGTAATTAATGTAATTTCTGTGTAAATGTTTAATGTTCTGTGTTTGTTTGTATGTGTTTGTATGGATCATGGTGTAAAAACAATGCCTGATTTGCTGTGTTTACGAAGTTTGGATCGCTTTATGATAGCGACATGTGTATCGTAAGATTACATTGAGGAGTAACTGTGCTTGAACAAAAACAGATTTTTAGAACCATTTAATAGAATCTAAGAAAATTGCAGTAAGTCTTTATATAAAAATTCAACCTGAAATTTATTATTATTTTCATAAATATTATCTCGAAAACTAAAAAAGAAAATTCAATATATTTATTTAATCTAAAATAAAAGTAGAATTATATGTCCATTATTAAAATGATGGCAAAAGACAAAAGAGAGAGAAAAAAGTTACTAATTTTTAATATAATTTTTTTAAAAATAAAACAATATATTTTAAAAGAAAAAGGGAGAAAATTCTTGTGCGTACTTCTCTTTCAGATTTTGACATTAAAATAATGATCAAATCTTTTTTCGCTGCAATGCAAAATTATTCCATATCTGCAATCTTACTTTATTTTACGGTGTACTTGAATATGAGTAAAATACCAAGATACATCAAAAACAGAGATGCGTGCCGATAATCTTGGAAGCGAGGATGCCTTCTTAGCATTCTCTTTCGTCTGTTGTCAATCGAGAAGGGCACTGGTGCGATGAAGGACGTTTTAAAACGACGACAACGACGACGGCGATGGTGAAGCTTATTGTAGCGAGACAATGGTAACACAAAGTGGTAGTAAAGGTAACGCTGGTAACAGTGGTAGTAGTGGTAGTAACGTCATAGAATAATAACGCTATTAATGAGTAGTAATAAGTATAACGGTATAGTAAAGTAGTAGTTGTGTAGTAGTTAAGTAGTAGTAGCGGCGCGTTATACGTATATAAATAGGACACTCTACGTTAGTTTGATTAAAAGTAAATGTCATAACGTAATAGGTAACTTTAAGCCGAGCCCGCCTCGCCATCGTGTTGAATTAACTTTTTCTTCTCTTTCACTCTCACTCTCATTCTCTCTCCGTTTATTTCTTTCTTTCTCTCTATCTTTTTCTTAAACGAACGAGGTGGGCTCGTGGTTGTTCGCCTTAGTTCTCTAAAATCACATAAACGCAAGAATAGTGGTAAAGAATCGATCGATATCGATCACGCGCCTTAGACAACGCCCCAATGGCACTGACGATGCCGAGTTTGATAATGAGTGCATTGCGAGAAAAAAAACTCCACGAATCAAGAAATCTGAAATCTATTAAAGCTCCCAGCGAAAATATTTAAATCAAGTCTGTGAATTAAACTTTTAAAACTGTAAAATCCATTTGTAGAAATTATTCTAATTTCGATATTAAAATATGCGATTGAATTGAAAGGTGCGCGAATTAAACTTTTTCCGTTAATTAATAATTTATATAGCGAAGCTATGCAATTGGAAATTACTGGGATGGATCTAGTTGTGTAAAATGCTTGTAAAAGTGTGTAGTAAATATTTACGATTTAATTAATATCTGAAATATATATTTGTTGAAATTCTTGATAATATCCTTAACGACTGACGTATATAAAATGTGTAAAAAGTATCTATAAAAATACTACGATTGAAATCTATCTAGTATAATTCACAATCTAAAAGGTTCTCCCTTAAACTCATAAAATAATAGCTCACCGCGTTTCTAAACTCATTTTCCAATATCCAAGAAACATGATTGCAATCCGCTGAATGCGCATGAATTTCACAGTTTACTCTCACATTCCAGTTTCTATCATTTAGTTTCTCATTCTTTGTCGTGCTTGATCCATCAATTTGACTTGAATCCAAAGCGCACATTATTAGGACAGATATGACTATGATATGAAAACAAGAAAAGGCGAAATAATAAATATATATACACGCATATATATATTTAATTCGACGTAGAATTGCATCAATCAATTTTTTATACGCATTTGGATAATCAATCGATGCATTTGCACTCGGCATCGTCCGGCCGTCGAGGGCGTAACTGACAGTCACATCCTACGTCTACTGTCAAGACGGGAAAGCGTCATCCGCTTTCCTCGCCGTTGCTCTGATATGTTGCGAATCGCCGATGCGTTTTCCAGCGACGGGCAAGGTATTGCCGAAGATATTACCGAGATGTTCGAGAAGTGAGGGGTCGCGCGTTAGTCGCGGGAACGACGAGGCGAGGCGAGGCAAGGAGAGTCTCGTACAAACTAGATAGAAAAGTGAGAAAAATTCGCGTTCTTCGCGCGGAAAATCTTTCTGTCTCAGAGAGAGGAATTCCCCCCTTTCGTTCGCATCCGAGTCCGCACGAAATCTGCTACAGGCTAGAAGAGGGAGAATAGCGAAACCGCCTCGCGACTCGCCTCACGCCCACTTTCCGCTTGCGCCGATTCACTCGTCAGCAATAATAATTAGTAATTAGTAGCTTACTACTAATAGTAACGGCGACGTCTTCGACGCCCGCCACTCGTCGCGCATGCAGAGACCTGCGTCCATGCATTCTGTACATTCGCATTCGCACATGATAGACACGCTTGCTTATTCACGCATATACACATTCACTCGCACATACATGCGTAGAACTTTTTCTTAAGTTTACCGGTCGCCTTGAATTCGCACGGATAATTTTCGCGCTCGTTCGTACGATCAGCAATGGTTCTCTTTGCTCTTCCTGCTCGACGAACCCTTCATAATACTCTTCGCGAGAAGATGTCAACTAAGGCTTCGTCGAGAATCGCAATGTCCTGCGAGACCGCGCGAGAAGTTACACGCAAGAAGAGAATAAAGCTACGTGTAGTAATATGAACTAAGAAGGATGCAATTAGAATGAAGATAACGCAACCGCACGGGTTTCTGAGAAAGTAATTGTTCTATGTGCTGACGAGCCATAGACTGCGCTCGGCTCGGTTTAAAAGGGCAGACTACCGACAAACATTGTCTCGATCAGAGGCGGCGCCGGCACCAGATCCTCCAGCTTCAGGTAGAAGATTCGCTGGAGACCCTGGACCGAGAGACTCCTCAGCTCCGGTATCTTTCCTAGTAAATAAGACAGGTACTGCGACTTCCTCTGCGCCTCGGCGTTGTAAGTCACGTGGTCGCGCAAAGATGAAACGATCTTCATCTGTAACTGTTCCATGCGCTGCGGCTCCTTTAATCCGTATCTCTCTGAAATTTTACAAACGAAACTTGAGTGACGTCATTATTATCGATTATTCGAAAATTATAATGTGTCGCAAATTAAATTGTATTTTGTGAAGATATCTCTACAAGATAAAAACAGAATTTTATGTTTTATAAAAAACTTGCTAATATTGATCTTATAGTACAATCTGAGATTTAATTGTGGCATCATTAACATTTACGAGATTAAGAAATACTGATCAATTAAAGTATAATAATATCAGTCACGCGACTTTCGAGACGTAGCTATCTAAACGTGGAAACTGCGACTGAACGCGCCTGTAAACCGCACACCTGCATGTCTGGTTACCAATAGATCGCGTGCAAAACACGGAGCATCGTCGTTCCTTTCGTCGGAACATCAATAATTAATTGATTCGACGGATTAATTATTTATCTCATAGACAGGTTGGTATAGCCAGAATGCAAGTGAGGTGAACAGAGTGAAGGGATATTGAAAGTACCGTTTAAAGCGATTGTCATTAAAATTGCAAATTGATATACAAATTACTATACAATTAATATGAACAATCATTGTACAATTAATATTTATAATAATAGTAAATTATTATATTTTTTATTATAAATGTGGCAATCTCTATGCTCGATTGTTTAATTAATAATATAATGGAGAGTGTGAGTGCATCAAAAAACGAATATACTACTGACCAGTGACGAGGGTGAGAGCGCACAGGCAGGCGAAGGCGCTGATGTCGATCTCCAAGAAGTGAAGGGCTTTACAGAAGTCGAGAATGCTGTGCAGCCATTCGCCAAAACTACGCTGACACTGTTCCAACGCCAAGACTACGCCGTTACAGAACACCAGCTTCGTATCATCCGGATGCGTGCGGTACGCCAACCTGAGCACGAACAGTTCCAAGCTAGCTGATTGGAAGAGCAAATCCTGGAATCAGATTAATCGCGAAATTATTAGTATGCGTTTATCAATAAAATGCAGAGACAGAGAGGGGGGGGGGATTAATTAAGATCACCATGATCAAGACGAACCGTTTTATCATTTACATTATCAAATTACACTTATAAAAGAATGATAATTATATTTATAGTGATAGTAATTATATTTATAGTTTGATTTAGATATAATCTAAGATAAAATCTTCTTGCTAATTTTAATGATATATTAACAACAAATTAATATCTATTCGTTTCGTGAGCAGTTCACTAGTCAGCCGCTCGTCAAAAGCTCGTCAAGATTGACCTTTTAGAAAATGTATGAGCTATCGATCTCTATAACCGCTAGTTTCCAATGGGTATCGCCTAAAAGTCGATATTTCACCGACTTATATATGATATATATGAGTATAAAATATATTTCTACGACAAAAAAAAGGAACCCGGAAAAATCAACAATTAAACTAAAAAATGCGAAAAATTGCGAAAGTGTAAAAATTCTATAATCAGAAAGTTTTTTTTCTTTTTCTTTTTTGAGAAACTATCTCAATTTTTAAATTCTCTAAAGTTTTTTTGTCTCCTTGAGTTATCTTATTCATCATTAAATTATCTTATAAATGATCACTCACCTGATCTTCCTTCACTAGATCCGTAAATCCTGGGATTTTGTCGGCAAAGTTACGAATGACGTCGATCGAGGTAGTCAACAGATTGTAGAATTGTTGAATCTTCTCGGCTTCGGTCATCGGGGGGTCGCCCGGTCTCGGTGGTTGGTATTGCGAGTAATCGAGACTCGCCTTGTCCGGCGTTGTATCCAAATGTGCACGAACCAGAGCCGTAATCAAGGAAACTGGTGGACTCGGTGGAGATTCCTGCGGTGATTTGGGCTTTGAAGGCAATCTGCCTCGCCGACCTTTCAGAGAATCTGTTCTAACAACCTGAGCGACAATTAAATAATACAATTATTAATTCTATTTATCCGTTTGTGACAATTTTTCTCACTATCTTTCAAAGTAGGCTTTAAATCTCAGAAGTAACTTTGGCAGAACTAATTGAATCATTGCGAGAATTTATTACTTTATCACACTTGACGATTTTTAAACTCAATACAAATTGATAAATATGAGAGAAAGACATTTTTTACAATTATTTCGTGCAACGCAGCGTCATTACTTACCTCCTTGACCATGCCGACCATCAGGCACTTCTGGAACCGGCAGAATTGGCAGCGATTTCGCCGGCGCTTGTCCACCGGGCAGGCTTTGTCGGCCAAGCACACGTACTTGGAGCCCTTCTGCACGGTCCTCTTGAAGAAGCCCTTGCAGCCCTCGCAAGTACGCACGCCATAATGTTGACAGGCCGCGGTATCACCGCACACAGCGCAGAGCTGACTCGGGCTCGGGGGCGCGCGTTCTCCACTGGTACCGCTTCCGGGTGACGGCGAACTGACGGTGGAGCCGGCGGTGCCACCGCTGCCGCGCGGCTTCGGGGACTCGGTGCTCCCACTACTGTTAACACGATACAGGACGCGCATTGATCTATAACCCGTCGCTAGTCAGAACAGGGATTCTCCGAAAACTGTCGCGTCTCGTGTCCTCGTGAAACGTGTCATATGATCGGCAGTAGCGAAAATGTTTTCCAATATTTACAATAGAATAGTAAAGAATCTGTCGTATAAATTTGAAAATATTTTTTTTTTATTTTAAAATCTGATTATAAATATAATTAAATACATTTGCTCTGGATTCTTTAAATAAATTTGATTCGACAATTAAAATTGTGACTAACAATGGTATAATTTTTAAATAAAATAATATGCGAAAGAATCTCATTTTTTTATATTAAAATGTTAATTTAAACGAGGAGTGAATGAGACGTGAAGTTATTTATTATAATTATTTTGTGAAGAATCTTACCTTGCCGACTCTGATCTCTGAGTAGGCAGCGACGGCCTTCGCGACCTAGTGGTGCCAATTACAACGTTAGCGTCGACATTGGGACAGAGATCAGTAGGAGCTACGGGAGTGGTGACATTGGCGATGGCTGACGGTGCCCCATAAACCATAGGCACGGTGACAGCCACACCATAAGATGAATCCTGTCGATGATTCGAGGATGGAACGACTGCCGTTGCCGGAGTGGGCGCCGATTCCGTAGGAAAGTAACTTTGATGATGATGCGGAGCCTGTTGTTGATGGTGCGACGGATGATGATGAGGATGCTGCTGCTGCGGCTGTTGCTGTTGGTGATAGGATACTGCAGCCGGGAATTCGGTCGGATAGTGAGTGGTGGTGCAAGGATATACTGGGGTATCGTAACATTCATCATCCATCTTGATGCCAAGACTCTGGAGTTCCTGTCTGGTATATCGCTGCACTGTATAGGTCTCCTGGAAGCTCGGCAAGGGTGTAGGACTGCGAACAAAAATATATATCGCATTTTATATAGATTCTGTGATCATAAAGTTCTATTATTCAAATTATTTTAATAATATAATATAAATAGTTTTCTTGTTGCATTAATTGGAAAAACTCTTGTAAAAATTAAGATTATCAATGTTGAAAATATGAAAATGGGCATGGAAAATTGCATACCTAAGAGAGTCGGTTTGGATGTCCTCGGGGAGAGGTGGCGGTGGTGGTGGTGGTTGCGATGGCTGTTGATGGTGTACACTTTGGTGAGACTGAGCAGACTCATCGACCGAAGATACGCCTTGCGGATTTCCGAGCTGCAACTCCGGAAAGGGATCCAGCTCCTCAGGCAAGCTTCCGGCATCCGCAGGGTCTGTATAAGGACCACTCAGCAATTCTGCGAAACTGCTACATCCGAAGGAGCTCTGTAACAAAAAGTCACACATCTATAAGTAACGTTACAATTATATGATAATAGAATCTATATAATAAATGAAAAAATATAAGATACCATAAAAGTAATTTTATAAATATTAAAAAAATAAAAGGAGCAAATATATTCGCATATATAATAATTTATAAAATTAATTTAAAATTAATCACACAAGTATAATTATAATTAATAAGCTTATATAATTATAATTAATATAATTATATAATTATATTGTATATTATATAGTTTATATAATTTATATAATTATAATTAACAAGTTTCATATACAAACATATAATAAAAAAACATTAACAATAAATATTTACATAATTCGATAAGATATCAGTAACAATTTCTTAATAACAATTTATATTAGACAAAAAAAAGTTTGATAAAAGATACGATAAATATTATAAAATATTAAAAATATAGAAGAGTGGGAATAAAAGAAGAAACGAAATGAATATAAATAAAAAATACCTGCGTCGTATAAATGACGTGAGTCAATTTGAACACCATACCGATATGAATTTTGCGAATCTTTTGTTTTCTAATTACATACCGAATGAACGAAAATCGATTATTAATTTTAAACGCCGATGTTTTTTTTTCTTTCGGCGGAGTTATCACAGTCCGGAAAGCGGTGCGAACGACAAATCGAAGCACCCAACTGCAAGACAGAAACATTGCTCGAGCACAATTGCGAGCCACGGCGGCGAGGCATTGATGTACAATCGAGGTGCGCAGTGAGGATGTTCGAGAGAGGATTGGACAAGCCAAGCTCGTATCGCGTGTTGTCTATAAGCTGGCGTTCGATAGAGGCTTAGAGCCTCTTTCTTTCTCTCTCTTTCTCGTTCCCTCCCCTCTCCTGATTCAATCATTGATAGTCGATAGTCGATAGACGGTAAAACACTATAGCAGCCTGGTTAAATATTCCCGCGGCAATGGGATGAGAATAAACGACGTTGATACATTTTGTAATTCGACAAGAAACTGTACGTATTACAAGATATTGTAATAAGAGAGTTACTCAATCGGCCATAAAATATCTAAACGATAAACTGCTCGCCTAACTTTCAAAATTAACGATGGAGATTTATTACTCTTTGATCTGCTCGGAGAGATTTGCGATCGCGCAATGATACTTTCTTTTCCTCTTGTGAAACAGATTTACTGGATTTTAAAACTAATATATCTTCAATCAGTTGCGATAAAAATATAAACGTCGGAAATAAATAGTTTAATCGAAAATATTTGTCCAACTCTTACAAGTTATAATAAAGTTATATTAAAGAGGAAAGAAGAGGAGATATTTAATTAAAAAATATTATTTTTATAATATCCACACATTTCCCCAGTGATATATTCGCCGGTCAAATAATAATCTTCTTCGGAGATTAAAATTTAATTGAAAGAAATCCACATTACTATTAATAAAAATTTGGGTTCTGAAGAAATGTCCCCATGTATTAAAATCCGAGGATGAAAAACGAGAATCATGGTAGCAAGGTATTTTGCGGTAGGGAGGAGGCCGAAGAATAACACCACGAGTAGAAGGACGATCGAGGGGGATGATCGAGGAGGGTGGATATTCAATTTGCAAGTGCCGGTTCCGCTTCGGGCTGACATTTCGCTCATCGCTCCCCCGAGAACCGGCGATCGAAGCCTCGTCTTTCCAGACCATGAATAAATGTCCTGCTAAACGGCTCCTAAAAGCGCCCCTCCTCCTGCACCCTTTTTATTTCTTCTCGTTAAATCATCGAAACAATGTCTATGGTACTGGTCCGCTAATTTCGCGGCACATTCCTATTTTAGTCATTAATTGATGCAATGTTATTTCATCCAGCATGAAGAAGAAAGCTGAGATCGAAACGGAGTAGGCAAGAAAAAATGGAGAAAGAAGAGAGGAAGTGAGAAACAGACAGAACAGATATATGAAACATAAATTATGCATGATAAGCGTAGATGATGGGAATATGGGAAAATCTTATTATATTGATGCTAAACGGAATCATCGTGGGATTCCGAGAGCTCGAGAGTCGATAAGAATTAGATTAACTATCGAATCGTGATGCGATAATTTCAACCTGATCGCGCAAAGGCAAGTTCGGGAAAGACGATGACAATATCTTATAATACTAATATATATCATGCGATTGTCGCTTGTTAACTGCTTTAAGATAAGAGAGAACTGCTCCGAAGAGAGAATCGTATGATAAGGAAATTAAAGAGAAGAAAATAGCACACAATATGCAGAAGTGGAAGATTTTAGAAAAGAAGATCTATAAATATTACAACTAAATATCATTTTTGAGGCAATTTCTAAAGTTATTTTCCTAAATTATATAAAGTCAATCTTATTAAATAAAATACTAAATTTAAACAGCCTTGAATTATTTAACGCTAAAAATATAGAAATTTGTTAAATTAAATGGAAAACCGATAAGTCAATAATAAAAATCTACTTTTTTAATCAACTGTAAATTATTTAATACGCGATACGCTATTTGCACGCACGTAAATTTACTTTCTTAGTTTGAAATATTATATATCCATATTTCTCGTAAAACCTTCTTCTCAGCATTATTTATGGGAAATGAGATGAGATGAGAGATATGAGCGTTTACACGGACGAATATTACGTAAAATTACAACTTATACATTGCGTCATGTCGACATGCAAACACGAAGGCTCAACCAATCTGATACAACTGCTGCGAGACTTGTGATATAGACTGTATTCAGAATGTCGTTTGCTGTCAATTATTTCACTCTCGATTATTTCATCTTCATTTTTCTGATCTTCTTCAATTTTTGAATTTTTAACAAATTTAATAGTACGAATTTCGAAACAAATAATCGCTGAGATGTATCATATAATAATAAAAAAAATAACTAACCTGTGTTTGCAAAAGAAGCATGCTTGATGCCACCGTGAAGGCGGTCGTGGGTGTAGTTATAGATGATTGATTAGTGCAGGCGAGAACCGGAACGGTAGCGGTCGCCTGACGTTGCTGCTGCCGTTGGCGATGTGGCTGTTGCTGTTGCTGTTGCTGCTGCTCTACCTCGCTGCGAGTAACAGCCACCGCACGCTGGCTACCGTTGCTGTTGTCGCTATCGCCGTTCGGCGAATGCAGTTGCCCTGCAACACCCAGACAATGGTCCCTAGGTTATTATATTGTTATATTAGACAATAGATTATTTGAGCTTAGAGATGAAAAATACAAATTTTTATAAAAGTACAAAATAATAAAATGATAAATATAAAGAGAAAAATTGTTTAGAGTAGGAAATAATATATGTATATTATTGAGCAGATTGTTGTATTTAATATTTACAAAATATTTTTATCAAAAAGTGATTTTTTCAATTTTTATTATTTTTATTAATATCAGTATTAACTATCTATCAACAATTCTTTCCATTTAAATATGCAGAATATAAAATATATAATATTATAATACATATTCCTCTCTGATAACAAACTTTAAATACCGATTGAATAATGTATGCGCTGCCTGTCGTCAAATGGAATAACATCATTCGTTATACGTGAGAAGACAAAAATGGATCGCAACCTCGTTTCTCGGTAAAAAAAAAAAAACTTTCTGTCATGTCAATTTCAAGCGATACGAGAAGCTGCAACGGGATACTTTCTCAATCGCAAGAACGCGGTTAATATTGATTTTTAGCTTTCGTTATACACTGTATTTCCGGTATCATTAACAACATGGTTATCTTCTGACTTTAAATTTCTATGTTGAAGTCTCATGTCAATTATTTATTATAATAAAAGAAAAATATTTTGTCAACTATTTATTATAATAAAAGAAAAATATTTTGGCAACATTGAACGTAATTCATAAAATATTTTTTCCTGTGTGATTACGTTTTCTATTATTTTTATATATTTACATTATTATTACATTAATGACAAGATTAGATATTCAAATTGCAATAAAAGCATAAGTGTTATTTAAGAGAAAACAGTTATATGATATATTTTAATGTAAACATATAATATTATCGATATTGAAACACATAATTACATTTATAAATTTTTGAAAAAATGGTAAGTTAAATGCTTGAAAAGTACGTACAATATCTACGATACTGAGAATATCCGTCATCCATGGCAATCATGTCTGCAGAACACTCTGTGACCGAGAAAATTTTACAATTATGGCTAACAACTTTTTATTAGAATGTGCTAATTCTTTTAATGGTTAATCAAAGTAAAATTAATCAATTGCAAGTGAGAGAAATTTCCGAAATCACTTCCACTATACGCGACTTAAGAAACCTACGGTGAATCTTACTAAACGACGGATTCCTATCGTCGACTGAGCACTTGAACGCCTCCGGATCGTCCTATATAGGGTATCCGCGTACACCCCGGGGAGACATGAAATCATTGGCATTTAAAATACTACCACCCCGTTCTATACAAACAACCACGCACCTCACCCCCCTTTTCGATTATTATTATACGATATTATCCCCTGACGACCAAGGGGCAGACATTCTCATGCCTGCAACCACGTTTTTGTGACGGTACTAGGAGGTCTCTTCACAGCTTTTTCCGCATAATTTAAAGTAATTAAAAAAATTGTTACAATTAAAGAATTAGAGAGGAAGAAGAGAATTCGTTTCTGAAGAAAATATCAAAATTTAATCATAAAAGAAATAATTTTTCTGTAAAATAATACAATTTTTGTGCAATTCTTTTCAAATTTAATTAAAAATTTTAAAAATTAATATATAGTAAGTTTACAAATATTTACTCAGATAATAAATAATTATTAATATATTTTATTCAATCAATTTGAGAAAATCCATAGATACTTCATATTTAATTACATTAAATTGAAATGTGAATATTCTCTTATTTTTTTCTTAAACCATTCAGCTAATTGTAAGAAACTATAGGAGAGGGTCTGCAGTGCCCGTCGATGATTTATCGAAATGATAGAGAATCGAATATGCGAGTAATGTGATACAACGACAGCCGGATGCAGACGTCCCGGCGCATCGCACATGGAGATGCCACTCATCGATAGTCACGGGCACCGAAGTCGCATTCGATTTAATTTCACGATCGCGCTCCGGAGACTCCCGCTGTGATCGCGAAGCGTCGGTTCTAAGTGATTTCACCGTGACATCGATCGATCTGGGAAGGGGTGTGTTGAACGCGAGGAAGAAGTGACGATTAAGCACAATGGATCATGGAGCTGGCGAAATATTTATTATCCTCGTGAGAGGAGGGAACAGGCTTATTATTATTCGCGATATTATCATAAGACGGACAAAAAATCAACGTCTTCCGCGTCCGATAAAGAGCATCGATTATATTTGATTCGGAAATTGTTAATTATTCTGAGGTACGTGCGAGATGAAAATGTGTGATTATCGTAAGACAAATGCGCATCACTACAAATATAAATTTTCGGAATTGTGAGCATCTTTCAATGAATTGTCCTCTCGTTTTAAAAATATTTAATGAAAAAATATAGATTTCTTTTTTTTAATTTAACTCTCTACAATTATAAAACCATATATTAATAATGCATATAAAATATAATTTATAAAATAAAAATATATGTTCATATTTAGCATGCATTTGTTATTACTAGGAAATAGATATGTAAGAAAAATACGTTAAAGATAAATTTTAATTATATCTAATAGAATTTCTGTCGGTGAAAAATAAAGCAAGTCGATTGATTCAAAGAGATGGCAGGTATGCTCAATTACTAATTGCATCGTAAATACCGATCTGATGCAATTAACGGAATTACCTGCCGACTCTTGATAGTAATGCGTTTCAGAAGTAAAAGATGCAGTGGTAAATATGCTTTTGCCGCTATAAAATACAATGTCGTTATCGCCACATAATAAATTAGTCGATACGAAGAAAACGTTAACTGATAGCATGTTACAATTATAGTTAATTATGGATGAATACCCTTGTGAACTTCATTCGCGATTATTTTTATGTGCACTTAATAGCCCGCTGGAGATATTATAAAATTCGTAATTTAAGATTATATGAACAAAATATGCAATTAACGTAATCTCATCTATGAAAAATGTGATAGAAGTAAGTAAGTGCATTGTAAGAGATGCAATGAACACAATTCGAATATATATAATTGTAATTACTAAAAAACTCGAAAATATATAATGTATATATAATAATATTTTGTTAGAGAATTATAATATTACACTAACGCAGTTCTGCATGAAAAGATATCAAGTAAAAAATATAAAATTAATTATTAATTAATTTTTTAAGAGCTGTTAACTTTATGAAATTAAATATGATGTATCTCTATAAGCTCATCCAAAAAATTCATATAATAAATATAACATACGAAAAATAGACTAATAAATTCTTTAAAATTTTTAATTATAGATTCTGCATAAAGATTTATTTAAACTTTCATCATATTGTTAAGGAACAACATTTCACCCCATCCAACTCTTCTCGACTCTTTCTCTCTCTTTTTCTCTTTTCTCTTGCTTTCTTTCTCTTTCTCTCTTGAGAGAGAGTACACCTGAGATGCATAGCGCGCGTAAACAATGCAGAAGAACAGGGGGACGATGCGGCGGCAGCGCTATAAGCAAGATAACGCGCAGTGGCAGAGTAGGGTAGCGAACGGTCGAGAGAAAAGAGTAGGGCTTATGTTAGCCAAACAGCCGTGTGCCAAGTGAATTGCAGCAGTCTCGTGTGCCCGGCCCTCCCACGAACCACGCCCCTGCACGTGCCACCACGTGCAAGCTGGTCCACGTCCGTTTGTTCTTCTCTTTGCTTGGCTTCTTCGTAGATCGAGTATCTTTTGCCCATTTCTCTCTCTTTCTCTCTTTTTCTCTCTTTCTTTTTCTTCCTTCCGCTTTTTTATCTACTTGCCGGTTTCTCCTTCTTATGTCTCTATTTTTCTTACATCATGTAATGAAAAAACGAAGACACGGAGGAAAGTGGTTGTCGCGTTGTCTCACGCATGATATATGATCGAAATGAAATGAATATATTATCGTGATAATAATAAATCATATTTGACACATAGGCTCCTCTCCAAGCGCGAATAGAATAAAAAAATTCAGTATTACTCTCGTGAAAGTAGAAAATATACTTATATAAGGTACAAAGGACTGATATACAAAAATTAGAATTTATATTCTGATAATCAGAAATGAGACAATATTCTCTCATAATTAATGAAATAATAATTGAATTCTCTTGAGGAATTTTCATGTTTTAACCTAAGAGATTTGAAAGTATATACATAATAAAATCTCTAAATTAATTATATTATATTATGTCATATAATCTATAAATCAACTTTTGAATATATGCTAATTGCAGGCAAAACAAAAACCGTTGCAATATATTGCAGCCGCATTCCTGGAATAAGATGTAGTCACGCGATGCTACAAGACGCCCCGGTGACTTTAATGCGCACATAAGAAATGATGTATGTGCATTTCTCGCGCGTCTCTTTCTCTCTCTCCCTCTTTCTTTTTTTTTTTTTTAAAATACCTGTAGCACCTATGTTCGATAAAAAACAATCAAAACATTTATTTATAATGCCATTTAAGTCACATCGTTGAGTTGAGCATTAAACTTTCTCCAATTGGCCGCGGATGGAAGAGGGACACGTAAACACATATTCTACATGTGTGTTTAGATTTAGATGAATCTTAGTTATAGCACGAAATTATATCCGTGTTTTGTAATATCGCAAAGAGGAGGAGAAAGAAAAAGAGAGAGAGAGAGAAAAAGAATAGGAAGGCGGGAAAGATAGGGGATGAGGGAGATAGAGAAACTATATTGTTGGAGATTGCTAAATGAGGGGATCGGCCGCTGCTACGAGGACCGTAGCTGTAATTTTGTTTTGCGCTTACGTGGCTCTACGGGGATATAATTTCATCCTTAGTATGATTCTAGTTGCCATAACTAGTAAATTACCGTGGAGCGGATTATTTCTGAGATCTGAGCGCGAGCGTACGAACGCGTCTTAAGAGTTGTATGTTACACGGCGGAGAGAAAGGCTATATTGTATAGCTGATTACCAAGTAACTCCCGAGAGATTCATCCATTATGCAAATCATCCGGGCAATTCTACATATGAGCTTACACACTTCGAAGATCATAATCGGTTTTCCGTCAATAACGATTAGTTCTCGGCCGCTGTGCATTCATTAAAAAAAATATTCGAATGAAGAATATATGTTCTTGTTTCAATCGTCACGATGCAATCACTACAATATAAGTATCTGGTTGCAGTAAAAAGCGATTGAATTTAATATCTATTGAATTTAATAATCTACTCGCGTAGTAATATCGATGCATTCGTATCTTGCTTTTATTTTAACACCATACGTATTCCACGATGTATATTATAAAGTAAGTTTATGTAGCTCCTAAATATAGCCATCTTATCTCATTCTTATCTAAGATATTATTAATATACATAATAATCCTTTAGTTTCTATTTCAAAAGAATTATATTAATACAAGGATAAATATTTTTTATCATTTTATGACTTATATATCGATATTTTCCATTAAATATAATTTGATAAGTTTATTTCTTCTGCCAAAAATATAGGCTATATAAGTCTGGTCTTAAATATTTTATATAAAAGCCATTCAATTGCAAAATGATTTGTCGCAATATTCTCGAGTACAAAAGTTTCATTTTTCGAAGCACATAAATTACGAGTTTACTCGATTTCAGAAGACTCTCGGTCAATTCGATCATAATTTCGTAAGGAATAGGAATCACAAGACTGAATGCAAAGTAGCAGAAAGCAAACGGTGTCTTTTACTTATAGCAGTGAAAGGGTTAATTATGATCGTCTGGCATCTGGCACGCAGCGAAGAGATCCGCGGGGCCTCTGTGTGGGCGCGAGTGCGATGGGGCCTTAAATCGAGAATATCCTCGCAGTCGCGATTATCTTATGTGCCGCGTGTGTGATATCGAATCCCGCTTTCTCTCACGCACGCTCGCGCACGCATCGCGGCGGAACGTTAGGTGTGCCCGCATACGAGATGAGACCATTGATCGCGGCGACACGATCGTGGCGCAGAAGAGAAAAAGAGACAGAGAAAGAGAAAGAAAGAGAGAGAGTACAGAGAGAGTCAAGATAAAATATTTTCTATATATATATATATATATGTGGCTCCTTTGCGCAGTTACATATCTCGCGCTCAAATGCGTGACAATATGCAAAAAATCAGCGACGACGCGCTGTGTTTATTCATTTCTGTCTAAAATGCAATAACTCATCTCTCGAGCATATTTTACAAAATTTTAATGTTAATACTTTAACATCAAGAATAAGTAAATTATGTAATCGTATCATAACAAGATAAAGAAATATCACCGACGACGCGCTGCGCTATTATTTATATTTTCCTCTAAAATGCAATAATTCTCTCTCAAACATATCTTTGTACATTTTACAAAATTTTGAAATGAATATCTTAACATCAAGAATAAATAAATTATGTAATTGTGTTATGACAAGATAAAGAATATTCGCTAATTGTGCAATAGAAATTATTGTAATTATCATTAATAAATAGTACATTTTCGTTCTTTATGCGACAGTATGAGACGATCGAAATAGTCTTAATTATAACTGAAAAATCTGTGTTATAGAATTGTTAATATTAATACCTTCGAGTCAAAACAATCTATAATTAACGCGATTGATGATAAATGACAAACCAATAAAGTATAAATCCGATTGCAGATTGATAGAATGATAATTGCGGCAAATCACCAAGACTTATGCCAGCTGTAATAATCTTGATAGATCAATCATACTAACGATAATAATTCAATTCCATGAGGCATCATGCCGCGCTCTTGAACCCCGCTACATTTGCATAAATCTTGCGCGCACGTCCGAAATGCATTACATATAGTTTATAAGCGTACGTTATCAGGACATCAATTAAATAGATATGCCAATTCTTTCCTTTATTTATATTTATTTATATTTATATTATTATGTTATTTCGAAAGTATCCAGATATTGCATCGATCAGATCATCGTCCGAGTATCCGATATCAGGCTACTTTCACTTTAATTAAATTTAACAGAAGATTAATATTAATGCGCGTTATCGCCGCGAGCTAATATGTGAAATACGGGGATAGATTTATCGAACTATCTTTCATGTGCAGGTGTCTACATTTGAAATTGATTTTTCCTTAATAAAGATGTCAAAACAGATCAAATATCAAGAATACTTGAGAGACAATGATCCTAAAATTATGTACAATAAAAAATCAAAAGATTTTTTAAAATTACAGAGATTTTTTTAACTTCAGGATTGAAACAATAAAACTTTATTTTTCTTTTAATTGTGACTAAATTTTAATTCAATAGCTTTGGAATTTAAATATGAGGATATTTAATATATAAAATTCAGAATTGGCATATGTGATAATCGTTCTTAATATCGACTAAAAATTTATTTAAAATTAATTAAAAAATAAAAAAGACCTATAAATGAAAGATAAATTATACAATTCTGAAATATCGTGTATATTCGATAATTTCGCGCATGATTCATCATTTCTCCAAAGAAATAAGGATGACAGCTTATACAAGCTTGTTGCTTTTATCACTGGTTATTATTTGAAATACAATTTATTCGAGAAATCCGAAGATCCATCAGGAATCCCTAGTCTACGTAATACCATCGTAGATCCTATTACTGCTGTTTATATATATATATAGCGTTCAATTCTAAATATAATGGGTGGCATACGAGAGCTTCTTAGTCGTTGCTCATAGTTAATTTAATCATTTACACATTTCCTACATATACATCTCTACATCTTTGAAATTATAATTAATATAATAGGTTTTGATTACATGATATTCCTTCAATTAGTATCTTGAGAAGTACGACAATCTAAAGCCTTGCTGAAGCATTAATTTTCATAAATACATCTTTATAATATGTACATATGATTCCGCATCTTTAGCATTGAAAATGTGAAACTGCCATACAAATTTATGAAGATATCAAAGTTCTTTCTATGCAATCAAAAAATCCCATTCGCAGGACTATAACTTAATAATGAAATCATCTTTGTAATGATTTTTGTGCGTTTATTTCTCGGATTATCATTATCTCTCGACAGTGCATTCTATCCGTAAGAGTTGTTACCGTGATTTTCCTCGGTTGCGCGCGTCAAGTTAGAGTGCGACGTGTCGGTGGAGGTGAAAGAAGAGGATCGAGTAGGAGAAAAAAGAGAAGGAGATAACGAGAGGGAAAAAGGAAAAGAGACAGAGAGAGAGAGAGAAAGACAGAAAGAGAAAAGCGAGGAGGATGGGAGAAGGATATGGAGAGGTGCTTGCGACACGCAGGCTCGAGTACCAGCCCGATAGGTAGGTAGATATATCGCCCCCTGACCCCGAAGAACTACCGTGAGACCGGCTTAGCTCCGGTCGGCATAGAGCACTCTCCTTTGCTCTCCGTTTTGCACAGTGTGCACATGTACATGTACGTCTATGTGTACATATATGTGTTCTTTCGCGAGGCGCCGCGAAGCGTAGGAAGGGAGGACACGAGGACGAAGGAGAAGGGAACGACACGACGATAGATGGGAGTCTCGTGGGTGCAGCCGCGTCCGCGTGGTTCGCCTGCAGTCTCGGGGTGCATCAGCAGTAGAGAAGGAGGGAGGGAATGCAATGCTCAATGGACTGTTTGGATTATGCCGCGAGCAAGCGTTATAAATGTTGCTGTGCAAAACCGAAGATTTATGGATACGCCGCGAAGGGGTTACGACAGATCACCGTCATCATCTTCCTCATTCGTTGTTGTTTCTCGTCATTGTTCGCTAAAGAATTTTGCTATTTTCCAGCATAGGTATTCACGGAGAGACAAGTAGAAATGGATCGTGAAGCGTATATGGTCAGACAGTTTTGCTAATTTCTTTGAATTTTCTCATCAAATTTTTTTCAGATATCTTTTATTTATATTACTGTAATTATTTTTTAATATTTATGTATTTTCATTAATATATCTTTGTAAAAATAATATATATAATGTATCTTTGTAAATAATATCTTTCTTAATTTATTTGCAGATAACATTTTAGAGATTGCATATAAATATATAAGAAATTAAAATCCATGATTTAAATATTAATTTCTGCTACATAATTTAATTTTTATATTGCAAGAATAAAAAAAAGGATAACAAAAATATTTTTACGATAAATAACCTTTAACACATCTCGACCAACGTTATAATTGATTATATACATCTGTCCGGATCATTTTACGGAGTGATCAAAAATTATCATATCTCTTTAAATTCTTTTAAAGGAGCACGCTAGCATATAAAAACTCTAATAGCTCGAGTTAAACTAACTTGCTGGAGGGGAAAGAATTTTTTTCGATGGATCATGAATCTTCGTTCGAACGAGGATCATCCGCGCGGATTTACGATCGTCTACTCCTAATTCCAACCGCGGCTGTAAAATTCTAAGCGTGCGATTACGGCAATCGTTTTTTCTCTTCAGGCCGCGCGTGATTTACGCCCCGAACTCGCCGGACTCACTCTTTCGCGTTCACGGTTCATCGGCGATTTATCGCCGGCCGAATATCGGTGTCGTGTGTACGTCAGGAGATTTTCCATCGTGAGAGATTTACCGGCGGACTTTCGCTCGGATCGCTATACAGGGTGTCTCGATAATAACGTTCGAGCGAGCGTTTTTGTCGGATATCACTCTCGGGCGTTTCGCGGTCTGATTTCCGTATACGAGACGAGCAACATATCCAAATCTTTTCGTTATATATTAGCAAGTACCGCGACATTATAGATTGACTTTCTCCGCGATTTGCCAGTTTAGTTATCCATTAATTTCGACGCACGTTTATGTAATTTTGTGCCACTTGCTTATTCGCACGATTCCATATATTTCCATATACGAATATCCATTTAATACGAAATTTCCAGATAATCGACCAATCAAACTTGTAATAATAAAATTTCGCGCGAATCTCGTCTAATTAAACTCTTATTGCTCCATGCTAAAATATACATATACATATTACAATTATGTGATCATGACTTAATGCATTTGTGAAATCTACTACTATATTTAACTATAGTTTCTCGTAAATACATATTTTTCTCACGTGAAATTGAAAAATAACATTCATAGGAAAAGACGATGTAGATTTTTTGTATCTTGCATAATAAGTAATCGCGCACATTCCGCGGATGAAAGAGTAAGCAAATAGAAATCTAGTTAGTTACTGTAAGTATATATTTCCAGTACAAAATTGCGAGATCAGATTTTATAAGCGAGCAGGAGACAAATAGAAAATATCGAAAGAGAAGCTGGGTGAGAAATTCCTATTAAAACAAATGCATATATTCAATACCAGACATTCAAAGAAGTTTTCTATTATATAAAAAATTTTTTAAAGTTTATAAATTTTAAATAATTCGATTTTGGTATGTATTTTGCATATATTTATGCGTACATTTTTTCTTATAAACACGAGAAATTTTTTAACATTCTATAATATTTATTAATAAAAAATTTTTTAGCTTACAAATGCAAATCTATATTGATTTAAAAGATAGAAAATGGCTTTTTTTAAATATGCGCTTTATAATATTGTACTGAAATATTAAATGTATATAAAATGAGTTTAAACAATTGTGTAGAGGGACAAAAAGAAATAGTTACAGAATGCACATGCCGGAAAGAATGGCGCGTAACGCAAGATGGCCGTGAGAAATAGTTCCACCCACGTCTCGATGCTCGCATGCGTGCTTGACGGTCTCATATATTGATTCACCAAACCTCTTTCGGCACCGAGAACGATGGTGGAGTTTCTCGACGGGCATCGAGGTCTCCGTTGCTTGTAAATTACCACGATTTCCGGAAAATCACACATGTGTCGCGTTTCTTACTAAAGCAGTCTCTTTCTAAAATAGAGTTTCTTTAAAGTAATTTTCTGTAATCTTCTTTGTTTATTTCCAACAAAATATACTCAGACTTTTGCTTATGTGTGATATTAAAATTATTTTTGTTCCAGAGATAAGCTTAATAACAACAGATTTATTAAGTTTTGTAAGTTAGAGCTATTAGATTATACTAGATTAGATTTTTACAAATTTTAAATTTCTTAGATTCTAAATAAATCACGTAAATAAATTATACTTTATTAATTTAAATTAAAGCCTTTAAAAATGATTAATTATAGAAACATTTAATGGTGACGAAAAAATTTGCGACTTTTTAGGCTGTAAATTTGCATTAAATTTTTGTTGTAAAAAAGAATGGACTTTATATTGTTCGATAAAAAAAATGTATATTCTCGTTCGACATGGTGAAAGTTGCGTTGCGTTATTTTATACAAAGTGCAAAACATAAATCTCATAACAGTATTGAACTGTGAACAAATTGCAACTTATTAATGATCAATATATATTGGTTGGTTAATGATCAATATATATTGATGGTTGTGCATAGATCTTAATAGCGATCAATCAGCGCGATTATTCTTTTTTCGAAAATCCAGAGATATTTATGATATCTCTTATGCATAAGCTTTTTGTTAATAAAATCTCTTGTGTGATATGCAATTATATGCAATAAGCAGTTGTATATTTTTTTAAAAGTTAAAGTAAAAGATTGCAAAAAGCGTACTTAATCCTTAAAGCAAAAATGTAAGAAAAATTAATAAAAATCATGCAATTAAATTAAATAGTATTGAAATAGAATATGAACAGCAACTATATATTTATTGATTTGTCATGTAATAAAGAATGATTAGGATTTCGTTAACAGCTTCTCCTGTCAATAGTTTTCCGCACTTTACTGACGCAATTTATGTGATGAGAAAACTGATCGAATCGATCGTTATAAATTACAGACAAATATACCAGTCACTTAATCTTAAATCATGTTATCCAATTACATTACATTAGAGAGCAAATAAATAGTATGATTATAATACAAAGTAATAGTTATGAGAACGATATATATGTAAGATATGATTGCAACTTTCAAATTATTTTACGCATCAAGATCAGTATCGCGCGTCCCATAAATTTGCAAATAATATTTTATGTCAAGTACGAATTTTGTTAAATTACCGCGTCCGTAACAACCACATATTTCAAACGACCAGGTCGTTTCTTCGACTCGAATATCTACCGTTATGCACGCGTGAGGACTTTTAAAGACCAGTAATTCGCGCGAACACGTGCTAGTATTAGATAATTAATTAAAATTTTCTTCCCCTTCTATTTCCTCTCTCGTTCCGTCGCTCGTTTTTTTTTAGAATCACAGAATCCGGCGGCCGACTAGTTTCGAAGTCGTCGGGCAGCTCGAACGTAATTAAGACCGGTCGAACCTGCCTTGCCGAACGTCTTGCATAACCATTCCGTGTGCGTTTCATAGGATGCGCACTCCTTTCCGCGATCGAATCTTCTCTTGCGCCGAGCGAATGATCCTCTCGTTGCGCCAGACGAAAAGTGATCCGGCCAGTTCGCGGGGATTACATTTTTTCTCAATTAAATCTCTCATTTCTCGCGTAACCATATGGTTGGCGAGTGAATTCAAAAACAGACAGAATTGAAGAAAAAAATTTACCAAATAAATAATTATACGATTTTTTTGGTGAACATTTCAACATCGGTATAAAATGCTCAAGTTAAATTGCAGTGATATAAGCGCGATGTAGTTATAAATAGTGAGTTATCTATATGATCGAAAATTATACATTGTCGCTAGTCAGTCGATTTTTATAGAAATGTTATCCACGATAATGTTTTATTTTGGAAAAAAATATTGAAAAGAATATTCAAGGACAACCTGTTGTAAAAAAATCACGACAGGTTGTAACTGTCAAAGATTGTCGATTTAAAATTGAAAAGTCGTTACATCAGAAAAGACTTTACCACGACACTCGTATATGCATATATGTTTTCGTCAGGACTGGTCCTCCTTTCCCCGTCGTTCAGCACGTGGCACCGGTTGCTCATCCTCTCACTCTCAGCAGGAAGGCAAGAGATATCGTAAGACACCAAGCAGACGACGTGTACTTTCATCGAAATTGACGAGGGAACGAAATTTACTTCGCATCGTCTGATGTACGTCTCACGGCGGATTTGTGAATAATTTTTCATAGACACAGGAGAGATAGAAATTACTCTTATCTCTCTTCTCCCCGGACATGTGTTATGAAAGCGCACCATGTATCAGACTTGAGAAAGTTACCGGTTATAATCGTAAAATTCGTATAAACTTCGTGTAAGCTTTAACTTTTGAAATAAAAACGAATAAGAGAAGAAGATGATAAATTACGTGAATTGATGAATTCCTTTTTCTTCGGCGAAATTTAAAGCTTATTTTTCATCGCGCTGAAAATAACCGGAGCAAAATCATTAACGACGTTACACATCGCGATGATTCTTCCTCGCGGCCTAAAATAACATTTATCAATCACTCTGAATCTCCAAGACACTTTCCCGCGTTTTTTGGTACACACGTTTATCGTGAGTGTTTATCGTGACAGCGACGAAGTTCCGGATCATGCCATGAATTACCGAGAACGGACTGTTACACGACTGCATCGTCGGGTGCATCACACCCGCGTATCGCGACACATGGTTGGCAGTGGATTGATGGATTCGAGCGAGCATCCATGTAACGTCCTCGTGAAAAAGCGTCTTCGCACCGAGAGAATATGTCTATCGTTGGTCCGTCTATCGAATCGTGCGATCGTAAATCGCGGGCGCAGTCAACACTCTCATTGGACGTTAATTATTCACGGCTATTACCTCGAAAAAACGAAGGTATTCTCAATATTTCGCGCGTATTTCTCGTAGCTCGCAATCGTAGTTATTGTAGGAAAGGTCGAGCATCCGCGGAATTTCGAGCGAGCGGCGCGCATTCGCTCGAGTCCGATTATTCATGGCACGCTGTTATTATTTACGATTACTCAAGTACGCTATCCGCGAGAGGAATTCGTGAATGGAGCGCTCGTAAAAACTATTATGTGCCTCGTTAATCGTCGCTGAATAAAGTACTCGGTAATGTGACATGATTGTTAAAATTCTTGTCAATAATAATACAATTTAAATAACTCTTGTTAATTACAGAATTGTATTTTCTTCATTACATTATATTAATTATATATATGTTTTTAATTTAATAAATTTTGAATAATTTAAACACAAGACTTGCTTAATTTAATATTGTGATTAAAATATTATTTATATGTGCAAGTTTTTTCTCATTATTTTTTCTCATTATAATATTATTTATATGTGCAAGTTTTTTTTCATTATAATATTATTTCTACTTTTCTAAGAAAAGAAACATTTTTTTCAAAATCTGTAAAAATGAATGTGTAAAATAATTCTTAAACAGAAAGGATATGAAGCTTGTGAAGAATAATAAAGAATATCTTTAAAATATTAATGATAAGTCGAATCTCTCTTAAAACAAAAAGATCCAATTCTATTATTTACAAAATTCGCAAAATAATCAAATGTCAAGATGAACCTCTTGATTCAGAAGAACGCGTCTTTTAAGCGTAATAATTACCGATCGCGGCATAATATGAAAATGCTGTACCCTAAATAGGAAATTGCACTATCGCCAATAAGTATCGCTATGAAAAAGAAAAAGAGAGAGAAAAAAGAGAGAAAGAAAGAGAAAGGGAACATCAAAATTCGCAAAATAATCAAATGTCAAGATGAACCTCTTGATTCAGAAGAACGCGTCTTTAAGCGTAATAATTACCGATCGCGGCATAATATGAAAATGCTGTATCCTAAATAGGAAATTACACTATCGCCAATAAGTATCGCTATGAAAAAGAAAAAGAGAGAGAAAAAAGAGAGAAAGAAAGAGAAAGGGAACATCGTATGCATTTGGCATCTAAGTGCGCTTTCCGCGTTGCATAGTTAACGAGCAACGAGAAGCTACCAATAAAGGAGCTTCCGCGAGGAGAACGCACTCAAGTTCCCGACTCGTACATAAGAAACCATAAACGTTCACGTACTTAGAGTACACGTGCGAATATACGTACCCGGCATCTCGTAAGCCGTAGAGAACGGAGCGCGGGATCGCTGCATCTCGTGCGAGATGCACCTCGACACGGCGACGTCGCTCGGAGGAGAAAGGATTTTAGCTGGGGTCGTCTACGTCGTCTCTACGCGGGACATCATGGGAAAAGATAACCACCGACTAATAGGGTCACTACGGGCCAAAGTGTACGCGTCGGGCCAGGAAAAATTCGCGCCGGGATTTCCCACATCGTCGGCATCGACGTGCAACCTAGCAATGCAGGCCCCGATCGGTTAACGTCCGATGGCTCGACCGATTAACTCTCCCGGATGAAAGTCGAGATTGGACCTTTTATGTAGTTCGTTCGATTCCGTTGCGGAAAACGCTCCTGAATATTCATGTCAACATGTTAACGAAATGTGATATATACAATGACACGTAAATATATACAATGACATTTATATTATAATTAGCACACATACACACACACACATATCCTCTGGCTCTCTTTTCAATTTCTCATAAAGATTAACACTCCGTTTTGAAGCATGATTACAAATATATAATAGTTATGCATTAAGCATGTATGGGTTAAAAAATAAAGGAAATTTATGTGTATGTGTGTGAATTTGGTTGCTCAGATTTTGTCAATTCTGCAAAATGTTATGCTTTTGCTAAATTACATCAGAATATTAAATTATAAAAATTAAATATTGCATCATATTATCATATTTAAAAATAATTGCTCCAAAAAAGAGACAGTAAAATTTTGTTACAATATATTAAAGTATGTTATTAAAACACAGATACATAACACATACACACACATACATACATATATATATATATATATATATATATATATATAATATATATGGATAAATTATAGTAAAATGATTCTGCAAAAATGCGAGCAACGATTTTAATATACCGATAAGGCAACGGCAGAAACCGGACCCTGTAATCTACCGTTGATCGCTTAATCGTTGAGTGACAATCGATGCTACCAGTTTACGATCTCGAACAGCTTTATAGAGATAGAAGGATTCGAGAAAGGCACAAGTATAACGATGTTCCTTCTTACGATCGTGTTTTCTCGTCCATTTGTAGATCTCGTATCACGTCGACTAACCCTATTAAGCGCCAGTCATCGACTTGTTGAATCAAGTAGGGAACAGTAACGAGCTTTTATTGGGTGTCGAACGAACATGTTCGAGTACCAGGACTATTACATGTATAAATGTACTTTGCATATTCAAGAAGCTGTTATCTAATTCCATAAGTCAATATTTAATTCTTGTTAGATCGCACTCGTATGCACTCCACCATAGTTCGCTTAACTCGGAAGAGTTTACATTGACCGCTTACCGGGTTCGTTTCGCGACCGAACCGGCTCTCCTTCGCACGACGCGAGACGTAACGTGGGCGAATTCACGTGGCGGAAGTCAACGGACGGACAGGTAGATGTAATCGCGCGCAGATATCGTAACAGGTACCCTAATCCCATCCAGCTTTCTATACCGCCCGTGGCGAGAAACCGCTTGCTGTGTAAGATTCCAACAACCATGATTGTGATTCCACAAGCAATTTGCAACATGTCTTAACCATTTAAGCAAATAATTCACAATACGCATCAACTAATGTCCGTGTCTTATACGAGCTTACGTTTTTGTATTAATTATGCATTTGAAAAAATTTTGTTATTTTTCGACAATAAATAAGGAAAGACAAAAATAAAGAAAAAACTATAATTTTTCTTTTCGTTATTATTATATCAACAATTATTTACCAACGCCGGAGATAAAATTGATAAATTTAGCGATAAATGATCCATTGATGCTTTTTTACAGATATACGAAGCACGTGTCTCTTTCTTATTTTTTTTATACATCGATAACTCACGATAGGCCATTTCTCATTGTTTCATCTTCTCGCTCTTTTCCACGAGCGTTTATTCTGTCGCACGTAAATAAATATGCATATAACACGCAAATAGACGTGCGTAAAGTGTAAAAAAACCACGTAAAATATTGATTTTATTGGACTTCAAAGCAAGTTTAATAGCAACTCTTTACTGCGCACTATCTTGACTTTCTTGGAGAAAGAACTATACTTCTTCAATACAAAACTATTTGTATTAAAATATTTGTCCAAAAATTTATCAGTCTGAGGTATGATAAAAAGTAGCGTTTAGAGAAAAAAAAACAAAATTGCAAATACAACATTAATTCACGAAAATTAAAATCAGAAATTCTCGAATCTTTCGAATTTCGACTTTCTCCGATTATCAGATTATGTAGCAAGACAAGACAATCTATCTCTAGGCTTTCATATCTCCAAATTTTCACTTTTTACGAGTTCTGTTGCTTAATAAGCCGAAACCACGTGCACCGAACTTTCATTTTTTTCAGAAGATAGATACCAGTTGCCGATCTAGCTTGAAAGATCGGGCGTAAGATTATCTTTTTTCTTTCTCGACAATTAGCACGCTCTTAACAAATCGTGGCGATCGATTCTCTTTTAACCCATCATTTTCTCCTTAATGCACTCCTCCGTTTAATAAGCGCGTAATTCTTTTCAATCTTTTTTTTTGCACGCGTGTCTCGTTCCTCGATTCGATAATCGCCGTCTGTTTTTCGCTCGCGCGCTTTCGACAGATTCACAAGGGGCCGCCGGCGTTTCTGTACTTTCCTTCCTTGTTAATTTTGCAGACGATTCGACAATGAATAATATCATAGGGCTCGCGGCCAAGCAATCGCGCGGCTTTTGGAATCGCCTCCGAGGAAGCCCCTGTAAGTTTTAAATTTATGAGAGTGATTAATTTTCACAAGCCGGACCTCTTGTAGCTCTACACACAACCATGTTATGTCATATACGTTCATTTGTCTCTCATTCTCGTCCTCTTTCCTCTCGTGGATACGTAGGCGAACGCCCCACATGCGATCAACGTGTATGAAATCGCGGGACAAGAAAAATAGAATTAATAAATAAAAATTAAGCTTTCTTCCTGCAGTGATTTATGGTCGAAATGACGGCCATTGAGAGAAATCGATAAATTTCGCAGTACACGAAAATATTTTGTTTCCTTATCTTTTCAGCTTTGCATCATTTACATTACAAGCAATGATACACTGATATAATAATACAAATATTAACAAATTATAACACATTGATCATTTTATTAAGAAGACACTTTTTTAAATTGAAACATAACTCGTCGAATCATACAACTAATTGTGACTTGATGCGACCATCATCAATCTTATTGATTTCCGTGTATATGTAATTCATTAGAGCGATCATTCAATCGTTCAATCGTGTGAAATGGATATTTCTTGTAAAATTTCGCTTTCATTGAGATACGGCACTTTTGCCGCAAGTAGAAAAATCCACGAATGGCATGGCTTAATCACGAGATATTAAACGTTCGCATGTTGCCTCTCTCGAACATGTTTGCTCACATAACTCACATACTAATGATACGTTAAATCGCCACGAGGGGGTAATTGCCGGGGGTATCGATCACAGTATGCGAGATGAATACACACATTCACGCGGGCAGAGAGAACCGCACCAGTAGATGCGGTCGATGTATAGTACGTCGACGCACGTGGCAAGATCTTGGCGCGCCTCCGAAGATAATCGCCCGTCAGAATGCAGTTAACCCTTCTGAACGCCAATCTCCTCTCTTCTTCCACCCCCGCTCCACCTTTTGTCCCCCGCCAAGAATGCGACAGAATAACACGAGATAACGACTCGCGATCAGATTATATAGCATGAATAATTATTGCGAAATGTAGGCAACACACGCGTCAATCGCGTCGCATTCGCGTGCGAGAGATCGATTTAATCCATTAAAATAGCTGAGTTGCGTCAGATACGCGTTGTTCGGTATTTTTAGACATGCAAAAAAATTGCAGATTCGCAAACTTCAGTATAGGATGGGAATGAAAAGTTGAAATGTTAAAAATTCTAAAATTCAAGTATGAAAAATTATCTATTTTTAAGATAATTTAAAAATCCAATCATTTAAAAATTCTGTAGGAATAAAAATCTAATTTTTTAAAGAATCAATCATAAAAAGATATTTCAAAAATATGAAATTCTCGTTTTTTATTTTAATTCTCAGAAATCTTAGATACTTTAAAATGCAAATGTTCAAGATAAAATAAAGTAATAGAAAACAAAATAAATAATAATGAAGCGATACCTAATAAGTGTTGGAAAACGTGAACAGTACAATATCTCGAGGCAAATCACTATTGATGCAGCGATATCCTGGAGTGATTCTTAAAAGGCAATCGTCTGTTAGCACGCATAAGCGGGACATTTAATCGTAAGATACATATCTGACACGATCGCAATGCAATTGCAGTCACAATGTTATATAGATGTCGGATAATAAAATTTATGGCCTTCTCTGGGATTACAAGAAATCGTCTTCATTTCAATACATTTTTTTCAAATGTTTCAACATGTATTTAATATCCAGTGTATTAATACTTATTTTGGCTAATATCCGACTCATTTATTATTTCTTTTTGCATGAATTCTGAAAATAATTTTGAAAACTATTTATTACATCTAGATTTTTGACACTATTGTTTTCCGATAATTCCAGAGAAATAAATTGACATATATGTCTCAACTACTTTTTATAGTTATATATATGTATATATGCATAAAATATATTCTGCAGTCATTTAAAATAACCCACTTCCGTTAGATTTATTAAAAAAAGAATAGTTACACTTTTTCGAGCTACCTAATCGACCATTGGTTTATGAGAGAGGCACAAGTTGCAGTCGCGGGCGTGAACGTTGCGCAATCGGCGCACGTGCGTGCAACGCGCCAACGATGCAAGAACAGCGGACCGTCCCGCGTGTTACACACCGCGTGCAATTAAACGCACGAGAGAATGAATGCGGAGCGATGCTAATTTATATGAATAACGGTACACGGCGCTACTGTACTACTTGTACCGGTCTCTCCGACTTTTTTCCATTACGTTTCATTACAGCGTAGAAATCGTTCATTATCGCTCGATATAGGCACTCGATATCTTATCACGCTGCATAGTAGGAAATACGCTTCAATCGTGCGCAGGTACCCGCGAAAAGTTAATCATACATCAGAAGTCAGTACTTTCCATCAAAGATATTATTCAAATTAATATCATCTAATCTTTGATGTAAAAATTGATTGAGTGATTGAGCAAAAATATCGAAGATGCAAATAAAAAAAATTTATAATAAATTCCTAATAAATAATAATAATAATTCCTAATAAATAATATTATAATAAATTTTTAATAAATAATATTGTAATAAATTCCACGATAATATTCGAATTAAATATTCACTTTAGCAGAGAAGCAATTGAAATATAAATTCAATAGAGATTTGCATTAAATATGAGAAATGTGTCTCGCACGGTCCATTATGGCTCCGCGACCTATACAAAGGCCAAACTGATTTCTCCGAACTTGCAGGTATCGGATGAATCCTCCCGATCGTAGATCGACTGTGAACTTTCTAAAGCATAGCAACACGGGCCGCTCGCACACACGTGAGAGAGACTAAACAAAAGAGTCGCTCCTACAACCTCTGCGCCTGTCCTGTCGTAATGCATGCGCGCGAAGACAATCGCCCGTCAGAAATGCAGGTAGGGCGTCCGATCACGAGAGGGGCCCCCTCCGACACGAGCGCAATAGGCGCAACGCGATAGGTGCAACGCGATAAAGGCTCGCCGTATGTGCATCGGCCACGCAGATTGCGCTCGAGCGCAATCTCGGCGCGGCCTGCAATTATTGTGAAATTCGCGGGGCACGCGTGCACGCCGCCGGGCGTGAGAGATCGGGACTTTTCATCCAGAGATGAACGATTTTTTCAAAAGAATCGATTCCTCGGATCGATCTAGATCGGAGACTTCAAAGTCGATTCGCCAAAAAATCGACTGTTAAAGAAAGAGATCGAGGTTTTTATCTAATTTTATAAAATATTAAATATTATTTGAGAAACTATGCAACATTTTTTTATGATAATAGCATATTTTTGTATAATTATTAATATAATTAAATCAGTATGATTGGCTAATGCTGAAAATCTGCTGGTCACGTGATCTTATTAGCGTCTCTCTCTTCTACTGTCGAGGATCTCTAATGCAAATAATAAAAATAAAACTTATTGTTAAATATGATATTCTATTGTTCATCGATATGCCTACAATCAATAAATATATTGAAGTTTAAAGCCTATTCGAATAAATTTGTATAGATGTTATGCTGCACATCTACGAAAAATCAACCAATGCGTGGTATGAATCTTATACTTTTATATCGGATCGATATCTCTAGTAATCTATCTCAAAAATCGATTCACTGAATTAATCGAAGCTGTAAGATCGATTTAAAAAATTAAGAATTGAAGAGATCTAAAAAACCGAGAATAGATACAAAAGAATCGATTATTCAAAAGATCTCTCTAAAGATTCTAGATCACCCATTTTCATCTGAGGCGTGATTATCGGTTTGTTGAAATTGCTCGACGCCTCCTCGTCCCCTTTCTTTTTCCTTCAATTCGTCTCAATTTAATTGAATTGAATTTAATTGATTAATAGATCCGCGCATTATTCAGCAGCAGTTATTTTGTAATCGAATCGAGCGCATTTATACGATCTTTCGATATGCATCTGATAACGCTTAACTGATTAGCATACACTCGCATGATGATATTTTTTTTAATGCAGATGTAATCTGTAAGTTACAAGAGAGGGGCTGTTATAATTACTTTAATATATGAAGCATGAAATATAATATAGATCTGAACTATTCTTGTCACATGAGATAACATATCTATGCAAATATAAAATGCTAGCTACTTAATATGCAGTAAGTGAATTAATGCAACTCAGATTGCACTCTATTCTCGATGATACGAAACTCGTAAGAAACCTCCATATCAACGGAATCTTATGAATTCTATGTTGTATTTAACGAGATTGTAATGAATAAATTTGCAACACAATTATTTACCACATCTCTCTCTCTCTCTCTCTCTCTTTCTCTCTCTCTCTCTCTCTCTTTGTCATATTAAAAAAGATTATCATAAAAAATACTATCGATTAGATCGTAAGAAATATGCAATGATATAAAATGCATTATTTTTATAATTCAATATTTATAATTATATTTATATTTAATATGATATAAATATAATTCAATATTTAATATAATAAAAATTATTATAACAGTTAAAAAAATTGAAATTTAAAAGAATAGAACAACGTAATTATAGAACAGCGTAAATTAAAATAAACGATCAGCTAATCAGATGTGTTCGCACGAGACGAAACAATCATAAATAATTGCTAATTATCGAGCAACGCACGTTCGCTCAATCGATCAGTTAATCAATCGAAGAACAACATGTTTTTCGCACGCGCGGCAATTATCCTAGCTTTCATCCTTCTTTGTCATCGAGAAATAATATCGGCCAATTAATAGCTTGGGATCGACGTTGTTTTCACGGAGAGCATATCAATTCTGCGGTTAGTCGATGGAAAGCCGAAACGGAAATCCAACTCGACGAAGTCAATGGAGCGCAATGTAAAGTCAGAACCGGTTACGGCGTTACCTGTAATTGCTACGTGTGCATTTAAACGAAGCAGACGAGAGGCACGATCGTGGATAGTCGTTGCTTTGCGGAGCAATGATTCTGCAACCACAGGCAAGTAAACGAGCGCTGGCGGAAATAATCCCGCGAAAGTGTTATCGAAAACCGTCCGAATTAAATTATCATGCATTAAAAAAAAATCGAACGATAACTTTTTGAATCGAAATGAGATATACATCTTAAATGTGCATTTTTTTTATTTCTCATGTATTATGCATTTTATTGACACGCGTCTCGTCTCTAAAAAAGCAGCTTTCTTTTGGAGATTGCGTAAACATTTAAATCTGCCAGTCCTGGGCGTTCGCGAGTTTTTGTCCCATAAATTAATTCGTCGCAACGAACGAACTCGAGGATTCTGGAAATGCTAATTGTTGTCATTTCGAAATGCGCGACGCTATTATCCGCGCGACGGGCGTATGTTCGATTAATATTTATAAGTGTACAGCACAGCTATAAATGTATATGCACGACGCGTGAATTTGTCATGCCCGGATCTTTCCAAATGCGAGTGCACGTTTCCGTGTTTCTGGTCGTCCTTGCACGACGAGACGTCATCGTTGTCTCGCGAAAACTGTCGGAAATATGCAATCTGAATCCTCAACGGAGAGAAGTCACGCGATAGATAAGAAACACACGGAAGCTCGTTTTATTTTACGCAAGCGCGAACAAGGCTTGTTCTCGCGGCAGAAATATTATCGTCAAATTCGCGACATCAATTAACGTATTCTTTCTCTTCTTCTTTTCTTCCTTTTTTCCATTGATTTTACGTTGGAATGCTTCTCGAATTTTTTTCATAAATTCATAATTATTACAAATTTTATTTTAAAATTTTATTTTATTACAGAAAAATATTTATTAATTATATAACTTATCAAATATTAATATATTAATTACATGTAATGTTATGAATGTCCCATATAAATTATATGTATATTTACATTACATGTGTTTCTGTCAATTTTTCATATATGTATATTTTGATATATTATTATAAAATTGATATATTCAAGTGCAAAATATTCAAATATTTTTTCTTCCAGTAAATAATTTATAGAAGATTTATACTTTCAGTTTGTATCACACATGATCTCTTTTCAATATATTTTATTGCATTTCTTATTTTTGTTTCATCTTCCGTTAAAATCAATAAAATTAAAAATCTATTTTTTATTTTTTATTTTTCCTCATTATTTGTATATTTTTAATTGTCTCAAAATTTGTCGCAAAATATCTATCGAATATTATTTGTATTGCAGAGAAAATTTTGTACGTTAATTGGTATCATAGGCAAACAAGTGTTCCTCTTTAAATCACTGCTCGCCAAACGGTGAAGTCATAGAATCGCTAACGTTGGCGTCCTTGCACTGGGTTACGTGGTAACGACGACGAAAATCGATGGTGTAGTTGGTAGTGGGTCGTCGCAGGATAGGATAGGTGAAATGTAATGAAATGGATGAAGGTGAAGGACACGGAGTGGCAGAGCGAATGATACAAGTATTCGATAATCGTTCGCAACGATCGTTCCTTTCGTTGGTCATATCCGTAAAAATCGATTTGGCCAAAGTGACAAAGCTCGGCAAAATAAAGTTAACGATGTGAGTGCGCGAAGATAACAATCTTGGTGAACTTCTCGGTATCGCAAGGACGATCGAAACGATCAAAAGATCAGTGAAATACGTGGGAGAATTCATGAAGAATGCGCTTGTTCGATCAAACGAGGCTAACGAGCTCGGTAATTTATTTAGAATTTAGATAATAGATGTCATTAAAACAAAAAGATTTAAAATAAGATAAAAATAATTTTAAATAAAATTATTCCCTGCTTTTTTTAATATCAAGCACTTTAAATCGTCACACGTTTGATATTCATCTTTGCAATACACATTTTCTCCTTCCATTTCTATCGATTTTTCTCATAAACTTCCTTCTTCTTTACTGTGCTTTAATTTAACTCGACTTTAATCGAGAGATATTTTTATGCATCAATGACTTTAATATTAAAAAAAAATATTACGTTCGATACAAGATAGCAAATTGAAAAATAAAATTATTCGAGAGAAACTTTCACTAAAATCTTTCACTCTCTAAAATCTCAAAAACTTTTTCACAACTTGGAGGAAGCAATCAAGCAACAATCATTAGAGAAAATTTATGATTGACAAATAAAGCTTCTTTTTTCAAGAGTTCATCCATTCTTCAACGATGTTAAGTCATAGTTCGTCCAGCTAATTAAACGGCACAAAGCAGAGAAAGCGATATCAAATTACAGTCATCTCGGCTGCGCGTTGCAGGTTCTTTACGTTAGAACGCTCGCGCATGAATCCGCGTGAATTATTGGTCGCATTAATCAAGCACCAGGGGAGGAATCAGACGCGCGCGAGTCAAGGAACAGCTGGCAGGTTCGGCTCTCAACGAGCTCATTTGCCGCGGGACGCGCGATGATCCGCGATGAGGAAGATGTCGGGGCTGATTTAGATTTCTCCAAATACACACGAGACAGAGTCGATTATGAGAGCGGCGCTAATGCGCGCGATTTATGGACCGTCATTTATCGGGCTGCGCATCGGCGCGAATCAACGCGAATTACGGAGCGCAGCTGTCAAAGACCGCGGCTCTTTCCTTGCGGAGCATCTGTTGAAGAAGGTGCGCGCAAGCTTGCGCAAACCCGCCGCGATGGCTCGATGAGCGCGCCATTAATTAGCGGCGCGATCCGCGCTAAATTGAGACGTATCCACGGGGGCCTGTCGATGCCTGTCAGAGGATCGACTCGCAACAGTCTCCAGGTGAACGGCGTTCAACGAAAACGCCGATACTCGCCATGTGTGCCAGGATTACGCGAGCGCTTGCGGCCCTCCGCGATTCTCGAGAGACGCTCTTCAATATCGCGCCTCGACGGCTGATTTTTACCTCGCGTCCTTTCTTGCAGCCAGCGACGAGCATCGAGCGGTGAAAGTATAAAGATTGGACTAGACGTGGAATTAGTTGCTCCTATTGAAATATTACACACGCGCAACATTACATTTATTAATTAGACGGAGATATAATCAGTTATCTCTCCTTCTCTTGGTGAATATGTCGTTATGTATCCTCGTACACAAAAGCAAAATTTGAGAGTACAAATTTCGAATAAACGTCCGAATAAATACAAATGTACTGTTTATTTTTCGAGTAGCTAGATAATCCCGATATGATTAATAACCGTTAGCGATCAACAAGACAGATACCCGAACAATCCGGATGCTGAAGAACTCGCGATGATGGCTGTCGAGAAAAGCCGTGGGTCACGTCGGCTCATAGATCACAGTTAAGTGACGAGGAAGGAAGAGAACGCCACAGGGCTGGAAACGCGAAACCGGCGGAGAACCGCTTTCGGGGTCGATGTTGCTATCGATTTCGATTTCTCCTTGAAATTTCTCCACATGGCGCTGCTTCCCGGTCGGCTAAGGCAATCGACCCGAGAATCAGCAGAGAAAAACAGAGAAAAAGGAAATGAAAATTGCAAAGAGAAATAGATAAAAAATAATAAAAAGAGAAAAAATGTGAAGAGTTGAATTTTTCGAGATAAACAAATCAAGATTGACAGATTTCTCGTTCATTTTGACAGAAAGAAAATATGGAAAATTAAGAAAACAGCAATTATACATCTATGGAAGAAAAAAGAGGACAAGAAATTAAATTTAACAATAAAGAGCTAAAGATTGAGAAATCAAATTTCTTGCAGAAACAGTTGCTTATTAAGATTCATTTTATTTCGTTCTCATATATATTTGGAAAATCAATAAAGAAACAAGGAATTAACTTGAAGACTCGAAGAATAGAATGTGAAAATATTAAAAGCGAAAAATGCGAGGAAAAGATCCAAAAGAAAAGAGAGAGAACGTAAGAGAGATACATATGACAAAGAGGAAGAAAAAGGTGACGGAGAAAGTAAGACAAGTCAAGGATGAAGGAGAAGGAGCTTAGACCGATGTAATCGACTCGCGAGTGAGAAGGAGATAGAAAGGGGGAGAAAAGAGGCGAATGGTAAAAAGGAAGAGACAGAGTACGTGCGTGCATGCGTGACACAAGCGGCAGATAGAATCTCTCTTCACTTTGGTATGCGTCGGGACGACCAAATACACGACACCCATATCGGAAACGAAGCTACAGGCGAGTTTCCTGACCCCGAAAACGAAGATCCGCTGGATAGGAGGAGACACATCGGATAATGTTGGAAAGCGAAACGTCTTCGAACGACCTGGCGAGCCGTGGTCGATTTTTCCGATCGCATCGATACGTTTCCTCGAGCCAAACGTGATCCTGTCGCGTTCGCACATGACAATAAACACCTCGTAAAACGCCGGGATAGCGGATGTCGCTGACAAAGCCAAAGCAGATGTTAAAATCGGCTCGTTTCACAATACATGTATAAACGGACGTGCTAAAATTTATCAAGTGTCATGTGTGTTAAAAAATGTATAAAAAATTATTAAGTGTTATGTATTACAATAGCAGATGCTGGACGCATCGCACATGATTATAAATAGGAATGTTGGATAAAATAAGAAATATCCAGTTAATCCCTAGAGTTTATATATTGCTCCATTTTTTAATATTTAAATATTAGATATTAATTAGATATTAATTAAATATATAAGATATTAATACAAATAGTGCACAGAAAATTCCCTCTTTTTCCCTCGAGTGATATCTACAAAAAAATATAATTGCTTACGTTATTATGCATTTTCGACTCATAGCTGATAGAAACCAGTCAGCTGATCCGGAGAGGATTTTTGGCGAGAAACATGAACGCGCTGCCCGTCGACGAGGTGCTCCGATCTTCACGATCGGAAGAACCCCGTCGAGAGATCGTACACGAGCGGCGTAGCGTGTCGGCGACGAGTGATTTAGCCGTCTCAGATCGAGGTCCGCATACCGAACGACTATGTGTGACCGAGTCGCGAGCAGGACGACGTATCGGGACCTCGTTGTTGGGGCCACGAGGCCTCCAAGGCCGTCAAGCTCGTAAAGCCGACCTCTCCCTCGCACCGTCGCCCGCGTCGCAACGAAGCGGATTTCCAGCGCGAGACACGAAGACGAGAACGAATGATGGACGCCTTCGCGATCCGCATCGCATAGCCTCGCAATTTATTAACCCCTTTTCGAAGCACTGGAGCGAAGATTTGTGAATGTTAGCGGCACTTGTAATTAGAATTTTGTCTACGAATAAATTTAAAACCGCTTTTTTTTCCCAGGAAAAAGGGTAAACTTTGCAACTCAAATAGAATTGCAAAGATTACCCTTTTTCTGAGAAAAAAAGCGGTTTCAAATTTATTCAAAGACAAATTCTAATTACGAGATTTTGTGTGTATTTATAATAAAATATATTTCACAAGTAATGTACGTTTGAGAAGGAATTATTCATTTTTATCGTGGCAAATAGAAAGTAGCTTAAATAAAAAAATAGATTAAATAATGTGTAATTTTTTAGCTCAAAATCTCAATTGAGCGCGTTCCCCAATTTCTGGAGAACGTCGTGTCGTTCGGTTATACGATGAGTACGTGCGACATTTATGTCAAGATATACGAGAATGTTTTTCAGACGATATGCACGAGAATGCTACGATATACGACACGCGAGAATAGGTTTCGGCAGATGACAAAAATATCAGAGACGAGAATGACAATTTTACGGCGCACGTGGATCAGGTGAAATGTGAACCTGAATCAAACAGAAATTATTTAATGGTCGTCTACAAGGTATATTGGCAATCGTATTATTTACTCTGCGAAACTCCGTTACTCAAAATAATTGTTACGGTCAAATTGAAAATCTGTTGAATCGTGCAGACACGTTGCCATGAACATTGCAGCCAAGTCGAGAGAAGCGATCGCCCTGGCGAACGGCCAATTTGACTGTCATTCGTGCCGAATTCTCCGGCACATTCCTCATCATTCCCTCCCCCCCGACCCTTTGTCCTTGTTACTTCATCCGCAATGTAGTGCACGATTATATAAATATCTCCATAATTGATACAATGAATGGAGAACTTATGTAAATAAATGTAAATTCTCTCTCTGTTTTTCTCTTTTTTTCCTCTCGCGTGAAATTCATATGGAAAAATACAATGATAAAAATATGTCTCCAAGATTAATTATACATTTTAGAAAATACGATCGGAATCAATTGACAAAAATAAATCTCCTATATGTATACAATTCCTTTCACATTCCTTTTCGCCAGCTTTCAGGTCATACAGTGACATCGGTCGTTCTCGTTCCGATATATGTACACGATGCTAATAAAATTAAATGTCGGAAATAATCCTCGCGCCGACGATACCGTGTTATATTTCGGTCTGACCGATTTAGATCGCGAGGATGAAGACTTGAATCTCGTCTCGAGTGGGGAGATTCATTAATGAGTCGAAATGACGGAAAATGCTGCACCTTAAAGTGGAGCGCGAGGGTATTCCACGAAATTGATTTAATCACATTCGTTGGCACGAATCAAGTAGCCAGTTACACGCGCACGAGTTGGATTTATATGTAATCTAAACAGACATAAAATGTGCTTTGCACATCACGAGAGACGGGTTTAAAACTCTCACTGAACATCGACTCGCGGAGGGAAAAAGACGACAACGAATCTGATAAGCTCTAACTGTTGTAAAAGAATCTGATCATTTTAGCTTGGAAACAGGATTACGATAAGTTAACGCTAAACTTGAAAAATGATATTAATTAAAGTGTCTGGAGCAGCGTTAAGAAATCACACGAGAGATTTCATTTAATCGATGGCTGATTTCATCCTCCAGTGAATTTAATGTGGATATTTAATATTCAATGTCGTATAAATTTGCCTGACCTCCAATGGATTGAGAATAATTCCGGTGGATATTAATTATACTAATTAGAAGTTTATAATGAAATAAGCTTTTAAGAAACATTTTTCTTATCTATTTGACAAATCGTGTATCACGCGACAAAAGCACAAGCGAGAACAAGCATTTATAACGAGCAAATGAGTGATTCGTGCGCGAATATTAGCTGCATTTATAGTGTAATTATTCCGGAAATTGTAACATTAAACGCCACGCCGATCTTAAAGCGGTGATATAATATAATTTTGCACTTTGCTCTGCAATCATCGAACATATTTCAAAAAACACTCTTTCGAAAACTTGCTCAAAAACTCAGATCAGAAAAGATCACTAACCGGAAATTTTTCAGATGTCTGGAAATCCATCGTAGACTTCCAGCATCAAGAGCACCTAAAACAAATACATGTTTGATAGATATTTTTCGAGATATTTTTCTAAAGAGTACAAAGCAATGTGCACCTATTAATAAAATTTTAATATCACTCCGTGGTATAATTTAATTTCCAAATCAAATTCGAATGATGTGAGATAAATGCAAAAGATAAATTCAAAATACGTCACAAAAATTCTATCATCGGTGCGTTGTCTCTTCAATGGATAAATAAGCAACGATACAATGGCAAAATTCCAATTCCGAATCTAATGTCGGCAACATTCGCGGGGATCCCTCGCGAATCAGCTGCGCGTCCACCTGTTAAAAAGTCGCTCGATATCGCGGCGCTCCATCCGCTTTAAACAGCGGCCTTACTCGCCCCCGTTATAAATGCGCACACACTGACACGCATCCCTAGTGTGGATCGTCAACACATAGAGAGAAAGCGGTAACCGCCGATACCCACCACCCCTCTACGGCAGATCCGACGCTTCGCACAGCTGCTCCGACTCCCCCGCCCGTCTTTCCTTTTATCCTCCGCCACCCCCTTTGACGGCCTCCTTCCGCCGCGGTCAGTAATGACGTCATACTGCGACGTCGTCTGTGACGTCACCGTTGTGCTGCAGTTCCGTTCATCGATCGGCCAGCTGCTGCGGGGTCGCCGCAGGGGCGGCGGAAGCGAGACACGTGGAGGTGCATTCTCGAGAGCCGATCGGCTCGCTCTTTGCCGTGTCGACTTCGTTTCCACCGGCAGTAAACTCGTCACGACCCACGCCTTTCCGCCCTTATTTTTATTGCGCGCGTGATTTGACGTAACGAATCGCGATATGCCCGCTTGACGCGTTTCGAAATACCATCGACAGTCCAAAACAATTGGACAAATCTCATCAGAAACAAAGGATAAAAATATAATAAGATATAGATAATAATATAGATGAAAATGTAATGATGCGTAGAAATGATATCTCATAAAACAAATAATAATAAAAAATAAAATAGATTAGATTGATAAGGGAAATAAAATATAAGTGTGTATAAACACATATTTGTTACGGTTTGCATATCGATACGTTCTTTAATGTCGCGAGATTCCTTGGGGCTTATATCTTATTCTTATATTTCATTGTGTCTCGGCCCTCACGCGATGGGTTCACGGTCAACTGGTCGCGCCCTATGCGATTCCGCGTCCGCCAACTAAGGTCATCTAATTAGCATCGCCGTCTTCTGAACGTTCTGCAAGCGTATAACGAAATACTTCCGCTTTCCCGTTATATACGTTATACCGTTTACATGATAAGTGAAATTTTACCTCGAGCTATTATGATCAAAATTTAATGTAAAATACATCATATTCTCGCGCTGTTATCAGATAATAAATTAAATTCTTCTCAATTTTGCATAACGCTTTCTTTTACCAACGTCACTCGTAAAATCATATTCGTATACTATTCCTAGACGATATTTTAAAATTCTTACACGCGCGGCCACACACATCTGCAATTCAGATAAACCAAGCCGCACCAACGCGCGATAGCGCAAGAAGGCACAGAAGAGGTAATAAATTTAATTAACAAATTTCTTCAGTGCTGCGTTTTATGCAGACGATGACTGAGGAATCGTTATACGTGGGCGGAGAGAGTCTCCTCTTATCACAGCTTCCTGATTCTCTCGCGTTTGATTGACGTAATGTTGACTGAATTATTATTGGTGCCCATATTATGCACAAAGAGTTATCCGACTAAGCTGTTTTTGCCGCTTATGACAAAAAAAAATATTTACGGTCGCTTCATCCCCCGGCCCACGCTAGCCGGGGTTTCTTCTTTTTGTCTTATTTAAGTTTTATGCGGAATGAATGAAGTTAATAAAAAAGAACTTGGGGCACGTCAGTCAGAAGGCGAATTTACGCAATTTTTCTATTATATCATATTTTATTTCTTTCTACTTTATTTGTTCTTATTTTGTTTCCATTTTAGCTGCTTAATTTATTGTGCGGGTCGTCTTTTACCATCACGACACAATCGGGTCATCCTTATCTCTGTTATCGATTTCGTAGCCTTCTCACATTGTATATGTTTATTGCCCACGTTTTTCCCTATGGGAGAAGAGAGAATATTTTTTTCATATTTATTATTATCTGACTCCAATATGTATGTATATTGAAGTATACGAATTGACAAAAAAAGTGACAAATTATCAAATGAAAAACGAAAAAAAACTTTGCGAATTAAAAGCTATCTTGAAATTTTCTGTTAATATTCTACGTTTTCTAGTCTCATTTCTCTCGAAAATAAATACTCGCGTCATATTGTGTATCATTGTCAAGGGTATAACAGTCGTGACTAAAGTTACTTTCCGCAGAACTGAGTTATTTCAATCCTGCCACTGCTCGTACGATTTGTTGTTTCACCCGTCCTTGGTGTGCATGAAAAATTTGACTCGGTTATCAATTATCAATGTATCGCGTGATTTTCAGGATTTTAGCGATCCAAGCAGTGTGCGTCAATGTGATTATATAATTAATTACGGAGCATGTAAAATCTTAAAAAATCGCGAAAAAAATTTTTTAAAAAATTTTAATAAAATTCCAATAGTCAATAAAATTCATCAAATAGCGAGATATCTTATATATATATGTTGCTCATGTATAAAATATAATATCATTTAATAGCTACTCGGTACAACATGTATGTGTATGTGTGTAATAAATTATATTAGGATGAGAATGTATTATGTCTCTCTCTCTCTCTAATTGAAAAGTTTAGTCAAAAAAAATAAATAATGCAAGTTTATAATTTATACAATTTACATTTTAAATCCAATGCATTTAGAATAAATGCTAAGAATTATAAAGTTGTTTAATAAACTTGTTTTCAAAATTTGTCAAAAAGCGGATTCTCTTCAGAAATCATCGAATTAGCGATATTCGAGATAGGATGCACACGTGTCGCAATATTTGCATCACGCATCGCTCCGCATTTGTCCATGTCAGCTTTTAATTGAAATCCTTCTTTTGCTATACTCACGGAACGCATTAAGCTGATCTACGAGCCCGCAAAGCATAGATGACATGCCGTTTAATATCAATGTAAAAAAGCCGTCGTCGACCTCGCCGAGGAATGCTGAGACACAGTTATCTTTCAAGCACTGTCGATTAGAAAGAGAAAGAGAGAGGGAAAGAAGGAAAGAATAATCGGCAGGTACCAACTATAATAAATTCCAACATGCCGCTACAACACGTCGACGTCATTGATTTATCATTCGCTTTAATTATCAGCGGAGACGATATTGAAAAACAAGAGGAGGAAAAAGATTCTAAAAATAATGGATAATTTAGCATGAAACTCGATTTGTGTTAATCGATTGCTCTATCGATTTTATAGAAAATTAATATTTATACATATCGTATAAATACATTACATATATTGCAAATGCACTTGCAAAAATTGCACCCTTATCGCGACAAGATTCTTAAGAGATGTATCACTTTTAAAGTCTCTGTCGTAAAGATCGGCACGTCGATTAAAAATAAAAAAATCTTTTCGATATTTTTTCGGTCGCGCGATTCTCAATTTTAGCCGTAAATCAGTCCACTGCATTCTTTCTCGGCATCGCGTAATCGTGGGATCATTAATGAACGATCATTATTAATATCATCATAATTCATTGACATTTTTATCGGCAAGACGGGTTTGTCGATCCGAAGGACGGCGGAGTCGCGAATACATCATCGCTAAAAGCCTATGTATAATAAAGATATCTTCTCGGAACTATGTCTACGCTAATAAATATAAAATTTTAATCTGGATGAACGCAATCGGGATATATATTTATCTTTGTAAAATTATTACTCTTAATCAGCGTACTTTTTATTTCATATTTATCTAAAATATATTTAGCATAAGAAGAATACGTAAGAGAACAACATTAACACTGATGCACATTAACGAGACATAGTATAAAAAAATTAAAATTGCTTATAAAAATAAAAGAATAAATAAAAATAATTTTTTTTTATAAAACAAGATACTTTCGGTTGTAAAAAAGAGATGTAACGCGGATATGAATTTAGAAAATTGGAGAGAATCGCGGGGGTGGAACAAAGGTATAAATATTCGCAGGTAAAAGTGAAAGCTCGCGAAGTAGGTCGTGCGGATGATGATGGTACGTCATCGCGGAATTATCGGCGATGTCACTCGATCGATAGCGCGAGAGGAGGCATCGCGGCGCATCGCGACCCGATGATGGTCCCCATCGTCTAAATCGCAGCCTCCTGTACGGAAATATTTGATTTGCGCGTTCGTTAAAGCCAACCGGATTATACCGCGTTGAATCAATACGGTACGCTTCGTCAGTGGCACCGCGTCGACCATTCTTGCGTATATATCCCGGTATTCCCTCTATTCCACGCAAGCTTGAAAATAGCTTTCGACACTGGCGTCGGGTTTAAAACGGGCACTTCATTTTCTCTCTGGTGGCATGCAAACTGAGATGCGCATACTTTTGAACTTTAACGATTCCCGAAAACCGTCCTCTGTAATAAGAATCATCGAGGATTATTGCAAATTCAGCGGATAAGAAGCTCTTGACTCGCGTGCGTAAAAGATGAAAAATTAAGAAAATAGAATCTTTCTAGTTGTAAATAAAAAATTGTTCGTCCAACATTATTATCTTATTTGCATCATAAAAGAGAAAATAAATAAATAAATAAATAAGAATTGTAAATCTTATAAAAATTATAAATTAATAAAAAATAAGTAATAAATAAAATTAAAGAAATAAAAATTGTTTGTTTTCCGACATCATTATCTCACTGTATCTTTTTTGTATCATAAATCATTGATGCATTATTACATATGAGGAATTAATCACGCGTTGAAAAACGTAAACATTTTTTCTTCCCGTTAAATTTGCTCTCTCGAATTTGGAATGGATCGACGAGTTGAATCGATGCTTTTTTTCGGTGCTATTTACTGATGCAGTATTTCTATGTCGTCACCAGCCGGCGCGCAAAAAAGCTCGCGAGGAAGCACGTGCGCGATGCGCCGGCCATCAACAGATGCAGCGCGCAATGCATGGACATCCCTCGCGGCTTTATCGCGCATTACTGCACAGTGACATCACGCGAAATTACGCTCCGTATTGCGAAAGGTATTACGTTTATAGCGCGACAGAACGTCGAGGTTGCGCAGCTGTTGAATTCGTAGAGAAATTGCACGTTGCACACGTTTCCTTCAAACACGCATGCGAAGACGCGGACATTAAATACTCTTCGAAAGTAACGTGAGAAAATTCTCGCGTCATTCTTCCTTCGAGAGACCCTATTGTTAAGGATTATTATATGTCGTTATGCTTCAACGCGTTAAAAAGCATATACATATGTATTATGGGTTAATCGTAAGTAACAAAAAAGTAAATACATGTGAATCAATTCGCACCATTACAACATGGTGAGATGTGTGCGTATGTGTGTGAATGCAAGCGTGCTATATGAATGACGCAATAAATATACTTTTTTTTTTATATCTTACTATGGCCGCGTGCACAGAAAGGCACGTTTGAGCACGTGGGCGAATTTGTTGACATCTGTGCATCGAGACATTTAACTCGCTGGAGAAACAATTACTTGTCGGTTTTCTCTCTCTTTCTTTCTCTCTGTATCTCTCTCTTTCTCTCTCTCTCTGTAGTTAGCATTAGCGGCAGATTGCAAACGTTGGAAGATCAATATTTTGGTAGCGGTTCTCATGCCGCATGTCTATCATGTGTGCGCAAATTCGATACGATTAGCTGATTGATTGTTTAACTTGACGAATTTATTTTATTTGACAATTCGTTCGCAATATGCAGAATGATAAATTTTTAATGATTTATGTCGATAACTGTATAAATCGATAGCAAATGATTGACATATGATCGACAATTAAATAGCAAAAAAAATTTTGCTTAGAGGTATTGAAGAAGAAATATGCAATCATTGTGATTCGATATTTCTGTCAAGCAATGTTAAAATAATTTCGTTTGTACGATGCATACCATTGTACACTTTAATTTTCATCTATAATTATATGTGTACACTTTCTGACACTTAAAATCTTTGTAATGCAAATTCTCGCAAAGACTTGTGTTGCATCAAATTTACACAAGCTGTTTTCTCATCCCTGACACATACACAATAAGTTTTCTTCTTCTCTTATTTTCCTCGACTTGGCAGCGGCTGTCCCAGTTTTTCTCGACACTCATTTCTGCAAATTTCTCGCCAGCACTTCTATCTCCTCGCACGTTGTACTGTATTGTATAATTTCATTGCGTACACTGTTTAACCCGCGTTCTTGTCGCTACGAGAAGTCTGACGCAGCGTACCGCCCACTATATGCGACACGTTATGACAGTGGTGCACGTTCCCGAGCGTGAGAGGCTAAATATTTCCGTCAGAAATATGCAAGACGCGTGCGGATTAGTCAGCACGTTGAGAATATTTTACAATTTCACTTTTCGCGAGATTAAATCTTCCTCCCTCTCGAAACACAGAAGCTAGATTCGTCCCTTCAACAAAATTTATCTTCCAAACGAACTTGACTGCTATCCTTCTTCATTATTTCCACCTTTTTTTATGTTATATGTCCGAAATTAAAATCATAATATTGCCGGTGAAAAAATTAGATCTTTAATCTCGTAAAATTGCGGAAAAATTTAATGTAGGGTATTCAGTCGCGACATAAAAGAAGTTAATGCGAAAGTTAATTTTAGAGTCTAAAATTTGTAATTTTTATTCAGAAAAAGTCAAGGAAAAAATCCCTTGGGTCCCTCCGATTTTTCCCGACGCGGTCATTCACCAAGTCAATCGCCGTCCCGGTATTCGCGATTGCGATGCTCGAGACTGGCATGACACCGTCATCGGCGTCTTGGCACAGGCCGTCAGCCGACGTCGTCGCTGCGGCGTCGCGGCGTCACGCGCGCTCGCTCTCTATGTTTGCTCGGCGTTTAAATTTAGACGTCGACTATTACGCGAGCGGACTCGTGTCTCGACGCAATCCCGACGACGTTACTTCCTTCAACACCCTGCGTCGCGACGACGGCGTAATCCGTTTCCCGGAAGCGGTTGCGCGAGGAAATCGTCGCAAACGTCGTCGAATGCGAAAAATGTTCACGTGGCCGAATGAATCGCGGCACGTGACGCGTGCTCCGCAGCCATTTACGTTATTACATTTTCAATAAATTAGCTATTATTATTTAATTAATTATTGTATTACTTAATTAATTGTTATATTTATATAATTAATTATTGGAATAAGTCCGTTATTTGTAACATTTTAATGTGATATTTAAGGTGAATAATTATGAAATCTAATAATTGAAATATTATATTAGTAAATAATGTAATAATAATTAGAATGTATGAAAAGTAGAGAAGTTGAACAATTTATGGAGCAAAAATATAATGTAAATCTATAATTTATGTAAAGAGAGAGAAAAGGCACATTTTAGTTATTTTATATTTGAAGTCGATTTTGGAAAGTTTATAGATTTACTTCTCCATCTCCTCTGTAATCTTTTTAATTCCTTCAATACAACTATTTAAAGTGTATACTTCACGCTCCTATTATTTGTATTTACATATTTGCAATAAAAATCACGATTATTTAAACACTCACGCTACATTTTGCCATATAAAGTTCTCATAAAAAGTTTACGCGTTCACTTGCATACATATGCATGCGTATATTTCATTAATTATATAACGCGTGTCTAATCCATTTTAGTACTCGTTAATCGATCGCGCAGTATCACCGAATTCTACGATTGCTAGAATTTCATGTCTCTTTTGCATGCACGAAGAATGCAAGAAATTACAAGGAAGTACATCCCTCTATTTCATTAAGTTTGCGTTCCATCGAATCGACTTCTGCGCGATCGATTCGATGTATCGATGTACGCCGAGTTAAAAACAAGGTGTATCGAATCGCAACAATTACCTATTCGCGAAATTTATTCAAGAAAATACCCGATCATCAATCAACAATTCTCTGATCTTCATCAGATCAATATTATTAAAACATCATGTTACATATATTTCGATAAACATTAATAAAAAAGCTACTTTCTCTTTCTCACATCTGTCTTATTTATCATTTCTATATTCGACTAATTAAAATTGTAAAAAATATGATATTAAAAGTTTGCCTCAAAGAAAGATTGACTTCTAAAGTTTAAAGAATCTATAGAAAAAAACGATGTAGTTTTAGAGAGAAGATACATTATATATTTTAGCAAAATAAATTTTACATTTGCCTAAATTATTAGAGAAACTGATTAAAATAAAAATAAAAATAAAAGTTATATGTGCAAAATCAATATCTTAAAAATACGTAAAGTTTTTCGTGTACATTATTAATAATTCATAAATATTAATAAATTGCATTATCAATATTAAAAGTACGAATATCTTCAATAACTTAGAGAGAGCAAGTGCTTTTTTATTAATCGTTATCGACGTACTTATAATCACGACTATCGCGAAACATGTTCGCAATCCTTCGATAAAATCCCTTTTACGTCAACAAGAGGAAAAGAAAGGCGGCAAATTTGTTTTAAACACTAAAGAATGTAATCGCAAATAACAACAGCGAAATTTCCTTACCGGAAGAAGCGTTTGGATGATCGATCGTCGGGACGTTGCGCCGGGTTCACCTCGCCACAGTCGATCGAAGCATCTCGCGTCGCGAAAGAGCAAAGTATCGGTATACCAGACTCAGCGGCAGAGGCGGAATATACCGGAAACACGGAACCGTGTGCGAAGGCAGGTGACGCCGAGAGCAAACTGACGGAGGCCACGTGGAGGAGGAAGGTTCGACCGTCACTGAGGCCGCGACCACCACCTCCAGTGCAACGGTAACGACGTCGACGGCGTCAACGACGGCGGTGCATGACGCCCGAAATAGCGTCGTCCTTGGCGGTGCGCGTGACGTCGTCATCTCGCCACACGGTCGATGACGGACGGGGGCGGCATTGTGACGTCAGCGTTAATGCCACCATCGTCGACGCCACCGATACGACGCCGAGTTTGCGCGGCAGGTATTTTCACGGAACGGATACAAGGCGCGAGTCTCTCCCTTTTACCGGATCGATCGATGGAGATTCGCGTCGGAGATCAATTTCGAAACTCATTTGCCGCCTTCGTCGCCTTGTTGATTTATTATTAAGCGGGACTTTCACAAAAGCATTATAACTATATGACACTTGTATGACAACTATGTGATAACTACGGAGAGATTCTATAAAAGTTGAAATATTGACTTTTATTAATATTGATTTTTATTATTTCTGTGCTTGTTTCCAAAATCATCTCCGAAATTGTGTTTAAATATTCAGTTTCTTTTTTTATATATTTATTATCATCTTCCCGATTTATTTGGCTTTAATTTGATAATCTCTTTGAAAAGATTTTTATACGTTAACAGATTCTTATTATATGTTAAATAAGGATGCAACTAATTCTGAATGCAATTAATTAAATATATTGTTCTTTTTGAATGATTATAATATTCGATAAATGTATCTCACATATATAAGAAAATCTTAATTTTCCAGACTCAAAATATCTGATGTTCAAAAAAATTATAAAAAAAAGTTTAATCAAATTCTTGTTAAGAAGATATATTTCAAATTGACACAAGAGTTCATAAATGAGAGCAGTGATATTGGAGAGATGTTTCATGTATATTATATTATATCCTGTGATAAGTGAAATAGTTAACTATATTTTAGTATCCTTGATTAATCGCTGTCATCATTTTATATTTTGAAAAGATTGTAATCGAAAAATTATTTATTTCTGCACGATTCAATTTTCGAATAGATCGATAAGAACTCCTGTAACTTGTACACGTAGTTAAAAAATAATGATACAAATTTCAAACTTAGCTTATCGTAAGATAGTCATTATACCACAAACATATTGTATAATTCGAGATTGTAACACGTGATAACAAAAGTATTATTATACTACTCGTTAATCATAATATCGCGTATATGACATTTCAAATCATGATAACATGATTCCAGGATTCGTTTGAAAAGAGAACATATGTTAACTATAATAACACATAACGTCACATCTCCAACAGTCGTATACGTAAGAAGCTTATGGTAATTTGGGCATATACCACGCGGCAAAAATGTGTAACACCGCGAGCTGTATGACGCACGTGCCTGCTTCACCTGAAATAGACTTCGCTACGGAATCGCGTTCTACTTGAGTTTCGAGCAAAACGGCACAGTTTTCTTCACAAGCGGATCAGTTCTATGCCGTGAGATCTTATCCCTACGACTTGCCTTGTTCATGTTTGCATAAAAATCAAAGAAGGGCTAAAATTAACGTAAAGTCTAAATAAGAATAATCCAAAAAGTCGATAATAAACTATGCAAATTAAGCCGCCCAAAATGTAGATTATATGAGACTCAATGTATTACATATATATATTAGAATTTTTATGTTTTTCTTTTCTTTACGTGCAGACTGCGACGTCGATTATATCGTGTGGCGTTAACATGACATGACGATAGGGCGAGTAATCGATTGCTTTGTACTTCCTGGCGGTTTCTTCACGAGAGTCACGAGACCGAAATCATGCCCCTTCGTGCAACACGTACGCATCATATTCGAGGGAAATCTCATCATATCGCGATAACAATGCGTTAAATATTTAACGAAGGTTTCGTGGTATAGCATTTATGCAATATAAATCACGCCAGCTTGTGTCTGATTTTTGCACGCTTCTTTTCTGTCCACCCTAAAGTTCATTTTTCGGTCGCGTGTCTCCTTTCTAAAGGAAAAGTAATGAATGAATCGATCAACATTATAATTAAATATCACGTCTTCTATCATTATATTTCCAATAATTGCTTTTGTATAAATTATATACATTATATACTCTTTTTCTTGTTTAATCAAGTATAAATAGATTTATAAGTGTTTTTTTGGCGAAATTGAAGCGTTAGATGATTGATATTTGATTATGTCATTTAATATTCATTGCCCAAAATAAAAAGAATTTATAACGTATCGATTTATATCTTGTAAACTAACAAATAAAATATTTATTTTCAGGAAAAAAAGAGAGAGAGAGAGAGTCCATGTATGTGTGACATTATATGTATTAATAAATCAAATTAATGCAATTTGTTACGTTATTGATATTAGATATATCAAAGTCAATCCATTAATATTGTGTCACTGTAAGTTTTTCTAAGTGTGAAACATATTTTTAAAAATATTTTTAAAAATATTTATTTTATTAATATTTCTAATTTCTCAAATCTAAAATTAAAATGTGTAAACATTCATTTAATACATCTCACATATAAAATATAATGTATAGTATGTATAAAATACACATATGAATAAATATTAAAATAAAATAATTTTATAAATTTTTCCAAATCTCTTCGGTCTCCTATTTATAAAACGAAACGGCTCTTTTATCGCGAATTATCATTGAAATATTTTACTATTCAGATAATAATTTCATTTTACACAACATCGCACACCACATTAAATCTCTATAAAATAAAAGCTTTGAGATAGTAATATTTCTGTGCTGATTTCTACCAAAAATTGGCAGTCTGCCGTGTGTACATGTGCGCGTACGTGCGTTTACATGTGTGTTTACATGTGTGTGTACATGTGTTATCCATTATTATCTTTCCATCATCTCTCTCAGTTACACAAAGATACGTTTTATCTCGCAAAAGCACGGTGTGAATTCCGGCGTGAGTGTGATTTACAATCCGGCGGCTATCATCAGCGATAGGCTAATCGATCGGCGAGCAAATCGAACGCCTTATCAGTGTCAGCTTCGCGATGCGCAGCGAACGATGCGATGATTCAGCGACGAATGGATCAGCCGGCGATTCTCTTACGCGATGCGATGATCGAGACGCGAAACGTCGGTTTATGCCGCGCGCGTGGTTCCACGCTATAGCACATCGGAAACGTGAAAAGAGCGGCACGTGATGCGTCAGCCGCTTCGGTCTCTTTTGTAGCCCGGCCAAGCAGCCGCGGATCGCCTGCCTCGCGCGTATATATTTAGTTTGCCCAGCAAAACAATGCAATTGGCCTCTAGGAAGCGCTGTTTAAACTCTCCATTGCTCCATCAAGGACCTTTTTTTAACCCCTCACTTTGACTACGCCAGATCATGCATATGCAAGCGCTACTTTTTGGCAAGTTGTGCATAAAGCACTGGTATAATTTGTCTATTTATCATTTGGAAAATGAAATGAATAAGTAAGGTCCTTTTATTGCAGTTTGCAAAATTATGTAATATTTTCGTTTTCAATAATAAAATGTTGTAATGAGATATAAAAGATAGATCAGAAGAAAATACAGTGAATGAATAAATTCTTCTAGGAATGATATAACTTTGACGTTTAAGTAATAAAGAAGCTTCTTCACGCGGACGCTGTTTTTTTATACGCCAATACAGGTTTTTGTCAGCAGAGCTGCCGATTAATTGCGTTATGTATGATTGAACTCCCTTAAATGTTAAAAATATCCAATAACCCCCCGGCACGATAAAATTCCTTTATAACTAATCTCATGCAAATTGTAAATAAAATAACTCACTTTAAAAGACATAAAAATTGCATAAATTAATAATTAATTCTTGCTCCTAATAATTTTTTATCGTTCAAAAACACTGGAAACTTTTATCACTTCGCTCGATATTTTTATCATTACTTTGACGCTATCGAAAAATTATAAAAGTAGAAAGATCGATTAATAATAGCAAAAAAGAGCAGAGTAAAAAAAAGAGAGATCGAGTAATAATAAACGGCAGTATATATTCAAGCAATCTTTGCACGCTTTGTGAAAACTTTTCGGGACAGCGTGTATACGCATATTAATTAATGTTGAATGGATCGCTCGGAAAATCGTTGGACGTGCGATTCGCGCGCAGCGGAATGTTGCTCGGCGCGAAAATAGAGGCACAAGCGTAGAAAAGAAATAGAACGATGCGCGCGCCGATTGGCGGCGCGGCACGACAGAGAATATATAATGTAAGAATTTTTACACACGGGAGAGAATATTTTCCGATATATATATCACTTTAAGCTACCCCTTGTGTGCTGCTCAGTGGCTGCGTGAACGAGCTCTACGTTATAACGGATGCGCGCGTTACGGCCGCAAGAAGGCACGTCGTATCTTGCTTACGGCACACGCGTACAAAATGCACAAACACGTGTAACGTCTACGATATACGTACGACAAATACATACCGCTCTGCTCTGTTTATGGAGCTCTGGCCTTGGCGAGTCAAGGGACGCGGGATTTGTCGCGTACAAACCCCGCTCGCCATCCCTCCCCCTCCCCTAAATGTCGACACAACCCCCGAGAACAACTCATTCCCGGACACGCGCGCGGCGCTCCCTTTGATCGCGATCAAAGCCTTCGATCGACTTCGGATAAATCTCTCTCTGAGAAGCCGATTAAATCTGACCATGTACTCGAGAAAGTTCGACTTGGGTGCATAAGGAACGCGAGGAATTTTTATGCGATAGCCGAGATTCGAAAATAATGGAGAGAAGATGGGACGACTCGCTTTTTACGGTTATCGTTACGAGCGAAACGGAAGTAGAATATGTATGACATTTCTGTGGAAACGATGCGTTTTTTAAATCGACAAAATAAAATCCTTTTTTACTATACACATGTGCACATACATACACACATACCATTTATTTTGAAGCGAGATCATTCACCGTGAAACATATCGTGGGTGTTTGTATAAAACCTCCTATGTGACAAAATAATAATTTTTAGTAGGGATAAAAACGAATATTATAATGTTATCGTGCAAAGTATTGTAATTTTTTTGGAGGGAAAACGATTCCGCACGATTTCATTACGCCAACAAATTTTATAAAAATAACATGACAAGTGTGTATCTAATTTTTTTTGCGGATGCGTTTCAATAAAAATGAATATTTTGAGCGTCTCTTTGATATATTTGATATTTCACAAAGTTCATGCGTACGTAAATCTATATAGCTTATAACTTTTCAAAAATCCCCGTAGCTATAAATAAATCGCATTAAATTTATTTACGGAAAAAAAGGCAATATCATATATTTTTTAAAAGATCATTCTTATGTTTTAAGTGAAGCAAAACGTAAAGTAAACATTACATTGCAATATTAAAAAATAGCAATAACATATTTAAGAGTATGTAAATGTAAAGTAAACATTACATTGCAATATTAAAAAATAGTAATAACATATTTAAGAGATATAAAGATACATTATATAAACAAATAAAAATAAACTAAACAAAATATATTTGTAAAAATACTCTGCCTATTTATGATAAAAATGAATACGCAATTTTTGCTTGGCTCTTGGAAAATTAATTATAATCAGCGCAATGTTTAACGTGCTAGTAATTATGACCGATCAAACTCAGACGTCGCGATAAAAATGTTTGCCGACGTCTAAGTTTAGACACATTTAACTACTTGTGAGACATATTTTCCAGATTAATTTTTACCGCAGTAATAATAAAAAATTCCAAAATAAATATGTAACAAAAATATGAAAAATCCGTAATAATGATATAATATTGATTTTACAATCCGCTATTTTACATGCGAGCTCCTAATATTTCCTACAAGCCAGCATAAGCGTTGTAGAAGAAAAAAAAATATATACGTGCCATGTATTAATTTCGCATTTATGACAAAGATATAATCGTTTCGATAAAAATCTCCCGATCCTTTTCTATTCTACAGTCGAATGTCGAACCGACGTTTCTCACAACTATATTTTTTTAAACAGCCCGAGCCTCCCCCCGATTTAAACTCCGAATCCGGAATATCAATGGATTTTCTTGGATGATCGATTCCGGTTCACTTTCGTCTCCAATAAGCTTTTCCTCTTGAGCGCTCTCGCACGTGCGATACATCGATCGCGCATCGTCGGCAGCATCCACCCGGATTATAACGGCATTTAATACGGACAAAGTCGTAAGCGCTGATTTATCATTGTCACGGCCGTTACTCTCTCATGCGAGCACGTTACAATCGGCTCTCTGTCGCAATTCGAGCACGGCAATGCAGCGAAACCGGTGACCGGCCACCTCGCCGCACCTGCGTCCGTTCTCGGTGCAAGTGGTTATATTTGTAGAGTATTCGTATATACGCTCTTCTTTCCCTGCGATCTCGTGCAGGCCAAGTATGTACGCGGAAAAGAAACGACTTGCACTCGGCCGACTGCCAGATCGCTATATTTATCACAACGTGCCGATTACAGCTGTAAAAAGTTCTGTGGGAACGGAAAGCACGGATCCCGTAGTATCTATCAATCACCGGAATCATCAATATACTTCCCCATGAATGTACGCTCATCCTTCGCGAAATAAATCCTTTAAATGTTATGTAAATTTATAACAAAGCTCGTTTTTTTGTATATGAAAGCGTTGGTTATATAACTCGCGCGATATCAATTTATTTATATATTTATCGATTAAACATAATAATTATAGCTGTAATAGAAGTGAGAAAATAACGTGGAGAGACCTCTAGGTGACTTTTAAGTAAACATGTTTGGTTTGGATGTGTGAAATGTAGAAATGATGGCGCGATGAGTTTGATGGGTAAAATTTTAATTTTTAAAATTTGCATCAATAATTTTTTATCAAAAACATATCTCAACAGTACCTCTTTTTAACCTAACAAGGGAAGGTCGCGACTTTTCACCGATTTTGATCTCCTTTGGTGTGGTGAATCTACATCGAAAAAAAGTTGATCCGTGTTCAAGCTTTTCGTCCAATGCACCATGTAAAAAAAATTTTTTTTACATGTTGCATTGGACGAAAAGCTTGAACACGAATCAACTTTTTTACAAAGTTTAGAGAAATTGCCAGGTTCGTTATCAGGCCTAAAAAAAGACACACTTTCAATCGGTGCCGCTAGTCCAGTGGTAGAGCGCAAGAATAGTAATCCCAGGTTCTCAGGACTTTGGGCTGTCATAATCTTTTTATTTTTTTTTATTTATATATATATATATATATATATATATATATATAATTCATATATATGTATATAACATGTTAAATAAATATTCAGCATACTAATAATGTTAGAATACACACTTTTCATTTTTCATAGCTTTACAAAATCGGTTTTTCTACCTGCTGTGAACCGTCGTTAAAGTATCGTTACAGAAAACGTTACGCGGGGGGAAGGGGGGAATTATCTGCGAGAGAAGATGCTATAAAAATCCATTCTCTCATTCACCATCAACTTTCCGTTGATGCATTTTTAAATATGATACAATATGCATGGTACCCATCAAAATTAATATCAGAATGAAAATTTTTTTCAAATGTCAACATTTGAATTGAACGTTCAATGTTTCAAACATTCAATTCAAATGTTGACCTTTGAAAAAAATTTTCATTCTGATATTAATTTTGACGCGTACCATGCATATTGTATCATATTTAAAAATGCATCAGCGGAAAGTTGATGGTGAATGAGAGAATGGATTTTTATAGCATCTTCTCTCGCAGATAATTCCCCCCTTCCCCCCGCGTAACGTTTTCTGTAACGATACTTTAACGGCGGTAACATCCAGCGGTTCACAGCAGGTAGAAAAACCGATTTTGTAATGCTATGAAAAATGAAAAGTGTGACAGCCCAAAGTCCTGAGAACCTGGGATCCCGGGATTACTATTCTTGCGCTCTGCCACTGGACTAGCAGCACCGATTGAAAGTGTGTCTTTTTTAGGCCTGATAACGAACCTGGCAATTTCTCTAAACTTCGGGAAAAAGTTGATTCGTTAAAAAATTTTTTTTACATGGTGCATTGGACGAAAAGCTTGAACACGGATCAACTTTTTTTCGATGTAGATTCACCATACCAAAGGAGATCAAAATTGGTGAAGAGTCAACCGCGACCTCACCTTGTAAGAAATCTCAGGTATGTGCTAAGATGATTAAAATTAGTTATTTCGGTCTTAGTTAAAATTAATTAAAATTGATCATCTTAAAATATTTCTTGGAATATTAAAAAAAATAAATTATTTTTATGTTAATGATTTTTATTCTTATTTGTAATGATACTAAATAACTTCAAAACAATTTTTAATGTTTTTTATCTTTTTGACATTATTATCATAAATAAGAGTACAAAGTTATTAACATAAAAATAATGTTTATTATTTTATCAACATTTTAGGAACTTGTAGAAAACATAAACTTTAAAAATCTAACAGCTGAGAGATATTGAAAAAACGTAATGAGTCGCAGCAAAAGAAAAAGCAAAAGAAAAAAAAGAAAGAGAGAGCAAAAAGAAATAAGAGAATAGGGAGAGTTTGACGTCATAATTTTCATGTAACCGATCGATGCATTCAGGTGAATTGTAATTTAATTGGCAGACGGAAAATAATCGCGGCAAAGTGGATCACCGCGATTGTCTAAGCGAAATAATAATAACGATATTCTCGTCCGTCGTCTACATCACGGCTATGACGTAAGCAGATATCGGGCACAAACGGTGACGAACGTTTGGAAATATTGGACGACCGCGAGGTAGTGATAACCCAAATCGTCCTATAATAGCGCTCAATTATTTATCTACCGTTGTTCGATTCACCGCAAGTGGCACAGAGAGAACAGATCATAATTATCAGCAATAAAATATTGCCGGAGCAAGGTTCGTTTTTAAATAAATGTCGAATACTTCTAACAAAAAATTAATGTTGGAATATATTATATGAATCTCGAGTGAAATATATAGATGAGCAAGCTTATATGATACATCTCTCTCATCGCCCTGAAAAATAGGATTATTAAAATAAAATCCAAGCGATTAATATTAATAAAAAAAAACAATCATAAAAAATTTGTCTAACATGAATGATAGATGATGATTATTTTTTAAAGAGAATGCGCGCAATATATTATTACAGATCAGAATTACGTTCATTTTGATAAATATTCAATCTGTAACCGAAAATTAAATAAAGTATAAGATTGTGCGACCTAAATACTGAACTTAGTAAATTTTAATGATTTAGTATTATATGTGCATGTGTAATAATATATATATTTTTGTATATGTGATGAAATACTTTAAATCGTATCATATTTAATGTATGTAACAATGTAAATTAAAGTTGAGAAAATTAATCAATAGTTTTTCTATTGTAATTTAATCCGCACACATTTTATAGTAATAAATTTATTATATTAAAAATGTTAATGACGTTATAAACGTATCATTATTTTTCAAATTTAACTTAATAAATGTTTCATAATTTGTTTGCATGTGTTAGAAAAGATTGTTAAACTCTTTAACCCAATTTCTGTCGAGCAAGTTTATGATTCTAAAAGTAAATCGATTTTTTTTATAAAAATAAAATCTCAAGTTAAAATTTGATATTTTATACAAATCGACGATATGAAGATAAATTTTAAAATTCATGAAATATTTTGATATTCGTAATGTGATTTTCCGGCTTTTCGCGGATTCGCAACTTTAATAATGCCTTGTAGCTTATCATGATATATATATATTATTATTTGTACAAACGAGACTATTTCATTTAAAATCTCCTATTAATAACTTCCAATATTTTTTGATTATTAATTATTATCAAATAAATTCTCAATCGAGTCAATATAGAACATAAAATCGATATTCAAACAGAATCTATAATATAGAGCATGAAATATCGATATTGGAGAAAATGCTAAAGTTATTTGTATGTGTATTAATAAAATCAATAACAATTATTAGCAGAAATTGCAATCTCATCGACAATCGCGATTTAGCAGCCTTAGCGCAGCCAACCACCACCGTCATCACCACCATCACCGTCATCACCATCACCATAACCACCATTAGCAGTGAGCAGCTTATGGATAATCCGCTCGCGATCTCGCGTTCCGTTTATCTGACTTACACTTGTTCCAATGATCGTGACGTTGCGCCGCGTGATGCTCGAGATTCCGATGATGGTCGTGATTGTTGTTGGTGTCCGCGGCGATGGTGACCTGATGGTACGGCGTGGTCAGATGGATCGGTGCCGCCGCCGATCGCTCCGATTGTTGTTGCTCGACGCCCAGATGCCGGGCGACGGCGATGGCGCCGCGATGCTGCTGATGCTGATGATGATGATGATGATGATGATGATGGTGATGCGCCGCGACGCCGACGGCGGCGGCGGTCGCTTCCGCGTTGCCGGTGCTGTCCTCGACGGTGGTAAGCATCGCGTTTCGTTCAATCGCGATCACGACTGCTCATCGGGTGACCGCCGATCGCGATTGCCGTGGCATCCCGCGCGATCGGAAATGCGTGAAACGAGATTTCGAGAATGTCGCGCGATCTATAGATCCGCGCGAATCTCTCGAGACGGTGCGAGTAAAGCCTCGAGCGGGGATTCAGGTGGAAATCAATGCACTGGACTGCGAATTGCTCGCTCCGATCGGCGTGGACATCGAGGATCTAGATTTATTTAGATCCTAGACGAAGGATCTGACATTTGACGCCGAATACGTATTCGAAAAGTCCGTTCGATCCTTGAGATCGTGCAAAAATGAGATCGAAATGTTTCGCACAGCCCACACGCCGACCGGTTGTCAAATCGTGTCACGCTCGAGAAAATGCAAAAAGCTGGCATTCAGTATCGGTACATCCCTTTAATGAAGCATGCGCGCCGCGCCGTCTGGCGGGTGGACGGCAGGAGGGAAGGAGAGAGGGTGAAGTAGAAACGGTGATAAATGGTCAGACTCACGACGAAACACGGTCGAAAATCCTTATGCGAATGCCACGAATGGATCGAACGCGTGCTTTCTCGACTGTGTCATCGTTGATACCGACTCTAAAAAAAATGTACAAAAAGAAGGAAAGAAACACACACAGGAAGAAAGAAGAGCGGAGGGAGAAAAAGAAATAAAAGGCGAAGAAAGAGGACCCCCTGCCGTCGAATCGGTGGAGAACGCGGCCGCTCCGCGATTCTCGCACATACACAACACACAAGAGCAGAGCGACAGTCTCCTCCCGCGCAACAAACGGAATGAACAAACGTGAGACCAGCGCACGTGATGTATCACCGACCTGCGTGCGTCGTCGTAGGGCAAGGAAAGTCCTTCCTGATGATGTTGTCGGAGGTCAGCACCCCACCGAGGAGCCCGAACACTTCCGCTCTGGGCACTCGCATGCAGAATCCAGATACCTCTTCGCCGCTTATTGCGTCCTCGTGGCGGATGACATCCTTGCTCTTCCTGTCGAAACTGATCCTCGAACGCCGCTGTCTCGTCCTGCTCGAAGAAGGCCGGTAACAGCCGCGATTACCATTCAGCACTGACAGCCGATTGACGGATCGTCACTCCGGAGCCACCGACCGCGACGATCAACACGCGGGGAGACGCGACGAGAGATCGCACAGGTGTCCCGTGTCGCGAGGCTACGAACGTCTACGAGCCACCCCCGAGCGTGCAATTTGCCTCGCGATCTCTCAACGGCGCGGAAGTGAATCGGCTCGGTGCTCGGCGTCGATCGGTGCCGAGCGAACGGAGAGGGAAAGATCGAATGAGAGACAGGTGAAAGAGCTTGCGAGAGAGTGTGGAACCTTCAGTTACCCTGGAGAGCGGTACACTCGCACGGGTGGCCGGCCGCCGCGTAACTGAGTCCGGAACGCGCGCGTTCCTCCGCTATATTAAAACCGTACCGTGTGTAGCGGCGGCGACGGTGGCTGCGACCGCGGTGCGGAGAGGTGCGAAGAGCGGAAGGCACCGCGGCGACGGGAGGCGAACGGCGCTAACGATGACGTCATCTCGGACGTCATAACCCGGGACGCGCACACGGCAGCGACTAACGGCGGATCGATGGACCGGACCCGAGTGTGAGCGCACCTATTGGCCCACGCGGCCGATGATGCCGTTACGGTGACGTCAACCCACCGCTCGCCCGACCGTACCCCTTTCGCCCCTTCCCACCTCCCTCATCGTCTCTTCTTTCTCCTTTTCCGCCCCCGCACACCCTCCGACACTCGCTGTTTCAACCCCACGCAAACCTCGAGGCAACGACGGCACGCGAATGATATCGCCGCATCTCTCGAAATTGAAGAGGGAGGGAAAACGAGCGAGGGAGGAGGACAGAGAGAGGGAAGAAGAGACACGGACTCTAAATTCGTTTCTTTTGCTTCCGCGTTTTTTTTTGACGTTTGCAGATAGTCACGATTTTTGTAAACGTCACGTAATTATGTTACACGATTACGATGTTACTTCTTTTGCAGGCTGTGTTTGTTAGACTTTATGTGCTATAATTGAATGCAGCGTGTGCGAATGTGATACGATTATAACGTTACGATGTTACATAAAATCTTTTTGATATATTACGATGTTACATTAAAACCGCTTTTTCATGAAAGAAATTTTTGTCCCTTCCCTCGCTCGTTCTCTTTCAGATGTCTATGTGAATTTTTTCATTGTAATACTTGCTGTGATTATATAAGAATAATAAAAAAATATATTCTTTAATCATCTTATGTACTTTCTGAAATACTGAATAAAAATAATATATATCTATATGCATATAATAATATATTAAATAAGAAATAAAATGAAAAATAAATAATAAATAAAAATATATTATATATTATATATTTTTATTTATTTATTGAAAAAATAGAAATATTTTTTAATTTTCTAGAATGAAATAAAGTGCTTGCATAGATCTCTTTAGGGAGGAATTTCTTTCCATTGAAACTACATCTTATATTAGGATTTATTTATTTAACTGTGTCATGGGATATAAGAAATCCCTCAGACTTCAATTCAGTTTGCTAATAAAATTAATAAGCTGGATATTAAATCTATAATTAAACGTGAAATTGATACCCACTTTGGTAGTCATAAAAAAATAATCAAGAAATGAGAATTATTCAATTGGATGACGATTATGTAATACGTGCCAAGTGTTAACAGGCCCATTATCATTTGTTTTATCCATTGTCGTATATAATACCACGATCAATATGAGCAAAAAAGAACTTATATCGTTTATAGCCGGTTTTGTAATATCAATGAGAAGAGATAGCCACTACCAATATATGCAGCGATGCAACGGAATGCGGTGGCGCGCGCAGACCTGCTGTCATTATTAATCTAAACCTAGGAATGCGCAATCCATCTGACCTCGTAATGTAATCAGACGCGATAGCTGACAGTTATCGTATAAGAAAGTGATGGTAATTCACTATTTTGTCTGCAACGATCTAAGAGCTTATTGGTAATTATCGTAAATCTAGGAAAATCCTAATGGCAAATAATTCCCTTTACAAGCATGATGTTCATCTTCGTGTAATGATGCAACGAATCAGGGGGATTATATTTTTCTTAGAAACTTTTAAAGCTTACGTAATAAGAAAATTAAGTTACTGAACAAATGGATTTATTTTTGTTATAATTTTTTCTTTTTTCCTTATAAAATTTTGAAAAGATCTGATAAAAATACGTCAAATTAATATTTTTATAAAATATCGAATACACTCTTTACGTGACAAAAATTGTATCCCCAAAAATCGAATTATTTTTGTTAACAGTTGTCCCATTTTAAAATATAAATCCATCATAAATATCGAGCAAACACAATTAAATATTTCTAAGGCATCACAATAAGGCTATCACAATGGGAATTCTCATGACATCTGGATACTCGTCTCATTGTTCCAAATCCTTTCGAGAATCCACTCGCGCAGACTCGACCATTCGGAACAGGCGTTTTAATACGTCATTAATTCATCTGCGGCGTCACTCCAGGATAAAATGATGACGCCATCGTTTTCTCCCACTACGACCAACTATGACGTCGTCCACGTCACTCTTATTGCTTCTGCGCGTAGACGAGCTACGACAAGGAAGGGTTGTTACCGAGAAAGGGAAATAGAAAGAGACGGGATGAACGAGAGAAAGAGAGAGAGCCGCTTTTCCAACGTCGATTTCTACCACCGCCATACGACCTCCATTCATGCATCATCCGATGCACCCCGCGCGTCCATCCAGTTCCTTCGCACCCCCCCGCGCCACCAACATCTCTCTTCCACCCCTTTTGCACGCGGTACACGCGTGGCAAAGCGGAGGCGTCAGCACGAGTCGATGTCGCCCCTGTTTAATCAGCCATAAGACAGCACTTCGACACGTGACGAAACACTGAAAACTCGTGGCCGGCTTCTGTGATATCGTCGACGTGCCATCACCTGTATGAAGCGATCGCTGATCCGGAAGAACGACGACCGAAGGGTAAGGTCGACTTCGATCCGATCGCGATAGGGTAGAATCGGCGACGCGCTCCGTTCGGAGAACGCTTGTCTCTAAATCCGAGCGCATTAAAGCGCATTAAATCGAAGCGAGCCTTAAAGCTGCCCGTCTTAGAGCGCGTCTTGTCCAAGAACAGCTGTTCCACTGTCATCTTAATAAATATTTATTAAGCAATCTTTTGCTACATAAAAGTTTAATTATATTTCTTCATTTTTAATTTCTTACGTCCTGAGAATTAACAATTAAATTCAATGTTGCAAATTTGTCCAAGCATAAAATCCAAGCATAGAATCTCTACATGTATAATAGCAAACAGAGATGCATAGAGATAAATGTATTATATCCTTAACGCGATATTGTGAAAGCGCAATCGACAATACGAAGCAAGGAACAACACACTATAACAAGAATCAACTGACATTCACGATAGTATAACGAGCACAATTATCGCAATTGATTGTGTCGTGAGATGCACATAAATATTAGTAGTAAGATAAAGGCGGATAAAGACATTCGCCATCGGCAGAATCGCGTTGATTTTGACAAGTCAGTGTTCGACGATGAACGACACGCGTATCCTCGAGCTAAAAGCACGTAGATAATATATTCTTTTCACAATCGGCTTCCTATCGGCAAATAGACGTATACGATAATACGAACATGCTTGAGTAACTTGAACTTTGACAATCGCCGTTGTCGACAAATCGCAATTCAATATCCTGGAATTTATAATTGAAATTATTCGCTCTTTACTAATGTTATTCGCTCTATGAATCGCTTGTTACAATTGCGACATTCATTATGCCAGTAGGTCTTTCTGATATTAATGACAAAGCGTGCAGAACGTGCAATATTCTGGCGCCACCTTGATTAATTAGCAAGATTGAGTAATTAACAATCGCACCGGAGAAAGAGACAGAGAGGTAATGGCTTCGAAATAAATTATCGAGGTTTCGTGTTGCACCTGAGATAATCAATTTTTCAAGATTACCGTTAAGATATAAAGATTAATAATATGTTTTTGCACTACTATCATTTATTATTGTTTCGTCACAAATTGATCTTATTTGCTAAATAAAAGAAATGGAGAGCATAAAATATTTCGAAATTCGGAAGGTAAAGAGGTACTTATTCCATATCTAAAAGACAAAAATAGCTAGAGCCAAAATTAATACATGATACATCGCGTTTCATATAAATTATTTAATATTTATAAATATCGAAAAAATATCCAATCATTGTATAATCATTGTATAACGACAGAAGCAAATAATGAACTTTAAATCTATTCATTATTATAAGATTTAGTTTTTATTTCCAATGTAAATTATGATATGACTATTAATGAAAATAAATTTTCAAATGTAAATTATGATATGATTTATTAATGAAAATCTGCAGGATAGTAAATATGTGCAGTAGAAAGTATTTTTATTTAAAAATGAAATTTAGTTACAGCCTGTTACTCAAATGTCAAATAAAACTTCGTCATAATTTTATAACTTCGTTATAATACATTATCATTAGATTACATTACATTGTATGATATCTCTCTCTCTCTCTCTCTCTCTCTCTCTCTCTCTCTCTCTCTCTTTTTCCCCAATATAAAATTTTTCCCATTATAAATTTTGCATTTAAGTAAAAAGAATATTATATAATCAATGATAATTATTATTTTATGAGATAAAAGTTAGTTAAAATTAATGTAAAAATAACAGATTTTTTTATTTGACTTTATTCTTGAAGATTAATATGTAAAATCCTACCTCTCTTACAATGTTAAAGAACTCTATATCTATAGATATCTCGGCATTAAAATGTTATTTTTTTATATATTGACCTCTAGTTAGTTAAAAAAATAGAGACATTCTGCAGATTTATATTTATACAAGTAATGTCACTCAAAAATGAATTACTGAGCTGCATAGGTTAAAGCGAGAACAATGACTTTAAAAAGTGTATTCAAAGATCTAAAAAAAATGTCGTGTATTAAAGATCTAATTTTTTATATGACATACTTATTTGTTCGCATTTATCAATCGGTGGAAATTGAAAAATATCGATAATATCTTTCAGATCGATCGAGGATGGCCGCTCTTTGGAAGCTGTCATTCAATTCACGCGACGAACTGGACGGATCTTCTTCGGCGGATAATTTGTTTTTATTACTCGGGCTGGGTGTGAACTGTTTAATGATTTTTTAATAAACTTCCGGGCACTCTTTGTGCCCCGTCCTGAAGATCGTTGTACCGTGTACGCACTGGAACCAACACGGCGCATAATCTTTTATTACACTGTGTGATGACCTTTCCTTCGTGAGCTAGTAAAATGCGCTCTATCAGTATATATAAAAGGACGAGCACGACGATGCCAGTGAACCTCCTCTGCCCGCGTACTACCCTCGTATTCGCGCTCCCTCTCTCTCTTTTTCTCTCTTTCTTTCGCAATGTAGAATTATTTTTTACGGCATTTATAGAACGTGACTCGCGCATTGGTTCGTATAGAGCGTAGCGTGCGATTAATGAATATAAATCAGCCGGCGTGTTTAAGAGGCATCCACTCTTGGATGCGTGACCGACGATGGGGGAAAAAAATTTTTCGCGAAAAACTGTATGCTGGAATTTTTCTCGGCCATTATCCGATCGGACTGGTTTCCGGTTTCCTATCGACGTAGTGCATTCATCGACAGTGATGTTGAAATGCGCGACAGATCGCGTTATTTCGAGTGTAACGTGATACAGATCAAAAACGAAACTGTTCCCCATTTTCGCAACAATAAATGCGAATCGATAGATTATAACAGACTTTAAGCTTAATAGAAATTTAATAGAAATTTCTACCATTCATAACGATATACGGGTCTCTCAGAATTATTTAAACACCTGTATGCCTGTTCAAATAAGTGGATTTCTAATTCAATTTGTTTGAACGCGTATAGACATTTAAATAATTCTGTGAGATCCGTGTGTAATCCGTGATTGATAGAAATTTCTGATATAAAAAAGTAAATTTATGGTATATGTAATATTGAAAAATAATTAGATCGAAGATATTATTTAAATTAAAATTATGGTAAGTATATTTCACAATAACATATATTTTAATATTGAGTAATATATTCTAATTATGAAATTCGATTAATAATGTCGATAATCGTTAAATATAATAATTATAAAAAATAAGCTTATATTTAATATCTTATTACTTGTTGCAATAATAAATCGCAAATCAAGAAATACACACGATTTCGATAATATAATATATGAAGCGTCTCGTTCTCACTCGACTTCGTTGAGCGATTGAAGGTCACTGTGTATACACATTAACGCGTCATACATGAGCAAAATACGAACATCGAATTTTCAATCATTTTCAGATTAAAAATTCACAGTGATACATACGAATCAAAATCGAGTAATTCAAATAACAAATAATCATAATACATCAATTGTTTATAAATAATTAATTTGAAATATAAAAAATAAATTATATTACCTGTATAAATTTATTTTATACTGTATTAAATGTTTCAGGAAACAGTTCTTAATAGTCATATAGTATTCGGTGTTTGTTTCTACAATGTATTCTGTAATTATTCATGAAGGATAATCACAATTGGAGAGACGATATAATGACAACGATGGATCGTCTCGTACTGCTGGCTACCTCGAGTCACAAATGATAACAAGACGAGTGGGCATAAACAGTACATTAACGCGTATAAACATAAGCGTATGTAAACATTAGCAGCGCGTGCGTCTTATTGTCATTTACACGACGCGAGGCGGGATAGTAGGTAGTGTCAGCAGTACGAGGCAGTTTATTGCGTTGTCATTGTATTAAAATTCAATCATTCTTTACGAATAATTAGAGAATAATTATTAGATTGTGAGAATAATTATTTCACGTGATTAATCATGTCGAACGAATGCTATTCATTAGTTGTTTCAGTGTTTATTTACTTGAAATAAAGAATTTAAAGCAATTAGAGTGACAACTTTTTAGATTATTATTTTTCAATATTTAAGATACGAATTACTTAATTTTCTAATATTTACATTTCAATATACGTATCACGTCTTCGTATCACGTCTCTCGAACGTATTTAGATATTATTTGTGCATCGAATCGAGATCAAATACTTTCACCGGAATAATTCAAACACTGTAATATTTCAATCATTTAACGATATGTTTATTTCATGGAATTTGTGTTTGAAGTTGTATCGGGCGTATAATATTAAATTTCAATTGTATATTTCCGAATCCATTGAATTTTAATTAATTCGATTTGCTCAATATTACGATGTATTAATTATTTTGTAGACTGTTATTTATATAAATTTATTTTGTAGTGTGTTAAATATATTTCATACAAGCAGCAGTTTCCAATAATCATACAGTATTTAATGTTTGTTTATGCTGCATTTTTTAACTATTCGTAAAGAATGATCAGATTTGAAGAGCTAATACAATGATAACGAGTTATTTCGCTTGTTAACATTGCCTATTGTGTCGAATCTCATCGCGAATGACAATAAAACGAACATATAAACGCTTATAAACATAAACGTGTGTAATTTAGTAGCATATTCGTCTTGTTGTCATTCGCGCAACGAGATTCGAGGCAGTAAGTAGTGATAGCAGCATGAGACATTGTCGCTATATTACTTTTTCGGTCAGATTCTTTACGAAAATGCACGCAATCGTAATTAACGGTGTCGCGTTGTCGCGAGTGAATGTCACATATGTGCCAAAAAAGCAACAAGAAGAAATAAGAAAGAACAGCAAATTAGAGAAGATATCGGACATGACAGAGTAATCGCAAGGTAAATGTAACTTATAACTTATTAATTTATCTATAAAATTGTTTATTTCAGTGATAAATCATTAATAATCCATTTTATATAATATATAATGTATAAAATATTTTAAATTTTAAATTAACTTTTTCTAAAATAAATTAGTATATATAAATATTTAATGTTATAAAATATGTATAACTGTCCATAAATTTATTTTGTATCATCTTAAAATAGGAAAATATTTGCATGATATATTTCGAAATTATAATTATAAATTATAATTTATTTTGCATAATGTATTTAGAAGTTAGTATAATTGGAAATAAAGGTGCATATATTTATATATATAAATAATATAATTAACATATATATATATATATATTATATATATATATATATATAATATATATATATATATATATATATATATATATATAAAATTCGTGCACTTGACAGCAAGGATAATGTAAGATAGAGATATAATTTTGATAAGATATGAGCAATATAATAAAATAGAGAGAAATGTTATTTAAAATATTTATTTTTAAATACAAAAAAATAAGCCCCGGAAGAGTTAATATTTGCGATTATATTTAAATATGTGCTTAACAATATTTACAACTAACATTCTCTTTGTATTTCATGCAAAGATGTTTTTATTGAAAAATTTTATTTAATGTTAACAAATATGTATATATTTATTAGTTGAATATTTATATATTGAATAATTTATATATTGAATAATTATATATTTTCTCTATTACTTCTTTTAGCTTTGGCTCTTTTATAAAAAAATTATATATAATAATTATTAAGGATAGCATAAACAACAAAAATGATCGCACGCGCGATGTATATATTTGTAATAATATATAAACTCTATGATTTTGTGGAATTAAAGTTGTAAAGTTGTAATATATATTTGAACATTAAAATTAGCAACTTGTCCCCCGTGTTTTCGCGAGAAAGAAGGAAGTTGTGACGACCGTGCGTAGCAGGACTCGCAGTAATGGAGAAGGACGAAGAGAAAGAGAAAAGGAACCGGTTGCCGTTTCTCGCACAGGCAGGAAGAACCAAGCGAGGGTGAGAGGCCGATATTATGCAATCGTGCGAGTCACAAGTCGCGGGTTGTACGACGAAAGACGACTGTCGCGCGAACAGAACGCATGCTTATAGAGAAAATATTAATAGACATGCATATAATACGCATATGTGAATTTAATATTATAGTATTATTCTACAATTATAGACATTCGTCTATTTTGATGTAATGATAAAAAATAATAATATTCATATAATATTATAATATTAATATTAATTTTAGTAGGAAAATAGAGAGGAAAGAAATTTAAAAAACTAGAAATGATTTTAATTAGCAATTAAACTCTTAATTTATAATTAATTACAAATATTATGATATTTGTGCAAATATATTTTAATTTCACTATAAAATATTGTTATAATAAAAAAATTGTCGTGAAAATTATGACAATATCCTAATGGAAAATATTAATATAATCTATGTTTCATAGTTTCAATAAACTTTTAATTGCACATTTTAATTGTACATATAAATGTCGTATGAGGAAAACGTTCATTTAATTAGGCAAAGCGTAGTTAATTCGAGGAAAGCTTGACGCAAAAGATTATTATTAGTTCATCCTCTCACAGATTATCCTAATAACGCGTTCGGATATTGTATATAATTACATCGCTATTGCACAACGTAATAACTTTAATTGCAATCTGAAATCTTTTATTGCCACGTTAATTACAGTAAGGTAGCCGTTACACATGTTCTTGTAACTTTAAAAACGATAGACTTTTAATTACTCCACATGACACATATTTATCAAAGTACTCAACCGCGAATAATTACATTATGTAATATTCAACTGCTACATAATGCTCGTCTATCAATATTCAGATATAGTTTTAAAAATGTTTTAATAATGAACAATCAAGATCAATGGGAAGTAGAGAGAAAATAATAGAAAAAATAAAATAAAAATAATTTTTACATGTCATATGATATCATCGATAAGCTAGTTGATCGTCAATATCATTTAATAAAAACATTTTAAATATATGTAACAAATAAAGTAAGGAAAGAAAATATGACAACTAAATAAAATATATGTTCACTTAACATGAAAGAAAATAAAAATTTAATTCATAAAAAATAAAAGTATCTATAATCTGACTAACTTTGATCTACTTATTAAACGAGAAAGATATATTTTATCCTGCATTGAAATTTTTATTAAAGGTTCCTTAGATATTATCGTATCTAATTTGTGCTAAGAAATCGCTAATTACGCCCGTGTTGAAACTAGATGCATTGCGTACGTGTATACTTTCGTGAATAAAGTACAATATAAGCGTTCATCTCGCAATATATAATACATAATTCTGAGATGCAGCGTATGAGCGTAATTTCCCTTTCAGCGTGAATGAGATTAAAGCGTGATGCTGAATGCGTGGGCCGCTCCTCTATAATGGAACCACGGCGCGTGTCGGTGAATCGATCTAAGAGGGTAACTCTTCTTTTTTTTTTCAACGTCGCGTTAATAAAAAGCGACTACATATTATCATCGATTACTATAGTATCTCTATTTTATACTGGTATTTAAAAGCGTATCTAATCGGACTAGTGGACGATGAATGTCTGCGTGAGCAGTAAAGAGTATCAGGCTTGCAAGATCTATATTAATCGGCCGTGGTAGCATCTATTCTAAATATCGAATGCGAGCTTTTAATAAGAAACTTATAGAGAAGTCGAGCTAATGATAAATTAAATATAAATCTTTTTCTTATTTAAAAATCGCAATTATTAGTTGTAATCAAAATTTTTAATTGCTTATTACTACAATTAATTTTTAAATTTATCAAAAGTTTTAATTTTTTAATTAATGAATAAGAATAGTCACAAAGAGAATTTATTAAAATTAACATTAAAAAAGTTTCAGTCGATTATTTACTTTTGCTAAAAAAAACTTTTCAAATTCTATGAGAGAAATATCATATTTATATCCATTTTATTTTTAATTCTATACGTAGAAATATTGTAAATCTTGACAATTGACATTGTATATACCTTTGATATTTGAAGAGCATTTTGTGCTGAAACCGAAATATCTATTATCTTGCTAAACAATATAGTTCAGTGGACACTATTGCAACAATTACATACTATAATACTAATTACAAACGTGGATTTAATTCAAAACCATTGTAACCATTACACACAATCATTTAACACAAGAATTTAATTAATTATAACTTTTAAATTTGATTCTCATGCACATATTTCAAATTTCTTCGCTCTTACTACAACATAAAAAGATCATTAAATACAATTTATTATTGAAATATATATATATATATATATATATATAGAGAGAGAGAGAGAGAGAGAGAGAGAAAGTGAAGGAGATTTTATATATATATATATAAGATTAATTTTTTATGCTAACAAATATTGTGTATCAAAATATTCAACTGTGATAGAGAAAAATTTAAATAAATAATCAAGTAAAGATTTTTCACTATTACTTAATAATATCCTCTCACATTTTCCTAATTATTATAAAAATAATAATCTGTGCATAACATCATAATCGCAATAAATATTCTATTTTTATCGGTGATCTTAAAGAAGCATTATCTTGTAGTATATCGTTGTAGTATATAGTTGAAGATTTTACAGCTGATTGAAAAATCACGGAGGTATCGAATGCGAGGAGTTTAATCGATTGAATAAGATCACGAAACGAGTATTAGCGACGATACGTCGCGTATATAAGATTAACAAAACGTCAATTAATAAAACGAGTGGGCGTTCACGTCACGCGTGGGTGTCGCTTGAATTGGTATATACATACATATACACATGAATGCAGTACGGGCATATCATTAAAGAAAAGTATGGGTGGTACGTAAAGTCATTTCATGAAATGGAAATCGGATAACTGCCGCTTTCATGCGGCTTCGATCGGCGATTATTCGCACCGGAAAACTATCCGCACCATAAAACGATTGGCGTTTAAAATTGCAGACGCCGTTAACCTCTGGTTAACCATCGCCGCGACCTGCCGACTTTTCATTCATACGACGCGAATTTATCAAAATGCACCGAATCGATCGTAACTGATTTTATTAACGAGTGCCGTGAAATAACAATAATGCAACGTGTAGGCGATATGTTCGTGAATTCATTGATATACTTGAGAAATAATGTCAAACCGAGTTAAACAATTTATATTATAATTGTTTCTCTTTGAAAACTTACTCTTTAATAAGTTGTGAGAGTTAATCTCAAATTCGAATTTCAATTTCGATAAAATTAGTTCACGATTGATAAGGAAAATAAGGCAACCAGAAATGCATACATTTCACTAAATATGTATATTATATAAAATTTATATAAAATTATATAAAATTCTTAATATATTATTAATTTTATATAAAATTATATAAAATATATATATTACCTACAATTCTTAATATATTATTTTTATAGAATTTTGGGATTCAAAAATATATGTATTTTTATTCTTAAATTGATTTTTTAAAAATGCTACGTTATATTGTCGGCTTTGAAGTATTAACCTTTAACAGGATGTCGGTCTATATAATATCGTTGACGTTGTTTTATTCCAATTGTTGTTGAATGTCATTTAAAAGAGCATTCAGCTCGTTTCATGTTAGATCGTCTCTCGACTGATATATCGAATATCTTTCTGTATAAAGAGAAAATATAAAAGGGTAAAATAGATTAATATGGCGAATTAAGAATTAATAGTGGTATAACTAGCTGATTATTCTAAAAAGAACATTAATCCGTAACTCTTACTCAAAAGACACGAAGAACACTTGATAACTTTTAATTCTTTTTCAAAGTATTTATATATATATATATATATATATATATATATATATATATATATACTGATCGTATAGTAAATTTGAATCTTATAAACAAGCGAGTCTAAATATTATAAAATATCAAAATTGCAATCCATTTCTGAAATTTTTAAAATAAAGCTATGTTGTCCTTAAGATCAACGATTCAATTAATCTTACAAGTGTTTTCTGATCATTATCGTTTTCGATCGCGCTAAATAAATGAACAGTTGAAACTCCTGTTCCCACCTTCCCACGAGTAAGGTGCGACGCCAGGTGCCGCTAAGTTTTCTGCATCCGAAACGAAAGGAAACACGCGGCCGAAGGTGCGACATGATTTAACTGTGCTTGTTACGTTTCTTGTAGTGTTTCTTGCATACGCAGCCGGGCAACAGCCGCCTCGCCTATAAATAATTTATAGTCTCAAAGAGAATCGACGCATCCATTATAAATACCTTTTACAATACTCATTAGACGCATTTTTTAAAAACATTTTTGCGTTATTATTATTCATAGTAAAAAATGAATAATAAATAATTGATCAGCTGACCAGCTGTCATTGCAAGATTAAAGGATAATTATTCTCCTTAGCTCAAGATTCTCTGTATATATTTTGCACTGTGCGTGGCTTGCAATTACTCTTTCAGAAAATTTATATAAAAGGCATCGCGTATACTTAAAAAATTATTATTCTTAATGTAAATCTTAAAGTCTTATAGAGTCATTATCTCTTTCTATTATTTCTTTCTCTCTTTCTATCTTTTATCGCTCTCGCTTTTTCTCTCTCTCCGGCTCGATAGATCAGAGAACGATGGGCGATTAGCGCCGCGTGTGAAAGGGAAAGCAAGCGGTCGACTTCACGGAGGAGGACGATCGACCCGACAGCATGGCGCGGTACACGGGTTCGAGAAACGACTCTCTCCTCCGTACGTAATGCGCGTTCGCAGTCTCTCCAACTTCCATCTGCGTGTGTCTCTCTCTTTTTATTTATCTGTCTCTCTCTTTCTCTCCTTTGCTATTAATCTATCCTCTCTTTTTATGTGTATCTGTTGATGGCACAAATTCGAAAATCTGAATAGAAAATTTGTCAATTTTGAACAGAATCGTTTAATAAAGTTTAAGTTTTTAAATTACATGCTATTGTTGACTATAATAATAATAATTTGAAATTTTTCAATGTTAAAATATATAATAAATATTCAGATATTTGTGAGAAAATCAAAATGCAGAACAAATTTTCTAATGAGTGGTAAATTTAAATATTCAAATCAAGAGCTGAATATTATATAATTTAAATGAATGTAATTTTATATTTTTTATTTGTTTTATGTGTCTATTGTTTCCTATTTTTATTATTATCATGCGAATAAAATTATTCAAGATTGATAGAATAAATATACATAATTGTTTATTTTGTGTTTATATATTTAAAACCATAATTATATTTGTTTTCTCTATCATTATATTTGAATTGTATATCAACTTAATGCTTATAATTATAAATTATATATTATAATTATAAAATATTTAAATTGGTTATATAAAAAATATTAATAATAAAAAATTAAATAGAACAAGTAATATAATGTAAAATGTAGTACAAAAAATAAATAAGTATTCATTATTTAAATATTTTGCAAAAAATCGAAATCTATCTTTTGTTTGTGTATCTAAATGATATATATTTAGATAAAGAGATGTAGAGAGGCGGAGAGATGTAGATGGAGAGAAGAAGAGAAATGCAGAGATGCAAAGTATTTTAATATAATTAGCACTTTTATAATAATCTTTCATGCGTATTCGTGGTGATATTGTTAGAATAAACCACGAGAAAAATAATGAATGAGAGAGAATTCGCCGTAATTACAAGGTTGGGATTTTATACACGAGATTACCATACTTGCGTTATGTAGAACTATGCAAATATTAGGAGAAGCCATTCATTATAATTGGCTTCGCTATGATTAATGGATGGTATTACGGAGTGAAGAATTGTCGGATTCACTGTAGCTCATAATCAGTCGGTATACATTTTCATAATATATACAGTTGCAACATTAACATTGTCGTTGAACTTCTCTTTCTAACCGAGTATATCAAATTCTATATTATCAATTTCTCACGTAGATCGTCATAAGCAGAAATTTGCCCATAGATATTTTTTCTTAAATTTAATTGGATGTATGCTAATCATATGAAAACTAAATAAAAATAACTATTATACTTATACTTTGCGCCACATTTATGAAAAATTTGAAAAATCGATCTCTCTTTTATAAATATGTTTCGCATGAGAAAAATATTAGTTATTCCTTCTTTTATTGTATGTGAAAGTTATATTGCACATTACATATTTTTATCTTTAATTTTATATTAAATTAAATATTTTCCTTTTCTCTGATCTCTTTGAGCACTGATATTTCTATACTGTACTCATTTTATATTTGTGCGAAAAATGGGAAACTCGGCTTAGAAGAGCTATTATTATACATTGTGCGAAGCACACATCTCGACGTTTTCTATAATTTGCCTTGCGACGCTATCTCCATTGGCGATCGATCGATCTCGCGACATGCACACGCACCGGAGATCGCGATTGCTCATACACGGATGTACGAGATGCGAACATGTCGACATACGTGCGCACGTCGACACGCATGCACACACATGTACGCGAGAAGAGAGGCAAGGATGAGAGCACGAGTTTCGCGCGCGTACATGCATCTCTGTGTTTCCGCGTTGCTATGCTAATGAGAGAGCGTCCGATCTTCGATTGACTATCCTTGGACGGATTTCTAGCTCGTACCGTCAAGATTCGAGCCGCGATCATACAAAGATGTTTCAACTTAACGAAAAGTAAGCATGATTCACTCTCTCTCTCTCTCTCTCTCTCTCTCTCTCTCTCTCTTTCTCTCTCTCTCTCTCTCTCTCTCTGTCTTTACATTAATAGATTTAATAGCATAGTTTGTAAAACAATGTAAAATACAATTTTGATAATTATCGCGTGAACTATGTATTAAATTGATTGAAATATTTTTTTTCGATGTATTAAATGTACAGTTCTCATTAAAACAAGAATTTTTTTATAAATGATTTACAAATTTGTTAATGACGAAACATTTGCGAAACATTCAACATGATGAAATAATTCGAATGGTTTAAGCCTGTGTCGAGGAATAGAAATTTTACGACACCGTTAGCTTTTGAATAGGGTTGACCACTTTTGATTTCAATTGGCAATGTTGCAAAACCGGAATGGACTACCTGCAGGATCCTCGAAACAGCTTGATTTTACTAGTTCTCTGTTCCATAGAAACTTGGCACTTTTTTATAGGGTAATTATGCTAATATGAAAGTATCTCTTAAAGATCAGAGATATCCTTGAACGAGATTCGCAGTAGGACATAGCGCGAGAGTTTTATTTCCATTAAAGTCGAGATTTCATCGACCGAAAAGGAAGAAGATTTCTGCTAAGTAAAAAGGAACCGACGTTGAACATGATATAATAAATATAACGCATAAAAAATTAAAATATAGCATAAGCAAAGACATATAAAATGCAGCCAATACGTATTACGTATGTATACAACTATAATAAATAAATAAAAAACTATAATAAATAAAAAAGAAAAATCTTATGTCTAAGTTACTAAATCTAAGTTACTAAGTTACTAAAATTTGATTGCTTAAATCAGTATTTTATTTAGATGTATAATAAATAAGATAAATAAAACTTTCTAGAAAAAAATTTGCTAATACTTTATATAATAACTGATAAAAATACATAATAACTAAAACTACTTTTTTTACTTTAGAAAATCTAATAATATTAAAGATAGCATAAATTATAGTAGATATAACAGTATTAATTTATTTTATATATTTTAAGGGAAAGAAAACAGTTGCAAAATCATATAGCAAAATTATTTATTTTTATATATTTCTTTTCAACATTGGAGATATTTAAATAATTTTTTTCTTATATTGTATTTTGATCAATTTTATTTTTTTGTTGATTAAGCTTTTTTTTTAAATTTTTATTATGGTTTAAAAAAAATTAATTTTTCAGTGACTTTAATTTTCTTTCGCAAATTTTGATAAAGTTATATTTCTTTTTTTTTAAACCGATTAAATCATAGTTAACATATATGTATCAAATCATATATCTGAATGAATTAAAAAGATGCTAACAATTCGACTAGTAATTTTTAAGAAAAACATTCAAAAATTGAAAAATATGACTTTACAAAAGATATTTTTTAAAAATTTTGATTCGACATTCTTATATGTTCAACATTTTTTTAGCTATTTAAATATATCCAAAAATTATTGTATAATATATGATTTAAAATAATCATGAAATTATTTATTTTTTTTTAAATAAGAAATATTGTAAGATTTTAATTATTTTTAAATACACTTTTTCTTTTAAGTAATAAACGATAACTATATTAAATATTTTAGTTTATTAAATCTCTTTACGATGAATATCCGAGATCAAGAAGCATATATAAGTGAGTCTTAAGTATTCCACTTGACGAGAACTAAGACGACACTAGAGACGGATAAATACCTCGCTATATATATATAATCAAAATTTCTCGTGAGTGCAGTAAACATAATCGCGGATACATATAACCAATTAAACAACATTAGTGTGAAGTATCTTGTTATATCTTTCTAATGCAGCAATGTTTATCAATTTAACTTCTTTAAATGCGAACAAATCACATTTTCAGACAATTTTTGTTTGCACAGTTGTAATTTTAATTGATTGCATTGATCTAATAGTGTCGCAGGAGATTGTGAATTAAAGCAAAAATAGCAAAATTTATGGTAAAAATTTGTTAAATAAATTCAAAGATTATTTATATTTTAATGTAAATTGAGTTTTGTTTGTTTTTAAAAATAAAATGTCTATCAATAAACTTTTTGTATATCATGTATTAACCGAAAATACCTATACCCTATAACCCACTTTTATAAATAACTGTAGTATATTTATTGTAATAACTGTAGAGTTTTAATCAGTTTCACAATAACATTATATGCAGTTATACTTTGCATTAAATATGTATGTGTACGAGTTTATTTACAGGGAAAGATGAAACGGAGAGTGAATCTTGCTCGAGGTACAACTTCCGGATTTCGGCACAATCGAGCATCGAATCTCGATACCGTTCGCCCGAGTGTTTTACTTAGCGTCGATTTTCTCTCTCTAGAAACCGTCTTGCTTCCCGGTAGGCAGCGTGATCACGATTATAATGGCATACAGAGACTCGACGCCGAGTCGTGGGGTCACACGCGGGGTCGTCGGGTTGTAAACCCTCGTCGGGTGCGACCCGCGAGAAGAAGGAAGAAGAATACGTTCCCTCTTTGGTTTTCTTTCCCTCCACCTTTTTCTCCTCTTTTGACCCGGACTCCCACCCTCTATCGCCTCGTGGGATAGTCTATATACGATCTGCAAGCAACGTCTCCGATCTGCACAAAGTCGTTAACGAGTCTCCTCGTTATCTTTAGCGCTTAGTTTTATACATGTTTGTATACATGTATATACGTGTGTGTTGCTTGCCTAGACGGTCTGTTATAAGGAAAATGACGAAAAGTGGGAGAATTCGAGGGGAATTCGAGGGGATAGAAGAGGATTAAGGAGAGAAAGAGAGAGAGATGCGCCTAGACATGGAGCTGAAGAACCGGGAAGGTCGTTCTTTCTCCTCCTCTGTCCCTTCCCTCTCTATTCCTCCTTCTCTCATCTCACCATTGCTGATCCTCGAAGACACACAGGTACTTTCTCCTACAGTTTTTCGGTGCCGCCTTTGGCATGCATAGAGATCGACGACGACAATGATGACGTCGACGGCGGCAGACACACCACTCATAGCTTGCGGATTGTTTACGGACCGTGAAATTTTATTTGTCGGCCAGGATGTAACTCAAGGCCGAAAAATCGTAATTAATATTAATAGCAATTCGGATTTAAAAGAACCGGAAGAATTTTTAATTTTTTGTCAATATTAATTAATATAACAAAGAAATATAATAAATAATAATACAATATAATAGAAAAAAATAAGTTAAGTTATAATCATAAAAAGAAAGAGAAGAAAGATATACTCGTAAATAAAGGTATCCTTAGATACTAAAAAAGAATATTAATCAAATTATTTAAAAAATCATGTATAGAATTTTTATTATATGATAATCCTTAATTATATTACAAATAAGAACATGATGAAAAATATTGGAATTAAAATTATATTGTTTATTGTGAACGGAAAAGTTAACCAAATACTTTTCGAAGAATCGCCAATCTCTTTTTAGCGTACAAAATTGATCTATACGATAAGATCATCGATGTAAATCGAGATAGGGTTCTGATTTATATAATTTATGTAAATATGCAATTTATGTACGATTTTTCGCTCGGATTCAAGGTGAATGCATTGTGATTTATACGGATATTGCGTGTTTTAAAAATGTTATTCGCAAAAATATAAATGATGCAGTAATTTTTAGATTAGCAAATGAATTATGCACTCGATGTTTCGTTTTTAACTCTAGGCCAATTTCAATAATCGAAACTACACGCAAATAATACAGTTTATTTTTAGACTCGCAGGTTACTTTTATTTTTGGCAAATATCGACATGAGCAAACTTCAAATTTCAACGAAGTTTATTTATACGAAATAATGCAGTTGTATCTTTACCTGACACGTACATGACATGTTATATTTTCATCGCAAAATTATATTAGAATAAAGCAACAATAATACTGTTTCCAAAATCGCACTAACAGATATAATCTCAAACTTGATAATTAACATAAACTAATATTTACACATAATGTTAATCTTCACGTAGCAAAAAGTGGCTCGAGATACGATATGCAATGCACACATTGCAATTTTGTTGATTTCTTCACCCATTTCTATAACTGTGGGAAATAACAGGTAACAAATTACTGAGCAGAAGCAATGCTAGAATCAAAACTTGATGCGTTGCGCAAAAAGCACCTCTGGTCGGCGAATTTTTTTTCGAAAGAGAGGGCGTTTTAAGATTTTGTTACGCCATCATGCAATTTCGCTGATTTATGATCCCTTCTCTCTATCGCTTGTATGACCGATCATCTAACGGAGAACAAAAGGATCTATTACATGGCCGTTACCATTAAATGGAGAAAAATGATGGAGAACACATTTGCTCGTTATAATTTTCATGAAATCATACGGATTTCTAATAGTATTTACAAAAATTTTAAACTTTTCAAAGACTTATAGAATAGATTGAGAAATTTAATAATGCATTATATTAAAAAAAAAAAAATTTTAATACGCTCTGTCTATCAAAATTTTCAATTATGTAGAAAAATGTTTATCATTACAAGTACAAAAATGAGGGAGAAAGAGAGAAATATTGAAAGAGCGCGCACGCACGCGGAAAAATGAAGCTTATGAGAGGCTGCACGCCCGCACGTAATATGGGTTTCATGAGTGTTTGACAGATGACTAATGCAGAACCACCGCGATGGACGTACGGACACCGGTTGAAAGCCGAGCCTACAAAGTCGTTAACAACGTTGCTTGGCCTTGGTCAGGAGTCGTTGGTTAACGGGTCGAGGGATTTTTTCTCAGATCCCATATCTGCTTCCTGCTATTTACTTTGTGGCTGCTATACGCGCTTTATCATTGTCCTCGTGGCATTTTATCTCGCATATCGGGCATATATTAATAATCCCCCGCATCTTTCTTTTTCTCACCGTTTAGCGCGTGTCGGGACCTTTGCGAATTTTTCCCTTATCAATCGTGTGATTTATTTTCGCGCGAATTTCATGCAGAAATTCGTCTTCTGCAAAATGCCTCTTCCGAAAGACATTCTATCGCGCTGCTGAAAAATTTTATCTTTCCAACAATTTTATATTTCCAAAAATTTATATTAGATTAAAATTTATATTTATCAATTTATTTATTTTAACGATTCTGTCATTCAAAAACATTTTCGATAACTTCAATATTCGTGATACTTGCAAATATCTGCTGTTATGTTAATGGTAAAAGTTTGTACGAAATATAATGCGCTAAATAATAAAAAACAGATCGTAAATCAAGATAATTCGCCGAACCATATTTGTCTTTTCAAAGCTATCGCGATAATTAAAAAAAAGATGCATACGTGTAATTATTATCGAATAAAAAATTTTATAGTCGTTTAAGAACTTCGCTTTCTAGGAGAAACGTCATTTCTGCGGAAATATTATACGCAGCATTAAAAATAGAAAACGCTTACAACTGTTTATATCATAAAGGACAGGTTCTTAATCGTACTTTCTTGAGTACAGAATGTCAGCGTAAAGCAGATGTCAATGTGCGTTTATTAATTCCGCTCATAAATAGCGATGGGAAAACAAATGTATAAAAAATATTGTCCAGGTTGCGCGTTCTTACACGTGCGCGATAATTCGCGTTGACGCGTTAGATATTCCGGCAGCCTGGGGGATATGCGTTTTCGCAACAAACGTGTCAATTATCTCATCAATTTATCGTACACGAGTCATGTGTTGGCTGATTAGGATTAGCCATATCTTAATGCAGCTCTAGAAAAAGCCATATAATTAATTCCACATTCGAATAAATCTCTTTGCAAATCTTGATTGGAGGACATGTGATATAAAAAAGCGCGTTTATCTAAAATATTACATGTTTGTTTTCATAATTAATTAAATAAAAATTAATGGCGCGTAAAATTACGAAATTACTACAAATATGGATTATTAAAAAGGATCCAAGATCTTTTATTAAAGTATTTTTCCATGATTGATTATACAAGTAGATACGGATGAATCGATTCAGCCTCATTCTTAACGCGACGATGCAAACGATTGAACGCGTCAGTTCAAGTGACAACGACAGTGGCAGCAGTTACATTACTCGTTCCTGACGCCAATTATTTACATTAAGTAATCGTATAAGATTCCTATTTGCCGGCTTCTGATCTTGCCGACGTGGAGACAAGCAGTAATTATGCATTTACGAGGACGCATATGCGCGTTTATAACCACTTTCGCCTCTCTAATTACGAAGGAAGATAGCCACCATCATTTGGATTTGAATTTAATGGAACGAACAATACATAGTTATATCGACTTTAGTTTTTTTTCTTCCCTAAAAAAATCGAGATTAAAGTATTAATATCATATGCTTGATTCTTTCCTTTTTTAAACTTTTACAGAATTAAGAATCAAGAAGCAAGAAATCTAAATGCACGAATTAATTGTCCAAGACATGTAAACGATGCACAACACATCCGCACTTTTTGTCCAGAATATTGCAAAATCCTTGTTTAATGGTTGAGTGACGCGCGTATTAATGCATTAGACTATCTGCGCCTTCGTATCGTTGCCTTTGGCGTGTCGTTGTTAAAAAAAAGGATTTTTATCTGTTGTAGAAATGTTAGCGGAGGGAGATACTGTTTTCTTAGCCAATCGTGCAAAACATATTATTACTAAATTCCTGAGATTAAATGCGAAAAATCAAAAGCTTCAATTCATTCTTCAATTCTTGTTCCTTCTCTTTCGCTTTTCTGTAAATTTTTTGAATCTTACAAATTTTATAAAATATAATTGTACAAAGTTTAATGAAATAATGTTAAAAAATATTTTTAATTGTTTGAATTGATGAAATCTTCATAAGTCTTTTTTCCTGTTTTTTTTGTAAAAAAATCAAACAATTTAAACATATTTTTTAACATTATTTCACTAAACTTTGTACAATTATATCTCATAAAATTTGAAAGATTCAAAAAATTTCCGATCTTTTAATCTGCAGACAAGAGAAGTCAGTTTGTACACATGAAGGCTGCAATCTTCCCCTCTAACGTATATTACAATAAATCACATAGCGGGTCTAATTTCGCGCTCGCATCGATCACGAACACGTCCGATATTCCAATCGCGATCGGTTTCTCCTCGGCCAAGTATTATTTCTATCAGAGAGAAGAGCCTCTCGATTGAGTATCTCTCCTTTTCTACAGAATTAGGTATCCTCGGCGAATGGTGTGTGCGACCTCGCTGTCCTGCGCGTATAGGTCGTTTCACCTGTCACCTGCGCAGAAACGAAAGAGAGAGGACGATCGCTACGGGCGAAAAAGGAAAGGACGAGCGAGCGAGTAGTCGCGTAGACATCCCGATTGATCGGAATCGTTCGACAACGCTTAACTACGAGACCCACCGGCTTCTTCGATATTGGCCTAATAAAAGAACGAAGTTGTAGGCCTGCTTCAAGATGTCAAACAGGTCAATACGCATGCATGTCAATCTGAAATTCTCTAGAAATACCTTTGCATAAAATGATTTATTTTCTGTATACAGAGAAAGAAAGGAAGAGAAAAAGACATATATCCGGCGCGATTAATTTATTATTCTCTTAAGATTTTAGCTCTAAAATTCGACATAAAACGGTACTTTAATTTCAGTATTTTTAAAGCTGAACAATATTTGTGTATGGCAACATTTATTAAGTTAAAAAATATTTTTATCTAAGGGATGAAAGGTCAGCGGTAATCAAGTGATATTTCCAAGTTTATATCCTCGCATCGAGCGAAGAAAACATTCTGAAGGTACATGGCAAAATAACATTCGGCACATAATCCGTGCGAGTTCGATGAAGAGCGGTATTCTGCATTTCGATGTTGCTCTTTACCCGCAATGTGAATACAAACTTCACCTGTGGGCGTAAAAGATCGCGGTCATTAAATGGCCATCTGGATATCTTATAGACGTGAGTGGAAGGTAGCGATATTCAAATAAATGCAAAACTTCCGCTAAACGACTTAATTTTTTTTTCAAAAAATGACTAGAAGTTGAAGAAATTAAAAGAGGCTATGCTAAATATATTGATGAGGATTATTATATTGATGCTAAATATATTGATGAAGATTGAGTGAATAAAATGTGAAAGAGGAGGAGACTCTAAAAATAGTTCCATAAAAAAACATAAAATAAATATTGACAGGAAATACTTAATGAGAAAATACCAATTGAATTATACATCAAAATCTATCCAAAATAACAAAAGTTCAATATGTTTCTTTGTATACGCACAAAAAATGGACATTCTTGTTTTGAAAATATATTTAGATTTAACATGGAAATCTTGAAATGAGATTATATTGCGTTAATTAAAGAAAAATATAATTGCTTGAATAATTATTTACTTGAATGAAGCCATTTTATACAGTTCAATCTAGAAAAATATATTCTTATGATTTAAGATTTAATTTTCTTGAATGGAAAAGAAACAATGTTGGATAGAAAATAACATTTTTAAATCAAAGATTATAATTTTCTTAAAATAGAATTAAATAATTATATTTTCTTAAGGTGACAATATTAAAATAAGACTATAATATTGTGGAAATTTAAAATTATTAAATTCTTCGAAGAAAATTATAAATTGTTGCGTATATACGAAACAATGAACGCGTTAGATTAAGTACATAAATTTTGATTTGACACTTCTTTTTTTTCTGTGCGCGCAAAATAAAAGTTTTTCGATTGAATTTTATATGTCTCATGGCATGAATATTTCTCTTCGATTGCTTAATCTATCATATTTTAATATATTTAAAAATTAATATTTCCATCTGTCGAAAAAAAAAGAATTATTCTTTGTTGAATTTGGTATTATTTGTAAAATTTTCTTAATTAAATTTTTGAAGTGACCGATTATTACTCTCATCGCTAAAGTCACGGTTTCCAGCAAGCGGTTAGTACAGGAAGTGAGTTCTATAAATGCGACTTTCTTCATATATCTAAATCGGATGCCAGCAACCTACCACAAGACTCGTCTCTCTCGTAAGAGAGAAGATCACGGTGCTCCGGAATGGGCGAGAGATGGATGGTGCCGGGCAGAGTAAAAGCGCGTTATAACGACGGTGAATAAATATTGGAGTAGGTACACGAGCGGTATTACCATACAATACGCATACCGCGTAGAGTCGTTCTGCGGGCCATGCAAGGGTGCGACGCTCGCTGTTGTCGCGCTCCTAGAGTTTTCTGCTCGGTATGTTTATGTGCGTGTAATGTTTCTCTCTCTCTCTCTCTCTCTCTCTCCCTCTGTCTCTTCAATCTTTTCTCTTTAATAGCCATTAATCATCGCGATCTTCCATCGAGGCCCACGCAGCTACAGCGTCAGATACATTGCGTATGCGATATCGAAATATTAGAGAAGGGAGACTTCCCTTGGTTAACTCTAGAATAGGACTTCGTGGATATCGCATTTCGCATTGCGCGTTGATCTGTATCGACCTCTGGACTGCAAGATTACACAGAAAAAAAATAAATGTCAAATCAAAACTTGTATATACTCGAACTAACTCGTTCATTGTTTCGTATATACGCAACAATTTATAATTTTCTTCGAAGAATTTAATAATTTTAAATTTCCACAATATTATAGTCTTATTTTAATATTGTAATTATCATCTCAAGAATATATAATTATTTAATTCTATTTTAAGAAAATTATAATCTTTGATTTAAAAATGTTATTTTTTATCTAACATTGTTTCTTTTCCATTCAAGAAAATTAAATCTTAAATCATAAGAATATATTTTTCTTAATTGAACCATATAAAATGGCTTTTTATAAAATTGCTTTCAAGTAAGCAATCATTCAAGCAATTATATTTTTCTTTAATTAACGCAATATAATCTCATTTCAAGATTTCCATGTTAAAACTAAATATATTTTCAAAACAAGAATGTCCTTTTTTTGTGTATGCATAACGCAAATAAGGTTTTCCCCCGTCCTTCCCCCTACATTTTAACGAATGTTCAATGCTTAAATATAATGCACAAAAATGTTAAAAGATGCTGAGGAAAAAGTTAGGGGCAAAAGATTTTAGATCGACTTTGATTTTAATGTATTAGTATTTCAATATTTAGATGCAAATATTAATTATTTAATAATATTGTTTCGTATATTTTTGCGGATGATAGATTATCATTTGATAAAAATAAATTTTAATTTTTTTCATAATAATATTAACTTTTGACATATATATTAAGTTTCACAAATTATCATAATTCGTTCGAAATATACCCCTAATCTTTCATCGTTCCCCTTTATAATTAAATATCCAGGTCATGACCTGTCTTTTAGGTACCTCTCAGAGCTATTTCCGTGAAACTGTATGATCATGCTAAACTTTGGCTGATTAAAGCAGCTATTTCCATGAAACTCTACATTCATGTTAAACTTTTAAAAATATAAGTTAAGTTCTAATACGGGATGTAATTCGGGATTCATATTAATCATAAATCATTCCGATTTCCTTGCACGATTGTGCGATTGCGTATACATCTTACATGTAATCGATTAGAATTAAAGATCATCTACGAAACAAAAAGTGTTTCAATCATTTCAACGTAGATTAAATTTCCAATCTCGAAAGAATTTCGCGGTTAAAGTAACTTCTCGAGAGAGACAAGAGAAGCATCATACGCAGCGGCTGGTGTTTAGGGACGAGCGGCTGGAGTCTCTAGTCGCAAGCGAGCGAGCAGAGAGCGATCGCGAGTCGTTAGATCCTGTTGGCCTGCTGTCTCGGAGAGGAACGGCCGACGTAACGTAAGCTTGCATCCCGCCGACGCCGAACGACGGAGACGCGGCGACGTCGGCGCGATCGGGTCGGACAAGGATGCCCGCAGAGACAACAGAACGCGCGAGAGGAGATCTCGGGAGACCGAGTGTAAGAGCTAGAAGCGCGGTCGGGGACGGGACCAGGAGGGGAGTGGGTGAGCCGACCTCTGACCCGACGCGGTGAGGGGACGACCGGGGACCGCGGCACCGTGGCGCATAGCTTAGGCATAGCTCGGGCATAAAGCAGCGACTCGCCCGCCTTTCACTTCGCGAGGAGATGAAGGCAAGAGACGTAGATAGAGACGGCCGGGGAGTGCCCCGCCGCGTCTATGCTATTATCATATTACGGCCGATTTACCGTCGCCGCGACGCTGGCGTCGGATCCAACTGCGACAGACCTTCGCTGTCTCTTAATAGCCAGGATCGAAATAGTAACCATAATTAAAATTTGAAAAAATCTCAATCATAAGAAAAATAAAGCAGAGTAAAAATGGAAGTAAAAGGCTCTGTAAAAGAAAAGAGAGTAATACAGAAATTAAAAGAATAATATTCTTATATAAGAGCTGCTTTCTTATTAAAAGAAATAATCGTAGATGTACCAAAATACCTTGTAAAAATTTTAATTTTTAATAAAGTTCCTTGAAACGACTGCAATGACGCTTCGAGCAATTTTTGCTTTCTTCCTTTGCGAGTTTCTCGCTGTCAACGCGTTTTGCGATAGGATTATCATACGACGCGATCGCGGGACAAATGTTCCAACACTCGGATTACGCAAGAAATAGCATTGAGACGTATACCTTCGACCGCTCAATTTTTGTCCCACTGAGAAGAAGAAATAAAAGTCGAATCGCTATCACTGTACCGCAAAAGCGCGCGATTGATCTCGCGAAACGAAAGTGATATCACTGCGCCACAAGCACGGAGCATTTATTTCTTTTATCGCGCTTTGATCCCTTTTCCCGCGCGCGATCCGCTCTCGCAATTGCTGCGCGATAAATTCTACAAACTCTCGAGCGTGACGACATAATTATAATTTATTAAATAATTATAGTGGTAAAATAATTGCTAGTATATTTTATATAGTATATATTGTAATGGTAGGGTGTTACTCTTTTCCGGAGAATATAATGTGTAAATACCATATCCTCTAAAGAAACAAGCATAATATAAAACAAAGATATTCCGAGATAAAAAATAAAAAATAATTAGATACATAAAGTGAAAAATATAATATAATTAGTTTTCTCAGTTTTCGATAAGAAACATAGTTCTGTTCGTCAATTTATTAGCATGTATATATCTCTTTTCTCTTATGCGATGATATAACGGTATAAATTGAGCTTACTTATTTCCGTACGACAATTTAGTCTTGAATATATCCTAAACTAATGTTGACAAAAAAGTCGAAGTCGATTGTAAGTGTCGACGAGTTGTTCGCTCGAGCGAGCGCGAGATTGACGGGATAATCGCGAAGCAAGACGCAAGTGATTTCGACGCGTGGTAGATGGGACATTCGTTACTGTCTTTATTAGCGTGCGTGTTTTGCTTCTTTTACTTTGTTGTACAAATGACGGAAGCATAATTAACGATTTGATGTTTTCACTGTTGAAAAGGAGAAATGCTATTTTCAAATTTTTATCGATAATTCATTGCAAATAACTTCTTGTTACTTCGTACAATTGCAAAATAAATGTAATTAACTTATAAACGGATACATGTATTATACATTTCTGCGAGGAATACTTTGTTGGTTATTTTTATATATTTATTATCGAATTTTTATCGGAATGTGTGTGCTCGCGACATACAAATATAGATTGAGAGTCGGAATTTTTGCAATCATATTACTTTACAATTTTAAATGCTTTGATTTAACAAAGAACATAAATAGAGAAAAAGAGAGAAAAATGAGAAAAATATGTGTTATACATTACTGCGAGGAATACTTTGTTGGTTATTTTTAAATATTTATTATCGAATTTTTATCGGAATGTGTGTGCTCGCGACATACAAATACAGATCGAGAGTCGGAATTTTTGTAATCATATTACTTTACAATTTTAAATGCTTTGATTTGACAAAGAACATAAATAGAGAACATTGATTCCGGTGCAACTCGATCTAAATAATCGATGAGAATAACCGAAGGACGGCAGAAAAAACGTACTTTTGCATCTCTCAGTCCAGCATGGTGAGACGACAAAATCACTTTCGTCGCTGCTCGTGTCTCCGCGCGTGCTAATCGCGGAGATGGCGCGATACTGGAGGTCGCGCCGGCTCATTCGACCCCGGTACTCCTCGTAGCAGCGAGGACACCAATCGCTACTCTAACGTAAACGCGGAAAGAGAAGTTGTGAGGAGAAAAAATAGTAACCAGAGAATAGAGAGAGAGAGGCGAGGCCGAAGAGTACCGGTGAGAGTGCACGGCCGTAACATACAGTACGATACGGTCGTGCCAGCATTCCTGTAGGTCGACCCGTAGTGCGCGCGACGTGTAATTATCATCTCCCAAGGGCCTATCCCACGCTATCCAAGTTAAGTGGGACACAGCCGATTACTGCGTGAGCGATTAGGAGAGAAAGAAGGAGAGAGAGAGAAAGAGAGACGCAAGGAGAGCGCAAAAGAAGGGGCCGCACGGCTCGGCTTTGAAAAAATTTGACTTCAAGTTTTTTTCTCAGAGAAGGATGCAAATTTGTTGACAATTGTTAAAATTCTGTCGCACTAACGCTGAACTGGATCGATAATTAATGGATTATTTTTAATTACTGGATTATTAATTCATGATAATTAAAATTTTGCTTATCATTATTTAGTGTAAAAGATAGTATTATTAACGATGTTAAAGTAAATTTTAATACACAGTTTAGTGCAAATTTAAATTTTCCCGTAGCAATTAAAGATTGATTTATAATGTTATACAATGATAATATCCATATATCTTTCTAAAGGCATAATTAAAGTCTATCAGTCTGTAGCAGCGAGATTATAAATTCAAGCGTTCGATAAATCAGATAAATGAAGGCAAATTGTTTTGTGAACTAATAAATAGAAATTGATACACCTCGTTGACTTCTATCAATTTCCGGTTTATATATGTATCTATTGAAACTTGAAATTGTCATTTATGTAATTGCGGTATATAGATCAATAAGAGAGAGAGAGAAAGAGAGAGAGAAAATAATTAACTTTGTAATTATTAAAAACTAATTTGTATAATTATTGTAATTTCAAATTTTTTTTAGATTGCAGAAAATATTCTTATCTAAGAATGTAATAATAAGATTTGTGACATCATTTTACAGCTAAAAAGAATGTTCTATATACTAATACTAAACTATTTTAATCCCATTATTTTGATAGTCTGACAAAAAATATTTGATAAAGTTATAAATAAATAATTAAAAAGAAAATGGCATAAGAACCAATGCGTGGTAGTTGGAGCGCAGAGAAGTAACACTTCTTTTTTTTTCAATATTGGTTTATTGAAAACATATTAATAACAAAACATATTAATAACAAAAAGCGAATGTTTCGGATCATCTTTTGATCCTTCTTCAGCGCGATGTTAACATTATATATTACAAATAGTGACGCGTTACATTAAACAAATTTATTTTTATAATTTCTCGACGCGTAGGTGACGCTAAATTGCATCCAGCGGAGATCTAGCAAGCACTCTGCTTCCAACAGTCAATTAAGTATACTATAGTTATGCTATGCGACGTCACAGCAGATCAGATTTCGTGCTTTCTTATAATTAATAATACAGTATACTGCTGTGTGCCTCATGTTTATTCGAGACTCGGTGACGAACTCACTTATAAATAAATAGCATAGCTTTTTCAGATACACAACTCGTTAACTCGCTCCTGTAATTTTGCATCAAAATAATTATGAATCCGAATGCGTCATAGATTATAGCGATTCAAATGCATAAGAACTTATGCTAATTGTTATATGCGAGCAGCAAGGGTAGCATTTATAATATTAAAGTTCTCGCTAAGCGAAAAAAGATGTGATTAAATTAGACGCAGCGCAGCTGATTGCCGTATGAATGATTAGAACGGAGAAGAATGTCAGTGGAAAAGGAAGGATTAGCTCGGCCGATGATTGATTCGTGTTTCTCTTGTCCGAGAACGAGAAGGAAATGAACCTGTCCGCGTTAACGCGGCCGCTGCTACTTATCATTTCACCATGCATAATTGCGCAATAACTATTCCCGATTGTAACAATTACATAAAAGAAGATCTAGCACGAAATATTTCTCATAGAAGTGTAATGCGAATATAATTGATCGAATAAAATTATCTTTGTAATATATCATGATTTAAACAAGTTACTAAATAATAACTATTAGATAAATAATAATAACTCTCTCTCTCTCTCTCTCTCTCTCTCTCTCTCTCTAATTTTGATTTTAATATTTAAAACAGATATAATTTCCGAACATCTTGTATATAAAATTAAATATATATAAAGTTTTTTAAATTTAAGTTAAATTTAAGTTTTCAAGACAATTATTTAAATTTTTTAAATTAGTTTTCAAGACAATTATTTTCAATGATTATTTATTAATTTATTTATTCTCTTCTAAATGTATATATGTATAACAAAATTAAAACTAATTATTTTTAATAAATTGAACTTACACTCATCGTAAATATGTTTATAAAATGTAATAAAATATTTTATATAAAATGCTTATAATATATGTCTATATAGCATAATGAAATACTTTTTGGAGTATATGTACAATTTAAATTACTAATTCACTACTAAATTATATTTTGCAATAAATCGATATTTTATGAGAAATTTTATAATAATTACGAAATATTAAAATTCATTATATGTATGTAAATATATATATGAATTAATTATTCCAGTGATTTCTAGAAATATTTAAGCTAGAATATATTTATTATTTCACTGTAAAATCTCTCTCTCTCTCTCTTTCTCTCTCTCTCTCTCTCAAAATAATTAACGATTGAACCAATGCAGTTTACTATCGTTGATGCCGACGTTGTGTAGTGAATCATTTGCATTGCGGTAAATTTCGTTCATACAAACGAGCACAAAACGATTCGGGCAAGGAAGGACAAATTTCGAAATAATTTGAAATATTTCTCAACCTAAACAAGCGTCCTTGTTTTTAATTACGCGATGCCCGGATCCGCTAAAACTTAATTAACCGATCACAGAGATAAGAAGAAACATCGTTCGGACAAAGTGTTGCGCGTGAACAAAGCTGCAAAATATTTTAAGGTATTACGTAATTGCGATGTTTATGAATTTATATGCTCGCTAAGATTATGGAGATATTGCAGTTCTCATGACTCAACAAGTGATAGTTTACGTAATTCCGAAACTATTCGAAAACCGGTACAACTCACAGAGCTTCTATAAATATCCAATTACGCTTATACAATACTTTTCAATAGTCTCTATTAATATTTTGTATATTTATTATTTTGTATATTTAAGTCATTATCCATAATAATTAATTAATATTATAGAATTTTAATTATTAAATTAGTATAATTTAAATATAATTTAACATAGCGATTCATAGAAATCCTTATTTTGAATTTAGTATATTTTTTATCTTTAATTTAATATCAATAAAAATTAGTTAAAAGGCTTCAAGGACCAACGCAATGGTGAAAATATGCAAAAAATGAACGGTTATTACAATTTAATAAACCATATGAAAATGTTTATTTAATTTAACACGACAAACGCTGCGTTTCAATCCAATTCGGATCCTTTTCAATGTCGAATAACACATGACTGTTAATTTTATTTTTATTTTTATGTTTATCACTCACTTTGTTATTCGACATTAAAAAGGATCCGAATTGGACTGAAACGCAGCGTTTGTCGTGTTTAAATTAAATAAACATTTTCATATGGTTTATTAAATTGTAATAACCGTTCTATTTTTTGAATATCTTCACCATTGCGTTGGTGCTTGAAGCCTTTTAACTAATTTTTATTGATTTTATCTAACGGACCTTTACTTCATTATAATAATTTTAATTTAATATATTTTATTTTTAATTTTTTAATATAATTTAATATAGCAATCCATAGAAATCCCTATTTTTTCTTTTCTTGTTGGAATTTTATAATGAAATAAGGATTAGGTGAATAAAGTCGATCGAGCGATTAGGTCTCGATTAGTCGTGACTTCGGTGCCTGGAGAGGAGCAAAAGTCGAGAGGAGACAATAGATCGTTCGGGAATTAAGCGCAACGAGAGAGGGCGGAACGCAACATCGATGGCGAGCATGATCGTTCGCGCGAGAGGCTTAACGGTTCTTTCTTTCCGAGGACTAACGTCATCGGAGGTGTACTTTCGACGTCTATAACTCTTTAAAATTTACATAAGTACATCGATGATAGGCGTACCGCACGGTGAGATCGAGTGCGCCGACAATACTCCGGAGATACCGAGGAGAGAGATACTCCCACGCGCGTAAATCGTTATTGACATTGACCAGTTTCCGCGTGGTATACGTACACAAACAAATAATTGTTCAAAATATTGCATTTCTCCGAAGTAGAAGAATAGTAGTAGCGAATAATTCGCAGAATAATTACCTTTAAATGCGAAATGAAAGGGAAAATAAATGTAGCAATTTTCTTAGAATCATTACTTTCCGGCGTAATATTAAATAATATCATTAAATATTTATAAAAGATATTTAAAAATGCATATTGTGATTTCACAAAATTTTGAAATTAACGCAACAATATTTTTTATTGATTTATGTAGACAAAATCTCATGATATGGAAGACACGTCGTCTCGACTGGTCGTCGCTGCTTCGATAATTCGATTATCGTGCCTAATTAAAGCACGGTAGTATGCAACAATTGTTAAAGAACAGTGATAGCGATATGTTTAGAGGCGATGCGACTTCGCTACGACTATGAAAGGTGGGAACCGTCGGGAGAGAAGTCGTGCGCGACGTTGGTGGCCACTACCCGGAAATGGACGACGACTATGGAGTCATCAGATTCCCTTGCACTCCATTCATCTGAAATCCATTGTCGTCGTCATCGTTAATAACACGAGACGAATCGCGATGACACGCGCGACACCGCTAAATGTACACTGATAAAATCGTTCGCGATGTATCCGTCAGAATGTCCGGCTTTTTAAACCTCGGCAATTTATTTTCGTATTAGGGTGGTAGATAAATTTATACAGAAAGAAAGAGAGGACAAGACATAAAATGTTGTCCTTGAAACGAATTATGCATTGGAACGATACATGACATTTCTTTGATTACTGTCAAGAGACCGGATGGCGTTGGTCGTTTCAATCTAATGTCAACTTACTGATATGTAATGCAATAAGTCAACAAGATATTTAGTAAATGATTACAACATCCAATTTTTTATTTTATATGTATATATGTCATATGATGTAATATATATCGTAACTTTTTCTCTCTCATATAAAACGAATGATATTCATAAACTTTCAACTTTGTGCGTCACGAATGATATTCGCATTTAGTAAAAAAGTTAAATTATCAGACAATGTTTTTCTAATCGATTATTCTGACAAAGCAGTTACTTTAGAATACAATAGATAGATCGTTAGATATTACTTGGTATCAGCTTTCTCTATATACTTTCTATACAAATCAACTAATAAGATTGATAGAAATTACAATTAGGAACCACATAATCTCAAAATCGCATAAGAAGTGTAAATAATGACGCTGCTCTTCAAGATTTGATAGATGAACCGCGCGCATATTTGCGATATTGGCTATGTCATGTGAAAAAACGATCGATGCTCTCGCTTCGTTTCGTGCGCAACAAAAAAGTCATGGATAGATGATGTCTAATCGTCCCTGGTGTCCACAAATTGGAAAGACGCGAGAGGATGGGGCCTGACGTCATTCAGCCTAACGAGATTAGAACGCGTTTCGTACCATCGGTTCCGATAACGTATATCCATTAAAAAAAGAGGAAAAAATACATACCTCCCATCCAATCATCACATGCGTGAAAAAATAGTGATCCTCACGATATCATTTCTAAAAATATATTTATGCTTTAGCGTTTTTGCTAGTAGTCTAATATAGAATAATTCCGACACTCTGATGTAATAAATATAAAATGTTGTAAAAAAGAAAAAAATATTATAGAAATAATATATAATTAGCAAATATTTTTTACGAGCGTTATAGCAATTTCTCGAGGGAGAAAAAGAAAACAATTCTATTATTTTATATAATCATTGATGATAAAATCAATTTCCAAAACAGTTTCATTATCTATTATGAAATAATAGCTTAACTTGTCATTCCGTAATCTTCAATATTAAATAGCTTTATCTGTTTTCAATTGGAATAATTGCCAATAATGAGACGAAAACAAATTCAAGGGATTTTCAAATTTAAGGGATGTACCTTACAATGTATCATTGTAAGTAAATATGTATATACATATGTGTTTATATGTGTGTGTGTGTGTGTTCTTATTGGTCGTCGCGCCACTAGTACCTTTCTCTCTCGCTCAAGGAAACGGTGCATCTCGCGGGCGAGAAAGGGTCGGCGGTCTCTGTATACCGTAGGCAAATCGCGTCCTTTTTCCCGGAGCGGTGCACGAAAGCGGAGACAATGGATACGTGGGCGCAGCATCGCGAACCTTAACCCCAGGTGAACCCTATATTCTTCGTTCTTTCTCTCTCCTCGCTCCCTCCCCCTTTCTCTTTCTCTCTGTCTCTCTCTCTCTCTCTTTTTACACTGGCGAACACTCTTCTTCGCGTTTCTGCTCTATCAACTAAGCCTCTATTCTCTGATCCTTGCAGAGCTTCGTCGACCCTCTTCCGGTCGAAGCAGTATTCTCTCTCTCTCTCTTTTTCTCTCTCGATCTCACCTATATCTTCTCAGGTGTTTCTCCCTGCCATCGAGCGTTTGCGAAATCCCAGAAGTTGCGCGCATGCAACCACCTTCTGTCGTGCCATCGAAGCGCGAAAGTGGGGCTATCTAAGAAAGGCTATCATGGAAAAGCTCATGGAAACCATGCTTTTTCGAGATGAGAATTTTTCGTGCGCAGGATTTTTTTCAAAAGGTAGAAGGTTTTTCAAAAGGTAAAAGTTTCATATTATTAATTACTTATAACACTGTTAATAAATGGAAAAATACGGAATCTTGAAATCCTGACCAAAAATTGTAATTAATTTTTGAAGAATTAAAAATTTTTTTTTTCAAAAAAATAACAAATATTCAAATATAAAAAAGATTTTTCTATCTATATATTTATTCTAGAACGATATTATATTTCTTATGCATCTTTGCCCTTGCAATGTTACTTTGTTGCATAAATTTGAAATTTTGTGACATAATGATTTTGTTCTTGGAAAATTTCCAGAGCAAAGAAACTTATTTTTCCAGAGAGTACATTATTACAAAATATAAATTTATGTTCTCTACAAAATTCATGTACATAGTGTATTCGATAAAGTGGCAAAATTGAAAATTCTTATTAAACAAAAAAAATGGAATTAAAAGGTTGTGTAATCCGACTATTCCTTTTTTTCAATCAATTGTAAAATCTCGGGAGTGTCGGATAATTCTTTGATGAAACTCTAGGATGTTGTGTGAAAGAAGCAAAGACTTCGCGTAACATCCAAAAGTTTCAAAGAAAGAATTTTTCACTTTATTTCTGGCGGACATTATGGATATCGTTACGAACGCCATAAGCATGATTTTTACCAGGTTAACAATCATGATCTGCGAAGAGGCCTTACAAGGGGAAGTCGCGGTTGACTCTTCACCAATTTTGATCTCCTTTGGCTGTTAAAGTATCGTTACCGAAAACGTTACGCGGGGGGGGGGGGGCGGGGAGGGGCGAATTATCTGCGAGAGAAGATGCTATAAAAATCCATTCTCTCATTCATCATCAACTTTCCGCTGATGCATTTTTAAATATGATACAATATGCATGGTACCCGTCAAAATTAATATCAGAATGAACATTTTTTTCAAAGGTCAATATTTGAATTGAATGTTCAATGTTCCAAACAATCGGGAAAAAAAAATTTTTTTTACATGGTGCATTGGACGAAAAGCTCGAACACGGATCAACTTTTTTTCGATGTAGATTCACCACACCAAAGGAGATCAAAATCGGTGAAAAGTCAACCGCGACCTCCCCTTGTTAGTCGAAATTATTTTTCAAAGTACGACGGGCATTAATTTTACGCGATAAATGTCGTGTACGAAACAAAAGATTCGTCGAGAAAGAAGAGCGATTTTGTCAATTCCGGACGAATTTCCTTACTTCGTAATTAGGAACAAAGAATGCGACATAGCGGATTCGCTGGTTTCTTTTAAACATCGCGTACTGTGCTTAACTTTCCGTATTAAAGTGTATAACTTAAAGTGATATATTAAATTGTTCGTTTTTTTTAATTTAAACAATTAAAAATTAATGAGAATTGATTATTTAAAAATTTTCATGCATTTTAAAACACAATAAGTTAAATATATTTTTTAAAAACAGTTATATATGTGATAAATGAAAGCAAGAAAGATTTATATTAGTTATAATCTTTGACGAGAGAGAAGTCGCAGGATATTCTTCCGAAGATTTTCTTCGGGAAAAAAAATTTCATCTCCACAGAGGGTCAAGATGTCTTTGCGACTGAATAACCATGCCTCTCGATAATCGATCGTTATTGTTATCGCACATGAAGATATTCTCGAGGCACGTATCAAGAGCGCGGGAAAAACAATATTACGAGCATTCAGTTTCGGGGTGGGTCGAGAATATCTCGCTATCATGTTCTCAGGATCGGAAGAGCGCGGCCTCGGTTTTGCAACAATGCAAGATATGTTACTCTACCATGTTATGCAACACGATGCGTATTTGCTCGTACTTCTCTTATTGTTAGCATAAGAAAGCCATTAAATGGCCGCAAAATTTTTATGATCTATGGTTGTTGCGATCGCGATCGAAATCAAGCTATTTATCATAATATTCGAATAAAATGGATATTACATCCGAATAAATCTCGGATAATCTATCGACAGGTGAGATAAACAAAGATGTGAAAATCTCATTTTAATAATCAATATTATAAATAATTTACTAAATTAATTTTACATGAAATGCTCTCGTTATTTTCTGTAATGCTTTACGTATTATTTCTTGCACAAATTCTCGTTATTAAATTAAAGTCGGACATTTCGATCGATTATCGAAAACTCTCAGTCCTTACATTTTAGAATGATGATAAATTTGAACAATTGCAAATTTCATATCCTCTATATCATAGCACCTGTCCTCGCGTTTTCTAGTCGAATCAATACCTTTGAATGAATCGAAATGTTTGACTCGAAGGATCTCTTTTGAGGCGAACGTCGATCGATTCAGCTGATCTCCGATGACGAGTGTTACGCAGATGTTACACCGCTCGGAATGCTACGAAACGTTCGATTAGAGAAGGGGAGCGAGGGGACATAGAGGGACAACGGCAGGTCGGAGGATAGAAGATACAATTGAATGTTGGCGGATCAGTGGGCGGAACGCAGTTCGATTGTTTCTTTATCGCGATCATCCTCGTTCTCTCTCCTGCGACGCCAATAGCAATCTCACCCGGCATAGTGTTACCGTAGATTTATATAGGGTGTTCTTTCGATCACATATTTCGCAATAAATTGTGACGTCATGATATCACGATATCGTTTTAAAAATTTAAAAATAAAAGAAGCTAAAAATATTCGATTAAAATTGCAATTTTTTAAATCCAATCGCGCGAGTCAGAGCTTTTCAAACGTGCATCAACAGCTTATGCATTTATCAAAGGGATTGTCATTTTTTTTATTGTCAATTTAGTTAATAAAAAATAAGTCATCCATATAATTTAATTTAAAGCTCGTTAAGGGCTATCCAACAAGATTATAATTATGCAATGTATTGTCGGCTCTCTCAAAGTTATAAACAACTGTCATTTTTTTCTACTTGTAACTGAAAATACGTATCCGGTACATAGTGGTGGGACACCCTGTAGATCGCGGCTTTGTCCCCGTTCGAGCTGGTCGATGGTACTCCGGTGGGTGCGCTCAGAATGCGCCTTCTCTGTGTGCACGGCATACCATCGGAGAAAAGAAAACCGATCGTTACCTTTGCACAATTGCATCCCGTGCACGCGGAACGTATGCGCGATCGAACAACGAGGGGATCATCGATTCGTCTCGGGCTCGAACTCCCCCATACGCTTTCGATTATTGGTGAAGACGGAAAGTCTCCTTACTGTCTACCTTTGGCAGGTAGACGCGGCAACTTGTATCTACGCTTATTTGCAAATAATAAAGAAGTCGCGGCTAAAAATGTCTAATTTTCGCAAGCAAACTTTAAAGATATCGTTATGTGTTTTCATATAAAATTTTCATATAAAATTTTGAATGTTTAGTAAATTTCTCTATGTAAATTCAAGTTATATACATGAATTTTAATTAAAATTTTATCTGATTTCGCATATAAAATAAATATATAAATTTCTTAAGCACACAAGCAGACATTCGCTTTTTCGTGGCTACCGGATATGTAAAATAAATTGCCTGAATAAAAGAGGTATCTTGTGAAAAAACACTTAAAAATATATGTGAAAGAATCTGTCGTTTGGGGCATTAATTTAATTTTTAATTTATTTCGCCTTCAGTTTGTCGGTTTAAATCAATCACGTTCTATTATATATCTTGTTACATATGACGTTAATCATACATCTTGTTACATATAAGATTAATATACAGATATTGGCAATTGATAAAAAAAAATAATAATAACACACATGATTTGGTAAAATTAAGTTTTATGTTACTTTTAGAAAAATTAATTAAGAATTCTATATTACTTTTTTAATCATTTTATTAAAATTAACGATTCAAAGGAGACTATTTTCATGTCAGATCTCTGCAAAACTTAATATGAATTAAATATAAATTTATTCTATTTTTGATTCTATTAACATGTATAAGTTGAAAAATTACTAATAATAATACTTTTTAATATGTCATAATTATATTATCTTTATACATTTTCTTACGAATTATAATTATGATTTCAAGAATATATAGCTCTTTATTAATTACTTCTATTCTAAAATTAAGAAATTATTTCATGAAAATAAATCTAAGATACTCAGATCTTTGCGAATGATGACTAATAAATTCGAGTGTTAAACAATGACAAATAATTGAACAATTTTCTTGAATAATAGTAGATTCTGATGATCCAAAATCTATCAGATCGACGGGGAGGAAATGACACGATTCGATTGGAACCTAACAAAAAAAAATGACATCATCGATTAAAGAAGGAGGATCCTCAAAATTATCATCAGAATGCAAACTCTTGTAAAGTGGATTGCTTGATTACGCAACAAGGAGGTAGGATAACTAAACCCGAGAAGATGTAGCATGTCTGTTTTGAATTACGATGACAAAGAGAGAGTGTGAGATTGTGATTGCATTTCTATTATGCTCCATCGACAATTACGAAGGTATTGTAAATGGAATGTTTTAATTGCATAATCTTCATTTTTAATTAATTTTGAATATCTTTAATTTCATAAATTAAAATAAATCTTTTCACGTAAATTTAAAAACATCATAAGTTGTATATAAAAATGAAACAATTAAATAAAATTTCTTGATAGAATAATTACATTACGCAAGCATTCTTCTTCTTATGAATATGATTTAGATATACATATCAGTAGCAATGCTTTCTATTCTCTTGAAACTTGAAAACAATAATAATATATCTACATCGAATATAAATCTCTTACAGTTGAAACATGCATTTGAATGTTTCCATCATGCAAAATCTCGAGACATTCAACAATAAGTAAAAATCAATGAAACAAAAACACCAAGCTATAAACGTCATATTGCGTTTTCATTTAAAACTTCGGATTATTCCTACGCTTAGGATAAATGTAGAAATAAAAAAAGAACGAGCAATGTCTGAAATTGCATAACTTATATAATTCCCTCCGGCTTAATGTTTCTTATAGCTTCTAACAGCCAGGGTCTTCATCGAAGCTGCCAATCTAAAACGCGACCGACACAGACACGCCGTGATTGGATGCCTCGGCGTAGCTCCGCGGCTCGCGTTCTCCGATTAGGTGAAAAATCCGCGTCGCGCGCGGATAATGCGACGCAGATTCTTATCGATCACATCATTTAGAGGCAAGTGCAAGTGGCGTCCCGCGATAAAAATACCCAGTAATGGTATCAAGAAGAAAAGGTCACTCTGAAACCTGGGCGCCCTTTTCTCCGCACGTGTCAAACGAACCGCTATTCGCAAACACCATCGCCTTTAATTCTCGAAAACGCGCCCCGTGAAATCCACCCGCACCCCCGAGTCGATCCGTGAGGTCACCGAGGAAGAGGAGGAGGAGGAGGAGGAGGAGGACAGGCTGGCGAAGGGAAATCCTCGTCGAAGGCTCACCGCGGCCTTCCACTTCGTCTTCTCTTCATCATTATCATCATCCACTCCTCGTCCTCGACGTCTCACCCCCCGGCTCTTCCGCCGCAGCCGTGTGCGCGATGGGGACTTACGAAATCGCGCGTTCGTTCGATTCGTGCCGCTCGCTCGCGCGGAGAGCATCGGCGTTTTCCGCGACGCGCAAAGGTCATCGCAAGCGAGCGCGAGCGAGCTCGGGAAAGAAGACGCGAGTCACCGGCGCGTACTCTTACGAGGGGAGGTCAGCTGAGGTAACCCGGCTTGGCTCTTCCCTCTCGCCTCTCACCTTCGCTTCGTTTAATGTTGCAAACGATGCTCGCTTGTCTTCGTTAATACTCCGCGTCGCGTTGCGCCGAGATAATCACATGGGATCTGGAGAATAAGATTTCTGAATTTGAGGCCGATACCGATAAATTTCGTCTCGAACAAGGAGACTCTTACTGGGAGAGACGCTATTCGCAAATTTCATTCAGAAATTTAATTTTATATATTCCTTTTTATCTGTTATTGCTTCAATAGTATCTAATATAGTTGAGGTATACTACTTAATTAGATTTTTTAAATCTTTTTTAGTGTAATTCTTTCAAATAATTTTATTTATTTATTTTATAACGCTATATTTTTAATAATTTCTTTTGATCTTGCATATGTATTATATTTGATTAATTTATATTACCTTGATAATTTTTTTAGGACAGATTGTGTATGAATTTAAATATTCCGCTGTTGAATTTAAATATTCCAATTGATTGAGGATGTACAATTATTGAAATAGGGTTGTTTACCCTATTACATGCTACGATATTATCGATGATGGACGATTGAACGGATGCAAGAAGATCCACCCGCTAATGTCTGTATTCGCGGCGACTCACGACGAAGATTCAGTGTGTTCTTTCGCTGCTTGATAGTTACTTCGATTACATTGCCGTAGGGCAAATAAATTACATTCTCGTAAATCACCGAGGTTGCAATTTCATTCTCCATGTCGAAGAAATTCAGTATAAAAGCTGTACATTACGTTAATTCCATACATCTCTTTCACAAAATATCAAAGTAATTACTTATGATTCTTTCTATGTTTTTGCAGCATGTGTGGCCTCTTCTAATTTGCAAAAAAAAATTCCGATCACGTTTTCGTTTACTGATATGTGCTTAACGGATTTAATTTATCTTTAATACTTTAGTACAGAACTGTCATACTTAATTTTACGTTCACTATTTCCTTATTTGTGTTATTTATACGTCCAACATTGAGAAATGTTTTTTAATAATCTTAAAATATCCGGACTTAGATATGCGTGACAATTAATTTTAGAATCGTGGCATGTATTGTTGTTTAGAGGCCATCTGCCTCTTCTGTTATTTCGTTAAATCGAGAATGCAACTCAATCAGCCGGCGCAGCCAAAACAAAGTCTCCCGAACCTCGCGCGAGCGTGATTTCATCGAAAGGTTAACGAAGACCGATAGAGAGCCGCGAAACGTTCGACAATCCGCGAGCGAGGCGCGAACACGAGGCATCCACCACCAGGTAACGTCCCGAGGAGCGCGTTGTTCGTGATCGTTTTCTCTCCTGGTCGTCCGCCGCACCGCCTCGGCATAGAATAATAATAATAAAAAAAAAAAAAAGAGAGAGAGAATCGGCCGGCGCGATGCGATATCGCGATGCAATCATCTCGCCGGATGAATCTGCATTATTCAACGAACGGCGTTGAAAAGGCGCGCGAGAGGAGCTCGTGGAAACGAGTCCCGTGTTCTGCGCGTTCTACAAGTACAGATACAACGGGTCCGGGGGTCGGACCCCATCATCGACGGGGCCTTGTCTGGGGCCACATCCCGGGGCCGTTTGCAACCCCCCGCTGATCTCGCGAGAGCGGCTTTTTCGTTACCGATTATTATTGGCGCCGATATATTCCCGATACGGAACAGCGCGTCTAGGATAGGCCTCGTCGTACATATGTACGAGTGCGCGTGGGAACATTGCCTTCCTTTTCCGCATGTGTTCGATAGGTTGGACGCTTTTCTACGAGCATTCTCACACGTTGGAATTAACGGGCGAAAATTAGCTTACGTTGGGATGATTTAACCAGGGTATATCGGCCGATCGTATTTTAACGACTTCCCGGATACGCTCGGCACGAAAAGAAGCCTTGGATTAAGAAATCTAATCTCAATATCGAGATGGATGAATTATAGAAAATCATTTGCGTGTGAGAATGTTTAAAATTGGATTATAATAAAATTTAAAATTATTTAAAATATGAGAAGAATCCATTTAATTGGATTTTAATTCTTTATGACGTTGTAATAAAATCTGTAAAATTGTAAAAAATAAAAGACCTCATTATTAATATAGATTTTTCGATAGTAATAAAATGTAATATGTGAGTGAATGATTTCATAGGATTTCGTAGGAATATAATATCTAGAGATAAAATCAATAATCATTAACCGATCTGACAAATGTGGCATTTTTCAAAAAATAAAGAAGGATTTTTACATTCAATATCAAAGAATTAATAATTAATTTTCTAATATATTATATTATATTATCGCAATAATTATTATCCTTAATCACAATCAAATATTAATATGCACAATCAAATATTAATATTATATTAATCATTGACCGATCTGATAAATGTGGCATTTTTCAAAAAATAAATAAAGATTTTTACATTCAATATCAAAGAATTAATAATTAATTTTCTTATATATTATATTATCGCAATAATTATTATCCTTAATCATGCACAATCAAATATTAATATTATATTAATACAATTGATTTATTAATATCATAATTATTTTCCGCGTATATATATAAATATTAAATGTTATACGTAACATGTACCGCTTATATATTTGTTGTATTCAATATTATTTTGTTGAAAAAAGTTTATATATATCTATAACAAGTACCATATAATATACAACATTATTTAATATTTCCCATGTTTTATAAGAATAAGATTTCTTTTTATTCACGCTAATTTAGAGATTAGGCGAATAATCATAAATAAATGTTAACAAACAGGAGGCCGTTCATCATCAACTTTTTATTATTTTAGTAAAATAGCTTCCTGTATAAAAAACTTCAAAATAAAATATTATTTGTCAAAATATTGTTTTATAAAATTATTAATTAATTAAAGTTTCTTCACATTAATATCCATTGATATTTGCTCGTGATTGCTCGTTCGATTTCTCTAGAGTCGACTTAAGAAATTCGATAAAAAGCACTCGATAAAAACACATATATTTCAATTTGTTCTACAGAAAAGAGGCAGCACTACAAAGGCTTTCACCTCCGTGACTCTGGAGTGTACAGAGTATGATATGCATTCTATCCCGCATAATAGAAGAGATCCAACGAGCGGCGACGAGAGCGAGTTTCAACTTCTCTCGTTAGCATGCATATTCCTCACGAAATATCCGCGATCCACGCGCGGTCGGATCGAATAATGCATCGCGCCGCGCACCGCGGAGATCGAAACAATCGTTCGCGAGCAGAAACGAACGCGGTAGATTTCCGTGGCGATTCTCACGTTTCTCGAACGCTTGCTCGAAGCCGAGACCACAGGTGTGAGAATCGGACGAAGGCGCACAGAGGTTGCTGAAAAGCTACACGTATCAACTTCACTCTTATGATCTTTTGAACCAACTTCTCTTTATCAAAGATCTCTATCAAATTCGTTTAGTATCCATCGTTTATATATTTGTTGTATTCAATATTATTTTATTGAACAGTTATGTATATCTAATAAATCATACATTATATGATATGCAATATTATTTAATATTTTTCATGCGATATAAGAATGAAATTTCTTTTTATTCATGCTAATTTAAACATTAAGCATGAACAATCATAAATAAATCCTAACAAACAAGAGGTCATTAATTATTAATTTTTTATTATTTTAGTAAAATAGTTTCCTATATCAAAAACTTTATGTAAAATATTTTTTATAAAATTGTTGATTAATTAAAGTATCTTCACATTAATATTAAATTTGTACTTTAATTGTCAATATTAAATATTTTTATGATTACACACGCAAAAACATTATGTTTAGACAAAATATTAAATATATTAAATATTACATGTATTACATAAATATTAAATATTAAATATATTAAATATATTACATGTATTAACCTTGAAGAAAAATTTGTTATCTATTTGCGCTAATAAAAAAAATTAGTTATTTTTAATCGTTTATAAATAAAAAAAGATTCTTTTTCAAACTTATCTGTAAAGTGCTTTTTTATTTATTTTATATTTATTTTATTTTCTTTTTATCCTTGACACAGTCTCAAAGTTTGCATAATCAACGTGAAACGAATGCTCAACTAATTAAATTACAAGTAGTCAATTTATTGCTTCTTAATAAAAATGCAAAAAAAAGTTATTCGAAGTCAATCGCATTCGCGAATTTATAGTATCTCAAAAGTTTCGCTAAAAAATTATTCTCAAGAGAGGACATAAATTTAAATGTTTAAATATAATAGCTATATACATACATGTATAAATATCTACAAACATATATGTGTTTATTTCAAACAGGAATCCCGTATTAATATTTTAATCATTACTGGCTTTTAATTTACAGCATAATGCATTTATGCATAAATATATGTGTAAATATATATATATATATATATATATATATATATATATGTATTTAATGTACACATATATATTAATACATAGATATGCAAATCACCTCGATCCCGACAACATATATGTAGCTTTTCAGCACCTTGTAGAGAGATGTAGATGGAACGCGTGTAGAACTAGCGATACTGGTGCAACAACTTTCTATAATGGTGGTGCCCCCCCTCCCCCCCAAAAAAGAGCAAGAATATCGGAGTATCGATGCCCGACGAGAGACCGTGAGCTACCTGCCCTAAGTTTCGTTGAGAATACCTGCGAAATTGCGTAACCGGTGGCATAACAATGTCGATCGGTCCGGTCCGAGGAATCGATTTCGTAGAGAATTCGCTCCCCTTGGAACGTACAGTTGTTATGTTACTTACCTTTATACTTCCGTAAACCTGTCCACACATCCCCGTCGATTTTTCCGAACGAGAATTCGCAATTTGCGTGGCTCACCATATTATTGTAAATAAATAAGCGCGAATTTTGCTTTTCGGCTTTTCCGCGCCAAACGTGGTGACGTTAGCGTTACGCCGTTCGAGATATCGAATTTCTACGAGAAGTATCGAGTGTCCTGCACGAATTTAATTTAACCGCGGTTTTCAAAATTACACGTGAGATGAAATTTGATGACTCATCGATTGCCGGTGATGTAAGCCGATTTTATCAAAACGATTTCATTGATTTTATCTTGATTGAATTTGTCTTTCTAATATCTCTATTGAGCCTTACTAATCCTTTGTTTTCTTTTAGTTTTAAATCTTAAAAGATGAAAGATATCAGTAAAACTGAAATTTAAATTAATCAAAATTTCAGTAAAAATGATCTCTAAAAAAGAACTGTACTATATATTAATTAAATATTATATCTATAATATAATTAATTAAATATTATATCTATAATATATATTAATTAAATATTATATAATTATTTTTTAACATCGTTATAATTCGTGAACATACTGTCGAAATTTTTAAATAAAAATAAATCCATAAAAATAAATAAGTTAATTTAAATTTTTTTAATTAAAAAGAATAACAAAAAATGGAGATTGCGAGATCGTAAAAATCTATCTTAAAATGTATTTTCGCTGTAAATGACTGTTAGAAATCCTCATAAACTGATATCAGGGGAAATATTGCGAGGATAATGGTGAATGGGAATAGTTCAGTGAAGAAGAAAAACAAATATAAAAACACTCACTTGCTGTTACAACACACTTTATCAAAATCTAGCAATGCACGCCGTTTGAAACAGTTCCAGTCTTTTTATTTCTCCTTTCGTTTCTTCTTCTCGATTCGAAGGTACCACGAGGAATCACGCGTGAGAATAGTTCGCGTGCCACGCACGTGTTTAAGTTAGATAGAGGCACGTCGTTGTCGTCGTCGTCGTGAGGAACATTAACGGCTACCTGCCCGATTCTTACTGCGGCGAACCACTTTGATAATTACAGCGATGCGAACGGTGTGTATTTTCAGGGGATCCACATCAGGTAGGCGAGTTAGGAGCACGACAGGGAAGAGGAGACGAGAGGAAAAGAGACTCCTGTCGGAGGATACTGTTCTGCAAATGCCAGTCCGCCCTCTCGCGCACGCACAGCTGATTATCGATTAATATAGTTGTTGATTCCACGCTTGCGAGGAGCTTCATTGAATTATCCTTCCGATTGAACGGACAAATCGCGTGGGTAGCTGCTTTCTGTCTCTATCTCTGTCACTACTCCCTCTCCCTCTCTGTCTATCGTAAGGTATGCTTATTTTACGAGCACGAACATCGATGATGTTACCTTCGGCGCGCACTTCCTCCTTTATATAATAGAGTTACGAGGCGAGATTGCGAAAGGAGGTTCGAGTCCGTCATCGAGATCGCGCAACGATTCGAGTCCACACGAGATGAAGTCAAGGAAGAATAGAAGATCCCTCAATTTTCCAAAAAGGACACAAATTGTGTGAGTTTCTCCAGTTGCTCCTCCGTTAAACAGATCTTGTCCGATTGACTGTATTGTTCCTCGTCGTTTTGCTTGCACGGTTGCACTATGGTACCGTCGACGCTCCAACCCCTGTCAATAGCGGCTTGTCGCGCCTCATCCAACGACATCCCGCTCATCGTCGCCATAGTCGTCAGGTTCAATGAAGAGTACGCCTTCGATATCAGCCTCATCACTCGTTCTCGAACGTTGTCTGCAAAAATCGGAGGTGAATCGGGAATTCCGTTAGTACAACAAGAAGTCTTCTTGTTTAACACAGAGCAAGAAATTTGAATAAAGAACACCAATAGCTGTGCAGATGCCGCTCGACTAATCGATTATCGATTGGCGTTGTAAGTGATAATTATGTATAGACGGTGGGTTTAATAACAATTGATTGTCGTTAATTATAATAAGGTACATATTTAGTCTTTACCTCTACAGATGTAGGGCGCTAAATAAAGAAAAAAAACAACATAAAACGTAAAGAGATAAAGAGATCAAATTTATTAAAATATCAAATATATATTTTTTTAATGCATATACTTACTAAATAATAACTGCAATAAGAGATTTAAGATTTTAATTATTTAGAAGATAATGATTAATACGAATTTGCATTATTATTATTATTGTAATGGATAATCTCTGTGGATGAATAATCATGATGATTGTATTTTTTTCAGATTTCTTTGGTGACATTATATATTAAAAATACATTATAAATTCTAACAGTGGCACATAGGAAAGAAATAATTTAATTCCAGGTATCTTGTTGTCTAATTCTAATGATTATTTTATTATGGAATTTCGTTACTTTATTAATCTCTTATTATTTTAAAATATATTTAACTTACCTTTTAGAGCTGCCATAATCTCTTTGACATCTTCGCTCCATTCCACATTGAGGGCCACATGCACCGCAGGCCAATTGCGTTGCCACATGCGTTGTCCTACAATCCATATTCGTCTGAGGTCTTCATGGGCGGCTTTTATATCCGAGGGAATTCGTTGCCAGAGGAACTTTGCGTTGCATCTGTCATTGTCGTTTCATTCAAATAAACAAAATCACAGGTCGATCGGTAAACAGATTCGACACACTCTCTCATGCGTGATGTATGATGTACAAAAATAAAATAGATCGTAAATAGCCGATTTTAGCAGATCGCTGCAAGCGATTTTGCGTTGCATCTGTCATTGTCGATTCATTCAAATAAACAAAATCACAAGTCGATTGATAAACAGATTCGACACACTCTCTCATGTGTGATGTACAAAAATAAAATAGATAGCAAATAGCCGATTTTAGCAGATCGCTGCAAGCGACTTTGCGAAATATTTTGTGTGACACGCTCATGCTATCGACGCAAAATACTTCTTTACGTGATATAAATTTTAACGCCAGGAGAAACAAAGCGACTTTAGACCGATAGACCATAAAGGATTATAAAAAGCACAATGCAAAGGAGGATAACAAATGGTGTCATCACAGATAGATTTAATGGATCTTAAAACCCACACAACAATAAATGAAAAAAATATTCTTATTATCTTGTTGGCAGATATAGATGTGAATAAAACATGAATACTCATACATTTTATAAAATGCATCCCAAGAAAGTAAGGTGCGAATAAGAAGCAAAAGCTTCTAAAAGTATGTCAAAAAATAAAAGACATAATATAAAGAAATATTTTAGCAATAATTTTGCGCAATCAAATACTTAGTGATAATGGTATAAAGTTGGTGCAATGAATGATCCAATCACCTGACAACTTAAGACAACATATAAATTCAAAAACATGCTTAATCATTATTTCAACTGTTTTTCATGGTAATGTATCTGATTAAATTATAACTCAATATTCAATATTGCGATATAAAGGAACTTTACATTAAAATATACATTGAATATCTTATGCTAATTCAAGCACATAAATTGCACATCCTATCTGTGTTATTAATAAAGCAATAATGTGTTATTAATAAAGCAATAATAGAAAAAATGGTTAAGATAAGTAAAAGATACAATATCCCTCATGAGAAACTAATTGAATATGTGTGCTTTTCTACTCACAGATCATTCTGATGGAGATAGACAGCCAGCAATCGCATGTAAGCTTGTGCAGTTAGAACACCAGTCGTGGGCTGAAACGAGCGATTAACTGAAATTACTTTCCACATTCACCTCCTCAATTATAAAACGATATCTCACCCAAAACGTGCTTCATCGCCGAATGCAAGTACGTAAAGAAGATTGAACATAAATAGACGATATAACCTGCAAAAGCGCCTTTTCGCACAGTTTGGAAACTCACCTCCAATTCGCTGATTTCTAGCTCGTTCATCAATCTGTTGAGCTCGGCGGTACAATTGGGCACCATGACGGCAGTTTTGTCTATTATTTCGACGATAATTAACGACCCGAGATCTCAAAAATACGCCGACCACGACAAAAATCAACCGCAAGTGCCAACGCGAGATGGACAGAGCGAAATCAGCTGATGTCGCGCGACGTCGCGTTCAGTAGCATCGATATTACAGATTACAGCTTATCTCAGGCAGATTCGAGATCTTTTTATCGACAATATTTATCCGCAAATATCCTCTTTATCGATACGATTATTTAAATGGGAGCCAAGAGTACGAACATTCCTCACTCGCGTTTTCCTCTCTGTGCTTACGTCAATTTTTATGCATTTCGTGACATGTTTGTTCCCTCTAGTCTCGTCTCTCTTCCATCCGTTCTCACATCGCTGTGGTAATATACATAGTAGAGAAGTGTAGCATCCTGTTTCGGAGGCATTATAGTAATAGATGGCAAGATAAAAACGGCAATATATTTTATTCGCCCTGGCGAGATGCGAGTCGCGAGATGTAACTAATGTAAATATCTTAGAAGTGCTAAGAGTACCGGAATAAAATGACAATGACATGGAAGCGGATTAATGAGCAGTTAGGAGTAGGTGAGGAATACGGTTTGTGCGTAAGATTAATAACCCTCTGTGCTGCGAAATATTCCAACATCCTGGGAGGTGCCCCCGAGAGTTCAGATAAAATATTCGTTACATCGCGTCTGACATTCGAGTGGGCACTTCACCCTTCGCTACCTCTGTCGTGTATACTGAATCTTTGATGTATTTTATGCATGTGACATTTCGTATATAATATTCGTGTATTCAATATTTATGATACATTACATTAATCAACTAATATAAATGGATGTATTGTTTCATTATACATACCGTAGTCATGTTGAATTTAGAATTGATTGAAAATCATTTTATTTTGTCATAAATATGGGAAAATAATATTATTTTGTGTATTAATATTAATGCTATTATGTAAATATTTTATTACACATATATTGATCTATGTTGATTATTTATAAGGAAAAAATATTCACTATTATACATTTTTATCTTTATATATACATTTTTTATATGCATGTAAAATATATTTGTATATTTTAAAAATAATCTTAAGTTATTACATAAAATTGAGCAGATAATTAGTTAAAATTTATTAATAGACATTAACACGAAACAATTATAATTCCAAAATTAATATAAATTGAAGATATAATTTTTTATTGAGATATACAAAAATGCAGAGTCTTGAAGAAATATTACAATATTAAAATGAGATATATTTTTAATTTCACTTTAGCCATCCATAATTTTGCGCATCCAAACCCGTACACGATACGTTTAACAGTCGGAGAGGTTGTACAGATAACTGAGGAGTGTGGAGACTGGTACTATGGCCGCAGCAAGTTTAAAGGCACATGTGGAATTTTTCCAAAGTCCTATATACATATCTTACAGAAATCAACGTATACGGATAACCTAGTACATGAAATCACTAATGTTCTAAAAGAATGGGGGCATCATTGGAAGTATTTATATGTGGTATGAATATATTTTTTTTATTATATATATATATATATATATATATATATATATATATATAAAACTTAATTTATCTCTCTAAACATGTATAAATATAACTTTATATAATTTTTTGTACATATATAGACACACTCCGAGTACTTCAGGACAATGCAGCAACAAATTTTGGATGCAATAGGATACAGAAGCAAGATTTTGAGTGGTACTTTAACAGTAGACGAATTGAAAGATATGAAAAGATTAGCAACGGCAAGGATAGACACTGGAAATCAACTGTTGGGTTTGGACATGGTGGTTCGAGACGAGCATGGAAACGTTTTAAATCCCGAAGAAACGAGTACTATCCAATTATATTATCATCATGAGACTGCTGCAGAAAGGATAAGGAAGGCGTCCAATGACACCAAAAAAAAGTCCCATAAGCCACAAGTACCTGTATATTCACATATCTTCTTTGTCAGTGTGAGAAATTTTGTGTGTAAAATGGCAGAGGATGTAGAGCTACTATTGACTTTATACGATGGTAGGGAAATGAAAGCTATCACGGAAAATTACGTGGTATCATGGAGCAAAGAGGGACTTGCAAGAGACATCGATCAGTTGCACAATCTTAGAGTATTGTTCACGGATCTTGGCTCCAGAGATTTGACAAGGGACAAAGTTTATTTAGCCTGTTATGTAATTAGAGTGGGCGGTATGGAAGCCAAAGAACCGGACCACCGACGCTCGAGCGTTGCACAAAATAATCAGAACAAATCCAAAAGTACGGAAAATATGAGAAGACCATTCGGTGTAGCCGCGATGGATATCACTTTATTTATTACTGGCAAACTCGAGGGAGATGTTGAACAACATCATTTTATACCTTTTATACAGTAAGTACATATTTAAGGTATCTTGGTTTTATGACATCCAATATTGTGAAATTTATGATTAAACTCTCAAAGAAAAGTATTAATTAATTAATAATACTTGAAAGAGAGTTAAGGCAGAATTGTTTTGTTGGTTTCCTTATTCTTTGCTTCAGATGTTGTGAGAAAGATAGTCTTGATGGAACATTACGTAAAATTATTGCACAAAAAGAAGCAATTATCCAGAAACATATCAATGGCAATATTACCAATATCACAGGTGGACAAGGATTATGGACGAGTTTAAAATTGTTAAGAGGCGATCCAAAGCAAGTGAGTTGTGAAATAAAATAATTTTTCTATACAATTGTAAATTTTTTCTAAACGATTGTATTGTTGTGCTTTATATAAACAAAAATTATATCTCTAATTTTGAGAATTTGTATAGGTACGTGACGAAAATCCACATCTAGTCCTCGGTAATGTTGCAATTGCACGTAAAATGGGATTTCCGGAAGTTATTTTGCCGGGTGACGTACGCAACGACCTATATTTGACTTTAATTAGTGGCGAATTTAGTAAAGGTTCAAAATCTACAGATAAAAATGTGGAAGTAACGGTTAGTATAAGAATTTAAATAGAAGATAAAAATTGATAAAAATATTCCTACAAAAATAGATTAAATATATCTGATTTTTAACAGGTTAAAGTATGTAATGAACATGGTATAGCAATTCCTGGAGTCATGACATTAGGAGGCGGCGCGTCTCCTATTGATGAGTATCGTAGTGTTATTTATTATCATGAAGACAAGCCTAGATGGTGCGAAACGTTCAAGATTGCCATACCTATAGAAGAATTCAAGCAAGCTCATTTAAAGTTTACATTCAAGCATCGCAGTTCTAACGAAGCGAAAGATAAGTCTGAGAAACCATTTGCTTTAAGTTATGTTCGATTAATGCAACGTAATGGTACAACTCTGCAAGACATACAACACGAATTGTTGGTTTACAAATTAGAGCAAAAGAAGTATGAGGAAAGTGATATATCTTACTTTAAATTGCCATCAACACGCGGAGAATTGGTATGTCTATTTGTTTATTAAAGAGATAAAGGAAATTTCATACATTTTTAATATTTCAACATTTTTATCTTCTCTTTTTTGTGTGTGATTTAGGCTGAATTAAATATAGAGAAGAAGCCAAGTTTAGGATCATTAACATTAAGCAGCAAAGATAGTTTTTTGATAGCAACCAATATTTGCTCAACAAAATTAACCCAGAATGTAGATTTATTAGGTTTACTTAATTGGGCATCACACAATACTGGCTTGAAAGAATCTTTAGCTGCTTTAATGAAGGTCGATGGGGAGGAAATAGTGAAGTTTCTGCAGGTAAAATAAAATATTCGAGGGAAATTACATGTATAACAATAATAATTATATTTGTATGAGAATAATTTTAATGAGCAGCATCATTTTTTACAGGATGTTTTGGATGCTTTATTTAACATTTTAATGAGTAATTCAGACAGTGATGTCTATGATGATATGGTCTTTGAGTGCCTTTTATATATTATTGGACTCGTGTCCGATAGAAAGTATCAGCACTTTCAACCAGTATTAGATTTATACATTTCTGAAAGTTTCTCTGCAACTCTTGCATATAAAAAATTAATTGCAGTATTGCGCAAGCGTATAGATAACATCGGCAACAACGATGGTCAAGAACGTGATTTATTGCTTAAAACAATGAAAAGTCTGCAATACTGCATGAGGTTTATTGTTGAATCTCGTCTTTTATTTACTGAGTATGTTTCATTTATTATTACCCACATATATATTTATTCTTTAAAAGAGAAATATATACATGATTTTTAATAATTATTGTAATTTTCTTTCAAAGATTAAATCAAGATGAAGAAGAATTCTCACAAACATTAACAGATCTATTACAATCCATTGTTAATCTCATGAGTTATGAAACTGATGGGACTTTGTTGGTTCAAGGAGCTTGTCTCAAGTATCTGCCTACAACAATACCTCATTTATTAAGGGTCTACAGTGGCAAGCAATTGAGTACAATTCTAACAGATTTACTTGTGACTCTACCAACAGGTAGATTAACTAAGCAGAAAATGATGACAGTCAATGATATTGTTCATAGTCCACTTTTTTTAAATGTGGAGTGTAGAGCGATTTTATTGCCAAGAATTACTATACTTGTGAGAGACTTATTGGAAGCCAAAGAGGAGGTAAGATGTCATAAAATGTGCTGTTTCCTAATGCTATAATTTCCTATAATCGACAATTTAAGCAAATTGGAATGTATACATTACACTTATCTATATTTCACAAGAAATAATATAAATTCATCATTTATATAATCTCGCGACACTTTTCACAGAATTCTAACTATATACATTTGCATATAACTAAATCTGATTGAACTTATAAATTTTTACTTGCATTTAATATCGTGTCGTACATGATAAATATCATTCGTGCTTTCCGTACAGCCTGCGATCCTTTCGCCACGCATCTTTCTACATGAATCTTATCAAACTTCCTTTTTTATAGAGGATGTCTTTTCATTTTTTATTTTTTAAATCATAGCTTGTTTATTATAAATTTTATTACTAAACTTTTAATCAATTTTTCACATTATTATTTTTATTAATATTATTTGTATATTATTTTTTATAAAAGAAATAAGAAAGAAATTTTTTAAAAAAGAAATAATATTATGTATTTAGCAATAATTTTTCACAATATATATAATAATAAAAATTGAAAATTGTTGTTATTTGAAAATATAATTGAAAGAGACATCCTTTTTACTTACTCTTTCAGTAGAGCATGTAAGAGTAAATATATTCATTGTATTGAAATAATAAAATTCCAAATGTGGCATGTGTTTGTCCAGTGATATGTTATTGCGTAATGTTTATTCTGCATTTTATATAATAAGCATTTACATATAAAATTATTTAATTTGTGTGATATCTTCTTCGATTTATTACTTTGTTTTTTTTTTGTTATAATATAAATTTTGAAATGTTTTATGATTTATATAGTTTATTAATTCATAGTATGAAAATATCAAACACTCGTGACTGTGAAAAAAAAATTATAATCATTAAATGAAAATTTTCTTTTTCTTTTCTCTATTATACATACTTTTGTCTATTATTAGTATATCACATTAAATTTTTCTATTATTTTTCTATTATTAATATATTTCTTAGTGAGAAACTGCATCTTTACTGCATGCAGTTCTAAATTCACATTGGTGTCGGGAATTTTCAGAAATGTATATGTCTTTAGAAAATGGTATTTTTTTTTTCAACTAACAAGGGTTATTTCATTTTTTTTTTGTATACGGTTTGGTTTTGGTTAATGGCGTTTAAAGGGGCTATCGAGTACGCCTGGAAAGAGCGTGGCGAAGGTAGCCAGGCTGCTCGGCGAAAATCGACATCGGCTCAACCAACATCGCGGCTACTCTGAAGAGGTAATTTTTGATAAATGCAGGAAATTCTCTACGCAATCTACGGAAATCTTCTACGAAAATAAATAACGTTTTTCATGGCGTTACATGGTATATTTTAAGACAGTTTTACACAGAACTTTGCATTTATGCCTGTGTGTTGTATTATATTTTATAATTTAGGATCGATGATTCGCGTTATGCGAATTATTTTTGTGTGTGAATGTATAGATTGCAGAGAGTGTATATCATATTATAATTCACTAATTTAGACATGTTGATTTATATATTTTTCTACTAATTTTTATATTTTATAGAAATAGATACATTCAAGCAATCTTACTAAATACTTGTTAAATCTGTCTTTATGTTCCTACAGGTGGAATTATGTGTCAAGATATTGTCTGACATTCTGGAACTGACTTTTAGAAAAGATATAGGTAGCACAGTTTCAGATGTTAAAGAGATAATGTTAACTGCATTACGCACTGTTATACAAACTGTTATATCAATGGATAGGGAAAATCCTTTAGTTGGAAATTTAGTTTCAGTCATGTTAGCAATATTCAGGTATTTTTAAGATCTTAAAATAATGGTAAAAAAATTATTGGAGATATATCTCTATGCTTATTTTTGTCATCTTTTTCAGACAAATGACACAACACCATTATGAAGTATACATCAATCACTTTGGAACAAGAATTGATTTACTCGATTTTCTTATGGAGATATTATTAGTTTTCAAAGATTTAGTTTCTAGAAGTGTATTTGCAGGAGACTGGTGTGAAATGATTATGCTTCAAAATAGTGTTATTCTAAAATCATTACGATATTTCTCAGGCACAATTAGAGATTATTTTTTTACCGAATTTGAGCATCAAGCATGGTCAAATTTTTTTCATTGTGCTATTGCATTTTTAACTCAACCTGCCCTACAGTTGGAAACATTCACACCAGCCAAACGAAATCGTATTATTGCACGTTATAACGACATGCGTAGGTACGTTTCTTATCAAATATAATAATTATACAACCGTTTCAAATCACTATCACAGAAAATTATAAACTCAAATAGAAATGCAATTTAAATAAATATATGAATCTTAGTTGCATAACACATTTTATGTATAAAATATTTTTATTAAGCATGGTAAATTGATAAAATAAAAATAATAATATCACATTTTCTTTATATGATACATTACAGAGAAACTGCATTTGAAATTCGATCAATGTGGTTCAATTTGGGACAACACAAAATACTATTTGTGCCTGCTTTAGTCGGCGCAATCCTTGAAATGGCATTAATACCTGAAACTGAATTAAGAAAAGCTACAATACCTATCTTTTTCGATATGATGCAATGTGAATATTACAGTTCACGAATAGTGGAAGGATACGGCGATACCAAACGTGATCCTGCTCATATTAAAGCTAATTTTATAGAATATGAAAATGAGATGATTGCAAAATTGGATATCTTGGTATAGTTTTTATATCATTTTATATATTGAAATTAAAAGTCGCAACTTAAATTTGCTTCATTAATTATATCAATGAAAGATTATACTTTATCAAAGTATCTTCTTTATAGGTAGAAGGAGGTAGAGGTGACGAACAATTTCGTGCGCTTTGGACTTATGTTATGGGTTCTTTGTGCGAAAAACATTCCACAATGCGAGAGCAAGGCTTACGCTTTGTAGACACTATCGCTAAACTCATGGAACGTTTATTACAATATCGAGATATTATTCACGCAGAATCTCAAGAACATCGTATGCTTTGCACTGTAAATTTATTGGAATTTTATTCTGAGATTAATAGGAAAGAAATGTACATTAGGTAAATATAAAAAAAATGTACTATATTTTAATAATTAAATTTAAATGTTTTAATCGTCTATTTCAAGATTGATTAAATTCTATATAATAAACCTAATTTTTTATGTTAATTTTATTTAATATAATGTAAATAAATAAATATTAAATTACATTAAATTTTTTTTACATTACAGGTACGTGAACAAACTATGTGAATTACATTTAGAATGCGATAATTATACAGAAGCAGCTTATTCTCTGAAGCTTCATAGTCAGTTATTAGCATGGAGCGACCAACCTTTACCACCTTTGCTGATATCGCACAGGTATCATCACATACTTAGAATTAAATAACGAAATATTTTTATACATTAAACTTATATTAATAAAATAAATATTAAAATATTTTTTTCCTAGATATCCATTATGCCAAACACATCGTGAACTAAAAGAAGCATTGTATAATGATATTATCGATTATTTTGACAAAGGAAGAATGTGGGAATGTGCTCTTACTGTTTGTAAGGAATTAATATCACAATATGAGGAAGAAACATTCGATTATTTGCAACTATCTGTATTATTAAGACGTATGGCAAAGTTCTATGATTGCATAGTAAAACAATTAAGACCTGAACCAGAATATTTTAGAGTTGCATATTATGGCAGAGGACATCCTGTTTTCCTTCAAAATAAGGTAATAATAAACTTTGACATGTTTAACAAATAAAAATATATTTTTGATCGTATTTTATATTCGCTTTTAACCAAATAATTCATTTATAATAGGTATTTGTTTATCGAGGAAAAGAATACGAACGGCTTAGTGACTTTTGTTCAAGAACGTTGAACCAATTACCGAATGCAGAGCAAATGAACAAATTATCTCCACCCACTATAGAAATGTTGGAATCTAATCATCAATATGTACAAATTAATAAGGTAGAGCCATTGATGGACGAAAAGAGGCATCGTCTGAGTGGTAAACCAGTTACTGCAGAAGCAGTTTTAAGGTATTCAATATTATATTAAAGTAACTAAACACAACATATGCAACATTTTATTATTATTGTAAATATATTTTTGTAAATATTATTATTATTTTTACGTTTTATCAACTATATATTTTAGGTATCATCGTGTGAATGACGTACAACGCTTTAGATTTTCAAGACCCGCACCGAGAAAAGAAATCATTGCGATAGCTAATGATAAGGAAAAAGAAATAAATGCTGGCATTAATAGCAGCAATGAATTTGCTTCGTTATGGTTAGAAAGAACAGTGCTTGTGACAAGCTATCCGTTGCCCGGAATTCTTCGGTGGTTTCCTGTGACATCTAGCGAGACATATTTAGTCAGTCCATTGAGAAATGCGATTGAAACTATGGAAGCTACAAATATAGCACTACGTGATCTCATTATTGCTCATAGGTTTGTTTAATATTTTTTTATAACTAAAATAAATATAACAAAGTAAGTATATAATAAATATAACAAAGTAATTACGTCCTATACTTAGATTACTCTTATTTATCATTACTTACATTATGAATTTTTGCAATAATTTTTTTCACTACTTATTGCAGGAGCGATCCCAGTCTTCCATTAAATCCCTTAAGCATGAAATTGAATGGTATATTGGATCCAGCTGTTATGGGTGGTATTGATAACTATGAAAAGGCTTTTCTCAATGCAGAATACAAGGAAAATCATCTAGAAGAGAGTTCGGATCTTCTCAAATTAGAAGGACTTATTGCAGAGCAAATTCCCTTACTCAGTATAGGACTCCAGTTGCACAAAGCACGAGCGCCTACCGAATTGACACCGTTTCATCAACGTTTAGAACAATGTTTCGTGTCATTGCGCAATCAAGTAGAAGTTAAATATGGAAAGAGGGTAAGTTAATCTAATTATTCAAGTCAATAGTTATACATGCAGATTTTCAAAATTTTTTTATTTTATATAATATATAGACATGCGATTTGCAAATTGAAAGCCTAACACAGACCGTAACTATGCGAAGGCCACCAACTTCAAGAGGGGATAATCACTGCCTGTCTGAGTCAAATATGAATAATTCAGAGTAAGTCATTCTGTTAATGTTCGCAAAAGCAGCATTTTTTTTTTATTAAGGAGTTATAAACGCATGTTTATTATTTTACTAACGAGTTTATCGTGACTAATATGGAAATAATTATTACATAGCATGTTATTGTTATATCATAATCATCATTATTGGAATAAAGCGATATTTCGTATTACTAATCTATTTATAAAAAGTTACATTTTAAATCTAATTATTTTAAATATTATCTTTATTTGTATTAAATTATATAACAAATAAATATCTGATGATACATGGATATTTCTAAGCAATATTTGTTATAAGTAAAATCAGTATGTGGTAATAGGTGTGTGTGTGTGTGTGTGTGTGTGTGTGTGTGTGTGTGTGGTGTGTGTGTGTGTGTGTGTGTGTGTGTGTGTGTGTGTGTGTGTGTGTGTGTGTGTGTGTGTGTGTGTGTGTGTGTGTGTGTGTGTGTGTGTGTGTGTGTGTGTGTGTGTGTGTGTGTGTGTGTGTGTGTGTGTGTGTGTGTGTGTGTGTGTGTGTGTGTGTGTGTGGGTGTGTGTGTGGTGTGTGTGTGTGTGTGTGTGTGTGTGTGTGTGTGTGTGTGTGTGTGTGTGTGTGTGTGTGTGTGTGTGTGTGTGTGTGTGTGTGTGTGTGTGTGTGTGTGTGTGTGTGTGTGTGTGTGTGTGTGTGTGTGTGTGGTGTGTGTGTGTGTGTGTGTGTGTGTGTGTGTGTGTGTGTGTGTGTGTGTGTTGTGTGTGTGTGTGTGTGTGTGTGTGTGTGTGTGTGTGTGTGTGTGTGTGTGTGTGTGTGTGTGTGTGTGTGTGTGTGTGTGTGTGTGTGTGTGTGTGTGTGTGTGTGGTGTGTGTGTGTGTGTGTGTGTGTTGTGTGTGTGTGTGTGTGTGTGTGTGTGTGTGTGTGTGTGTGTGTGTGTGTGTGTGTGTGTGTGTGTGTGTGTGTGTGTGTGTGTGTGTGTGTGTGTGTGTGTGTGTGTGTGTGTGTGTGTGTGTGTGTGGTGTGTGTGTGTGTGTGTGTGTGTGTGTGTGTGTGTGTGTGTGTGTGTGTGGTGTGTGTGTGTGTGTGTGTGTGTGTGTGTGTGTGTGTGTGTGTGTGTGTGTGTGTGTGTGTGTGTGTGTGTGTGTGTGTGTGTGTGTGTGTGTGTGTGTGTGTGTGTGTGTGTGTGTGTGTGTGTGTGTGTGTGTGTGTGTGTGTGTGTGTGTGTGTGTGTGTGTGTGTGTGTGTGTGTGTGTGTGTGTGTGTGTGTGTGTGTGTGTGTGTGTGTGTGTGTGTGTGTGTGTGTGTGTGTGTGTGGTGTGTGTGTGTGTGTGTGTGTGTGTGTGTGTGTGTGTGTGTGTGTGTGTGTGTGTGTGTGTGTGTGTGTGTGTGGTGTGTGTTGTGTGTGTGTGTGTGTGTGTGTGTGTGTGTGTGTGTGTGTGTGTGTGTGTGTGTGTGTGTGGTGTGTGTGTGTGTGTGTGTGTGTGTGTGTGGTGTGTGTGTGTGTGTGTGTGTGTGTGTGTGTGTGTGTGTGTGTGTGTGTGTGTGTGTGTGTGTGTGTGTGTGTGTTGTGTGTGTGTGTGTGTGTGTGTGTGTGTGTGTGTGTGTGTGTGTGTGTGTGTGTGTGTGTGTGTGTGTGTGTGTGTGTGTGTGTGTGTGTGTGTGTGTGTGTGTGTGTGTGTGTGTGTGTGTGTGGTGTGTGTGTGTGTGTGTGTGTGTGTGTGTGTGTGTGTGTGTGTGTGTGTGTGTGTGTGTGTGTGTGGTGTGTGTGTGTGTGTGTGTGTGTGTGTGTGTGTGTGTGTGTGTGTGTGTGTGTGTGTGTGTGTGTGTGTGTGTGTGTGTGTGTGTGTGTGTGTGTGTGTGTGTGTGTGTGTGTGTGTGTGTGTGTGTGTGTGTGTGTGTGTGTGTGTGTGTGTGTGTGTGTGTGTGGTGTGTGTGTGTGTGTGTGTGTGTGTGTGTGTGTGTGTGTGTGTGTGTGTGTGCGCGTGCGCGTGCGCGTGCGCGTGCGCGTGCGCGTGCGCGTGTGCGTGTGTGTGTGTGTGTGTGTGTGTGTGTGCCACAGGATGTGTTCAAAGGCAAGCATGATTGATCCTGTATCAGTTTTAAAATAATTATATTATACAATTATCCCATTCAGCTGTATAATTCACTCCAGGGTATCCTCACTTACAAGATCCCAAGTTGCAACGTTCAAGTCTCTTGCATCGTTCAATTTTAACAACAGCACACCCCCCAGTGGTGTTCAAACCATCAATTTGTCAAGGTAAAATCATATGAGTGTTTAACTTAGCTTCAGCACTAACTCAAGAATTGAATCATTTCTCTATAGATGAGTTAATATAAGTGCTAATTTATATTATTATATTAAATGCTAATTTCTGTACAAAAGCCTTAGATATTTGGATCTCTTATGATAGAGGAAATATTAAAAATTCAAAACATAAAAAAATAGATGCGCGAATTTATTTAATATTTCTCATAATCACAGTTTATATGTCTAAAGAGAGTAAAATCCCGTTTTAGAGCACATGATAGAATAGTATGCAATATGATTTCAGGAATATCGCTGTTGGACCCGATAAACTCTCGCATAGTACCATATTATCCTTTCTTCGTACTTAATATTCCTGTTATATATCTTTGTTTTTTATTTCCAGTTTACTTGTGTGTTTTCCAGTTATTTTATTTTTTTAGACAATATAGATAATATGAATTAATATATATTTTCCCTTATATATATATGTACATTAATTTGTGTAATTTATGTTACTTTTTATATATTTGCGTTCCGAGAATGAGTAACAAATCCATAAACATTAAAATTAACCAGAAATATTTAAATCATTTATAAATAATATTTTAAAAATAATAGATTTGAAATACAGATTACAATTTTGCATTACTTTATCATTTTGCTTCTGCAGAATGCAAAAGATATAACGAGACAATAAAAAAAAAAAAACCTATTCTTAATGCTACATAGTTATACTTCTCTTTATGTCATAAAAATTATATATTACATGAAACAAGATAATTTGAAACGCATACGAAAAACGTACTGATTTTTTAAATTAACATTTTTACACATCTTCTATTTCTATTTATTCCGCTTCTCATCTGCATGTTTCTGTTTTGCATTTCTCATAATATCGTCATATCCTTGGAATATATATCTCCTTCAACTGGCAATCTGTACTAAACTTCCTAAGTCTACAATAACTACGATAGGTAATTAAAAAATATGTATTTGCTATAGATTGTTGCAAGGCTCGAGTGATATTGCGATTATTACAATTATTACATTTCTCTTATCAAATATCTGATATCTTGATTAAAATATAAGCATACACACAGCTTGTACAATATTCTTCTGATAATTATATTATAAACTAATTATAAACTAATTTATTTAATTCATGAAATTTAATCATTTATCTCAATTATAATCTCATCTATTTTATTTCTGTATCTATTTATAATTATGACTTACACTACTTTTAATCTATATACGATTAGTCTATATACGATTTACTTTTATCTGTCTATTTCTGATTTTACTTTTTGATACTCACGTTGCCTTTAATTGCAAATATTTTCAATTTATAGGAACAACTCCATGCGTTCGCATATTCTGTCAACGGCCTCTTTGCAAAAAGCATTGGGAAATTCGAGTCCGGGAACATATAAGAAGAAGGATGCGAAGCGTAGAAGTTCGCGAAAGAGCGATTCCGCCACGGTGACGAAAAGCGATCAACCGACCAGTCAATGGTACACCACGGCCGAAATATCTCACAGTTCAACATGTTCCATTACGTCATTGATATCTAATTTACATTCGACACCTGTATTTGAACTACGTCAAGAGGTAATAAGTTTGACTTCATACGAGCATTGTCTTTTTATTTCTTATAATCTTAAAATAGAGATATACGCACCTGTTTACACAGCTTACACCAAAACGACCTCTGAGATCAGAAGCGGAGAAAGAACGTAGAATGAGTAATCGCTGGTCTGGGCAGTCTCAACACTATCTAAGGAATATTAGTAATGAATTGGAACCAAGTAATTTGGGAAAAGGAAATAGGGATAGCGTTGGCACGACTGACAGTACAGCATCCGAGGATGATCCGCCGCCGCCTCTGCCGATTAAAATGCGCGAGGCCGATTATTGTAATCTTCCAGAGGAACTTTCCTCTAATCAGTGTCTAGCTAGTAGTCCTTTGAATAATCTGAACAAATCTCCAGGGCAGTGGAAGAACAAGTTACCGACACCTACTGATGATGATCTAGATAGTCATTCTAATAAACCGCCAACGCCTCCACCGAAACCGAAAAGACCGATTAATAATTTGCATAAGATTGTTGTTCTCGCGTCTAATGATGACAAAGATGTCGAAGATTCGTCGACTGCGTAATGTAATGTCAAATCCTGCAGATTGTCTTGCCGAGAGTTGTGCATAACAAGTGTTGATCCACGCTTTATAATACGTATTTCTTGTTATTTCCATTTATTTCTGTATCGTTGATCTTTAGAAGAGTTACCAATCTCTTAGAGTTTTAGTATATTACTTTGTGCCTTTCTTTCGAGATTTAGGATAAGCGAGTTTAATATATGCTATTATCATATAAACTTTTTAATAGTAGAAAAAATGTTACACCATTCGTATATATATTCAGGAACAATATTACTGATAAAAAAATTCAAAAGTTAATGTGACTTCATAAAATAGCATTTATAATTTTGCAGTGCATGACAAAAACTATAACGACAAATCGTAAACTAACATATATATATTTGCCTTATTTTTATTCTAATATCGAGTAATAATATACAGAACTTGATTAACTCGCGCTTTATTCAAGAAATTCAATGTTTTTATAACATTATTAACGGAAAGAGAATTTATGCTTACAAAGATAAAAATTGCTTTGATAAAAGTTTGCTTTTAACGAACGATTGTTCATTATATGAGCATATTTTTTCAAACATTTGAATATTATTTGATTACATTTCACATGTTTGCTGTAGTATCCATTATAAGGCATAATATAATGTTCATTTTTTCGACCTAAAACTTTATTATCATATAGTTTTGGACATATATATTTGTGACAAATACATATTTTTATAGATTTTGATATGAAACATATATACACATATATAACTTTAATTGTAATGAGAATTTTGGGAACCTTTTACATTTTATACTGGCAATTTTTGAATTTATGACTAATGATATAATATACAAAAACAAAATTAATGCATTAAAATATAGTAAAAATGATTTACTTTTTGCACATCTGTTTGATAATATTCTAAATTATTTTACAAATCCGATTTTTATGAAATAATTATGAGTAGTTATATAGTTTATAATCGCAACATAATTATTATTTACCAAATCATTGTGATCTAGTGGTAAAAAAAATTATATGAGTTACTGTATTTATATAAGTCATTCATACTTGTTAACAACGAGACTATAGTCTTATGTGTTAACTTATTTTTAATACAAGAAGACATTGTTTATATAAATATATTTCGTAAGAATAAGTATATATGCAGCAACTGCATAGTGTTGCATGTTTGTTTCATAATCCAAATAAATTATTTACTTGTAATGTCAATTACATGATAGAGTATAATTAATGCTATACATATGACAAACTGCTTCCTAATTGTGAGCACAAAATCAGAATAAAAATTTAAATGGATTATGAAAATTATAATCTATAATTTTATATATATATAAAGAGATTTAATAATCAATCAGGGTGTCGATTTGCATTGCCTTTTAATTATAGCAGATTCTACAAACTTATAACACTAGAAGAGGCCATTTATAACGTTTATACAAGCTATTTATTACGTTTTTCATCATCATCACTTGAGTCTCATACCAAAGAGATTAGTGCTTTATTTATTAAGAGCTTTAGAAAATTATGTGATGCTGAAGAAAAGAATATAATATCCTGTAATATATTGATATTTGCATTTAGTGGATAAAGAAAAATGTGTTAAAAGATAAGTGAATAAATCATTCATTACTTATGATAATTAATGTAGCAAAGATCTGTATTCAAAGTTATTGTTCTTATGTTATTGTTTATTTGCTATGAAGTAAAATTCTAAAAAATAAATTATACATATATTTGAGCACAGCATTTATGAATACAGTTCTTAGCTTTGTCGCTAACTTTGTTATGTAATAGAAAAAAATGACTATATTGAGCATAAAAATTAAGGAATTTAATGTAGTGCCATTTGTTTTTCGATATATATACATATTATATTAAATATTTTTTACTTTTAGGGACCAATGTATACATCACACATTTTGTTATTTAATTTGAAATAATTTTTCTGGTTTTTTACTCTTGCATATAATATATTGCAACATTTTCACACACATACAAAATAATATTTATTTAATATATAACTATATTCACACACATCGACAATATCTTAATTATAAACAAGTAATTATAACAAATTATAACCACTCACATTAGCAAATCCTATACACACTATATGGTACATTTCTCTCACATAAGAAAAGCAAATATATATATATATATATATATATATATATATATATATACATACATACATACATACATATATATACTACATAACAAACCAATTTATAAAACATGAGATAATTTCATGAAATAATTTTACTTGATTTAAGAATCCTTATTTTTTAATATAAAGCTACACATATAGTTACATCTTATATATTATATATTGACTAATAATTTACTTATAAAAATATATTTTATATATAGACCGTTTCTTATGAAAAAAAAATTTACAATGACATTACAAATAGCACAAGAAAGGAGGAAGTGAGGGATGAATCTCTAAGTTTAACTTTACAAAACAATAAATTTATACAAGTTTTGTAATCATAATATATATGCATTAGGATGAATTCAAAAAGTAATTCAATTTTCTACAATTTACTTTTTATATAATAATCGTCTCCAACTAATTGTTCATTACAATTAACAATAATTCTTTTATTTTAGTTCTCTCGGAAAACAATTTTTAAAGATTTAAAAGAAGCTTATAAATTTGCTTATTACTGTAATTAAATCTTTCTTTGGATTGACACCGATTTAGAAAAAGTTATTAAAATCGAATGTAAAATTTATTGAATAAATCATATATTTAATTATATAATATATAATTATATAAATTATATAATGTATTCACTTTTTCAATCAACAGGAATTAGGCCAAATTGATGAAATATATAACAAATAATAGAAAGATATTATATAGAAGTGACTCATTTTCATTAATAAGACTAATAAGTTAATAATTACAGTAATTCCATCGCGATAGTAAAAAATAGCACCTATTGTAAATTTGCTATTTAATTTTGGTTGGAAGTGTGAGAAAATACATTTTTTGATATTTATTTATCTATCTTTTTTCTTTTCCTTTTAAGATGGTTTTTTGAATCGAGATTTTCAAATACAATTGTGATATATTAATATTTATTTATATTAAAATTCGTAACTACTGTGTATTATATTTATTGTTATATTGACATGAATTGCATATAGAGCGTTAAAGTTGACATTTTATGTATATGTGTATATATATATATATATATATATATATATATATATATACATATATATATATATATATATATATATATGTAAAATATAAAAGTAGAAAATATATATATATATATATATATATATATATATATCGAAATGTTATTCAGAGTTTTAATAGAAAAATAACAATAATGTTTCTAAAGAATAATTAATATCCAAAGTGCTATATTTGCTATTCTGTTAAGTCTTCTTCAGGAAAATAAATAAATATTTTTTTTTTTTGTGTTAAAAATATTTTACAGCAGAAACTATATTTTCCCCTACTATTTTTATAGTTAAGAGAAAATTAATGCATCGTCTTCAATTATCTGGTAATTTTGGAAATTGAAATATGTATGAATTGGAAAGATTTTGATGCTATCCATACATTCATACATGCAAAAAAGTATCACATATTTTAACATAATTACACATTTCACATATATAAATAATTCGTAATGCTTTTACAATCATTTGATATTATTAACATTAAAAACTAGCAAATAATAATGTTTGCACTTTTTAAGAACTTCTAGATGAAAACTGGAAACCGTCAACGCATCTAGCCAGCTATATCGCATAAAAATTAACTTAAAATTTACATTTACATAATTATAAATGTACATACAGCAATACGTTTCTGCGCGCATCAAAATTACAGTTGTCACTCTATTTTCATCTAGAAATTTGACAAGAAAATGCAAACAGTCATATCTGCAAAAAGATCTATATTAAAACTTAATGTAACAAATTTTCTTAGTGATGACACCGACGAGATACTGTTAAAGACCGACAGCCCTGGGTAAATTTTCGTAATCACCAAGTGGGCCCGGTGGGCCCGAAGATAATAGAAGATTGATGATATTATCAGCCGTTTTGATTATATTGAAGACAATTACAAGAGTTATTTAAATCATGCGAGTATTTTAGATCATTCTGCTATTGTTTTATTATCGAAAATATATAAATCTTTTATATATCTGTTTTAAAAATGACAAATTATGTATAAAATCGTTATTTTATTATCGACAATGTAAAGATTTTGTTACCTACAGTAACATTTTGCACGTTTTTTTCTGGTTACGCTAAGTCCCATAAGATCATCGGTCTTTAATAGTATCTTGTCGGTGGTGATGATAATGAATGCAGAAAAACAATATGTGATAAACGAGCCAATTGAATGAAATTATTTTGTTTAAACAAACAAATAACACGCAATATTTGCATTATGAAATGTTTGAAGTGACTAGAAACAATGAGTTTATTTTTCATTCAACTTTAAATCGTTTACTGAATTCTTCTTGCTGCTTTTCCCTCCATTCCTTCTTTGGCTTCATCCTCTTCAATTGACCATCCCTGCCATTCATGAAAGAAATATGCGTATAATTATTTGATGAATATATATGTATATAATATTTTCATTTCTTAATAAAAAAAAATGTTTTTGAATTAAACGAATATTACCATTGCAAATCGACGAGTCCACCTTGTCGCGCTATCACAGATTTCACTCGATTCGCAAAATCGATAGCACTCTCCCCCTCCTTTCTATACATTGGAGGAAGATACCAAACATCGCAGACTATTGCCCAGCTCGACATCATCATGTACAAATATTGTATCATCGAATATCGACTGCTGTTCCAAAATGCGTCGCCGAATCTTGGATCGTACTATTTAAAAAATAAAGAGTAGAAAGAATAGATATATATTTTTAAAGGATATATATTTGCATTTTATTTAAAAAAAAGAAATTACTTTTATAGCTACAGGATAAATAACGCTGTCCACTTCGAAACTGCCCTTTTTAAATTGCATAACTGATGTATTGTTGATACATGTACCCTCCGGAAAAATGAGTATTGGTGGATTTGTAGGATCTGATACATGCTTCTTTAATCTGTGCAAAACATAATTATAATAACATTTTAAAACAATTATATTGTCATATAAAATATAACAAAAAAAAATGTATAATTATGCTTAAACGATCGCACCTTTTTGCAACTGCTTCTCTGTCTTTGACTTCAGAACGTTCAAACCATATATGTGGAGAAGCACGGGCAAGAGCTCTTTGTAATATTCCTAAGAAACCACCATGTCTCTGACCTATCTATAATGAGAAATGTAAATAAGAGAATTATTGATAATTTATATTTAAAATTCATAGCATTGCCTTTCAGAAGCTGTATACTGCTTTTAAATTACATATATTGAAGTTTACATTAATAATGAGACTCAACATCATAATTTAATTAAATTATATTAAAAATATAGAAAAATAAAAATTATATCTTTAACAATTTAAAAGTGGAATTTAAATTTTTAATTTTATTTAATTTAAAAATTTAGTTTTTGTATCTCTAATGTTTTACATTATAATACAAACGTTAACTTTTCATTCAATTTTCGCTAAAGAAAATTAAATATCCTAACAAATTTATAACCATCAAAAGGAGCATACAATTTCTAAAACATTTTAACTCAATACTATGCATAAAATAATATAGATAATAAATTTATAAAGTAACGAGATACACCAGCATGCTTTCGCAATTATGAAGTAATATCATTATAGGAATGTTTATAAAAACGTTATTGCAAGCAAAACAAAAAAGAACTGATTTTATATGTGCTAAAAATCAACTACTAAAGGATTTTTGAACAGCATGAAATTCATAATAATAAGAATAACATACCAAGGAATAACAATTATCACACATCAGTACAAGTACATCAATGGGAGACGTGTGATTAGCAACACATATGCCTCTGACAGGTCGGTTCTCTGGGTTGTTGTATGTGATGACTGAAGACAGAGCACTGGATAAGACAGCAAAGCACATTATGGAGACTTTGTAGTTCAGCCACCGCTTGAAGCTACCCTCCGGAACGTAGCCCACTACTGCAGTGCACACTGTCAGCCACATCACCTGTAAACCACAAGCTTTGCACCTGAGAAACGTGGGATTCCCTCTCTCTATCGTTGCTGAGTAGGTACTACCTGTAAACCAAAGTTACAGGACACATTACCTGTAACACTTACCAGTAATGCGCAACAACTTCTGTAATACTAGTAACAAATATTCGATCTCTAGTTACATATACGAAAGTAAACTGATTAAAATCATATTGTTTTATTGCGCGATATAGATATGAAGAATTGAGATATTTTTATATTTTCTATATTTTCTATCTGTTTAAAAATATACTATCCATTTAGCTATATATATATATATATATATATATATATATATATATATATATATATTATATATAGCCTATTGCATACATAGTGAGAGATTAAAATGATAAGAATTATAAATTACAATTTTATTATAGAATATTTTACAATTTTGTCTCTGTACGACATTCCCAAATATATAAAATAACAAAATAGTAAAATTGAAGCAAATGCGCTTTAAACATTGATAGATGAGAATTATATTCGCCACTACACTATATAACGAATTGCTTAAAAGCTGGAAAATTTATCTGTTAATGTACCATCTTATCCACAATATATTACATATATAAAGAGAATATCATTAGGACGCATAAGATGTAGATGTTGAGAGTGGATGTATGATTTACAACGCATACTTCTCCGTTTTTTGGTTTGTACTAAATTATGGATTGTGATTATCCAAGATAGAACGTGATATTATTTTGAACGCAATAAGGAAAGCCTGATTATTCGATTAATGTTTTATGCGGTCGGTAGAATGCCGATTAAACATGTTACAATTACGATATAATAACTAAGAAGCTCTGATATTAGTATGTATAGCAGCTTTAAATTTATGTTTAATATAAGTATGCTGCTCTTAATATGCTATACAGCATTATAAATTTAAAACATTTAAAAAATGTGAAATTAACTATTGTACATATTCTTCTGCAAAAAGATACTATTCACGATCTAAATTTTTTATTAGCTAAAGGAAATTTATACTGCTAGATGAATATGCAAGTAAGAATCCTTATTTCTTTCACATTTACTACATATTTATTATAATTATCATTATTATTATCACTATTATCATTGTATTATCATTATTATATGTTATTATTATAATTATAGCGCACACATAATATATGAAATAGTATTGCACTTACCCCTATAAAGCAAATAAATATCCTTAAGGGTAGAAGAAAGCAATAGCGTATGACGAATCCGATCATCCATATGAAAGTTAACTTCCAAGAAATAAATTCATAAAATCTATTCGTCCGTGTTAACAGATTCCAATTCTACATAAAAATACATTGACAAATTATTTAAAGACATATATATATTTAATAAACGTACATTAATAAATCGCGCGATAGCTATTATTATAAATAGTTTATTTTTTTTTTAGACTCGAAAAAGCATTACCTTAAGTTCTTCGGCTTCAAATCGCGACGTCACCTCATCTTCTATAATAGCTTCAACGCCCGCTCTGATGTAATCTAGGCAACCTGATGGCGCAAATCCGGCTTTTAATGTTTCTAAAGAATTTTTCTGGTTAAGCCTGTCCTAAAATATTTAAATAATTAAAGAAATATTTTCAATTTACGTAAGATTTGACAAAGTATATATGAAAGTATATATAATCTGTTATTTATATTTTTTTCACTTTATAAATTTACCTTTTTAACTTCATCAATTGATGTTTCTTGTTGATCATTTTTTAGATTCGATTCTTCAACATGATTGTGCATTTCTGGCTCCGGAACTAAGATGAAGTCCTTTGATCTGGCTATCACCAAGTTGCCTGCACAGCCGTTTTGTGCTTTTTTCGATGTTACCGTAGAATTTTTTCCCATGATCGTTTGCGACTCGCATTCTTCTTCTGTACTAAGATTCTCATCTTCATCTCGAGTGCCGTTTCTCTTCTTCGCACTCTCTATGTTTTGTCTGCCGGACTGTGACATAGTCAATGTGTAATCGCTCATAAAATGTATGTATTACATCAATTATTTCTTGCATCATTAACGTTTTTGTAATGAATAATTATAGTTTAAAGGTCACGCGGCATTTGCATTATTTTTTGTTTAGAAACTTCTAATTTATGCGATATATTGGAGGACACATTATTTTTCAAAAAATTAAGATATTGATTCGATTAATTAAGATTAGTTATAGACTAAAATGTTTATAAAATAAAATAAATTAATAATTAAAATAAATTAATTAGAATTAAGAGAATTATAAATCAAGAATTTTTTTTGAATTTATATGCCTTTAAAAATACGACAATGATATTCGTAACGATATGCATCTGATTATTGTGTTACTCGCGATTGTAATTCAAGGAGGAGCTATGAAATATTACGTAATTCGAAAATACTACTCGTTATTGTAAGAGATAGCGGAAAACACGCGAGGCTAATCTGTACATACACGTGTTCAAGAATAGCATATGTTATCGAAGATTGGCATATTTAATAATCATCATATCATATAGCTATCGAGACTTTGATCCATCATAATGACAAGTCAATCTCACAATAAATGCATTAATACTAATAATACATATGTCCTTCAATATATCGCTTAGGATAAATAAAAGCTTTTAAAAAGAAAGAAAAATTGTTAATATTAGAATTCCAAAAAATAATCCAACGCGTAAACATTACGAATTAAATAAATATCAATTACTTTTTTTTTATTATTATTTTTATAAATTGCTGTGGTCTATTTTTGCTTGTGACACAAATATTTTGATATTTTAATAGGAAATATTTGATTAATTAACAATTAATTACTTCGAGACTACATTATGCTAAATTATTTGTCAAATATTCGTTAAATAATAAGTAATTAGATTAATTAATTTTATATATTTCATTTAAAAAATGTTTGCCCGTATATAAATATAGACAAATTAAAAATAATATTTTGGATTATTACCTACCACACAAAGAATAGATTTTTATAAAATTGTTTATAAAATAAATTTTCATACAAAAATTAATTTCCTGCAAGTCAAAAAAAATTTTATTTTTCTTTGTAAATTTCTAAAATTTGAAGCTTAAAAAACATTGGTACGAATGACGCAATATTCAGCACGAATGCACCATAATGAATATTAACATCTAGCATAAATTCACCTTTTTCAGCCTCCATTCAGCCTCTTTTGCTCTATGATATAGATATAATATGGAATCATGATTGTATCATTATTTCCGGTACAAATGCATTGAATAAATGCAAGTTGATTGAACTTGAATTTATTCAGTATGTTTATATCGAAAATAATGACGCAATCATAATTTCATATCACCTGACTCTAAATGATTATATTAATATATAAATAATGATTATATTAATGACTTTTAATGACTTTTTATATTAATGATTTTTAATTTATAGCTAATGATTTTAATTGTTATTTTTAGCAAATATAATTTTGCATGTGAATTAAACAGAGATGATGTGTCAAGTAATGTTTATTATTTTTCCGTATTTTCTATAAGATTACAATTGTCAATGTGACAATAGAACTGACAATCATATAACATTTTTCTAAGTACTAATGCAATAATGAAGTAATAAAGTTTTAATATATAAGTATTAAATAATTAAATTATTTTATTACTTTAAGTAGGCTGAACATTTCGATTTGCATCAGTTTAAAAAAAAAGAATAAAGTAAACTCTCGAACTTTTATGTTAGTAATAATAATAATTTTTTAAAATTAATATTTTCATATATTATACATTACACACACATTTTGGAAAATACAAAAATTATAAAATTCTAAAGAAAAAAAGAGACAAAGAGTAGAAAGAGAACAAAGAAAAAAGAAAAGATGAGAAACACTGTCCATCATAAATGCCTTAATTTCCATGATTATGACTTACATAGATATTCTTATCAATATTACGAAAGATATTTTTGAAGTGGCGTGATATTTTATTTTTATTATCAAAAAAACTTGATATGGGAATTTTACATTTAAAATATCAGAGTGTACGTGATTGTAAATAACAAATCACGTTTTTTCACTCGATGTTAGAGTTAATAAATAATTTTTATATTAATATTTTTAGATTAGAAGACTTTAAAAAATATCTTTTATATTAATATTTTTAGATTAGAAGACTTTAAAAAATATTCTCCTTTAATCCTTTAAAAAATATCCTCCTTTAATCCTTTAAAAAATATCCTCCTTTAATCCTCCGGAGTATCTTAATCAGTATTACAGAAATATGCAAATTATTGCTAATTAATATAAAGCATCAAAATTATTATAATTATTATAATTAGTAACACAATTATTGCGAATTATTATAATTATAATTAGTAGCATAAAACACATATGCTTATATTTATTATGAAAAATTTCCATATATTGTTTCCGCAATCGAAAATGGAAATTCAAGATGATTCGTAATCACTGATGCTGCAGATGAACACAAATTAGACTTTATATTTTCGTCTTTATTTTTTCGACTTTATATTCAATTCATATTTCTCTCGGCAAATTTCTATTTTATATGCAAATATTTATTTTTGTACAAAATGTCAAATATAAAAATTAGAAAATATTACTTAATCTTACGACAGGTTTCCACAGATATAATATCCTCTTTTAAAAAATTGTATTTCAATTTGAAGAAGATTTTATTGGTCATTAATATAGGTCAATTTCATTTAAACAATCTCTTACGTTAGTTGATATTGATTATTGTATATTGATCATTCGCTTCTCATATTAACGTTTCCTGTTATCACGTGTCGCATACATATGACATCTCAATTTATATAATAAATCAGTATATGTATACATACAATAATAAATATTTTCTTTCAATTTTAATATTAATATTAACAAATGTTAAGATCTATATCTTTTATTAATTTAGAGATAAATAAAAAAACTCTAAAATTTATAAATAATAACATAATCTAAAAAAGCCTCAGATATAGTGTAAAAAAATTTAATACAACATTAAAACAAATTATTAAAACAAATTACAAGAGAATTATTTGCATCTAGCGTTTTCTCACGTTTTTAATGATAATAATAATATTTATAACTTATTGCATCGATTTGATATAAACAATTTATAAAAAGAATGACATGAGTTACTTAATCGTACGCTAATCGATACTTCACACGTTTCAATGCGCGAATCGCAGCTTCAATATTGTGTCTGATGATTAGCGGCACGTGATGACAACGTGTTGAGAGAGCATCTAGATCACGCGGCAATATGTTTAGCCTTTCTCCCGAGAGAAATGTACAAAGCCTCTCACTAGCAATCGAAAACCGAAATTCAGATGAGTTGTAGTCGTTAATGTTGCGTACACAGACTAAACTTTACATGTTATACATACACTGAAGAAAAAATTATCTTGAAATAAAAAAATTTTAGTTAACTCAAGAAAGCTATTTATTCGGTGGGTACTAATCACGCATTTACTTGTATTCAAAACGTCTGTTTGCTTAAGTCAAGTATTTATTTACATATGTTTAAAAAAATATATATGCTTAAAAAAATATAATTTTTAATGAAATATTTTTATTTTAATTTTACAAAATATTTATTAAAATGTATTTTTTATTCCCAAAAATTTTAAATTTTTTAATTTTAAAAAATAATATATTTAATTTAATAAATAGTATATATTTTATGAAAATAGTATTTAAATAAAAAATATATAAATGAAAATAATGTACTTAATATAACATGCATATTTAATTAAAATTAAATGCTTTTGCTTAAATGAAAGAAACAATTCCTTGCATTTAAAGCAAGTTTCAAGAAAACAAATTTATTTTATTTAAAAAAATTTTTCCCTCAGTGTATATAGTATATACATGTATATTTCTCTCTAAGAATTTTTGTTTTACAAGTTCATACAAGATATTAATGAAAATTAGAAAAATATTACTTGATTTTACGTACAATAAATTTTTAGACACACATTCTCTTTCAAATAATTATATTTCAAACTGAAAAATGAGAGATATTGAGAAAAATGTTATTTTCATGGGAAATATCGATGTTTTACAATTTTGTTTCCAGATAAAAAATTGAAGGCGATCGGTTCATGAGAAAAAAAATTATAGAATCTTTATTTTTATAGTCATCGGAGTATGTTCTTACTAGCATATAAACTTAAGAAGATTCGGAGAAAGTTTAATAATACATTCAAGAAAGCGACGATTAAGAATGCATTTTTAAAATACCAACTTAATTTAGTATAAAATTTATATACTATATAATCGCAACTCTCTTATGTTTTTAATAAATTTTTAACTCTAGAAAAAATTTGAAAAAAATATTTTTTAAATAATTTTGATTCGTGACTTTCTTGCTTGCTTATTTAAACGAAAACCATTAAAATTAAGAGAAAAAATTAAAATTTTTTATATTTATATTAATGCATTAAAATGATAACAACTAATGCCGTTTTATATATGTGAAAAGTAAAATGATAAAATAATTAAAATTATAAAATTATTAATTATTTGCAATATAAATTATTTCTATTAATATCAGTTTATTTTAATGCTTTGGTGATTAATTACTCGAATGATCGACCAATTATGAACATAATTATATACAATAATATCATTATTCTCTTTATTGAGAAAACTTTGAATTCATTATTATTATTCGATGAGTACATATCAGATATTGTTCTCTTATCTCTCTTAATACCATTAAAGTTTCCACCACAAAAAGGTCAAAGCTCTCGCAAAATGCACTGTAAGGAACCGAAATGAGCCATGTGACGAATACTGATGATTTATTAGTGTGGATGTATCGAAAACATTAAGATAATAAACATTAAGATAAGAAAATAAACATTTTAGCTCCTAAGTTTGTATGTTTACGTTGGAAAATCATTCAATCAAGGATTGCTTCATCATCCTGTCTAACATAATAAATATATATGCTATGCATTCAGATGGTAGTCGTTTTTCTCTATATGTATAGGCATAATATTTTGCTCTATTAATATATTTGAATTATTCTATTTTTTTCTGTACTGTACTTTATTCTTTTTTTTTTGTTTTACACATAAGAGCTTGGGTTAATATACTCGACCTCTCTTATAACTCCGCGCATACAATGTACATGCTCAGGATCTATTATTGTTGCGCGGACTGCCCCTAACACATAAGTATATAAGTCATATCTGATCGTTCATGGTTCAAATTCCATAGATATTTTCATATATTTATTTTATTCAATTGGTTTCGAATCAATTATGCTTTGATAATATGCTTTGATAATATTATATTTCAATAATGTTGTCACTTATTGCAGAAAAAAAAAATTATATTTATATATATGCATGTATGTATGTATTGTAATTGCTTGCAATACATATCCAAATAAATTATTTTATAATATTATATTTTTTATGTAACAATTTGCATACATTCATAATTTCCTATGATCCTAAATTTCGCGTACGATCTAGATAACAATCTATTCAATATATATTCCTATATCTGGAAATGCTTTATAGAGTGGACAACATAAATTATATCAATGATACAGAAGACACAAGAGTTTAGATGAATCTAGGTTACATTTTATACTCTATAAACAGGGTGCTCATGTAGATCCGCGTGCATAGATTCTATTGACAAAAATAGTCTCCCTATCTTCGGTAACGCTACATGTTAGTTAAGAATCATAACTCGAAATCACGCTTATATTATAAGAGATCAATAAACACTTTAAATTTCCACTATAAGATTTCCGTGCGTTGTATTTAAAAAAATATATCTTTATGATTTTTATATACTTATTAAAAAATATGAGATCTGACATTTTAAATAATTCTAAAGTATTTAATAATAATTCTAAAAATGTTAAGTCATATGTTATAATCATTATGTTATAATCGGTTTTTAATCATTATAAAAATATATTGGTCTCTATAATTGGATTAAAAAATAGCAAGAAAATAAAAATAAATTTAATGAGCTAATAGAAAAATAATCTAATATTAAATTTCTAATCCATTATTTTTATTAAAAATATCACAAACAGTTTTGCAATTATATATAGATCTTTTTATATATAAATTTTAAAATCTTTAAATGTGAAAATAATTAAGAAAATCACACACACACATTCTGTATTTAAATTCATTTTTTTATTATTCTTCTTAAAATTGTGCTCAAAAAATTTATATTAATAAAATTTTACTTTTCAGCTGTTTCCGTTTATCCGTTTATCATGAAATCAAAGTGATAACACGGTGTGATAAACAAAAGTCGTGAGGTATAATAATCATATAAAAATGATACGAGAACGTCTACATTGATTTAAGATGGAAATTGTATCGGTATTTTCCTTGAAAGTGAGAATATATAGTCTGATAACGAAAAGTTTGTGTGTGTGTAGAATATTGCAAATAAACTGCATCTTTGCTTTGATTATCGCGACATACGATACAAAATAATATTTTTCAATTCAGGAAAGATAGGCACATTGAGTTCCAGATGTTGTTGATGCAATTCTTAGCAGTTACTTTTTTCAAAACACATACTCAAAGTACTAACTAAGCAATTCATATTTTTTAAGTTTGATGAATTAGTCATGAATTATACCTATTATAGTTTCATTTTTCGTTTTTTATCAGTCATTCGAAAAGATGAAATCGAATAAAAAAAGAGAAAATGAATAATTCTCTGTAATTAGAAAGTAAGTAGCATTAGCTTCATTTATGTGTATTATTTTTCGAAATAATATTGTCTAATTTATAGTAACACTATTCATTAATTTATAAATTAATTTATATTATATATAATTACATCTTTAAATTATAATTTAAAAATTATAATTTTTTAATATGAGATATAAAATGCTATACTGCTTTTCATTTCAATAAGACTATTCAATACTTTTAATCGAATTCAATATATTGCGACATAATCAAGTAAGATTCAAGATTCGAATAAGAATTTCCAAAGTAGCAATGAATTAAAATGTTTGCAAAGACATTTTGCGCAATTACTGTACTATTTAAAACCCGCATATTCTATAATAATATATCTAACAATATAATATATCTAATATAATATATCTAACAATAAAATTTTTATATTCCATTTTTTGTGTTCTTTTTTGGTTGCATATATTTTATCATGATTAAATAAATATATTAAAGATTTTATTTTTTAGATTTAGTATAACATAAATTTTTCATTTTCTTTTCCTGGATTTAAATAATTGAAGAAAATTTAATATAAAATTGAGATAATAAGAAATGAAAATGAATAAGATCCACAAAAATATTATATTAATTGTTCTAATTATACATTTAATTTACGTATTTATACTTTAAAATATTATATAGTAATAAAAAATTAAGAATGGATATATTACAATTCTTCAACACAAAGATATAAATATTTTTATTATGTTATATTAAAAGAAAGATTTCTTTAAATTCTTTGTTCAATATTTTGAAGAGATCTTATTAAATTGAGAAATTGCAGAAGCAAAAAGAACATAAGATTATATAGATATTTTTTTTTATTAAACTTACATTTACACATAAATTATTTCCTCTTCAAAGATATTTTAGTTTGAAATAGATCTAAATGTAAACATTTTCATATCAATTATTATTTATTATTATTATAATATTTTATATTATTTTAGTTCTTAACTATATTTTTATTCAGATATTTAGAATGATATATTCGTTACATGTGTCTAGACGGTAAGGTGACACATGTTTTATAAATCAACTTTTCCGACCATCGAAACTAGAATAATATCAATGACAAATAATATCAATGATGAATTCTTCGTATTCATATGTATAACTTAATACTTTCTTTGCTTCTGACATCACAGTACAAAAAGTCGGACTAAGGTTCAAAGTATTGACAGATTCTTGAAACATCTTATTCATCAAGATTTTTGTTCTTATCAAGCATTATCATTTAATTTATTATAATTATATAATTTATCATTTATATAAAATATAATTTATCATTTATATCATGTTTTTTTCATAGAATTTTTTTCGAACTAATTTAATTGAATGAATTATGCTAATATTTATAGTAGTACAAAAAATAAATGTAATATAATCAAGTTACATCGAATTATGTACTGAATTAACAAATCGAGACGGAATTATATTTGCTGAATATATAATGCGCATTTTCTACGTATGTGCGCACGTACAACGTTTCAAGTATTTAAATTAGATCTTGCTATACACAATAATATGTATAATCGATGACTCAGTAGATTCCTCGATAATAAAAATAATATTATAATGTATATGTTTTTATTTTCGGTGTTTTTTAAATATATTTTATATCATTTATTAAAATAATATAAATCCTATAATTTTTAATAACTATATTATTGATACAAATAATCGGGATTTTTAATGAAAATAATTTGCGTTATGTGTTTAAATCAATGTATAAAATTTTATATAATATTATATATACATATATATATATATATATACACATATAACATATATATAATAACATATATATATATATATATATATGTATATATATATATATATATATATATATATAATTTAATATTGTTGCCATTACATGCAATTTTCGTTGTACTTGTAGAATTATATATTAAATTATAATATTCGATTATAATATATTTAATTATAATTCGATTATAATTATTAATTAACATATTGGCCGGTATGTTTCGTTTGTCACTTTTTTCTTTCCAATTTACAAATAAATTTGTAATAAATAAAAGTAAAGATTAATTGCACTGTTACAAGCCATCGCGGAGACAGCTTATATTGATTTTACTAGACTATAGCATAGACATGTACATACTTTATATAGTCAATACACTAGATATGCATTAAAAATTAGGAAAGTTTGTTCAATATACTAGTGAACATTCTCTAAATGATTATATATATATTTAATTCTAAAGATCCCAAGAATAATTAAAATTTTTTTATTTTTCACTGATATATTAAAGTATGATATCAAGAATAGAAAATTATATATAATTTTTTTTTCTAAAAATATACAAGATATTTTTTTTCATGATATTATACTTGACATAATACTATACTTGACATCTATATGTATAGATTAATAAAATATATACTGGAAATTAATTTTCATGAATTAATAAATACATATAAATTTTAATAAATTTTCATAATTCAGTTTTGCTAGAAATCAGACAGATATAAATAGATTTGCATTTATTTAATACAGAATGCTAAAAGAGCAGTTGCCGGTATATGCATTTTATAAATCCACTATTAAATGCGAATTGTTATACATAAAAAAAGTAATTTATTTCGATGTAAAAAAATTCACATAATATTTTTCGCTCCTAATATCATAAATAATGACTGAAGATACGAATAATTTAATATGAACCGGAGGGCTTAAGCATCTTAAATACAAATTATATTCAAGCAATAAAGTTTGCAGGTTTTCCCATCCCTTCAGTTTCCTTTGGCAATCTGCGTTCGATTTATTTAATGTCAACAGGGTTATTTCTGTATGATTTTCGTAATTACTTTGGCAAATTTCATTTACGAACTTATTTCTGATTTTAGACTTAACTATTTAAAGATGCACTGTAAAGATCCGTATGTTTACATCGAATGCTGAAAGATTGCTATCGAAGCACAAAGTCACAAAGTCATGCCGAAAATACACATATTGCATAGCTACGTATTCTCGTTAAAAGTAAAAGGTCATTAAGTGTTTACAAGTCATATTAATGTACGATATGAATATGATGTGAATATGATATGAATATATTGATATTTGTTTGATTCGTTCATCAAAGATAAATTGATTGCGCTATTTTGTGATATCAGCTGTTTTATGTATAATAGAGAACAGTTAAGATTCGCGTATGTACGATTTATTTCATAATTAAAACATTTCCGTAAATGCAATTGGGTTGAGATGTTTCGCATTATACTGATTTATTAATTATGCTACTTGTTGATCCTACTCGCTTAACTTTCCTTTCAAATTTTTGACTTTTATTTATAATAGCATATAAAATAGTCAATCGGTAAAATAGTAAATCATTAGTCGTAATTTTATCAGTTGTCGAACTATATTTATATATTAAAAATAGAAACAAATTTTAAAAAATTATTGTAATTAATAATAATGAAAATTTTAAATAATACGCATCATGGGAAAAATAATCAGTCATTAAATCAATTAGAATATTGAGAAGTAATATGTGTAGAATATAAAGGCAAATGGAAATGATGAATCAATATATGTATGAATGGACGAATCGGATACCCCTGATATATATGTGATATGTAAACATCTTATAATACTCTCAATATTGGCACGAAAATTACATTAGTGGTAACTGAAAATACAAATATACATGTACGAGTAACGGATTTCTACAAAATAAGCAATCTGTTTAGAATATATAAATATCTAACTCTCCTGCTTAATAAAGAATAAAAGGCAACCCTAATTTTAATTTAAAAATGCAGAGAATTTGATATATCTAATGTTTCTATGCTTTTTCATTAAATAAATAAATTTGGAAATTTTAAGGATAAATACATAAATGTTTAATAAACATTAATTTATTAAACATTTAATTAAACATTAGTTTTTTTAGAATTTAATATTTTTTAATGTATAATTATAATTGTTAGTAGTAAAATGAGTAAAAAATTTAAACCGTTTTAAAACAGATTTAAAATTAAATAAACAATAATATATACAATTTTTTTAAAAATTTGTTTTATATAACTGACAAAAATCTTTAATTTAAAAACCTTTAAATTATTTTTCATTTAAAAACATAAACTAAAAATTTTATTTTTTACTTATCTTTAACACTTTTAAGTTTATTAGTTTAGCAAAAGAAAAAAAACCAATATCGCATAAATTTCTGTGTAAATTTTTTTTAAAGCTAACTATGAAAAGAATTTCTTATTAATGTAGTTTGTATAAATATTACACAATTTGTGTTGTATATAATTAAAAAAAGTGCGCATATTTTTTTTATACTTAAATCATCCGATGTACTCAATACCCTTTTTAAAAAATAATGTATACATATACTTGTGTTAAGATCGCTCTTTCAAAATTTAAGAAAATATATTCAATATATTCAATATATTTTTTTAAAATAACCCTTGTAGTATTGTCTACATTCATTATGATTATGACAAATTGCTTCTTTTCACGACATTTTTAATGTGTTTTGAAATATTATAAATTTTAATGAGACTTATATATAATTTTTAAAATTAAATATTTATTTTCAGAAAATTTTTATCATTTATATGTTATGTAACAATCCGCATTCGAGTAAGTTAACAGGTTTCATTAATGAAAATAATTTCAACAAAGTTTACTCTTAAAATATTTTTTGTTAATAATTTTTTATTCGCATACGTTAATTATTACATGCTCAAAGCAAGAAAATCTTTCAAATTAACTATAATACAGAATAAGATTTATAAAATGCCCAGTTGTTGCATTATTATTATTATTTTTATTAATACCCATATATATAATAATTAGATATTAATTAATATAATAGAAGAAACTTCTCTTACACATTGATTTATTCTGTCTAAAAATAAATCGAGCCCACGTAACATTAAACAATAGTTTTCAAGAATGAGATTTTTTCATAGCTCATATATTTTGAAGTTGCAATAAGATAAATAAGTATAATAGGGGCGCGCTTAATTAACTGCAATTAACAGAAGTCAATATGTTTCGTCTGTAAAATTAAACTGCGTGAGAAATTAATTTCACCACCAAAATTACAGCATATAAGAAATAATAATTTACACAATTAAACAATTTAGTTTTCCTAAAATCATTATTTTCCATAAAAAAAAGTTATAGTATTTTGCGAGTATTATGAATCATATTCGAGTATGTCGAAAAAAAAGGCGATTTACGTATTGACGCGGGAGATTATTCGAGACTTGCATTCAATACACGTGTCCTAAAGTTTCGATACAGGAAACGCTCTTCCGGCGAGAGAGGAGAGACGTGATTGTGAAAACCGAGACCTCGCGGGACGACGCGAGGCACGTTCTCGATATCGCGAAAAAGCGCATTTTATGTCGCCGAGATAACGCGAAAATTCGTGCCGGTTAAATTCGAAATTTTCAACGAAATATCGGTGCTCGCGCACTCACCTCGAAGAGGGCCAGCAACAGCTTGATGTACAGCCTGCGTACACCGAGGGACTTGCCAATACAAGCGAAGAATACAATTGCTATTAGTAGCATAAGGAAGGGCATCAGTAACATGGAAAACACGAATGACATCACCGTCCACAATGACGCCATTTTGCTTACTGCCGAGAAATTCGAACGCGAAGCTTCGTTCCCCGTCGAAAGAGGTGCATGAAGTTTGTATATTCTAGATAGGATACTCGGCAAAAATTTCTGTCAGGCGCCCTCTATGAGTCACATCGCGACCGACGAGTAATTTTCTCACCTCCGAGGGTAAAGACATTTTTTGCGAAATGCTCTAATTTGTGATATTTCAATATATTTTGGAAGGACAGAGGAAGATATATATTCAATATATTTTGAAAGATGAGAGAAATGGATATTTGATATTAACGAAATTTTAACACAAGCTACAAAATTGTTCTCCAAATAGAAGATACTGTATCAGAAACAATATACGATGAATTTTTGTATAGAAGTTAGAGAAAAACAATCATATAAGTCTTATATTCTTTATGAAAAAATATTATTTTTTCATAAAAGGATATTATTTTCTTTTATTTTTTATCATTATATTTTTCGAAGAATTTAGTGAGTATAATTATAATTATAATTATTACAATTATTATAATTATTGTTATTAAATTTTTCGACATCCAATCACAATTAAATATTGGATAAAATAACTCTCTCGTAGTCGAAATGTGTGTGTCTTATCTGAGCAGACGCACAATTCACAACAAATACGTCAGGTGATCCTTATCCGAACAAAATGTCGACCGCCGAACTGAATCCGAGACCTTTGCGGGTTTCTCCTTTTATTAAAGTAAGATACAATTTTTCATTATCGTATATATTACTCTGCATCTTCATATAATTTATTTTACTTCAAAGTATTCAAAATATATTTTTTACTTATAACTATCTTAATAAAACTCTACCTCCCATCTCGACTAAAAATTGATTTTATTACATAATTTTTCTATCGTTTCATGAAAATGTATGGAATGATAAATATGTGTAAAAGATGACAATGATAATTTTACTGCGATCATGACAACTTGTGGCTACAGTTTAAAGTTTCATTAAAAATAAGTTCATCTAATGTCATTCTTTCATTTTCTAACCTGAAATGTCTTAATCTATATAAAATCTGTATGAAATATAATAGACTTTCGTTAATATTACATCTAATATTTCCCATAAAATTCTGCTATCCTTATTTAGCCAATTAATAAATTAATACAAATATTTCATTTTATAGTTTTGCCGCTGGAGTCTTCTTTTTACTGGAATCGTTTATGGTGCATATCATCAGCGAAGATTAAGTAAAAGAGAAAATGCTCGTAGAGAAGAGGAATTGAAGCTTAAACCTATGCGCGATGCAAAACTAGCTGAAGAAAAGAGACTTGCTCAAATAGGTAAAAAAAATTATATAAATATAGATTTACGATATATGTTATTTGAAATATATATATTTAATAAAGTATATTTATAAATATATATATTTAATATATTTAATAAAGTAACATTAAATGTCACTATATTATGTTAAAATGTTACAGAGTCTATAAAAGATATCTATTTTTCAGTCATTTTTTTTCTAGAATTAATATTTTTAGTTTCAATAATATTTGAAGTGTAATTGAAATTAAAGTATTTTATACAGAACTTTATTCAGGAAACAATATTATATTGGCAAAAAAGAGAGAGAGTGTGATTTAAAAAATGTCTGATTTTAGAAGATAAATTGTCCAAATAACTTGTATCAAACATTGTACTATATAAATATCTTATAAACATAATTTATAACATAAATAATTATATTATAAGTATGTTATGAATATAAATATGTTATGTTATAAACATGAATCTTATTTTTTTTTCAGCGGAACAAAAAATGTTTGATGATATGTTCACACCATCCAAAGCAACATAAACTTAACTTATTTGACATTAGTATATGTTCATAAAATGTTGATTGATTTGTATATCTGTAAAACTAGTCGCATATTATTCCGACATCATTATCGCAGTCGCAAATGATAAACTCTATATTGTACAAAAGTATCAAATAAAGATCTGTGAAGACTATGTATTATAATGTATATATGTATAATAGCCCATATGTAATTTGTGCGTACAATATATGAGATTTAATAAGCATATATTCATATATAATAATAGGCAGTATCTTTAATTTAAAAAAAATTAAAAAAAAAATCGCCCGAACAGGGACTCGAACCCTGGACCCTCAGATTAAAAGTCTGATGCTCTACCGACTGAGCTATCCGGGCTGATATTTGAACTTCTTCAAATGTATTAATTACATTGGATACAGATTAATTTAAAATGTTTAAAATTAAAATATCTTAGCTTTTTTCCTTTTCTCTCTGATAGAAAAAATATATGTATATTTTTAATGGTATAAAGATTATTTTTTAAAATATATAATTTATAATGATTACATTTTACAAGATTTTCAAAAAATAATTATTTAAAGTTAGATTTTATAGAGATCAATATAGTTTTTGAAGAAAAATTAAAATATCAAATTTTTTTTCTTATTTCCTTATCTATTTATAATTTAATAAATTTGAGTTAATTATAATTAACTTGAATTAAATATATATTTTCATATTCTAGATAAGTGAATATTATATATAACATAAGTAATAATAATAGTGCTATTATTTTACAATTTATTTATAAATTGTGTTCCTATCAAGATAATTGTTTATTATATGTAATATCTCTGTTTAATTCCCTATTAAATTTACACTTACATATACTCTATTATATTTGTATATAGGATAGTAAATTTACATGAAACAGACAATATATAATGCATTAACCATTCTTTTGTAATATCCAATATAATATACATATTATATTAATAATAGAGATGTATATGTTAATGTACAAAAATTATTTGCTTATTTAAAATAATTAAACAATCTATACATCAATTATCTATACATTAATATACAAAAATATATTATGCTGAAATCATATATTAATTCTTGATATAAAAATAAAGATTGTATGGGTGAAGGATTTGTCTCTGAACATATTCCTTCTTTATGCAACAATAAAAATGAAATATATGTATATTGTCATAAATGCTTTGAGATTTTTGTTCCCACGAATTTTATCTGTTCCATATTTTTAAGCTGTAATTAGTTCTGTCTTATTGTCCTTAGTAATAAGCTGCAGGAGAGAACCATTAGTAGGTCGATCTTGATTCTGAGACCATTTCCAAAACAAACTATATAGATAAAGATAAATTTATAAATCTCAAATTATACAAGACATTTGTGATGAGAAAATGTTATCTTACTTCGACACAAAATCAAGTGGAGTCCATGTACTTGTATCAGCTTTTGGCATCCATTTTCTATTCATTGGTGTATCCAAAGTAATAGGTAGTATACAAGCTACCAAACTATTGGAAGGAAGACCACTATCTTTAGCCGCTAGAGATTTTGTCAATTGATGAACTGCTGCTTTTGCCATACCATAGCCAATCATACCTGATTGAATAAAATTGATTTTTAGTAAGTATAAAAAAATATATATATGACTAAATATATATATTAATTCATTCAAGAAAAGACCTGGTGTTTCTTCCAATGCTGCCTTTGCACCAGTTAAAGAAAGAAATCCTCCTTCCTTCAAATATCGAGATGCAATGCTAGCAGCTATAATGGAACTCCAAACACTTTGTTTCCACATTAAATCACTATTCTTTACAAAATCTTTATGTGCTGCATTGCCACCAGCCCATCCTCCAGCTACACAAATAATACCATCAACTTTTTCATCTTTCAGAGTATTTTCAATTTGGGCCAGAATTTTCGTTTCCTAAGATAACAATAACAAAATAATGTTTAATAATGTACTTTAATATTGTAATAAAAAAAGATTGAAAATAATGAAAACTTACCTGCTGCAGCCAATCATTGTCAGGATTTACAATTACACTTAAATCAGCTTGTTCATTTGGATTTGTATCAATGCAGCCAACCCACTAAAATTATAATATAATACACATTATATTAAAAATTAATTTTAAGAAATATTATAACAGCACATGTGTTATAAAATATTATATTTTTTTACAATAATGTGATTATATAATATGTAATGTATAAAAAATTTTATTAATTATCTGATTCATAGGAGAAAAATTAATTATTATAATTCAAGATGCGATAAAATACACATTTAAACATGATATTGCTTCTATAAAAAAATTTTGTATTAATATTTAACATATAACTTTATAAACAATGATATACAATTGACATTTTTATAAATAATATAATTAGTTATAAATGTATTAATATTATAATGTAATAAATATCTGGTTTATAACATGTGGTTTATTTTAAAAAATATGTATGATTTAAATGATATATCAGTTTTTGTGATTTATTTAAATAAATATTTGTTACCTCCAGATAAGCAATCTCTATGGGAGGAGCAACATTTTTATAAATAAAATAATAAAATAATAGTAATAAATATTTATGCTTTAGCATAAAATCTGATTTATCTAATGCATATTTATTACAGATAAGCAATCTAGAAGGAGTGGTTGTGAAAGGTCTCTCTTGACTATTATTACATAAAATGACCTTGATACACAGTTTTTATCCTACATATTCTCCTATATGTATATGTTTCTAAGGAAGGATAGAAATAAATATACATATGAATATAACATTTGAATATAATAATAAAATTTGTTTCAGCATGTAAACATATATGTGTATTAAATTAACAAAGGATTAGCTATATATTACACATAACTTTAAATTATTATAAAATATCTAATATTGTCACAACTTAATCAAACCAAGAAAATTGACAAGGAAAGTTCATTATATTTAAATCATGGCAGTACTATGCTGTTCAACATTTTGACTTATAAATATCACATTATTAAAGTCATACACATTATGAAAATTATTTCTTTTTTTCTTTTTTTTGTTACAATAAATTCAATGACAAGATTAAAATAGCTATGAAAATGTGCATTTATGCATCATACATATCACAGCAATTATATCAATAAATCGAATAATAAATATTAGACTTTTATTTCATTATTTGACATTGATTATATTTAATAATGTACATTTTTATTTTTGTAAAAAATATTGTTGATAGAATATCGAACATGAAATTTACGAATGCAATATGTGGTGATAAAACTGCCGATAAGATAACGATGCGATTAATCCAAGATTAATATGAGAGAGTAATGACATTCATGAATTTCACCACTCACCCAATTCTGGGTTTTAAATTGCGATACGCAAGCCGAGCCGAGGGCACCCTTACCCCCATACACAATTACACGTCCAAGTACCGTGGCCATTGTTCAATAAATGATACGATTTCGCGAGATCCAATCCCGAGATTCCGCGATTGATGACGGAATGATACGAATGCGCGCGGGAGCAGCTGTCGGAAAGTGTCGTTGAAGGAGTGCTAGATTGCCAGATCTTACCATGAACTATACGTTTTTCATAGATCGCCTTTCAAATTTAATATTTTTTTTTGCAAGAGCAGATTTCTCTCGAGATGAAAAAAATCAAAAATGAAAATCGAATTAAATATTTTTACGATTGAAATATAATATACATATGATTTTGTATTGTCAAAATATAATTGTAAATTAATTTTATTAATTTCTAATTTATAAATATTTTATAATTGATAATATCACAAATCGTTTTGTAACAATTTAAAAACTTCATGAATATTTTTCAATCTCGTATATATGTATGTACATGATTGATTGCAATTTTATTTTATTTCAAAAAAACAATCATCAAATTCTTTTCGAACATATCAATAGAGGCTTACAAATTTTCTTCTTTTAGGAATTAAAATCGCAGTTTTATAAAAATATAATTGTTTTTCACCGAAGTAAAACGAGACGAGGATGACACATATTTCAAATTAATCCACTATCATATTTCATTAATTTAACTATATTTAATTATATTAAAATATTTCACATTTAAATGTATGATTTCATGTATTTTGTATTTCCCGCTAAAATGGTGGTGAGCGCGGCGATCGGCGCAGTAGGCGGCGCGCGACGCGCGTCGTGAGCAAGTGACAGGTAGGTAGGTCGGTCTGACGTGACGTCACATTCGTCAGCCCTAGTTGGGTTAGGTTTTACGCTGGATATTCTAACGAGAAATTTTTTGTTTGACGATTGATGTTTTCTCTGTGTCTGCCGTAGTCGAACGACGCCGAGTGTTACGCGGAGCGACAATCAGGGCAGTCGCGTCTCGCGGAGCGAACGATCGCGAGGGGCTCGCGGAGTTTGGCGTATATGAGATTTTAAACGGAAAATGAGTCGACATGAAGGTACGTACGTACGTTGCTGCGCTCTGACTCGACCCGCGGGATGACCCGCGGGATATCGTCGGCCGTGGCTACGTCAGGGGCGTGAATGGACGTCCCGGGGACGCTCCCCCGGGAGTCCGCGCGGACTCTACCCGGTGACGGTGCCCGGTCGAGCCGCGGGGACGTCTTAACGCATAGGACACGTCCCACGAGCTCCCGAGTAGCCGAGCGGACCTAATGTCAGAGGCCAGATGGCAGCACTCGAATGAAAATCACACCAATTTCTGCGAACGAATTTGCGACGTTTTCCCGGATGATCTCGCAAAATTCGCGACAACGTTCGATGTCCACCTGTTCGGGCCTGTCGTTCGATCATTGATCGGCTGTCAGACCGTCCTATCCCCTCGGTTGAGTCCTCTCTCAGACAGCCCTTGTCATGATGATGATGGTGATGAGAAGTCTTTCCCTTGTAGAACATATTGCAAGCCTTTTCCAATGTTTTCACAGTTTCCTTGTATTGAGACTACTTAGACAAGTGATTGATAAAAGTTTCATGTAGCAAATCATGTCATTGTGAGAAGTCCTTGTCTGCCACTTTCTGGAGATCGTAACATTGCTGATTAATGTGTGTCATAAAAATAATGTTCCTGTACAAGTCATATTGCTCTTAAGTTTCTGGCCTTTGAGATTGTAATATAAGTGAAACTATATTTTCGTATTATAAATATATATGTATTTGTAATATGAGAAAAGATAATGTAATATAATTTAAACCATGTAATTTAAACTGTAAAGAATGTAAGGACTCGAATCTTACAAGGTATAATATATATATATATATATATATATATATATATATATATATATATATCTTATATTTGTTATATAATTATAGTGTCTAATATAAAGATGATAAATTAAATTGAAGTAGGAACTTGAGAATTCTCATTTATCACACATCATTAGTTTTATTTAGCATTTTTTAATAAATTATCATATATACATAGATTTTTAGTTGCTACTGTGAATAGATATATGTGACAATTATTGTACCATTCTATAAAATATAAATTAGTTATTCTCAAATGTGCATTTGCTATAATCAAGCATGGCATATATATAATATCTCAAATCTTGTTTTCCATTGTTGCAAGACTATGACTCGCTTGCTACAAATTGCTATTTTTAGTTTTATAGTCATCTGACTTTTAATTCTTTATTGACAAGTTAAAAGAGCTCTCAAGTTCTTCATATGATTAGTGCAAACTTGAATATAATTTTTTTTTAATAATAATACACACACACACACACACACACACACACACACACACACATATATATATATATATATATTCAATTATCTAAAAGTTATAAAAATATTCACAAAATATTTTCTTCTGTGTCAAGATATTATTTATAAATAATTTTATTGATTAATATGCACAAATATTATTATAACTTTTTCTTAATTAGATCTTTTCCTTTTTTATTTATATGTATTGTTATATATATTCTGCCTTTTCCATAAACAATTAAAAATTATATATATGTATATATATATATATATATATATATATATATATAATTATATATTATTATTTATTATATACACACTGTGTTCAATGCTGCAGTATTAATAAATATGTTATATATTAATAATAAAACAGTATGGCAATTTCTGAATATTACATTGTAATACATTAGGTTTTATAATATTTAATATTAGAGAAATTCTAATATTCTATACTTTTTAACACAGATTTAAAAAAAAAAGTTTGGTTATTTGTACTAAAATCTTTCATTAAGTAATGTGAAATATTAAATTAACAAATTTCTTTATATGTCTATATATATATATATATATATATATATATATATGTATATATATATATATATGTCTTTATATACTATTTCTTTATTTTATTAAATTTTATCTCCTATATTTTTGATTTATTATTATTTATCATGGAAAATAATAATAAAACTTTTTATAGTAAATAATAAATAATAATAAAAATTTTTATAATAATAAATTTATAAAATAGATAATAAAAAAGAAATTGGATATGTATAATAACAAATAAAAGGAATAATTAAAACAATATTTAAAAATTAATGGAACTTTATCTGAACATATGTGATATGTAATATATTGTATGCAGTATTTTTATATTTTTATATTTATTTAATAATAATATTTTAGGGGTAAGCTGTGATTCCTGCTTGAAGGGAAATTTTCGGGGTCGTAGATACAAGTGCCTTGTATGCTACGATTATGATCTATGTGCCAGCTGTTATGAGGGAGGTGCCAGTACCACACGCCACCTCACAGATCATCCTATGCAGTGCATACTTACTAGAGCTGACTATGGTAAGGCCCTCTTATCAAATTTAAAATATAATATTTAATTTATCGATAGTAAGCACTTTACAAGTATTACATTTTTTAACTATAAACACATACACTAGTAAAGAAACATTATTTCAATATATTAAATGTTAATTGATACATTTGGTTATAAATAATGAGAAATTGACATATTTTGATAAATAAAGTTTTTTTAATAGTAGAATTTAAAAAAATTTTATTTATTTAATTATTTTTACTAAATTCAATAATATGGAAATTTATAAATTTTATTTTTTATCAAATTTCACAAAGAAAAACATGTATTTTTGTTCCCACAAATTTTTCAAATAATTTATAGAAAAAAAGGGGATTGCAATTAAATTATTTTATATTAAATATTTCTTAATTCATTTTTAAATGATTTTTGAATAGAATTATACTATGGTGGCGAAGGAGTAAGTGTAGAGCAGCCTCAATCTTTAACTTGTCCTTATTGTGCAAAAATGGGTTTAACTGAAGCTACCTTGCAAGAGCATGTTGCTGCTGAACATCCTGATACTTCGTTTGAAGTTGTATGTATATATCTTTATTTAAAGTATGTATACATGTTTTCATATTTTTAAATAAAAATGATATATTTATATTATATGGATATTATAATATTATATAATGTTCATATAAACAAATACAATAACTTATTTTATATTAAAATATTGTATTTTTATTATAGGTTTGTCCAGTATGTGCAGCTGTGCCAGGTGGAGATCCTAATCATGTAACTGATGATTTTGCTGGCCACTTGACACTAGAGCATCGTAGCGGACCAAGGGACCTGATCTCTTTCCTAGATGAACCCTCTGCAAGCAGGCATGGAGTTAGACGGATACCTCATCCATCTAGAGCTGTTGGAGCCCCACGTGCGCGTCGGTATGTAATAACATTCGTCCTTTATTTAAATAATTCATTTGTCGGTATGTTCATTATATTATATTTATCGAATATTTTTATCAAAAGAGTATTATATAATATAATACTATAAGTTAAGATAAACTTATTCTGACTACTGTTTATCATTGTAGAATGTGATTATTATGATTATTATTTGTCAACTTTCTTGCATTTTAAATTTTATAATAATTATTAGATATTCTTTACGAATTTTTATATAAAATTATATCTCAGTTCTTTAAATATTGTATATATATTGTTTAAAGATGCAAATATGATAAATTTTAATAATTTTTAATATTATAATAATTTTTTCTTCAATGAGAATTTAAACTGTTATATAATTGCCAACAAATAGTTTTTACTATATCATTTTATCATCACTTCATCTTAGATAATGTTCATTAGACTATCATTGGACCTGCAGGTCCAACATGCATTTCAGTTCATCCGGAGGATTGAGCCCAAGTAATCGAGAAGGTATAGATCCAATTGCGGAATTGCTGTCTCAATTATCGGGAGTACGTAGAAGCGGAGGCGGAAGTGGACAAAGCTCATCAGCACCTTCGCAACTACAGCAATTACAAATGCAATTGCAATTAGAACGACAACAAGTCCGGGTATAAAAACAAATTTATTTTTATCCCAACAAGAATTAATATGCCATTTTTTATCATTTTAATTAAAACAGATAAAATCAGCATTATGTATTCTAAAGTTAAGCGTTTTCAGATTAAATAATTGAGTATTAATTCATAATAGAATGTATCCTGTTCAGATACTAAAATATATTATGACTCAGAACTGTGGCAGTAATAGTTACAAGTGCTTATCACAAAGCGAAAACACGTTAAACGTAAACGGAAAACAATAGAAATTATAAAGTATTAAATCAACCGCGATAAAAAGTAATTTTGAAAATGCTCTCGCAATCGTATTCGAAATATATAGAGGTTATTCTCTTGTATATATTTTGTTGAAATTTTTCCATGTTTTGATATGATGTTATTTTCATTGACTACTGTTTTCAGAAATATAAAAGTAGATATTTATAAATAAGGAAAATGTTATAGAAGGACAAATAAAGATAAAAAAATAAAGATAAAAAACATGAGAAACTACAATGAGAAATAACAATAAATGAAGAAATACAAGTTATATTAATTTTAAATAAAATTGCAAAATAATTTGAGAATGATAAATGAAATATATATAGTGAGTTAATTTAATAATTTATACATTGACTAAATTTAATAATTTTGAGTAAATTTAATAATTTTCAACAATCTCTTATGCCAATATGATATTGATGATTAATATGCGTTATTTTATGTTGTTAATAAATATTTAGATATATTAAATGTTGTATTCTACAAATAATTCTTTTTTATTAATTTTTATTTATATTTGAATTATCTAAAATAATAAAAATTAGCATTTTATTTTCACAAAATATTAATTTGAATTTTAGATATTTTAATATCAAGATATTAAATATATATATATATATATATAGTTATCAAGATATATAGATTATTTTAATATTTTTAAAATTGAATATTTAAAATAGATATACAAAAAATTATTCATATTGTAAGAAATCTTTTTTTATGTAAAAAATGAAGCAATATATGAGAATCATCTTTTTATCCAATGTTGTTTATAGTGAAAGAATTAACAATTTTTACAAATTAGACAATATAGATTAAATAAAATATTACTTTTTTTCTAGGCTGCTAGACAACAACTCGAGCGATTACCTAGGAGACAGACACAAGTGATCGGTTCTGTGAGCGGTGGCAGCGGCGGTGCTAGTGGTGGGAGCGGTGGTCATTCTACTGCTATAGGAGCATCAAATAATGCCAGTAGTAACAATAATGCAACTAATGTAACCAATCCACCTGGTATACCTTCTATTAACTCACAGAACATTATGTTCCTGTTACCCAGGTATGTTTTACATTTCTCTTTCTACATATACGCACGCGCATACAAACACACACACATACACAGAGGTTATTATAAAATATAATGTCTCACTATTCTTACTAATACTAATAAATATGGTACTTAATATATGTACTAATATGTAAACAAATACTTAATTTGTGCATTTTATTTTCACAAAATTTTAATTGGGAAGTTATCAAGATATTTTAATATCAAGATATTAAATATATATAATTATCAAGATATTTTAATATTTTTAAAATTTAATATTTAAAATAGATATACAAAAATAGTGTTTAGTCTAGTTTTTATTGTAATAAAAAAATGAAAAAGATTTAATATACGAGACATTATAATGATTTAAAATATTACTTATTTCTTTCTATCAATTTTAAAAATTATAAAAATCTATTGTTAATAATATTGCTCTGATGTGCATTATATAAAAACACATTATGATTATATATTCATTATGTATGTATGTATATGTAAAATTAAATATATACTGATATAAATATTTACTGATATAAAGAAATAAATATATATGTTTAAAGAAGCGTTGTAAATATAAATAACTGAAACATAGTTATTGTTATATTTTAGAAACATGATTTTCCTTTTTCGTATTTGTGTAGATGCATTACGACTACGCTGTCTGATTCACAACTGCAAAGTATTGAACGCGAGAGTGCAAATAGGAGTCTTTTTGCACGCGAACTTATCGTCGCAACGCTTTCCCAAACATTGTCAGAATTGATGCAACAGCAATGTATCGTTCAAACGCCAGCGTCAAATGCGACTACTGCCACGACCAGCCCCGAAACACCAAACGCCAACACTTCCATCGTTCCCACAAAGAAATTGAGTTTAGTTCAGGAAGCAAAGAGGGAACAAGCTACAAGTAAACACATGACATCTATGCAAAAAGAATCACATATTCTGCAGGCTGCTGCTGCTGCTACAACAACTGGTAGCATGGGCTCAGGTCTGCAAAATCAGGGCTTACCTCCAAATCCTAATAACATTGCAACGCAAAATCCACCTATAGTTCAAACATTGATGCATAGTGTGTTACCTCAGCCATTGGTAAGCATCCATTTTTCTGGCATTTAATATATGTACAGTTTAAAATATTCACTGTTTTAATTTATTAAAAAATGTATGAAAGATGAAAGTAATATATATGATATATTTGGAACTCGATGTAGCTATATTTATCTTTCCCATACAACTTCATCTCTCAGTTATCATATCTAAATTTAGCTCTCAGTATGCATAATGGTGGCCGTGGAACGTTCCTCTTACTTCAGTGGCATGTTATATCTAGTTCCAGATGTAGTATGTCGAAACAAAATAACTAATACATAATAGAAAATCATAATGCAATAGTAACGTCGAGTTCTTATAGAATTTCGTGTAATGTAGGTACTGCAGCAACCACTGCCGCCACCAATTAGGAATACTGGTACTGGAACTATCAGGGAACCGATAGCAGCTCCGGCGCCCGCTTATGTCAGAGGCGGAGTAGCTTCTTCGCGTAGGAAGCCGGTTAGAGCTGTAGATGGAAGAAATCAGTCTACGGAGCCACCACCCCCACACTAACCCCTCCTTAGCCCGTGTATCCACCCATCCTGATTCCTCACACAGGACCCTCTAGCACTAGTCCTAGCACTGTTTAGAACACCTCATCATTATTGTTATTATTATAATATATATTAATAATTATTCGAAACACCCTCTCCTCCCTTCTTTCTCCTTTTCCTCCTCCTTCTCTTCTTACTCATCCTCTTGTGCCCTACTATTATTACTATTTTCCCGAACTTTAATCTCGCCATCTTTGCTGTTATGTGACATGGAATAAGGGCAAGAGCTGATTTGCGCTGGCCACTGTGGCATATCTGTGGAATAATAATGTACATAACTCACTTATTGCAGTCATTCTCGGAATATATAAAGTTCGTTCGCAGGTACTATTCTTCTTCGAACGAATCTTGCCATGTTCTTCCACACTGACATTCTACTATGGCGTTGTCTCTTATTCCCGCTGGAGAGCAGATGTTGACGAATAAACGTGCTATAAAAAGAAAGATCTTAAGAACACAGCGACATTAACATGTTCACTATTCAGTTATCAAAGTATCAAAGGATATGGATAAATACACGAGAATATACTGTATTGTGATCTGGCAAATCTAGACGAATATGTACAATGAAATTTTTTAAAATTACATTGTGTACATTATACATATTTGCTGTTACAATACATATAAAATGCTAAAAACTTTATTAATTTATATACGCAGTATAAATTCTATCGAACAATCGACTGCTAATGTGCTATGTACTTTAAAACACGATATGCGTTCTCTTTTTCAAATAAAAATACACGAACGCCTGGGTTGGTCCGTAATAATATATTAATGCTTTTAAATTGTTAAAAACTAATCTTGAGATAACTTTTCCGGCGCACTAATAGTGGAAAATAATACACACAAAACTATTGTAGAGATGAATAAATGAACTGTCACCAATGGTATAACAATGCAGAACAATGTTACTGCATATTTTTCAAATGACTACATAGATTTAAACCTCGTTATAATAGAGAGAGACTCTTCTGTATGCTTTACAATCAATAAATCATTGGTATAATATATAAAAAAAATTATTTATAGTCTATAATTATTATTTGTAGCTTATATAAACTTCTATTATTTTTCAATTCGTTTTAAATAAAATTTATTCATTGCAACACTTTGTATATGTCAAATAAGCAAAGAAAAAAAAGTAGATAAATATATATATTGACAAAATTTTATATACTAGACTATCTTAATTAAACAGATGTTTAGTCAAATTAAATTTGATTTAGTAAATTGGCACTAGCGCGCGGACCATCCCTTGGCAATTATACAAGGCATAAGAAGATGATGTCATAAAGTGGAGAGAGATTACTTTTAATTGTCATAAATTATTATCTTACACGGCAACTTTATAAATTAATGGTTCTCAGAATGATTTAGCTTTTGGCGCTTATAACTGGTATTGAATGTTTTATTAATATTTAATTAAATATGTCAAAGATTGTTTTTCGGATTATTGTGAATTATATAATTGTACATCGTAATTCGACATAGTGTGGAATAAAGTTTCTTTTAAAATTGATCACTCCATTTTAAGGCATTAAAAAAAAATAATTGTAGTATAATATTTTTCAAAAAATCTGTTTTCTCTTAAAGCTATACTTGGGATACATATCTAACACATGTTTAAGAAGCATAACGTAAATTGTTTTATTGTGAATCAATCGCGGTAATAGAAAAAAATCTTTAAATTTTTCTTTAAATTTTCTTAATAGCATACTTAATATTTTTAATAAAAATGTATTTCTTTTATTTTTTTTTTGCAACACCCGAAGACATCGGTAACATTATATCAGAGTATGCAATGTGATGCATTTGTAAAATTTTTACAGAGTAGATTTCGAAATATTTGTATATTACATAAGTATTATTTGTTTTTTCTTAAATTTGTATTGCTTTATAATCTCTTTTTGCCCTTTTTCTTGCATGGTCATTGTCGCATACATAATTTTCTGTCCTGCCATTAATTTTGTCAATTCAAATTATCTTTCGCCTATATTATCCCGTGTGAGCGTGTATCAGCAAGATGAGGTGGTTCTGCAAAGCGTGTAACATTTTATAAAAAAAAATGTGCAAAAATTATATATATACACGCATCGTGTAGAGATCCGTAAAAAAAAAAAAGAGTTAAAATATTTAGTGTGTGAATCTGTATTATGATAGTATGAAATTCAGAGCTTGGTCATCTTATTTTCTGTGCGCGAGATATCGAGGAAACTAAAAATTAAAGAAATTAGGACAAATTGTGTATGCAAGGAACGCGTGTTTAACTTTTAATTGCCGTTTCTTTGATGTATTCTAATCTTCCTGGATGTTTTGCTTATCTCTTTATCTATATTCGACATGTGTACACTTTAAACGAGTGTTTTTTCGAATAACTATTCACAATCCTGTACTTTATGCTGTGTAATTAGTTGCAGTTTACGAAGAAATAGAAACAATTAAACGGGATACACTGAATTGCCTTAATGCAGGATGCCTGAGAAATTAATGAGAGGGATCGACCTATCCTCTCTGAAAAATGGATGTGTCTGCATTGCGACTATCTTGCGCATGATGCTCCAATGAAGTTAATACTGTACTGAGCTAATCTTAATAAAACATATGCATACGTAAAAAAATTATCAAATAGCGGATATTGTGAGTAGATTTATTGCATGATTATATATTCTGATCGAATCAATATTATTTATTAAAATAGAATATACTATGACGATTCATAAACTGCAGGAGCCTGTATTCAAAAGCTTCCAAATTAATATAAGTTTAATTTTTTATTTTTCTCACTTTTTATCTATTTCCATTTATTTGATTAGAAATTGCGTTTTTTTATTTAATTAAGTTCAAACGTAAAACATTGCACATTTTATTTGTATTCGAGAAATTATGTTCTCCTTATTTCTGCATCATTAATCGGATTGTTAAATTTTATCTTTTTATTCAAAATATCTTCATTATTATTATTCACAACACAATATGTATATATTACATGAAATAATGCTTGAAAAAGGAGATTTTAAAAGGCTATTTCAGTATCTTCCCAGTTATTTATGCAATAATCAAGATTCATGATTTTAAACTATATAAGAAAAACTTTAGGATTTATGCAAATAAGCATTTTGGAAATATATTAACAAATATACATACAGAATAGAACAGAATCGTATTAACATCGTTGCAATTCCTAAAAATATGTGTAAAATATTTTATTTCCTCATTTTCCTTTTTGTTAAATAAAATCAACTCTTATAAAAATTTGATTTGTATTTACTATATTTTATGTAACATGTCTACCATATAACTGAATTTTATACATATATATATGTATGTATGTATGTATCGTAAATTTGATTAATTTAACAATTAATCGTATTTATAGAAACATATGTACACATCAGAAAAATTTATATGATATCGTTGATGAACATAAGTAATTATGTTTGCGTATGTGTCGAAGTAATTTGAAATAACAATGCAGTTATATGTGTAGATAATAAAAGTTATATGATAGAATTCAAGAAAAAAATAAGAAAGTAGAGAGTTTAAAGAGCGAATATTAAAAATTGAATTAAATTTCTGATTTATTAATATAATTATACATTTTTATTAATATGTTTCTTTTATTTAACGTTATAATAATATTATAATTATTCATCTAATAATCTTAAGGCTTATGTATCTAAATTTGCGGCCCAATATGAAGGTGCCTGATTGTAATATATTAGATAATTATTAATTCTTTTACAACAAAGAGAATATCGTTGTAATATTGCGTTATCGATATGTGCAAATGGAGATTAAGCGAGATATACACGCTTTCAATAATTAATATATAAATAAGACAAATGTGAAAACAGTTTTTATGTATATCCTTTTCGTTGCTTAATTTGTTTATATTTACTTTACGATAACGCAATATGTTTTCATTAATGTGGAATGAGAAAAATATCTCCGCAGTTACCTTCTTTATATACTTCAGTTTATTGCTTTTAAGACGAGATTAATATAAAAATCTCGTCTTTATATAATTTTATTTAATTAATAAAGATTATGTCTATACGAAATATCGAATAGGAATAATGTATATAGAATTTGAGAATAATATAATGCTTCAATCTATCATTGTAAACCATCAAATTGATCCGTTATATTAACTTAGCATTATTTTTGTTTATATAAAGCGAAACCATTCTTGTTTAGATAAAGAAACAAAGAAACGGTTTGCAAGAAGAGTATTAAATATTTTCGTTTTGATTATATTAAAAATTTGAACTCTGTAAAATTATATCGGTTTCGATTTTTAATTAAAGGCCAGTGATGTATACGATAATGAAAGAAGAATCAAATAAGTTAAAGAAAAGCCGCATGTAATAGATGTATAAAAATAGAAAGGAAAATGTGCTGATTATAGTTACCTAATGCGATCTAAACTCTCTATAAAAAATAATTCTGAACGTAATTTTGTTATTGTATTGCTTCTTGGAAGAATCATGCGCTAAGTAGGACAGACGAATGCGATAGAAAAGAAAATAACGAAGTTCTCTTGACTGGAAAAATTCTATTTTTTTCCTGTAAAACAGGAAAGAAACATATAAAAATATGCGAATAGAAAAATACGTTTATTTCTTTAATGAGATGCCTCATATGAGATATCTATCAAATTGGCAACAAAATTGATATTTTTTTGATAGATATTTTAATTGAAAACTCTGATTAAAAAAATATCAATTATGTATAAATAACTTTGGTAAATACAGTTGTATTGTCACATTTTGACAGATATCTTATATATGCGCAGTCGAACTGATAAGAAAAATAACAGGAGACTCTTGTGTTATTTACTTGTGGATTAATTTTATAACACAAATACTTAATAGCTTTATATCTCTATTTACATCATGGAAGGAAATGTTTAAAAGGATTGTTTTTATCTGCTATCATGTTAAAGTCTATTCGTTTTAAAAGATAAATAGCCAAAATTTATAAAAAAATTATTTTATGTATAGATTTTATGCGAGAGCTGAAGAAAATGATTATGGAAGACATATGTGTTCCTTTCATTTGTAAGTAATTTTTTAGGCGATGTAGTTGCATAATATAAAATACTTATGCAATATATAGCATTAATTAAAGTTGATTGTTACACTTACATCGGATCACTTTAATGCAGTCCAATTTGCCAGCATAAATGGTTCAATTCTTGATTAATGATTTTTTTAAATAAAATTTTTCTTTCAGTAATTTAATTTTTATATAGACATCAATTAATTGATCGTTTTTTAGAAACGAAAAAAGGATTTAATTATTTGATCAAATAAAAATTAAATTAATTGTTTGATTAAATTGAAGTGACAAAAACATTCAAACAGTCAAGTTAGTAAACCATCAGTTAAATATTGAACATCTTGAATATTTAATTTATGAGATTTCTTTTTCTAAAATCTCGATCACAGGAATAGATCTCGGAGTTCTGATATGTCTAAGCGATGTGCTAAGAATTTTTCTCTATGATGGAGTAACATAATTGCACGAATTAGCATGGGAAAAATCTACATGGATTTTTACCTGACTTTTAAGACGATGTTATACGAATATGTATGAATACATGATTGCAATGAACGAAAGTGAAAGCGCGAATGAACAAATAAAAGAAGAGAAAGAGGGTGCATTGATAATCGAAATCTTGTGCGTGATAGATACAGTAAAACGGAAAGTGTTGATAAATATTACTGCTAATTACTAATAGCGAGAAAGAGAGAGAATTCAAGTATAAAGTCTTATATAATAATTATTGAAATGTGTAAATTGTGTTTGGTTGTATTTTGTGTTACATGCCTCTGATGCTGAATATAATGGAAATTCAATCAAAACATATATATGTTTGTGCTGGCTCTTTTTTCCTATATTAGATATGCATCAAATAACTTATGAAGTGTATCGAGAAATCAAGATTTTTATTTGATTTATTTGAAGGATTTAGGGGTGAATATATTAGATTGAAACTATATAATATTGCTATAGGAATCAACAATACGAAAAATAAAACAAATATTGCAAGAGATATATTTATTTATTTTTACTAAAAAAATATTAGTTTATAAATTTTTTCTATCGTAACAATTAAAAATTGTGTGTAATAAAATTGCAGTATCTTTCTTCGTAATTATTAAATCATATGTAAGAATGTAATATTCATGGAACGCGATTTGTATTGGGTTCATTTAAATTCCAAGATAATCAATATCTAGAGAGAGAGAGAGAGAGAAAATTTAAAAGAATCCATTCGTGAATATAAATGCAAGACAGACTTAAAAAAAATCGATTTTTTTAATGAACGAGTTTTCTCGATGCTATGAAAAATCGATTTCTAATCGAATCTCTCATAACATATGTACTCATAACATATGTATAATATGTAAGGAATATGATACTTCTATAATTATTCATTATTATTGTATATACATATGAGATGATAGAGATAACTTGGTATTCACATCAGTTTTCATGGTCTGTTCGCCTGTTCAAATAGCCGCCAGATTATGGCACGGTGCTCCGAAAAGTTTATTAAAGATGGGTCCGCTCGAAAGTGCCAAGAAAATTGCGGCTCATAAAGCCGTGAACGAATATGTCCAGGTAAACTGATTTAATTAAAAAGATTGTATATAATTAATCAGTTATGAGGTTATATTAATATTCCAGTGAATTGTTTTTCAGAATAACACTGTGATTGGAATCGGTAGTGGATCCACTGTGATTTATGCTATTCAAAGACTTGGTAATGATGACGTTTCTTTTATCATATAATTATTTAAAAATTATTTTATTTCAGAATGATATATTTTGAACATTACGATATTTAATTAGTTATCAATTAATTAGTTATCATTTTAATATTAATCTAACATTCTTATTTCTGCAAGTAAACATTTAATGTACATTGTACATTGTACATATCAATAAAACCATATAAAAAGATTCCATTACTATTTATATATTAAATTTTCTATGCATCAATATGTCTTTATAAAAAAACATGTGTACAGGGAAAATCTATTTCTTGATTTATGTATATAAATGTATAAAGCCATTTCTAAAATAAATGATTCAATGAATGCAATGTACAATGCGATACGTTGGTGTTGATAGCTGTGGTAAAAGATTATTTTCCTACTTTTAATTTAATTTTAAAATTTAAACTCTGATATTACAGTATATTTTATGCATTATTCTCTGGATTGTTTTATTGAAAAACATATGACGCTAAATTAACATTTGACCTTTTCATCAATAGCGTCAGCATATTTTTTTATTCTTATTACATATCATATAACGTTCTATGTGTTAGATTCAGTTTTTTATAAAATTTGTAATAATACTTTATTCTTTGTATTGAATAAAATATAACTTTGTTACATTTTAAAAATTTTATAAATATATCATTTTATATATATAATAAATACGCACATAACAATTTTGATTTTAGCTGAACGTGTCAAGGAAGAAGGACTCAATGTAGTCTGTGTTCCTACATCATTTCAAGCTCGTCAACTTATATTAGATAATCATCTAACTTTAGGCGATTTAGAAACTCATCCAAAGGTAATTCTGAAATATTTTTCCTATTCATATTTTTTATTATATATATTTTTAAATATGATTGCAATATGGTTACAGCTGGACTGTACAATCGATGGGGCAGATGAAGTTGATGCTGAATTGAATCTCATTAAAGGTGGTGGAGGATGTTTATTACAAGAAAAAATTGTAGCTTCCTGTGCGCAACAGTTTGTTGTCATAGCAGATTATACGTAAGCACGATCTTTATTTCAATATTATATTCACAAATTATGTAATAATATAATTTCTTTATATATTTTACATTTTAGAAAAAACTCACAAAAACTTGGCGAGCAATATAAAAAAGGAATTCCTATTGAAGTAATTCCTATGGCATATGTGCCGATTCAAGATAGAATTGAAAGAATATATGGAGGATCTGCAAAAATTAGAATGGCTCTGGCAAAAGTTGTAAGTATATGTTTTTATTATTGAAATTATTAAATCAACAATAATATGTAGATAAATAATATATATATAATTTATATTTTATTTACAGGGCCCGGTAATAACAGATAATGGTAATTTTCTCTTGGACTGGCATTTTCCACAAGATATAACTAATTGGGTTAAAGTTAATCAAGAAATATCTCTGATACCTGGAGTTATAGAAACTGGTCTATTTATAAATATGGCTGAGAAAGCTTTCTTTGGTATGCCAGATGGTAGCGTGAAGGAACAAAGTTCAAACTTCCCTAAGATTTAATATATATTACTATGCAAATTATATTTTCTTCAAATCACCTTTGAGCAATAATATTTTGTCTACACAGTGAATCTTATATATATTATCAGCAAAAATCTTTCGCACCTTTTCTTTGGAATATTAATTTTCATTTTTTACCATATGTATTATTTTAGTTGCATTGTCACTTTTTTATATTCTTGTTTGTTTATATCCCTGTTTTTATATGTCTATTTTACATAAAGACATAATTTTGTGATAGTTTTTTTTACCATCGTATAACATTGTAATTATTTTTATAGTTATAATCAAAGAAATAGTTTACATCTTCAAGATAAATTGCTCAATATTCATATTTTGTAACAATGAAATAAGCATTGTTTTATATGAAATATTATTTTATATTGTTATATATGTGAAATATATTATACAAAATGTTTGAAATATAATATATAATTATAAAACAACGCTTCGAATAAAATCTACCTACACATTTTTACAAAATATATTTTTTATATAATTTTTTATGCGTTTAAAGAGATAAATGAAGATTTTATGTAAGAAATAATACTTATTCGGATTTTATGTATTAGTTTATATATCTCTTAGGTTATTTGTGTATATAATTTTTTAAAATTTTTCAATTTTTTTTGCTATTGTATTGAATAGATGAGAAAATACAGTATTAACTGTATTTTTAGAAATGTTATGATAGATTAGGTTAAAGAAAACAAACTTTAACTATTACTATTTTACTAACTTTAACTTGCACTATTTTTCATTCATAATGATTAATTTTTAAAACTCTATACATGAAAAATTTAAAGATATATTGCAGAAGGAGAAAATATATAAAAAAAAAATATATATATATATATATATATGTATGTGTGTGTGTGCGCGTGTGTGTGTACACTTATGTAAACGATATATCATTAAATATTATTTATCACAAAAAATAAATCGCCCGAACAGGGACTCGAACCCTGGACCCTCAGATTAAAAGTCTGATGCTCTACCGACTGAGCTATCCGGGCGAACTTGAAAACTGTGTCGCTAATATTGTATTGTTACTTTCACTCACAAACAATTGTAAAATGATATGTATATATACATATATATTTTTTTTTTACAATTATATATATGCATAGAACAATTCGTATTGTGATTTCTCTAAATGATATTTATATATATTATATCATAATGTATAATAGGGACTGATAACAAAATTCAAAAAATTCCCCGATAGGAAAATTGTGAAAACATTTTACAATAATGACATCATGACTTGAGAAAAAATTTCTCCATAATTGCAACAAATGATTCACCATATTATTATTATTTTATTGAAATACTATTTCGAAATTAATTGCAAACAGTTATTAATATTTTAAAAGATCAATATCTTTACATCTATTTTACATTTATTTTTAAAAATATATTCATATAATTGCAATCAACAAATTTCATGCAAGATTTTGTCATATAATATTATAAATGGTTTCCTATCGAGACATTGATATGGATTTTTATAGATGATAGGAGGAGAGAGCTTTTAGTTATATTGATGATGTAATTATAGGCTGTTTTTCAGATTTTATTTTACATAAAAATATCTTTAACAAAAATTAGCAGTCCATTTAGCAATCCATTTTTTTATGAAATTATAAATTTTCAATTATCGAAATTAGAAAAATTGTTTTTAAATCTTTGCTATTTTATCATACTGTTATATTATCATACTGTTTATATTCATTTTATTTCTCTTTTAATTCTCTAATGTCGGATAAAATTAATTTTTTGAGAAATAAAAACTTTTATATTTCAAATTTAAGAGATTAATATTATATATATATATATATATATATATATATATATATATATATATATATCTTTATTAAAATTGCACTCTATTTTGAATTCGATATTTATTTCAGTTATAGCTTAGTAAATGCTTGAGAATCGTCTTATGAGTATTTACATATAACGTAGTCTGTTATAAGTGTGTATTTATCTTCTCTTTTATGTGAGATAGTTATATATTCTATATTTTGCATAAGCGATACATCTCTTATTCATAAGTATGATCTCTATTATCCAGTAAATGCAAGGAGCAGTACTGATTTACTGTCTTGCGTTAACTTTAGTGCTAACAGCATTTATATCTATCATAAATTAAACATCGTTATTTATTTCAATAAAGCAATAGTTTTTCACATTATTTAATTATATCAACTGTATAACTATATAATTATATATATATATATATATATATATATATATATATATAAATTATATAGTTGATTATAATAGTTGATTATATAGTTGTTTAATAAATAAGGATGTTTAATTTATGATAGATATAAATGCTATTAGCACTAAAGTTAACGCAAGTATTAAAAGAAATTCTTCTTTATGTAAATATATATATATATATATATATATATATATATATATTTACATAAAGAAGAATTTCTTTTAATACTTAATTATACATTTTTGAAAGATATATATATATATATATATATATATATATATATATGTATATATACATATGTATCTTTCAAAAATTTATAATTAAGTATTAAGAGAAATTCTTTTTAAAATAATTTATGAATATGTAAATATATTATAGATATGTGATTGCGAAATGAATAATATTGTCAGACAGTTATGAAATTTAACTTGTTCTTAAACTCTTTTGCAGTTTTCGAATATTTATCGTCGCGACAGATAAGTATGTAATCGAAAATTTTAGCGAAAGAAAAATAAGAAATAATGGACAACCACTGGCGAACTAGGTTGAACGATCTAATCGTAACTCAGCGGGCTCTGATGTGGGAACGATGTAAGTACTTAAGCTTGACTGTTTTTTCTATGATTTTTACATGAGGACTCTTACCCGGTCGACTTGTTATAGTTAGACTGACTTTGCTTCCTGGCATCGATTTAATCTACATTAATCCTCAGTTCCGATTATTTCACTTTTGATCTATTTTGCATAGTTTTTATTTGTCCAAGTTTTTATTTATTGTTATCAAATATTCGATAAACTATAATATGAAACGTTAGAAGGAAGTATACATTAATAATGCATTTACATTGATGATTCAGCGTTCATACAAGATTCAAGTAAAACGTTTATTATTTTGCTTATGAAAATTGAGATATTAAATATGCTTTTTTTTTATTTTTAATTTGCATCTAATTATCTAGAAATCTAAAAAATATACAAATCAATATATCATACAGAAATATATATTTATATGTGTGTGTAAAATATATATGTAATTATATTATATATATACAACTATTAAAATATAATTATTTGTAAAATGCTATTTATAAAATTTATGTAACGAAATCTCTATGTAACCATTTTTGTTTATGATGTAGTGTATATTATGTATGTTGCAGTAATGTTGGTACAGCGTGGACAGAGTTGATTCAATTTTAAAAATTCGTAGACTAATATTTCACTTTAGCGTTAATTTTTCGTGTATGAAAGAGTGACTTTATTTATAATGTTGTTTATACGCATACATGATGCGTATAAACCTCATTTCAACCGCTTTAAATTTTAATAATCTCTTTGATAATTTTGAGTGAATTTTTGTGAACGAAATGTTTTTGCTTTAAAGGAAGTCGTTATTTGTAATGCTGTAAAGGAAGTCGTTATTTGTAATGCAATTTTTTCACAATTCATTAAGCATTTTCTCACAACACATTAAGTATTTTCGTAATTACATATAAAATTAAAATTGTATTAATGCAATGTGTTCACTTGAATATGTAAATGAAAAATAAGATTTTGTTATTTGCTCATGTGTGTAAAATTTCATGTGAAAAATGCTTTCTTCTAAATGCTCAATTCAAATCTATTAATATTTCAAATTTTTTAAAATGTATTGATTCTAAATTGGTCAAAAAATTTGATATTTAATTCAATTAGAACAAATATATTATATATTTTATATTAAGTATTTACGCTTAATAAAACGTTGACCGTGAAAAATAAATTAAAAATAGAAATGCGATTGAGATTAAAATTGATTAAATAAAAAAATAGGAAACAAATTCAAGAAAAATGATATTTCAACATGGTATAGTAATAAAGTTTAAAAACGTAATATTTTGAAATAACGTTCCAAATTAAATTATATTTCGAAATAATTAATACGTTATATTTATACTGACGCATGTTATGTACTCTCAACAATTTATTTGTACAATACATACATCGATTTTTATTTTGTACATTCTTTCAATATATAATCCAATTTCTATAGAGTATGCGCTATATGAAAAAAAAATTTATCAATCGTTATTGTATTACAACAGATTTAGATGCCGTGTATTAAATTGTTTTATGATCTGCAATTATATAATATCAAAACGAAGTGCGAGAACAAAAATTCCTTCATAGACAATACACAGTAAAATAGTAGGATGCCAATATATTATTGAAATTTCCGTTGAAATTTCATGTGACCTATGACAATTTATGATCCGTGAATCTTAAGGAGCAACATGTATTGGATCTGTCTAAGGAATTGCATAAGATGCATATTCCGTGAATAGTCACGAAGTCATAGTTATAATCTATATATAGCGAAAATTATGAACTAAGAGAGTTATGCAAATATATCTTCTAACAAGAAAAATGAAAAATAATTTAATATTTTCCGATAAATATCAGAATTTACATATTTTTCTACAGAAAAAATACTTTTTTTCCCTTTCTTTTTTTCTCTATCTCTTAGAAAAGAATAAGATAGCTTACAATTAGATGCAGCTAATTATTTAATGATTACATGCATTAGAAAATCAAAATAAAAATTTAATTTAGTTACATATATTTTTTCTTAAAGAGAAAATGAGAGAAAGAGAAAGAGAGAGAGAGAGAGAGAGAGAGAGAGAGAGAGAGAGTTTTCATATTTTAAAAATTATCATATTTTGATAATTAAGAAATAACCATTATTATATATTAATACTACATATTTTATCTTTCTTTTTCTGTAGTTTTTAACTGTGTTTCTGTGCAAAATTTTTGTGTGTATTCCTAACATAATTCAACAATCAAAAAGGAAGATTTTTCCCTCGGAAGGATAAGTTAAAAAAGTCACCTACGAAGTTTAAATGCATCCTTGGTAAAGGACAGTATTTTGAGATATGAAATATCGTCGCCCGCGCATTTGCGGTCATGCGTTCTTCAGACTTGCATTCATCCCCATGGCGTTTATCGCAATGGAGGGGTTAACGGGGTTTGTATTTGAAGAGCAGCCGCGCGATTTTGCTCCTCAATCGAGAGAGAGAAGCCACGGCTTCAACCGCGCGTGACAACTTTTGCAAATAAACGTGGAATCCGTATTGATAGTAAATTAAGAACGTATTTATTGTCGAAAAGGTATCACTCCAGAGGTGCGCTTCAGACTATTGCATACCAAAATTTCAAAAACTTCTCAACTAAAAAATCTCGATATGAAGGTAATGTATATATTTCCTTCTCGTAAAAATATATAAATTATTAAATTTGATTTTACATATATAGTGATTGATTTTATACAATTTTGTTGTCTATTCTTAGAAATATAATATAATATATTTTAATAAAAAAATGTGTGTCATAATTCTTCAGATTTTAATATATTTATAATTTTTTAAATATATATAATATTTCTTTAGAAATATATATTTTATATTAATGTATATATAAATTAAAATGCATATATCTAAATATTTATATCAATTTATTTCTTTACGAAGATTCTACAAAATGTTTTCTGTTATAAAATTTTATTTCTTTTTGTTATAGATTTTTATTATAAAATGTGTAGAAAATATAGAATTTAATATATATATTTTTAAAGTAGATTTTATATAAATGATACAAAATCTGATGATAGATCTGGTAATAATACGTTTATATAAAAAATGCACATACACATAGTATGTACAAAATAACTTACAATAAATTAGAATAGGTTTATTATTTCATGTTTTTGCAAATGCCTGCAGTTTTTTTAATTACTAAAGTTATTATTTTATATATATATATATTTTTTATATGTATATATAAATTTAAACACTTATATGCAATAGCATCTGATTATTTTAATTAAATATATAGATTTAAATGCATAATAATGCAATAATAATTGTTTTCTTATCGAATATAAATTTTTATATAAAATAATAATATATATCAACTTTAATATAAAAGATCTTTTCAATTAAAACGACTAAGGAAGATATGTTAAATTTTAAATATGTAGATAAATAGTAGACAAAAAAAAAGAGATAAATTTTTTTCGAATAATTAAAAAAAAGTTATATTTTTTAATGGAAAATCTAATTTGTAACTATTACATTTAATATTATTTTCGAAAAGTTATAAAATGTGTAGAAAATATAGAATTTAATATATATTTTTTTAAAGTAGATTTTATACAAATGATACAAAATCTGATGATAGATCTGGTAATAATACGTTTATATAAAAAATGCACATACACATAGTATGTACAAAATAACTTACAATAAATTAGAATAGGTTTATTAATAATATAAATTATATATAATATATAAATTTATAAATAATATAAATATACTTTAATAATATTGTAATTAAAACAACATTATGCTGATTAAAAATATGCAAATATTTGAACGTAACTGCTGTAATATATTATTAGAATAATGTTTAACATATGGCTATGTGTGTTGCGCGCGACGCTTCCACTATAAAATTATAAAGATTTCCAAAAATTTTTAAAAGAACAACAATATCGAATATACTATTAATAATGATTTAAATTATACTTTATTTTGTCATTTTCATATTATACAAATCGATTGCTGAGAAATTTGCTTGAACTACATTAAAATATATGTTTATGCGAGGAAAATCATTATTGATTGTTTTTGTTAAGTTAATTAAAGGAAATCGAGTGTGTTTTGTACGGCGTGACAAATAATGTCATAACTTCGCTAATTATTAATTAAACATTGTGTAAATTGATCTAGAATACTTAAGCAGCTTAACAGTCGGATTTACGGACTCTATGCAATGCTTATATAACGTAAATATTTGCAAACGATTTATATAAATGTACCGCTTATTTCATTATTTTTATTATATTTACAATATTATTATAAAAAATATAGAAATAGTTTTGCATTTGTTGACTCCTTCTTTTGTTCCACAGATTACTGAATATCTTTGTTGTATGCTGGCTTGCATGTCTCTACTGCAGATGGTAAATACTGAAGTTTCGAAAGAAAAGGTAAGACAGATTTTAACGAATTTGTATTTGTTCAGTGCATTTTATAAAAATATATTCCTCTTTTAACCAATTATTATCAGAATTATCAGAATTATCAGAATTATCAGAAAAATTTTTTAAATTTTGTAAAATATGACAGAAATATTACCAGATTGTAAAATATGACAAAATTGTTATTAATTTATATAATTATTTTGTAAAATATGACAGAATTAGAAAGTGCTAGAGTGTATTCTTGTTTATATCTTCAAGATGTAAAATATGCATCTCTTGGACACAAATTATTTAATAGAATCTATCCATATTTGAGGATTACTCAAATTTCACATTTTGAAAGAAAAAACATCTCTAAGAATGCAATTGATACAATTCATTTTAGTTCGAACGACAGCTTCTAGACGCCCTTATGATGGAGAATACAATGAAGCCAAAGAGACCGTTTTGCAATGCTTTTACGGGTAAGACGTAATTCCAATTTTTTAGCAATTAATATTAATTTACAAATATTATAAAAAAATTTTTGTGTACGTAGCATAACACAAATATACTGTAATATTAAATATTTTCCAACAATTAAAACTTTTTTGCTAGTTTCTATATGAAAATAGTTGTTTTGAAAATAGAATAAATTATAAAACCGCATATGCTTTTAAACTATAATAAATAAAATTTTAGTAATTGAGTATTTTCGGTCTCTCGTAGGATGTGGCAGATATGTTTCAGAAGAAAAAAGAGAAGAAAAGAAAGAACCACGTATTTCTACGTTGCTTCATTTACTCAGAACACTCCTGAATACCTCTAAGCAAAACACTTGGAACACAATTGATCGTGAGAATTATCAATTGCAACAGATGCCACAAGTTTATGTCTCGAATCGAATGCCTCTACGTGACAGACAGGAAAGTTAATTTTGACGAATACAACTTGACGTTCGAGTGTCGCCAGTATTTCTCTAACACAAATGGGACTATATAGATATTTTTATTTTTAATGTATATTATTTGTTAATATTCACTACAATATCAATATCAAATATATAATATAAAAATTATGTTAAAATAATATCATTTAATTTTATATAACTAAAATTAAAAAAATTATCTTTTTTTAAACTCTCGAAAACATGAATGTGATTATATTTCTTTGCAGGGTTTTATTATATCCCTTTGTTTTGCTTTTATTTACTTACGACATTTATATCTCGATATGGCTTAATACTTATTATATTTATTTTCATTTATGGTTTCTAGTCATAATTAAACAAATGTAAATGAAAGAATTATTATAATTATGTGACTACACTTTTTAAATTTTTCCTACAACTTTTAGGAGAATTTCATTGCTACAAACGTAATGTCCATGAAAATATATAAACATAAATATATAAACCAAAATATGGATGCTAGTTAGAATAGAATTAGGAATCTTTATTATAAATATTTATTTATTTATAGAAGTCTTTATAATGATTATACATTTATTTGTATGTACCTTATCTCTTTAAATAGCAGAATCTTAATTAATTTATTGTTAGTAAATCAGACATTTCTTAAATAATTGTTAAATTGGATCTGATTTGTATTCAATAAATCCTATGAAACCTGTTATCTAGATAATTAATATTTAAAATAACGATTAATTTATTTTTTCTTTCTAGTTTTTTAAAATAAATTATAATATATATTTTTTTAATAATAACAGAGCATATATTTATTGCATAACAAATGTTATTTTCTGACAATTAGCTTTATCTCAAATAATATGCAGATAAATATTAAGTTTTATTAGCACACTTCCATTCCACATGTATCTTGTATTTCTTAAATATCGTTGAAATATGAATGGTTTTGATCGAATAATATGTCTGGAGATACTCAGTCCGACACATTCTGGATTATCTGCCTTTCTCGCAGGCCTACCCCAGAAATTTTCAGTGCAAAGTGTAGCCGGATCCCAAATTCGAGATCGTCGATCTTCGCGTATGTCCTCCAGAGAATGATCCAAAACCTATCGAGCATTATATCGATAATCGCATTTAATTAATTAATTTTATTATATTATTATTATATATTATAATTAATTTTATTATATATTATTATTATATTTCTAGAGAATTATTATTGATTTCATATTTATTTCTTCAATAGTATGATTATTATTGAAGAAATAAAATTCTCATTATTTTAAATAAGAAAAATATTAAAAAATTATATATATTTCTTTACGTTCGAAAGTTATATAAGTATATGTAATCTGTAACATTTATAAATTCAATATAATAAAAAAACGTACGAAGTCATAACTTCTTTAACTTATTTTGAATTCGATTACATTAAAAAATTTTGTCCGAGCCCGTCCTTCGGTAGTCTTTCGTATGCAACCGTGATGAGGATTCAGTACGACATCTCAACGCAATTCTTCTTGTTTTTTCTCTATTGAGAGACTACCTGTCCGCAAACTCTTTCTCTTTTGTGCTTCGTGCAATTGCATTACCCATAATCCCTTGTGAAATTTTATTTTACTCGGGCACGTTAGATTTTTTTTTCCGAGTTCAACTTGGCACTTTCATTGTTATGCTTTTACATACCTCGAGGCGAATCCTGTGTGGAAAAGGCCATGTGAGAACGGCATCATAACGGCCATGTGTCAATCCGACTCCCACAAAAATCGTACCATCGGGAAAATATTTCGGCGTGATTTTCAGATACATGGCATAACTGTTTCGACCTACGTAAAAAGTAGGGCTACGCATCGAGCGGCCAGTTTGCCAGTTTATTAGCATTTCGTCAAAGTTTTTTACTTGCCAATAATAGACGAATGTATTTGCCGAACCTGTAGATAAGAGTTACTTATTAATTTTGAATTTTTACTTTTGATAGCCTTATATTAATGTAATATATTAATATAACATTTGACAGTATTTTCTTTAACTTTTATATAAAGATTTTTATGATATGTATTATCAAATATATATTTTTTAATGTATCTCTAAAGTTTTTCAACATCAAGAATTTTAATTGTGGAAATTTTAATTGTAAAGTTAACTAAAAAGTCCAAAATTGCTAAATTAAGACGAAAAAAATTAACTAAAGAAATTAACTAAGCTTCAAATAACAAAATCTTTTTTTTAGTAAATTTGAAATAAATTTTGCTTAACAATATAATTTAAGAAGTTTGACTATGGCAAATCATTAAGATTACAGGCTAATTTAAAATCAAATATCTTAAATATTAAACAATGACAATAATCAAATATTTTAAATATTAAAAATGAGAAATAAATAAATATTTTAAATTTGTATTTTTAAATATTAAACATTTAATCAGTTAAGCTATTAAGCTTTTACTAAAAAATCTATTTAAGATATTAAATTTTTTTATTAAATTGATATGCAACATGTGTGTGTGTTAATTTTGAAATAATTATATTCATAATACAAAAATAATTTTTTATAAAACGATATTGATCAATATAGTCGCAACCACACATGTTTATTCATGGATGTCATGGATATCAAATATATTAACAATTGAAATCTAACAATATAATTATTTAGTAGTAATTGTATTATGGCTTTTATATATTTCTCAGTGGATTACATAGTATTTTTACTATTTAAATGCAACAGAGAGATAATAACGCAGAGTTAATCGTATACTGCAACACGAAATAAATCTCGATATTTTGTTACACCATTCATTACGATTGAATTATGTTTATCCCGACTTTAGCTTTAGTTTTGTCACATGCGCGTTGGACAAGGTGAACTTTCCGCAACACGCCTCCAACAGATCCACATTTGCATGAAACCACATATCTCTTACATATAAATGCCTAGCTTAGATTCGAAAGTAACAATGCATATTATGCAAGAAATACAAGAATTCTACATACGTAAAATCCGTATTTTATTTTTAGTCATTATTCTAGAATGACATTTATGTTATACGTTGACGCATGCAAAATTAAAATATTATGTTTTGTAATTAATTTTAATTTTTTAGAAAGATTATACATTTTGATTATACATTTTGATTTTAATTAATTGATAAGCGACTGAAGATGAAGTTAATTTAGTTTTCCATGCTAAGCTTTTGGAATGTAATCAAATTACAAAAATTGCTTGTTTAGAATTCAGAATTTAATTCAAATTTTGATTATAACATTTTATATTAAATGTTAAATTTTACAATAAATGATAGTTTGATTTATAGTATATTTAAGAAAAATGTTGTTATAAATTTCTAATATGTGTAAATTGTTTGTTGTAAAGCTAATGTCAATAATTAATATAAAATATATAGAATAAATTAATATATAGAATAAAAGAATTTATTTTTGATTTTTTTGAGATATGTTATATTATACATTGCAGTAATTATAAAATTATTTTTTAGTCACCAAGTTTATTTGCGTACAGAACTAATATTACATACACATTCATATATATGTGTAGAATTCAATATGGTAGCAGAAGCACTTGCAAAGTTTTGAGAACTTTAGACTCACCAGTTGCTGAAGAACTACTTTGTGTTTAGCTAAGAGCATAAAGCTAACTTCAGACTACTGCTATTATAAACTATATATCAATAAACGCATGTTTTTCGTCATTAGAAATTTTCAAAAATTAATACATATATTGTAATAAACTTAATTTTTCTCTTTTTACAAATGTGTACTAAAATTAATTCATTGTAATTGCACTAACCATTTGATGTTGATAAATTTTGTATAGTATTGTTGAATTTATCGATTTCATCTTGTCTCGGTGATAAAAAATCATTGGATATTCCATCATAAAGATTAGTGTTTTGTATATTTTTTAGATAATTTGGCTGCTGCTCCAAAATGTTATAAAGTATCCATTTAATATCCGCAAGTTCCTTAATGAATTTTTTTTCTAATCTTGCAAACTTTTCATCCATTGCCTCTGGAAGCACATGTTTTTATAAATTAGTATTAACTTCCCGTGTGTACTAAGGGCAGAATTATCTTATTCTAATAAAAAAAATGTATTCCTTTCTAAAGTTCAATTTTCTGCATTGAGTAGAAAATATAATTATTTTTACTTAAATTATATAAAAATAATATAATTATTTTTACTTTTATTTTTGTTTAAATTGATTTTATTAAATTCCATAAGTTGAGACTCTTTCTATGTACAGTATTATTCTACATATTTTATTTTTTCTTTTTTATTTGATATCATATATTAAAACAAGCTTGGAAAATCGTAAAGATTGTAACACAATTCATAAAGTATATATATATATATATATATATATATATATATATATATATATTTAGTATATTAATCCAATAATATATTTAATATTGATTTTGACATTTACTTACTTGCCTTACACGCTCCGGTGAGCACTGTTGTAACAGTGGCACGTGCATTCGCGATCACATCTTCTGTTGTAATTTTACAAACAGTATGTTGCATTTCCGTGACATCGTCGTTGGTGACATTGGCCTCAATCACAGCTAAAAATTGCAGTAAGTTGCATGATCGCAGATAGATCTATATTTATTAGTAAGCAACACATAAAAAAAAGTAACTTAGTCAAAAAAATTTAATTAAAAAATGTTGTATATCGATAGAAATTTATGTTTTAAAATTACAAATATATGCATATTACAAATTTATGTATATTTTAAAATTAGAGATTGCAAACATCAAATTATTAAATATACCATATATTATTACTACTATTATTACTACTATTATTTTTCTTAACGTGTTTTTGTATTTTTTCTGTTTTTATTCACTTTTATTTTAAATTATTACGAATTAACTGATTAAGTTTTATTATTTGATATAAATGTATTGTTATATATTATGCATATACAATCTTTTCCATCTTAAAATTTGTACTCAAACCATTTTTTAATAAGATAAATATAAAGAAAATGTTTATAATAAAGAATATAATTGCTATTTATAATTATATTATCAAATTTTAATTTAACTTTGTAAATTTAAAATTGAATTAGTTGTTAATGTTAAAATTTTCTTTTAAAGTTTATAAGTCGGTTTATAACACAATAATAAGATTAAATTTTCAATAAAATCATGTTTCATCACATCGATTCTAATTGAAAAATGAAATAACTAAAATAAAAAATTTTTCGCACTTACGCATTTTTCGCAAAGATTCACTCAAACCACATATCATAGAGAATGCACCGAGATAAAACAATGTTATAAAGTAATGTATGGTTGTCGACATTTTATCGCAACATTATAAACAGAACGTTGTACCAAAATTAAAATGGTTCGACTCTGAACGACGATATGGCTTCGACTCACTTTTTTAAAAATAGATTTTATCTTTTTCCCATCCAATGAAAACGCAACGAAGAAAAGTTATGTAATGTAGAAAAAACATTTCATTAAATGTACGTTTAATAAAAATTAATTTTTATTATGTGACTTATATGTAGAATTGTATGTTTTCAATAATAATAGTTTGGTATAACATTTTTATGTTCAATATTTCAACTAATTTTTGTAAACACATTTTTAATTAAATAAATAAATATTTAAAATAAAATATATTTACTTAAAGAAAAAATTGAATAAATTATAAACAAAAAATTTTCTTTAATAAATGATTTATAAATTAAGAAGAAAAGAAAAATAAGTAAACAAATTGTTACATAAGAAATAAAATATTAAAAATGTAGAAAATGTATATGTACATATAGATTTATTTTCTCTCAATAAAAAGACAATAAATTAGAGCAGCCTTAAATTTCATTAAAGAATTGACTAATATATTAATTTTTAAATAATATTTTGAATTTATGATAATATATTATTTTTATATATTTGAATATTAAATTATTTTTTTATACATTTCTAATAAAATAATTGAGATAAATTGGTAAGTTAATATTTAAAAAAATGCACATCTTTTTGTTTTAAATTAAATAATTTATGCAAATAGTATTTATACAAATTATAAATTACTTTTGCAATTATACACACACACACACACACACACACACACACACACACACACACACACACACACACACACACACACACACACACACACACACACACACACACACACACACACACATATATATATATATATATGCACGAATTAATTAAAAAATATAAGCATGTTTAATATTCTATGATGATTTTCCATTTTCACTTATAGAATCTCTAACAATTCTTTTTTCAGCATGAAGGCAAATGTCACATTAAAATTATTCCTACTTTGTTCAATGCATATTTGATTGTTATAATCCGACCATGAAGTAAGAGTAGGAAGATGTAACTACATAGATTATTGAAGATTAAAGATTGTTGCATATGTGAAATGGAAAAGATTTAAATAATTTAAATAACATGAATAAGAAAACTAGCGTCTACGAACTACAGCGGATGGTAATGCCTAAAAATTCTTTTTAATTGTACACGAAATTTAAACGAAAACACGGCATATGCATATATTTTACTTGGTGCAATTAACCAAGATATAGATTCTCATTTTTAAGAAATTCTATAAAATCCTCTTTACCTGAAGAGACATAGATGAGAAAAATATCGGGGCGAAGTCGCTGAATCGGGAATCGAACCCGAGTCTTTTGCTTGCCGGGCGACTGCTCTTACCACTGAGCTATTCAGCCCTACATTGTGTATATATATATATATATACATATATATATATATATATATATATATATATGTATATTATAATATAGTACAAAATGAAAAAATTTAATTATATTAGATTGTAGTATTTGAATTTTCTGCGCATTATAATAAGTTTTGTAATAGTGTTCAATAGATTATAATTAGAATTTTGTTAATAGTAACTAATATCTTTTGTCATATCTAAAAATCTGTACATATACATATATATATATATATATATATATATATATTCATTTTGTCTACAATAATTTTTTGCGGAGTATTAACATCATATATAAGAATTTTGTCTACAATAATTTTTTGCCGAGTATTAACATCATATATAAGAAGTATTGGTTTATTTTCAAAATTGTATTACTCGGTCAAAAAAAATCGTAGGAAAATTTAAAAAAAGCGTTTTGTATACAAAATGTTGAAGTTTGTGGAATTTGAGTTGAATTTCTTGAGAAAAATTTTTTTTATTAAGTTGAAGCGTGTTAAAAATACATAATTTTAAAGAATTAAACAGTGTGTTCTTTCTTAAAGCGCAGAATAAGGAAGATAAAAAAAATTTAAAAACCACCAACTGCGCGTAAAAGTTGAAACTTCAAGCTTCAAATTGCTTTTTTAACTTTTTGTCTACGATTTTTCGACGAGCTTATAGATAGAAATATTCTTAGCATAAAAATGTTTCAAAATATAAACAGGAAACAAGAGTGATTTTTATTTATATTAAATAATTCTAATATTAAAGATAATACAAAGAAAACAAAAGCTGTATGCATTTTTTTGAGAATTTAATATTTCAATTTTAATTATACCTTTTCTATTGTACGTCCCCTAAAAAATGATCATATCTTTCTAATATGCTTTCTCCAGAGCAGCTATATATCTAAAAGCAGTTTCATCATATTTTTCTTTACAATGTTTCGTTAATAAGTGATTCTATTTTGTCATTGTCCATTATTGTGATATAAATACCTTCCACGTAATGTATTTGTACTACACTTTCGATAATCTAAAAATATCTTTTATTTATAAAAATAATCTTAAAAATGACAAATTATTACGCTCTAATCAAATTTACTTTATGTAGACTATAATCCTTTTTAGCAAAAGTGATAGGCGTAAGCGTGGGTTTTAATAAGATTATAGATGATTTCAGACGTGGCAATAATGTTATATTATAATCTTGTATAGCGATTATATGGTCATAAAACGTCGAACATAAAAGTTTCTGATTTTCAACAGTTAATACATTGATATCCTTCGAAAAGCGAGCAGTAATTCTAATTTTTCTTCCCACGTATTGCATTTAATTAGATCTAATGCAAACTATAAGTAATATTGTATTAGTGCAACAAAATGATGATAACAAAATGGCAATCTGCATTTTAAACTGAGAAAATAATATCCTTATATTATGTTATTTCATATAATCTAAATTACAAACGAAAGAAATTTTACAAAACTTTTGTAATTTAGATTATATAAAAGAATATAATAAAAAATTTAGTCTATTTTATAATTTTAAAGCATATGCTAACAAATTATTTCATAATTTTTCCTCTCATTCTATTAACTATATGCTATTCTATTATAAATAATAAACATCTATAAACAATTAAATAAATAACTTTTGCAATAAAATTATTTATTTAATTAAGATATAATATATTTTTAATAATTGCCCAAAAATCATAATATATTTAAATAACTGACTAATCATTTCATTGTTAGAGTCAAGATATAATTTTATTAAATGAAGTAAAATGTTGTTGTAGCTTTTGCTACAAAATAGTCACAAAAAATCGCTATCTCTTTTTAATAATTTAAGGCTTTTTAAGGCTTAAAGTGTTTCTCTATATTTTTTGTAGAGTATTATTTAATGACTATGTTAAAACTCTATTCAGAAACTAACTTCGAAAATATAATAGTATATCTTCAATCAGGTGTTCATACACAATTATGAATAAAATAATTAATGCTAACAATTGAAACTTTTTAGAAAATAAAAGATAATAATCAAAATTGAATAATTATAATATAATAAATCTCCTATACAAAAATCGATTTTTTATATGTTGTATAAGAATGGATTTAAGTAAAAAATATTTGTAATTGTGTGTAAAATTTTTTTTGTATTTTTGACTTTCTGATTAAAGTTTTCTCTAAATATTTCATAAGATATAAAAATAACTTAATAGTGCAAAATTAACATTGCAAAAGATATAGATAGATTTTTTGTATGATATTTTGCGCGTGAAAATCTAAGTACACTTTTCACTAAGCAACTATGTAATAATACGTAATAATATGTAATAATGAATAAAATAATTAATACTGCTAAAAATAAATTCTTTAGAAAATAAAAGATTATGTTAAAACTGTCAGAAAAATTATAATAGAATAGAGATAACTATTTTAGAAATCAATATTTTGTATCATCTTGCTCTATAACAATACTTTTCAACTACTTTTAAGCTATCACATGATTGTAATAAAAATTCTTGAGAATAATAAAGAAAATATTTTCTCAAATATAAATAAACATTTAAATAATTTCTTTTTTGTAAATACTCTAAGAAAGCAAGTTAATAATTTTAAAAATAGAACAGTTAAATATAATAATTGAATATATTAAATAGAGTAAACAAGGAGCAATTATTCTACCAAAAGATCATTAGAAAATATTGGTTAAACTCTTTAATACACAATTGTAAGCAATAGAATTGTTATATTATATTCAAATATTCCCGCCATTGTCGTTGACCTACTAGTTCTAACAGGCAGCCAATAGGTGAAGACGTCGTCACTTATAAAATGATTAATTTATTAATTTTTAATAAAAAATGCAATAAATCATTAAAAGTCATGATGTAGCAATAAACAGCAATTAAGGAATAACTGTTTTATATTAAACATAATTGCAAAAAATTATTAAAAATATATTTTTCAATGAAAATTATTACTTTTACGTTTTTTGTAAATATTAAAAAAATATATTAATTTTGAAAACAGAACAATTGTTGATTCTGATAGAGCAATTAAAGAGTAATCACATTGAGCTATTGTTCATTAAAAACTTTGTGCTATTTCCAATTTATTTTTGGCCGCTAACTCCCATAAAGGTGCAATTTCATTGACGCTAGAAACCAGCGGCAAATTAAAATCACTAGACTTTCTCTAGATATGGCGTCAATAAAATAAAGTTCAAACAGTTTCAACTTTTTCAGTGTGTAAAGCGGCCTTTTCATTGACGCTACTTTTTAGCGTCAATGAAATTGCACCTTAACAGTTGGCAGCCCTACGAGATAGGCTGTGCAGCACTGCGCGTATATAAAATAAATTTGAAATCGCTTCTAGCCTAACCATCTTCACGCGATCGACTTTATTTGAATTGCACGGCATCGCATCGAATTATGATGCGGCGTCGATTTGTTCGAACGTAATTCGGGACATCGCGATGCTGTATAAGCGTCGAATGAGCATGAATTGTCACGCAAATATGATAAATCACATCTACTCACCGTTCACCGGCTGTTCCACAGGCCGCTCCACTCGCTCGCCTCGGGACGTCCCATTCCGATCTTGATGCACACGATATCATCAACGCGAATGCGTGACACTTTATTCGGCACTCCCGATATTCGCTCGCATCCGATAATCATCATCAAGGGCGCAAATAACGCGACGCGACTTCGCTCCATCTTCGCGATCGCGCTATCACTGAACTGTGAAAAATAGCTGTCGCGCACTTTCACCAACATATTATGAAAGTCGCGCGATCATCCTTGGACACTTTCGACGCTCTTTCACTCGCGATATTCGTTTAAAAACGGTTAAAAGACGCGAAAAATGCGGACGTACGACGATCCGTGTAACTGCGTATGACTCCGATTCACGTATGACGCGTATGACGTAGCAGTGACGCGCTAACATGGCGGCCGAACCAGTGCGCATTCGTTTCTGCGCAGAAACGAATGCGCACTGGTTCGGCCGCCATGTTAGCGCGTCACTGCTACGTCATACGCGTCATACGTGAATCGGAGTCATACGCAGTTACACGGATCGTCGTACGTCCGCATTTTTCGCGTCTTTTAACCGTTTTTAAACGAATATCGCGAGTGAAAGAGCGTCGAAAGTGTCCAAGGATGATCGCGCGACTTTCATAATATGTTGGTGAAAGTGCGCGACAGCTATTTTTCACAGTTCAGTGATAGCGCGATCGCGAAGATGGAGCGAAGTCGCGTCGCGTTATTTGCGCCCTTGATGATGATTATCGGATGCGAGCGAATATCGGGAGTGCCGAATAAAGTGTCACGCATTCGCGTTGATGATATCGTGTGCATCAAGATCGGAATGGGACGTCCCGAGGCGAGCGAGTGGAGCGGCCTGTGGAACAGCCGGTGAACGGTGAGTAGATGTGATTTATCATATTTGCGTGACAATTCGTGCTCATTCGACGCTTATACAGTATCGCGATGTCCCGAATTACGTTCGAACAAATCGGCGCCGCCATCATAATTCGATGCGATGCCGTGCAATTCAAATAAAGTCGATCGCGTGAAGATGGTTAGGCTAGAAGCGATTTCAAATTTATTTTATATACGCGCAGTGCTGCACAGCCTATCCCGTAGGGTTGCCAACTGTTAAGGTGCAATTTCATTGACGCTAAAAAGTAGCGTCAATGAAAAGGCCGCTTTACACACTGAAAAAGTTGAAACTGTTTGAACTTTATTTTATTGACGCCATATCTAGAGAAAGTCTAGTGATTTTAATTTGCCGCTGGTTTCTAGCGTCAATGAAATTGCACCTTAAGATTGACCGTCTTTAATAGTACTTTGTCGGTGTCTCTAGTAATAGGTAAGTAGGTTGGTAGCAATAGATGTCATTTCGAGATGAATGAGTGCAGTCGGTGTTATCGTACATAACTGACTGATCATGGCACATTGGTTTTAGGTAGATTTAGATAAGATTAATCAGCATATTGAAATCGTACGAATTCTGTGCGTTTTGACCGTATATCGCAGGAACAAGGACAAAGGATGTCCGGCTTCGACGAGAATCCCTTCGGGGAGCCCACGATCAACGATCCCTTCTCGGTAAGTAGCCTGTGCGTGTCAAACAGAATGACGGAACACGCAACTCCGTTCTCCAATATTGCTTGCGTATCTGTCAAAATTTGTCGATCCGTCTCGCCGATATTTTTTTTCATCGTCTACTTCAGGAAAGGTTAATCACAATCTATCGGACGATACGTGACACCTACCTAAAATTCGATTTATAATTATTGATTGTCATTCTAATGTTGGCAAAAATATCTTTTTGCGCCTTTATATTAATAATTTTTTTTTTTCCGTTATCAGACAATTGATAATTTTTTTATCGCAAAATCTAACTGTGTCATGTTTCTACTTTATATTGTATATGATACTGTATTATTTTACATGCAATTTTGTAATAAGATATATTATCCTATTATTTTTCTTTAGAAATTTTAAGTGCGATCTATAAAAATGTGCCTTCTAATAGTAATCTATTATAGCATATCCTATTTTGTATTTTGGAAAATATGTAAAACATAATTTCATATTTAAATGTAATACAAAAAGAGAATACATTAAGATAAAACAAGAGATAAGAAATATAATTAATAGATGTGTATTAACATGAATAATAGGATCCAGCAATACGAAGAGCAGTAACTTCTACACCTGCTAGTAGAGGTCTTGAAGATTATAATCCTTTTGCTGAGCAAGGTACTCAAGGGACTACACAAGTCAGAGGAGCGGTGAATCCGCCGATTTATGGTGGAGTTGGTGCAACGCAACAACCAGCCACACTTCAACCTACTAATCAAGAAGCACCTCCTCCTGCATATGCTCGCACTCCCCAGCAAACAGTCAATACAGCGCTTGGAAGTTCTTTGTCACCTTCGTCAGATGTAAATTTACACTGAAATTTAATGTTTCTATGCAATTTTTTTTATAAAACTTTGAAAGTGTTTTATGACAAGATAGAGAATATATTTATATATTTTAGCAACGAGCTGAACCAGAATGGAAAGCCAGAGCAGAAGAAGAATTAAGAAATACTCCTTACTACCGTTAGTTTATCATTTGTATTATAATTACAATTCTCAGTTTAAATAATATCATTTTTTATATAAGTAAAGATATTTATTGAAATTCTTGATATCACAGCAAGGCGAAATAATTGGCCACCACTACCAGACAAATGTTGTTTCCAACCATGCTTTTATCAAGATATTGATGTAGAAATTCACACTGATTTTCAAAAAATAGTGAGACAATTATATTATCTTTGGATGTGTAAGTTTAATTTGTAAACAATATTAATATGTTTAGTTATTAATGTCATATGTGTATTGAATATTTAATAATATTGTTTATAGTTCATGGATGGGTCCTGCTAATGAATGTAATTGGAGGATTTGTTTTGATGCTTTGTGACGAGGGTTTCTCAGTATTTGGTCTAGCAATCCTGTATCTTATACTCTTTACTCCATTTTCCTTCATGTGTTGGTTTCGACCAGCGTACAGGGCTTTCAAGTAAATTTTATTTGATATCACAAGAATCAAACAAAGCATAAGAATTAGAAAAATAAATCGTCACTTTAATTTTTCAGGAATGACAGCTCTTTCAACTTTATGGTCTTTTTCTTCGTCTTCTTCTTTCAACTTATTGTGACAAGTATACAGGCTATAGGTATTCCCGGTGCTGGAACTTGGTAATATATATTTTTTGATTACATTTCAGTTTTATACATATGTAAATACTTGTATGCTAATATAAATTGCATCTTTTATATTGTAGTGGTCTAATAACAGCGATTAAGATGTTGGATTCGACGGCCAAAGGTATTTTTATTGGTCTCCTCATGCTCTTCATTGCTATTTGCTTTCTTCTTGCTGCAGGTGGTGATCTCTTACTGCTCAGTAAGGTATAGTACGTTTATTGAAAAATTGAATACTAATTTATTGATTTCAATGAAGCACAAATGAAATTATATATTTATAGATTCATCGTATTTATCGTAATTCTGATGCGAGTGTTACAAAGGCACAGCAAGAGTTTGCTACAACATTTTTGCGAAACGAGCATGTGCAAAACGTTGCGAGCAATGCTGCGGCAAGTGCAATTCGTTCACAAATGGCTAATGCTAGCCAGCCACGTTATTAATTAAATAACTATCATTTATTTGTTCTTCAGATATACACTATATTCTGGCTTTATCATTCAAATAAGTGGATAGATCTCATTAGTTCCACTGTTTACAGATTATGCAAAATAACCATAGAAATGCAGTGTATTTACAAAACTTATTCTTACAATGAATCACTGTAATATACGAAAATTGCTTCACGATTAAATTTATTCTCCGATGTATGTTGTATTAACATTAATTGTACAGTTATAGCAAATATTTAAAGTATTAATGGATATTCTAAAGAAATCTTTCAAAATTAATGTGTATTTAATTTTTTGTCTATTCATTATTGTATTTTATTTCCGTTTATATTTATGAGATCTAGAAATTAAATTACAATGATATGAGTGAGTTATTGATAATCATATCTATAATTTTATTATTATATTATAATTGCTTCTATTTACTAGCTTTCATATTTTAATGGCATAGTTTCATAACAATATGATTATGTATAAGCTATGATTAATTACTATGATAAAAGAAAAATGGTAATTAAATCTTTCTAAGTCTAGATAATCAGAAAATTTGAGTATGGAACATAATTTCATTCAAATTTGTTAAATATTAATATAAATGCTAATTTACTTATGATTGTTGATATGCAGTCTTTTTGTAAACCTTATAAAATCCTGTATACATTCCTTTATATATATAAAATTTATATATAATTTAAATTTTTTATTCTAATTGTTTTTTTTAAATTAAATTTTTGCTTTCTGCAGATTATGTAACAGAAAGAAGTTTATGAATATATATTATAAATATATTAATATATATTTGTAAATATATATTCATAATATTATGAAGTTTATGAATATTTATATTGTATTTTAGCTTATACAAATGTGTCAAAAAAACAATTTATAATTGTTATAGGGATATGATTTTATATGATTTTTCTAATCAAAGTACTAAAAAATGCTGTTATTTGTTGGAAATATACTTATGTTTATTTGTATTTCTTCACGTATTAGAATAGTAATAAATATTATATAAATACAATTGAAAATCTTAAAACTAATCGTTTACAAATAATTATTAAAAATATTAAATGTAGATTTCTATGTAAAATCACAGTATGTGCATATTTTTATAAAATCTATCACAAGATCTACTTATGTCGATCAGCTCATTTAACAGAACTATTTGTAGACCCATTGAATAAAAACTTCTTGTATTTGTTTTAAAAGATTAATAGATATTTGTTATAAAAATATTTCATTAGCAATTGATATTTATATACATGATTCTAATTCTTGTAATTCAAGTCTTTTAAGTAAGTCTTTTGCTATAAGAAAATATTAAAACTGTAGTATTATGTTGAAAAAATTTTTAAATATGATATGTATTTATGTAATTTTGTTTGATATGCATACCTTTGGAATAATATGTTGCAATTGGATCTGTAGGAAATGGACAACCAACATCAGAATTTAACATGGTGGTTCCAATCAATTCTGCTGCAGTTATAGCATCAATAATTTCTACTTTAGTTCGATACATAAGTTTTGCATGGCCCTCTGCTAATCTGAAATAATTAAAAAAGTTCACTAATGTTATCAACTTATAAATCATCGTTAATAATTGTGTTGCACGCGCGCGTGCAAATTTGATTTAGAATAATAGCATGCAAGAAAGAATTCTGGTGTAACTAATTGCATTGATTAATTTCTTATTATACCTGATAAGGCTATCTAAAAGTCGTACTGTTGTTCTTTCAGGCCTTCTATGTGGATCTGATCTGTGATAAAGATAAGTTGCACTAAGTATTTTTTTTGCCTCTTCGGTTAACACTGGTTTCCATGTACGTACGTGCGCGAAATATTCACAGAGAGTCTCTTCCATCCACAAACCTGTTAAGTTCAAAGGACCCATATATGTTTCAGAATATCTGTAAAGTAGTATTTTACAAATATTTTGTTGCTACAAATTATATTGATGTTAATGTTGATTATATTGATGTTATGAAATACAGATATTACGAGTTATTTTCTTCATCTTCACAAGCAGCTTTCAAAATATGACTCGATGTCATTCTGTCCCATTCGGGATTTCTAGTATCTTTCAGAAGGAGGATCAAATCGAAACGCGATAAAAGAGGATTTCCTAAACAGGTTTTCCATTCTTCACCAGTAAAACATCCACCATCTGGATTAATCGCTGCAATGACAGAGCAACGGCTGTTTAAAGTGGTCAGCATGCCGGCTTTAGCTATGGAGATGGTTTGTTGTTCCATTGCTTCATGCACAGAGGTTCTATCATGTGAACTCATTGTCGTGAACTCGTCCACGCAACATACACCTCCATCTGCAAGGACCAAAGCTCCAGCTTCTAAGTGCCAACCATCCGAATCCTACAATACATCTTTCATGGTAGATTATTTACTAAATAATTATTTAAATTGAAGAATAAGATAAATAGATATAAATTATTTGATATACTAACTCTGACAGCACCTGCTGTAAGTCCAGCAGCAGTAGTACCAATACCAGTTGTAAAGACAGATCGTGTAATTAATCGAGACGCAATATGAAGCAATTGTGATTTACCAGTTCCAGGATCTCCAACCAAAAGGAGATGTGGTTCACCTCTTATACGTGTTCCCGTTTCATTGGTTTTTGCTACTCCACCACACAAAATAACAGCCAATGCTAATTTTGCAATATACATTCCATATAGCTGTAAATAATAAAGGACAATAGGAAATTATATCTAATTATATCTATGTTATACATTTTATATTATATTTCGTAATATATAAAAATATTAAATATACCTGAGGACAAATAGAGGCAAGAATATTGTCTCTACCAATTAATGCATTATCTTTATAATGTTCCCAATATGCTGTAAAAGTATCTTTTATTTCAGCAGTAGAAAACGTTGCTTCTGAGATTTTTCTGCGTATCGAGATGTTGTTGGCCATTAAAAATGTTGTGGCTTCTGCGCGATGGCCAACTTTTAATGTACTCCATTTTCGAATAACTACTCCACTAAAAATATTTTCATAAACATATAATTTTAGGATTAGATTTAACATTACATTTTAAAAATGGTAATATTTCATTTGCTATTTTTCACAATCAAATATAAGCTACTAACCTGATGTCTACATTATCACCAGGTCTACATTTGTCGGTCAAATCATCTAACAGAATTACTTGTAGACCCACTGAATAACAGCTTCTCGTATCTATTTTACATTTGTCCTGTATACATATATAAATATTATTAATATGGGAAATATAATATATGTAATGGTAATAACAATATAAAGCTTTTTGTACCTGAATTTTTATTTCTTGGTAATCTGAACAATCATCTTGTTCTAAAGATGTTAAAGTTGTTATATTTGGCGAATTACATGCTTCACAACATTTGATATTTCTAAACAATTGCCTTTCCCACTCTAACTATAAGAAAATATTAGAAATATAATTTATATATATTTATATGCATATTAGAGAAAAAATGAGTGTAAGCTTCAAATTACAATTCATTTTTATGTTCTAGCTGTATTTTATATTTATGCTGAATATAATATTTATATATGATATTTATATGATATTTATATACCTTAACTATACTGATATGTTCACACTTTTTACAGATAAAACGTTTTTTTATCTTCATAATTGTAGGTTGAGACATGCGAACCACTATTCCAGAGGTTGAAACTAGTTGACCAATTTGGCCTGTGTCGATTTTTATTGGTACTGCAGCAATTCTAACATGAACCTATTTTAATATATTATAATAAAACAAGAGATTAATAATATAAATATTAGAATATAGAATATAAATATTAAAAAATAATTCCTGTTTTTATTAAATAATGCACAATTCATATACAAGTAATTAGTAGAAAAATTAAAAATTCATACTCTGGTCTTTACTGTTTGATCTGTTTTACATAATTGTTCCTGAGCTTTTACCGCTGCTTCATCGCACAATGGTAAATAATGTCTAGGATTGCGTAAGATTTTCTGTGCATTCTCCACATCAGCTTCAAATAACGATACAAAACTAAAACATTATGCAAGATTATATGATAAAAACATTATTGAAAAAAAGAGAAAAGAGAGGATTTATCACAAAACTTATTAATCTTTTTATTTATCTTATATGTAAAGTTTAAAATATGATAATTTTGATTTATACATATATTTTTGTTAACCTAGTAAATTCAAGAGTAAAAACAAATCAACTTACTTTACTTGTATTGAATAGAACACATGATCTTGTGTAGCATTTAATATTTCTTCCAAATCTTTTGTGTGATGTTTTAAGAGATAATCTTGAAGCATATTGATTACAGAAAATATTATTATTCAGAGCTTAATAATTTTAATTTAGAATAAGATATATACACTTTTAAAATGCCTATCTAAATAGCACGTGATTATTTTTCTTCTAGACACGTGGAACTGTTTATTAACCACTACTGTCAATATTACGCGCGATCATTTTCTCGTTACAAACTTTCCTCTCTATTCAAATTTCTGTATTTAGTGGTCTAGCAAACCATTGATCCAGAGTGCACTCCATTTGACGCTATTTTCACTTCGCAACGTTGGACCAATCAGAGCGAAGGACCTTGCAGCTTCAAAGCAGCGTCAAGTGGAGCACACCTTTAATTAAATACAATAAGACCCTAGAGAATTAATAGTGCGATCAATAGTGGGGATAAATTAAAAGATAAATTGGCATTATGTGCGTTCTCGTAATTGCGTGCGATATGTCTTTGAATCATCACTACTGGCAAAGGTACATATATTTTTATTAATTAAATTGTTATTAATATAAAATTTGTTATACATATTATTATACATGTTATTATATTATTATTCATTATACATATATTTTTTATTTTTCACTTCTCTTGACTTAATTTCTTAGCTACATGGTTTGAATTTCTTACACATTTTTTACCCATTTCGATAAAAATGTCACGCTTAGCAAGCGACAAAGATTATTTGCTAAAACACCATCAATAGCGCAAATTCCTCAGCTGTCAGTTAAACGCTCGAAATTCCATTTGAACCGGAAACCATTCTCGCATCACGCTCTGAGGATTGGTCGCAGTTTCGGTTACTTTTCGCCAAACCGCATTGACGGCCGGCTTCCATTAATCGATCCCTGTATCCCGGCGTCTATCTGTCCCATAATTCTGCGTCGCGGTTTTGCGCGGAATTCTGCGGCGAAACTTCTTCCGCAACAACGGAAACCTTTTCTGCTCTTAATTTTCGGCGCGAGGGTGATTCGCGTGGGGTGAATTTCAATGGGAACATTTGGGGAAATAAATGTGCGCGGCCGAATGGATATTCCGAGCTTTCCGAATATTTGACTTACGATAAAATCGAATTTTTCGCTCGTTCAAACAGCGACGAAGCAAACGGAAATCGGTGGAAATACACACAGCAATGATAATACTATCCGAATAAAACGAGAGTATTCCGCTCGATTTTCATGCAATTTTTCACGCTGCGGGTTTTTACTTATATCAAGGTAATTATTTGTAGAGGTAGACAGATGGATTTCGAAATATTTATTATACGAAAGTTTTTCTCGCATCTAAAAAAACGCAATGCAAATATTTATCGCTTGTATTAATGTTAATATTTAATTTAATAATACACATTATATAAATTACAATGATTTAAAAAGCAATGCAAGAGATAATACATATTTTAAAGCTTTTATTTTGCTTTCTATAAAGTAAATTATTTTATTTATATAGACATGATTTTCTCGTATATCTACTTATAAATCAAATTACTTATGTATTCGTCTCTTTGATGAATAAAAGGCTTTATATTGAGCGCAAAAAAAACTGTAAACCTGAGAGTCTTGTGTCCTGGGGACAAAGCGTCCGTTAATCAACGTTTTAACGATATCCGATTTGGGATACGTAGCGCGGCGTAACTCATCTTTTTATTTGTCGATTCTCATCCGGCACTATTTCTTCTCCGAGCTTGATACCCGGAGGGGTTTGATTTAAATTGGAGTACGATGACATTTTCAAGTGGGGGGGATAATGTACATTAAATATATGACATCTGTATTGGTTTTACGATGTCATTAGTAACGATTCCTTTTATAACCTGTTTCTGAGTTATAAATTACTGGTTGGACATACGTTGGTGGAGAGAAACAGTATAATTAGCGTTACTGTGCGCACACTAGATATATATGCGAATGTATAATTGGTCTGCACACGATCAAAACTTGCCTCATCCGTTTTGTACTTTAACGTCGCAAGCATAAGTCTTCTGATCTCGTGAATCTCTTCAAAGTAGCTTTGTGTTCAAATATATTTTTTGCAGTCCATTTACATATATTATATTTACAAATATTAAATAATTCTAATGTCACATTATCAGGCTCGTATTGTCTTTAAATGTATATAATTATATAATTATATTATATAAATATTATAGAAATAATATATGATTTATTTTGATAGAAATTATATAATTGGTTTTATATCTTATTACTATAGCAATATAATTATATTGCTTATTTTATTATATTTATAATATAATAAAATATATTATTATAAATAAAATATAATTATTATTAATATAATAATTATTCCAATATAATAAATATATTATTATGTTTATAATATAATATATATTATTAAATATGATATCGATTTAAAGAATCGAAAAAATAGTATCATATATTTATAATGTATATCATCTCTAAGTAAGAAATACCAGTACAAAAATATACAGTATATTGTATCTAAAATAATGTATTTCAATATCTTTTGACATAAAATTGTGAAATCATAGAACAAATTATACAATTTTTCTTGGGTAAAGTCTGCAATACACTTTTTTTATCATAGAAAATTCTATTTTAAATAAATTTATTGCAGTTACATAATATGCAGTTACAAAATATTTTACAAAATTATGCTTAAAAAATTCACAAAATATAAAAATAATAAATTCATACAATTAATATGATATTTATGTATAAGATATTGAATTAATAAATATAATATCATATAAGTAGTATACATTCTTAATTATCTTAACATTACATCTTCGTAAAAATAAACAGGATATAATTGTTTTATTTGATTTTTCAGTATTAACGATTCATCGAGAAACGCCATCCAGATAAAAATAAACGATGAGCTCGTAACGAGATACAAATCGTTTTCCATTGAAATTCCATGACCTTGTGCCAACAATAACTACGGGATCGTTCGCTCAGTGGACATCTATTCTTGTACTTGAAATTCCACGAAACGCAAATTTTCGCCTATTCCATCGAGCGGTAGCAGGATGAATCGTTGGAGTTCAAGTCACACGTACACTGCATTTCCTGTAAGTACAATTCTATACAAGTTGTCAGTCGCAGGCTGCATAGCTGGAGCTTTCCAGATGAAATTACAGAAAGTTGAATGTCATCGGAATGTCCAGAAATATCGCGTTCTCTCTCGAACCATTAACATCACGTTTATTTGTTCATTGCTGGTGTTGGATAACACAAAAACATATAAAATTATAAGCTCAGGAGAAATGGATCAAAGTTTTGAAAAATAAAATTGCATATAATAAAATAATTGATAATTTATTTTATCGGGTTTAATTTTACATATATTTTGTTTGTCTTTTTACGTTTTATCTTGTTTATATGTATAGTTAATATATTAAAAAACAATGCAAATAATTGCTAATAATTTTTAGTTGACCAGATAGCATTCAACTTCATATTGATATTGTTTTTAATTTTATTTTCAAACATTTGCTCTTCACATATAATTTCGGCTTTCAATTTGTACATGATATGAACAATTATTTGTAAACGTATATACAATTTTATATGTGATTTCAAGTATCTTTATACGTGTCACTTTTGAAAAATAACATTTACCTGTTATAAGAAATATATGTTGCTAAACAAATTTTAAATATTTTGAAATATTCTCTTTTAGACGGAAATATGATTTAATTTATTGATATTATTGAAATATTTAACTTATTTATAAATTGTACGGATATTTGTTATTTGTACGGATATCATTTTATATTAATTTTATTGATTTTTTTTTCTACATAAACATAGAATAGTGATTTTGAGCAAAACGTAGTTTTCTCCTAAAGTATACAAATTAAATGATTACATTAATTAAATATTAATGATTATATTAATTAAACGGGAAAATAGATTTTGTCGAATAATAGAAATAACGTCAATTTTTTATTTAAGAATTAGGAAATTTATTCTGTCGAATATAAGATTACGATAAAAATAATATATATAAAATTTCAAAAATTAATTTCATGTATATATTTATATAAAATAATGTATTTATTATATATTATTTTATATATTTATCAAATTTTTGTTTCTGAAACTTAATTTTTACATGTTTTTTGAAATATTTTCAAATTGAGAAATGCATTATCCGCGAGAGATGGATTTTCAATGTATTTTTTTTTTGTTTTTTATACTTCTTTATGTTACATCAAACAAAGTTTTCAATCGAATAAATGGGGCTTTAATTAAATTTAATTAAATTTTATCATGTAACTGTAAAATTATTTTATAATTTTTATTGATTAAAAATCTTACATATTATGTATCTTTAAATATTAATAAATTTGAAAATACTAAGTTCTGTATTAATAAATTTAATTTGTATTATTCTCGAGATGTTTCTAAAAAGAAAATATATTTCCTTATATTTAGAATTTGTGTTACATATTATTATAAATCATCTGCAATACTATAAATACTATGAAGTAATTAAATTTTCTTCCTGTACACAATAATTATATTTTTGTAAAATATTTATCTATTTTTTTGTTTTTAACGAGACCATGCATTTAAAAACCACTTGTCGCTGTTGGTTAATTATTATAAATCACAAAAGTAAATTTGAAATATTTTTATTTATACATTTCAAAGGCATTTATATATTTTGAAAGCAATTAAAAAAAAACTATTTTGAGACCATTCTTTTTTGGATTAATGTAATTTACGTTCTATCGAAATTATTTATATATAGAACTAGAATTTGTTCAATTCTATTTAATAATTTATATTAATAACACAATTACTATTTAAATTTTTAACAAAGAAATTATTTGATTTATTTAAAATTGTTGAAATAAATAAATCTTATCATATTATTATTATAAAGTATCTCAGAGAGATTCTTTAATATAGGAATGCATATATACGTAACTAAAATATGTAACTTATATGTGATTTACCTACACACATATGTGGTTTATTACATATAAGTATTTATTTTATTGTTAGAGAAATGATCTATTTAAAGATATAGACAATATTTTCATTCATCTTCAATATGCGAGACATTTTATCACCCATTTACCATGTTATCGAAAGGTAGGAGGTATTGCGATTCGAAAGAAATATCTCGTGAACAAGCATTAGTAAAAGAGGAGTGGTGGTCGCGTCTTGTCCAGCAAGGATTCCATGTCCTGCTGGGTCCTACGCTTTAATAATACATTTCAAGGCCGTTAATCACATCGATGAAATATAATTTAATACTTCACCGACCTAGGGACGACCACTAAAAATGATGAACGATCGGGAAACACGCGGCAAATGTGCCACCTACAAGAGATTCCCGTGCACCACCCTGAACGTGCAATAACGATAAAGGGTTGGGTATTCGTGAACGACCCTTCTGCTATAGGCACTTGTGAAAGGCATGTGTGGGCTGTACATTACATTCGTCCACTCAGCCACACTCAATAGCCTCCCAATTCGGATTCCTTCATATATGGAGCGGCCGAGTGGTCCTCTACTTCCGCGAATAGCAATGGGACCGATTCGGGCACTTACATATAATATTCAATCAATAGAATATCCCTCTCATTGTAACGATTTATATTCTAAATATAACGAATCAGGGTAAAAATGGATATACAGTGAGTAAAAAATAAAAAAAGCGATATAGATTGATTATACTTGTTATCGTGAAAATACATGCTTTATTAAAATTAAAAGAAAGCGAATATTAGATCATCGATTTAAATTACTTGGTTAATACATTATGTGACAAATAATTTTATATTTTAATAAGTTTTTCTTTTTTTCTTTTATTATAATTTTTAATATTTTCAATATCTAAACAGGTGAATTATTTTACATAATCGATATATATTGTTAATATTTTAAAATTTTTTTATTTTTTTATAATTTAGTAATTTAATGATTAATTAAAAAATATATGAAATGTGCAATAGCAATAATCATAAAGACATGTATATACTGTTAGTTTTATGAAAAATTTAAAAAGAATGGATTTTATCTCTGACTGAAACAAAGTTTTCTCTTTTACAATAATATAACTTTAAAGCTTCGAATCTTGAAGAGTTTCGTTCTTTTTAGAGCGATAGAGATCCTTAAGAGACGTCCCATGGTCACGTAGATATTGATTATATTGATCCGAAGGGGACGATCTACTTACTCGACGAAGAAGTCTTCGTTATTACCAGTATTCGTCCTGATGACATTCGCTCAAGTATGTTCCTTTCGATCTTTGTGTGACACTCGTGGGAGTAGAATCTGTTGTTGTGAACCGAATCAAGACGATGTTCGTGACGGCAATGCCAGCAATTTCGATGGACAAAATCATTCCCGACAATTTGAGATATAATTTGACAGTAATCCGGAAATAAAATATAGATAAGAAAAAAATTAGATTAAAGATTCGCATTGATTAATCACGTTCAATTTTGAATGTAAAAAGGAAATATAGAAATAAAAATTGTTTTCCTTAATTGTGAATGACGCTATATCAAATAAATTCATTCAATTTTCAAAGAGAATGATACTCTACAGAAGATTAAGATATATATATTTTTAATAATAATATTGTTGTTATTAAAATGACAGGCAACATATATTTAGCTCTATAAAAACAAAATATATTAGCTTTAAAAACAAAAAACAAGTTCATATAAAAAAGCTTTAAGAGAAGATTTCATTTTGATATACATATGTTATTCATATTTTACATGTATTTATGATGTATTTTAAAATTATAATTATAATAATATATTTATAAAAAAATGTAATGTTAAAATTAAAATTATTTAGATTTCATTACAGATAAACAAACAGATAGATAGACAAAGAGAAAAAAGGTGAAAGATTGAGAGAAAATATTAGTCTTTCGTTAAATATATACAATATATATATATATATATATATATATATATATATATATGTGATAATATTATATCAAAATCTTGTCATATAATACAATAAAAATAATACAGAATGCCATCTTCAAATCTGTAGAACATTATTCGTTTTCATTTCTTGTCAAAAGACATTAATACTTTCATTTTCATTTCTTGTCAAGAAACATTAATACTTTTCTAACATGTTATAAATACAAAGAGATATTAATAAGACAAAATAGGATAGGACATAAATAATTCACGATAATATCTATATGTGAAAATATTATGGAGTTTAACATCCGTTCATTTCGCGCGACATTCATGCTTCATACTCTTCGCTGCAACCTTTGTTGGATCTGTATGTACGTATGTTTGTGTGTGTGTGTGTATTTGCACTCCTCATCTCTCATATAAATTATCGAAATATTCACATAACTTATCGAATGTGTACATTATAGAGATTTCTGGAATGGAATAATAAAGATATAAAATAACGTTTTTTATAGTTAGCTCAGAAAATCGTTAGTAACAATCATTAGCATATACAAACATATCCGTTAAAACTTGCGATATTGTAGCTGTTTTATTTAAAATTATTGCGCTATTAAAATATTATTATTATTGAATAAAACTTAATCCTTTTGTTCAAATCATAATTTTTCATATTTTTATCAATGTGTGAATACGTAGGTATTTTCTGCGTATTTTTGATTGCAATATTGCACCGCGACAATTTTTTTATACAGCTGCTGGGCATCGAATATTCTTTTCTGTTACATTTTAAAGGGCTTCAAAGAATACAAAAGCTCTTTATTTCACGAGCGAAAAACATTAACATAAAAAATTTTAATATTCAAGTTGCTTTAGATATTCGAGTATTTTTAATAGAAAGGTTGAAACGTAAAAAGATTAACTTGAAATAATTGATATTTTTATAAAGGCAAATTATATAATCGATTGAAAAAGAATAAATTTACTTACCTAAAACTGATGAAATGTTACATTATCATGAAAAGAGAAATTTGATATTTCTTATGAATATTATATTACACAATATATTAAAGTTTCATTTGTTGAAATAAATATTTTATAGCTATTTCTCGAGATTGTACTTTGAATTCGATTTCCGAAAACTATCTCTAACAGTTTTCGAAGAAAGACATTAAGTCAATCCATAAATCATCTTTCAATTTCGTAGATTCGAGCGGGCCACGTTAACTCGACTAATTTCTTTCAGTGGACGGACACATTCATTTTCTCCAATATTTCTTCTTTCCTTATCTATGACTGATTTTATTTTAAAAATCACTATAAATTTGTAATAATCTTTCTGTAGATATATTTTTTTATATATTAAATAATAATTAAATATTAGAAATTTTCTTTCTTTATGTGAATAATATTTATTCAGCATTTGCGTATATATATATATTGCATACTTTGAATATCATATCAACGTCAAACTGAATTTATTCATTAAATATTCATTTCAAAAAATATTTTGCAGCAGTTGAAATATTTTTTGCATATTTTGTACGTTACATAAAATTGCCAATTTATTTAATTTCTTGAAATTTAGGTCGTATTATTTAATATTAAAATTATAGATAAGGAAAAAGCGGAGATATAGTTATTCTTATCTCAAGCTTAAAAACATATGGACACGCATAATAAAGAAGTATTGTCTTTCTCTCGCGGTGTGTGTCATGCTGTGTCGTGTAACGGTGCTTTAGAACCATTTCTTGTGGCTATAAGTTCAGAGAAAAGAACTTCATTTTCATCCATCTTCCTCTGCCTTCTTCACGTTGCGCTTAGATGCTTTAAAGTTAAAAAATTGCGGTACGCCTTAAGAATGCATTGCGCGAGGTTGACATCATGCGGAAAGAGTTATGAGACAATAATTACTTATTAACTAAGAATGCAACAATCAAACAATCAAACATATTCTGCAGTCTGCGTCGATTAAGCGCTAATTTCAACTGATTATTAAAGTAGAATTAAAGAGAATAATTTCAGAAGAAATATGAAATAATGTTATTGACTATGCAACAGTAAAGCTAATATTGACAAAAAAATAGAAAGCATATTAATAACTTAGCATTTAATAGTTTTGGTAGAAAATATATAATAACTATTAATTTTATTAACTTCATTAAAACTTAAATCTATTAATTTTTAAAATTAAATTAATTTAAAAGATCATGATTTTAATCGCTAACAATAAATTGTCATTTTCTTAATAATTGAATATTTTCAAGCTTTATCCTGAAGATAATTTCTCTTTAGTATAATAATATTGTTTATGTGTCATTATTTCATAGTTCTTTATTATTAAAATATAAAGAAAAAGGAGTGGGTGATATTAAAGCTAAGAGTAAGGCTTTGATGCCTGAGAAAAATACTCCGGTGTAGTATTTTATTTACTTTCGGTCTATGGATAGGGAAATATGGTCGGATATAATAAAAACGCATTGCCTTTGGCTATATTACGTTATATGCGCGCACGGTTAGGTAATAATCATTGTTTTAAAAAAATTCCTAAGATGCAGAAGTAAAAACTTCGTTTTCATGAGTCCTCTTTTGTCTTATTTATATTATGCATGCTTAAGCATTCCAAAGAAGCATTCATTATAATCGAGTATAAGGAATTTGAACTCATTATATTATTATATTATTATATTATTATAATTATCACAATTATCACAATTATTGTATTGTATACAGAGATACAAAGCGCTAAATAATTTTTTTATCGACTATACCGAATGGAAGAACATGATCCGTTTTTTTCTTCATGTGTGCAAGATGTATTATTTAAGGATTGATATTTTCTTAGTCAGTAATTTTCGCATGGACGGACACGATATAATCTTCTCGATATTACACATGACCACACGTTCGTTCAAAAATTGAACAGCTAGCTTTGGGGTTGCACCTCATAAATTATCAGCGGGAGTCGAGCGTAGGGTCCTACTTTGGGCACATGACTTCGGATGACTGGAGTCGTCTAGAGTTTTGAATTATGAGAGCGCGGTGACTCTGCAATTCGGTTGGTGATCGATTCCTTGTCGTTTCTAGGCCTTGACATTTATATTTGAAGTTTAGAAAAGTGTTATGCTCGGCTCCACTATTTTAAACGCGCAACATTTTGGTGTATATTTCGAATCGAGGAATAGAATATAGAATAATTTCAATTCGAATATGATTTATATAAATGTTTAAATAGCGTTAAGATCGCGATTTGTTTGAGCAACAAAGTTCCCGAAATTGATGAAGTTATGCAGGGATTTTGAGAGAAGATTTAACGCTACTTTGGTGAAAATTTATGACGGTATGTAATAAATTGATTGGTATGTAATAAATTGATTATGTACATTGGCAGAGTTGACACTTGATAGTAAGGCTATTGATATTAATTCTATATAAACCAGAGAACGACGGTGCAAGTAAATACAATTACAAATCTACATATTTTTAGAAGATGAGATGCAAACAAATACATATATATATATATATATATATATATATATATATATATATATATGTTAAAGTTATACAAAAAATACATATTATTAAATAAAATATTAATTTTATATTTTATATATGTATATACATGTAAAAAATATTTTAATATAAATACATATTTTTCGTACTTTTAATGTAAACATGAAATATATTTAAAAAGTTAATAAAATTATAGTTTCACGTTATTGCGATATGCAATACACTGTCATATCAATATACATATTAAAGTTTAGATACATCATAAAACTTTTACAGACCACTAAAAATTTATCCAACTTTTTCGAGTATTTTTTTCTTTAAAGCGTAAAACGAATACTGTCTCACATCAAAATTATTGATTATTTCTTCTTTCAAATTCTTAAAGGGTAATGTGCGAGAACCGTTTATGGTAAAGATTTATCCAAATTGATCGATCAGATTGCAGTAGGTACTTTCAACTGCAGTTCCCTAAGATTTATATATATAAATCGGCGTCGAAGCTCGAAAAGTGGTGTTAAGCCGGCAAGACCATCGCGATACCCTACGTGATCCATTTCTTTCCTTGGGTTACACGCCGGCCCATCATCATCCGACGACTAATTGTTTCTTTCGTCGAGCACACGGACGGGCCACTCGATCACGCGGGATGATCTATAGCGGAGTAAATCTTGTTTAGCGAGATACAGGTGGTCATCCCGTACAGAGCGGGAATAGAGCTTGATGGATGGCCGGTACCGATCTTGCGGTGCCTCGTGGTTTAGACGCCAAACATACTGATACGTTAACGGTGGGGCGTTCGGTGTAGTTTAACAAAGCTTTGACGGACTCACGAGCCTCGTGCTCGTTTTATGGAGATGCATCGGCGCATTCTCGTTGCGAGATCCCATGTGTTTGACATTTGATCTCGCCGCGCATGTGCATACTCGCAGAAAGATTAGTTTGTTTTATTCAGTTGTGAGTATGTTAAAAAAGAATTATTTAAAAAATTCTTATGAGATAATATCCTAAGAATTTATAAATCCATGTTCACTAAAAATATCCATGCTTACTAAAAAATTTGCGAAAGGATGTTTTTTCCGCTCAATTTTTTTGCGATATACAAAAATCAATAATAAATTTATTTAAGAATCTATAAAAAATATATTGTAATATATGCATTTGTATGTGGATAGAAAAAATATAATTTTATATTTAAAATCTTATAAATATTTTTTAAAATCTTTAAATTATAATATATTAGGTAGCATAATTTTCTGTTTTCTGTCTCCCTTTGATTAATTCTGTTGATGTTGTAGAACCATTAAGCCTCAAGTCATCAATTTTTTTTCGCCGTCACACTATGATTTGTGAGATACAAAGTGTACCGCGCGTTTTTTCTTCGCATTTTTGAATGCATATGATTTTATATAGATCACTTTAACTATGTGTTCTCTTTTTTCCACTTTTTTGTCAACTACATTCTTTCCCACGTTACTTTTATCTTCAACTTTTAATTAAATCGACAAATAGTTTGAGAATTAAATATAAAAACTTTAAATATATAAACTTTTGAGAATTAAATATAAAAACTATTAAATATATAAACTTTTTAGAAAAATATTTAAAACTTAATGATTGATTTATTCTATCAAAGAATATTATTAAATCTATTAACTTTATAATAATCAAGAAAAAAATTCATTCAAAAATTAAATTTCATTTTATATCAATGAATTAAAAAGATTGTACGTGATACACGATTTTTTATTTCTAGTAAAGTAATATGTTATTTGCGTAAAAATATGATATAACAAAAAATGTGACGAAAAAATAAAAAAAATGACGTAAAGTCTGGGAGATTAATGTCCTGTGAAACTTTTTACGCGCGTTTATATAGAGGTGTATTTTGCCTAGTTGGTAAAGAGATGTAGATCATTGAATAATGATAGGATGTTCCATCCCATTCCATTCGCTTGTAGTCCCATCCTCCCTAGCACAACAGTCATCATGTCGTCGTGGTACGGATCACTTAGGGATCATTAGCTTTATGGCGCTTCCGTATGGTTAGCCGTTTGCGTACAAGTGAATATTGCTCAAATACACCGTGAAATCGCGTGACGGCAGTGAAATAAAAGGAAATACGCATGCATTATTTAATTAATATCCAAGAGTTATGAAAATAACGCATAAAAAAAACGTATCTCTACCAAAAAAAATCACTCGCAGAAGCGAGAAAAGAATGATACGGTAGAGTGAGAGGTAAAAAGTCGCAGTAAACTTAACGAATCGCGCAAAGAAGGTAGGCTACTTATTAAAGCATACGGTGAGAACCGTCAAGGAGGAAACAGGTCGCCAAATCCGGACGCTAACGGGATCGATTTAGCCGGAACGAAAAAGCCGCTCGGACCGCAACCGAGCAATTTCCGTCGCGGCGGGAACGATGATTAATTTTCCCGGCGATTCCCACGAAGAAACCCGCGACATACCGTTGCACGGTCGCGCGGAGCCGAATTAATCCAGATGTCACACGATATCCTTAGCTGTGCGTTGCGTCCGCAAGACCGGGTAACTCATCGCGTGTAACTGCACACCGCAAACGTATATCGCGGATATTATGTTACTGTATTTCATTACCAGGGGCAAGGAGCGGATATGGCGGCTGCAACGGCGTATTATCCTGGAGCGCGAGGTGAGCCCGCACGCGGCTCTCTCAGGAACAGAGGAGGATAACGCTTCCTCTTCATGCGGGTGTAACGCTCAGCTCCGACTTCCGGTCATTCCATTCAGCAATATCATCTTACGCGCTTCCTCCGTGACTCAAACTCTCCTCAGACGGGTCATAATCAAAGGCTTACAGCGCGCGCACACCTCTATAAGTCAGTCGTTGCTTCAACGCGACCGCACACCCCGATGTGCTATTTAATTACTATATGGCTCTCAGATACCTCATAAGTGGCTTTGGTATACAGTTTCCAGTATTAATAGCAATATGTATACACTCACATATACAATTATGCATACTGTATATGTATATTAGTATTTCATCCATGTTGTAATAAACTCTCTCCTTGAACACTGATCGAAGCCAGATATACTGTTTGTAGTCTCTTTGCCAGCGATTTTTGCTAGGTCACTAGGCAATAGTAGCCTATTTCATTAAATTGTGCAGTGGAATGGAATGTTCATGCATGATAGTACTTATATCGACAGAAATTTAATGGATGATATACATACAGGGTGAGTAATTTTAAATTACTCACCCCAATAACTTTCTTATTTTTGATTGTAGAAAGAAATGTTTCGAACAAAAGTTGTTTGACTCGAAGGTGGACAAGATGATGCCATTAGTTTGACTTTGAATAATTATTTGAAGATCACACGAAGATCACCTTTAATTTTTTAAATGGAACCGCGTAGTGTTTTGGAAAGCTCTCGAAATAAGCCAATGGCATCATCTTATGTCCCCCTTCGAGTCAAACAACTTTTGTCTAAAACATTTGTTTCTACAATCAAAAATAAGAAAATTAGTGGGGTGGGTAACTTAAAATGACTCACCCCGTATATATGTATATATTGTGTAATAATCGCTGCAAAATGTGCATCACTAAACGTGCATTGGAACTTACATGTATGAGATACTATTATAAGTAGATACAATTGTTTCTTTTTTGCTTTACTTCGCTTTATCTTTAAAATCTAATTACCACTTAAATTAACATTAAACAGATATAGTTTCACATAAACGGTCCGCCCTTAATGAGCACACCAAGTGCGCAAAACATATCGTTCCGATCCTGAAAGTATTATACCGCGTCTGGCTACATTTCTGGCCAGCGCAAAGAGAAACTAATTATATAACGTGATAACGAGATAATTTGGGTTCAGCCTGACGGTCTCGCATTTGTGCGCTCATAAAGAGAATACGATTATAAATAGAAATAGGGAGAATACATTAAGAGATACAAACTGTGTTTCATCGGTCGATTTCCATTATTATACTAATTTGCATGTTACTGACGATTTTTATAAAACCAAATTGCCATCTGCCATTACATAATTAACTTAGGAACTCTTGTACGCGATTTTATCTAAAAGAAGAAGAGAAAGAGAATATCAAGACATTGTAAGACAGTGATTATTCACTGTCGTCTATTATTTTTCGTCATCTTATCTCATGGAAGTGCGTAAATTAACACTGGACAAAAGACATTGTACGTGACATATAGGATTTTGCATATCAGACAGTATAAAAATGTAGTAAATTTCTAACTACAATCTTTGTAACTAAATTTTTTCTATCAGTCAAAACAGATAATTAAAAGATAATTAATTAAAGTTAAATCTGAAAACTATATATTTTCCATTATTTTCGGTCACGCAATTGCTATGAATACATATATCCACACATTTGGTTCAATTATACTTAATTACTTTAAAAGAGAACAGTCGAGTTATTTATGGAGAGCGGTGATTTAAAGCTTGCGATTCGTGGTAAACTTATACGAATTTAATTGAATTTAATTTGATGCCTCAACAGCAATCAATCGCGCAAGAAGTTAGAATCTATTTTATAACTGCGTTATTAAACATTCGAGTGATTGAATTTTAATCCTCGGAATATTTTTGGATTTTACGATAACGAGAGATGGAGCTGATTTATAAAAGTAGAAAAGGGAAACGCATGCTATCACTGCCGCTATTATATCTGCACGATATCTTTGTCCAATTATATTTCCAATTATTTTGCGAGCACATCCGGCTTACATCATAGTCCGCGCGTAACGTAGGCGCAATTTAATCATATATTTCATTTTCGACCAATTATAAAAACGGAGATGTGCCAGAGAATTCAATTGATTTTACGATCGGTATTTTTTAAAATAGCCCTTTATGTCTGCTATATTTTTATATATATTGCAATGGATTGCTTCCTAAATAATTCGTAAATCTGCATATTTTGTTCCATTCAATACGAGCATTATATCGTGATATATAACGACGATATAGTTTGCTATTAATGAGAATTCAAAGCGAATCGAAATGTTTCGCGATTGTTACGGAAGCAATAACATATATTGGCATAAATACGTACTAATACTTGCAAATCTAGATATTTTGTTAGCTTTTCTCTCTCTTTTATCAAAAATAATTTATTAACAATAATTTATTAACAATAATTCTACCAAAACTATTAAAAATAATGATTTAAAAAAATAAAAATATTCAATATATAATATTCTGGATTATATATATATATATATATATATATATATATATATGTATATATATCGTATATATACATACGTATATACAAATGCCATATTTTCTTTTTTTCCTTTATTTATCTGCTAAAGCTATATTTATATTTTACGTTTGTTGCTATTTCGCATACTTATATTGTAAGAGAATATTACTTTCAATTTTATTCAAATTCAGGTAGGATTAATTTGCCGTAAAACATAGAAGTTGTACTCTAATGAAAATTTCAATAGTTCCTTTAATGAGTTTTGAGCCCTTGATAATTAATTCTGCAAACTTATATTTCTGCAACCGAGTTAATTTCACCGACGCAAATTAGGAATTTAATCAAATCTCGGCAGTCATTTCGGCCGTGGCCACGCACAAAAATGGCAATTAAATCCGACATGCCGTTATTAAGTTCCACAAATCATTTACGCAATCTTACATTTCCCATGAAAAAGAAAAATGATTGAGAATTAATTATAATTTATGAATTTTGACGCTTTATTGCTTATTCCATTGTCCCTGCAGTCAATTATTTGTCAAGGCAATTTTGAAGCTATCAATAATTCCTTATCCCAGAAGCGTGATAAATGCTCCGATAATTATTCTCGCATACACGGTAGCACATGAAATCCATTCGACGTCTTTTCTTTTTTATCGTCAGCGAGGGGATAAGAAAGAATCGCGTTCCACGGATTACGCGGCATGGGTGGCACCATTTCTATTCATCGTGGAAAATAAAGCCGGTCTCGATCGCCGAGTTCCGATAACCATGAATATTTTATCTGCATAATATTTCTAACACACACGTTCAACCGCGCGTTTCATCACACTCGTGCACATATGTCGATTCTATCTCTTTCTCTCTCTCTCTTTCTTCCCATCTCATGTCTTGTTAGACATTACATATCCAGAGACGATAGCTATAACGTACGTCGCACTGCAGACTCGTATCGTATTCACGGCGGCGCCGATGTGTCGATGTAAACGTGTGTCCAGTGTGAATCGCAAATCTCACACTCACATCCGCGATTTTCGCACGAGCTGAAATGGGGCAGTATGCGATTTCGCGCGTGCTCAGGGGATACGGACATCGCGGATCGGACGCGAATCGCGATGATAACAAGCTTCATGGACCGCCGCGAAATGGGCCGAATGTAAAGTCAGGACGTCGTTATGATGCGTGTGATGGGTAATGTTGCGTGCCGAAAGTAATGTTGTTTGCCATGAAACGTTGTTAATAGACGCCTCGCGTTTCGCTGTCGTATGTCGCGCTACGATTTTATACGCGAATTTAATGTCATATCGTATACGTTGCGTGATGGTCGGTGTGTCGGGATATTAATGGCGAGACTCTACGTGGCGATATTTCCTGTCTGTTAAATGTTGCAATTATCAGCACAGAGAGCGTTAATCATTAGAATAGAAAGACAGAAAGATTTTTTTCGTTTCGCTGCAACAAAATACATAAGCAATGTAACGTGAATAACATTGCACAAAGCAAATGCCGACGATAGAAATTTAATTAATTAATTTGCCTGCCACGACGTGCTATTAAAAAATGCACTTAGCAAGTTGGTATACAAAATGTCGAGATGCAGAATGAAGACTAAAACCTCCTTTTCTGCGGTCAGAGAGGACTGTGGCGGAAATTTAAATTTACCCACGTACGGAAAACTTCACAAAGCTCAGTGGGCCGCTTAATAAAATTTTCCTACATACAAAAATTCCACGCGCGCCTCCTCTCGTGTTCACGTACAGGTACAGCTCTCAAGAGCGCCGAGAGCCGAGAGACGTAAAATCTCTGTCCCGTTCGCCGCGAGCGGGACACGAGCGCGTTGCTATGATTGCCCGTATTAGAAGGGGAGCACACGTTCGACGCAATGGCTCGCAAATTCTGTATGCATTCGTGGTTAGCGGCGTGCAACGCCGGAACGATCGATCGCGCGAGATATGCACGCTTGGATGCTGCGCTTTTGCACGCGGATCGAGTCGATGAACAGGCCGCGAATCCCCCGCGCGCGCTTGATACGTTACTACGTGTTGCCCGATAAGCAGAGTTCGCTGTGTGCAGATTTCAGCCCTTAACCCTTTAACGCTGCTTGCCTCGAATTGACGAGCCATCCGTTACGAGTGATTTATATGATTAAGCGGGGCGCAACGCCAGATTCATCATTGTGTGATTGCCGCATATTCATTGTAGCCAACAAAATATTTTTGCCTTTCTGTCGAATTTCGATCATTCTCGTTATCGTTGCATTGTATTATTGTCGTAACAAGGTGGTCAAATTATTTGTATGTCTATAACAATGCGCTACTTGGTAACTTGAATTAATAATAACGATGAAATTATATTAATAATTTTATTTCGGCAATTTATTTTAGTAATTTTATGTATAGTTCTAGAGAATATTTTGGAGGGAATATAGAATTTTTGTACAAACACATATTTTTGGGATGGTGAAATTATATTTATTACATTAATAATGTCAAATATGTAACTGATTAATATACTGACTGCATTAGCGTTTTTGGAATCCAACTGTAAAATGTATAACATTTATACGCTTCAAGTGGACACAGATTTAATTTGATTTCTCTTCTCTAAATTGGGCCACGCAAAATTCTTTTCTTCAAACGCTGCAATAACATAAAAAAAGGAATTTTATTTTTGAACGCAAATAAATTGCATCAAAAACTATTTCAATATTTTTCCTGTTAGTATTCTTATTTTTCTAAAATTTTGCTATTTTAATTCTTTGTTTTATCTTTTTGATTTTTTATTCAATTTCACCTAAACATTTCTAAGGGAAAGTCGTTTCGGAAATACAGAATATAATATGTACATAATAATCGTGTTAACGTATCGCATCTATAACTTGACCCTTTACTTCCCGTCTACCCTTTACAATATTAACATGATTCGCTGTATCACATTTCGGCGCCACGGTGCCTACAAAATGCGGGCTTCTCACACACACACAGATTATCGAGTTCTGTGTACACTTAACGTATCTTCGAGCTCCAAATTCATGAGAGACACCACTACAATATCGTGCGCTTCAACGAGGAAGGCAATTGGCCTTCCACCCGCACTGATTTCACTCACCCACACATGTTACACGCGTTCTCCTCCACGAGACGACAATTCACACCGGTCATCATTGTGGGCTACGCACACCAGTATCGCGTCTCGAGTGGATCGTCTCTAGTACTCGGTGCGAGGCACCACGCGGGGCTAGTTTGCCTCATGCACCCACAGTGCGTACGGCTGTTTTGTCACGCGTGCGGTCGACACGCGTGTGTGCACGTTATACGTCGTCGTCGTATTCGTCGGCTTACCTAAGTTTATTGTTAGAGGGACCGCGTACCGCACTGTAGACGGAGCTTGAGGAGATTTAGTGCGTCTCGCATGCTGCTCCGGGTATCACATGTGCCGGCTCTGATCTATCTCGATCGTTCTTCGGTGTTATATGGATATGAAAGACGTCTCAGTGATAATTCGTGGAAATATGTGTTAATTTAGATAGACTAGAAAGTATTTTACGAATTCATGAATGGAAATTAATTTATTTTTTATCATTATACATTGCATTGTTGTAATCTCTGATGGAATTATGAATAAGTGGAAATGGAACTATTATAATTCGTTTGACAATATAATTAATTTCAAACTAATGTTATAAAAATATAACGATGAAATGTTAAAAGATATTCATGATTAATAATTTAATTAAGTAATTTAATAGATAAAAAAAGGAGCAATCGACATTTTATTTTTATAAATTACTTTCGAATCATAAATATCCATTATAATCTTTTTCTATAAATATTTTTAAAAAATTTCATGCATATATATGTAACGAACTCGATATATTATTAATATGAGAATTTAAATTACTAATGAAATTGAAATAATTTAAGTTAATAATGATAAAGATAACGATGAATACGATAAAAAATGAAAAGGAAAAATAGATAAAAATACAGAGAAGGATATTTCCATGACGGTAATTAAAACCAAAATAACAGAATGACAAACGACTAATTTTAAATACACAGAGAAGGAGATGGAGCCGGACCAGAATACCAAAAGCAAATAAAAGTTGTCACAGTACGCACAGCTCCGACCTGTTTACACAGATTCCACAATTCTCTACCATTTTCCGTACTTTTCGTCACAAACCTGGAAATCAAGCGGAACGCAATAGCGAGATTCCGTGGGCATCGCACTATTGGAGAAACGCTCACTCGCTCCGGGTAGCGGTGGTGAGGGAGTGAAAAACGAGAAATTAGGATTTCGAGGACAGCAAAGTGCTTGGAACACGAAAAACCAATTGCACGAGAGCTCGAAGGGTTGGTGGAAAATGCGATAGCTTGATGAGGGTCCGAGAGTGGTGACGAAAGACATTGTTTACTTTAGAAATAGTGTTATTATAAATTTGTTTCACAAATATTGTTAAATATGAGTTTAAAATATTGCTAAACAATACTTGATAAATATCTCAATCTAAAAGATAATTGCAAATAATTTTGTTTAATTTTATTATAAAGTTAAATAATTAGTATAAAATAAATTTAATATAAATTATATTACAGAAAAAAATAAAATATATTGGAGTTAACTAAAGACAGTAATAGCTCAAATACATATAAAATTGATATGTATATTGATAGTTAATAGTTAATAGTTAATAGTTTTTTCAAACTATTAGATATTTCTGTTTCCTATCTCAAATTTTTCGTTCTGTAAACGATGCATTGATTTTCCTTTTGTTAAATGCAGTGTCAAAATATTGGAGAAAAGTGAATAGTCTCTTTTATTTTATTTCATATATCATTTTATTTTACACGCGAGCAAGAATGTCAATGCTTTTGAATAGAAGTATTAAATTTGCAAGACCATGCCATATAGTTGATTTAAGCAAAAACTCAAAACGTCCAAAAGAGGAAGTGTGCAAACATAAAGCTTGACATTCGGCGGAAATTTCGATACTGCAAAGTGAAATAGGCAAACCAATACTGTCGACAACATCGACCCTTCGAACCACAAAGCCGCGTCCTATACCGCCGCCCTGCCATCAAGAAGAATAAAAAGGCAAGCGGATGTCGAAAAAGTTTCGTCCTTTCGTGGAGAAGTCACCTGAACTGCCGTTGCTAAAATTACTCCACTAGAACCGCCCGCAAATCTCCGAGTCCTTTTTCGTCATCACGGGCGACCCGCCACGCGTTTTAACGTGCGTCGTTTCAAGCTTCATTCTCCTGGAACTAATACATGTTCAAATGTGTCGACAGTCCCATCTCCCTCAGCCACGATTTTGACATCATTACCTCTTTCGTTTTCTCTCTCTCATCTTTAAAATTTTAATTAAGTCCGGTAATTATGTAGGACGACGACAGAAAAGAGAAAGGAGAAGAACGCCGTTGTCGGCGTCCTGTATACGCGTGTTCTTGGGAATGTATTCGATATAAATAACATGTGGATGTAAAGGTCGCAAGATCTCGCGGTTTCCATCTGCTTTTAAATAGTCTTGTGAAACTTAGAAGATCGAAGAAAGATTTACTTGTTTCTAAGATAAGATTAAATGAATTGTTGGATATAAATAATATTTTTTTTATTTTGAGAAAAAAGATGATAAGATATTTAATTTAATCCAAGAGAGTCTATGAGAGAGAGAAAGAGAGAGAGAGAGAAAAAGCAAGCAAGATATTATCAATTTTTCAATCTTTATAATTATATCTTTCTTCGGATCAAGAACCAAATCTTGCATGAGAGGAATTTCGATTTATTTAAACACAATATATCGTTCCATTTTTACTACGACGTATGCTTCACATTCTGTACATATATTTTTATTTTTTTCTGACTCAAAATTTATTCCTTGAGAAAATTCATTTTTATATATTCGCGTCGTTTTTTCGCAAAAATTACTCAATGTTATTTTTTGCTCTCGTTTTATTTACGTGAGCCTTCTCTCGCTTGATGATGTCATATAAGTATTTGAATTTTAATTTGTCTCGTCCTGAAAATTTCGTTATTCCCAGCGTGCTTGTACGCTGCATGTCGTACATTCACGCCATGTTATCGTGTGCGCACACGTAGGTGCATACACTACACACAGACATTTTATGCGCCCTCAGTTTTATGTCCCACACTCTACACCTGTGCAACACACTCGCTCACTATCTCCAACCCGCATCTCGCTCCTTCGCTCATTCCCCATCAAGCTCCGTAGCTTAACAAGGGCATTAATTAATAATACCTCCCAGGGATAATTTGCGCCTGCTGTCTTGCATCAGCATTGCTATTGTCCACGAGGTCGGCGTCTACCCTTTGTGTCTGCATCGCGGTGCATCTTAAAATTGACCCGGCGCCATCTCCATGCTCAACAGACACACACACATACATACCCTGAGGACAAATGATGGTTTTCCAGACGCGGTCTTAGAAGTTTATGAAAAATATTGAAGATAGGATAACAGTACAATCTGAAAAAAATTATTTTCTTCAAGTTGATACACTTTTGTGAGAAATATATCTGATTTTGAAAAACATTTCGATTTTATAAAACTGTAAATTCTTGATAAATATATGAAATTTTTTATTACAGATTTTATTGCAGTGCTAGATACTAGAACAAGATTAGCTGCAATTATGCATACTTGCAACGAAAAATATTATGAATAGCTCGGTGTTGTAGTCGTTTCACTAATTTGCAACGTAAACTTCCAAGTTATATGAGTATGTAAAATACGCAGTGGTTTATGAATTCTATTTTTAGTATGCTATTTTTTGAAAGCACAATTCCACTATGAGTACAAATACATTATTTACAATAATATTTCTAGATAAAGATAGGATATGTAGTACATAGAATATAAAAAAAAATAGAATTTTATATAAAATACAAATTTTTCTTCCATAGGAAAAAAAGAATTTTCTTTTATATATGACTTTTTTCAAATGTATTTATATGTTTGCTCCAATTTAGTTTCATTAATTTTTATTAATATTATTATTGTTTTATTCTTTCGGTAGAGAGAAATTTTTATAAGATATTTGCATTATCGAGAGATTTTTAATTTATACTTGTAATTATTAAATAAACGTTTATGATTTTAATAGTTAATATATAATAACATTATAGATGAAACTTTATTAAACAATTCAAGACTAGTAAAATCAATAAAAAAATAATGGATTGTGAATAAGAAAATTTGATTTGATGAAACATTTCATAATTTTAATACTAATATTTTAAAGATTGACATTGCTCAAGTCATATATTATTATTTTCCCTTACTTAAATTTTTAGTAGAATGGTTTGGTTAAAAAACCTTCCGACATTAGGTCACATGAGTACTTCAGGTTTACTAAACGCGTACTACTGTAAGCTCTGGAGGAGTTATGCATTTGTCACAACTGCTTATATATATATATATAATATGCGCATTTTATTTATTGAAATTTATCTGTATGATTTTCATTATTGTATAAATTAACCGATATTAAAAACAAAATTTATTTTATTTTTGATGTAGATTTCGCTATATTTTGAGTTTACCGTTTTATTTTATCTAGTTTAACACATTTTTCCTTAAATTACATCATAATATTTTCAAGTCGGTATACTTTTTGTGACCGCGTGTTTCCGAGTTTTCGATTGAAACAGTAAAATTAAACATTTTAGATATTGCAACTCACATTCGCAGAATAACGTTTTTATTGATCACATTTTTATTGATAAAAAAAAAATTGTTATTCTATCGAGCCAAAAATCAATACTAAAATTTAGATTTTTGGCGAAACTGACACTATTTTCAATTAAAAGTGATGTTATTTTATCTCTAAATTTCTCGTTATCATTTATTGAATATTTTACTGATGAATAATTTTGAAAGAATAATTTCTTTTTCTTTTGTAATAATGATTTTGTAAAATGAAAATTTTGTTTGGAGAAATTTAAATACGTTTGAATCGCAAATGAGAATGGTCATATTTTATATTAAAAAATAAATTCTATCGTAATATATTTTTTCATTGAGCTGTTCCATACATTTATTTTAACTTGGGTTATAAAGAAAGTATTTCTTTTCATGTCGTGGCAAGTAATTTCCTAAATTTTCTGACATATAAAGATCTCGAAAACAATGATAATGACGACGATGTACTGTTATAAAGCCATCTGACGAATTAATTAATGGAGAACTGTCATTATATCTAACTGCGGTTTAATTTGAACAGGATCAATTTACTCTCATATAGCGCAACTGTGTTGCTTTTTGTATGCCAGGGATCAATAAGTCTTTGACCAGAAATGTGTTCATTAGCGGAAAATCGAGACTTTTAGATGGAAATTAACGAGGTTGTTTTGAAGCATAGTTAGAGGTGAAACGCGCTGCTTCCACGATCCATCCGCCCCCAATTAACCTACATGCGGATAAAATTCAGTAACGTTGTTACTGAATACAGAAATAGCTACACATTTTAATTAAAATCGAACAAAATTTAATATATAGCAATTTATTATTACGTTAGGATTACAGTGATTGACAATTGATCTTGTTTTAAGCTCGACATTATTAATTACGGAAAGATTACATATGTCGCAAAGTTATAATTATTGTATAAAAAATATCTAAACATCTTTTGCAATACGTTTGTCTGTTTCGTTATGCGACCACTAACAATTTATCTTTGAAATATAATATATAAAAAAATATAATATATCTTTGAAATATAATATATCAAATATATGTTATTGTATAATTAATTATTTCTGAGGAATCGTCGTGGAATTAAAAGTTTCTTATTAAACAAGTAATATCATTTTAGCAAGTATATGAAAAAGTCGCGTTATGAATATTATATAGTAAAAATAAATATACGATATTTACTGGAAACAGCCAGAATTAAGTTAATAATAGTTCATTGATTTAATCTAACTTAAATTTACAATAGCTAATTTCCCTCACAAATTAAAACATGTCTTTGTTCTAAATAAAGAATGTAAATCGCGTAAGAATTATTAACAAAACAGAGAGCGCTCTCTTCTCTTCAACCAATTTTTAGTCATATAAATTAAAGTAATAATTTAGTCGTCATAAATTAATTTAACCATTTAAAATGGTAGATTTTATCGTGGTAAATGGAATTCTGTCTTAAATATTCATAATGAGTTCAGTTTCTTTAGGAATTACATAGCTAATATGCGGTCTTTATTATCTACATAATCATATAAACGGAATAATTAGAAAATTACTTTGGCAAACACTGTGTAAATTACTGTTATCCATTCGTAATGATAGTATGATGTAGAAATTTAGGTGGCCGCCATTTAACTCCGTGCTGATCCATTTTATTGTGAGCAACGTGAATAATCGCGAAAATTAACTGCCAAAATTTATGACAAACGTAATGCATTCATATGAGCGAACAGGTATAATACATCGCATATCCGAATCTTATTGTTGGTATCGCATGCCAGAGACATGCTGAAATCGCATAAACGGATGCCATTTATCATGCTGCCAGATCTTACTATGTTGGATGAGTGACAGCGCGTTAAATTTAGCATTAATGATGCGGTTCGAGGTATCGCTATCGTGAAACGGAAGTTCGTTAATTAGTTATCGTGGCGAAAAGTGTACAACAACTTATACCACGTTCCACGCATCACGTTGTCTTCATCGCGATGAATTTCAATTCTCTGTTATGATAAAAGATGCAATTAGAATTCAATCTCGATTCACATTTATATGTCTTAAATGCGCCGCATACTTTTCTGATCGATTATTAATTTCTACGATTCTAAGTTTGTCATAGTTAAATCAATGTGAAAAATGTATATTTTAATATATATTTTTTATAATATAGATGAAAATAATAATATTTTAATTAAAAGTTTTTTTTAGGTTTTTTGATGTTTATTTGATGTTTATTTCTAAGTTAATTGAAAGAAAATATAAATAACTTGAAATATGTGTGTAATTAAGTTATATTACTCTTATTTTGGCTTACTGTTGTTTTATATATACGTAGATATCTTTATTTTATATTATCTATATTATAAAAATTTGACAGATAATTGCAAATATAAAATTGTGTGGGGATAAATATCTAATTCGAAATTATTATCCTCGAAAAAGTTATATATCTATACATCATAAATATTATCAAAAGAAAATATAGAATTTTGCTGGCAATGTTCCAAAGTACGTAGCTTAAAGTGCACCCTTAGATAAATAAGATACTCTGCAACGTAATAGAAAAATAAGAGAATTTAAAATTGCTTGTTTCCATATCTCTAAAAATAATTATATATACATATATATTGAACAAATTATATATACATATATATTGAACAAAGTAAAATAATTATATATACATATATATTGAACATCCTATGCATCCTTCATCGTTGAGAGAAATTTGACTAATACATAAATATTGTTTCTACAATTATTTCTAATTATTATACATCTCATGCTAACATACAAAATACTATTGTAGAGAAATCACAAAACAGAAATTAAACGCTTTTTATGCGCAAAGTGGGGGAATTAGTTTCAGTGAATTTGGATTGTGCCAAAAGTTCAGTGGATTCATTTACGAGTGTAATTTCTCCGTGCAACACGAGATAAAAGTGCTACAATAACAAACCGTATTGTGAGAAAGAAAGATCGCTTCGTGTGTAACGTTCGTAAGCTGACTGTGTGCGCAATGTAACTATTCGCCATGCCCGATGCAATCGCGTCCTATTAATGAATGCAGCTCGCATCTGCGGCACGCGCGTTAAGATCGTTACGAAATCTTGCGTCACGTGTGCGAGAATCGAAAGCCAGGCGGAAGGAAGGAAGGAAGGAAGGAAGGAAGGAAGGAAGGAAGTAAGTAAGAAAGGAAGGAAGAGAGAAAGCACGCGCGTTAAGCATTATTAAACTTCTCGCGCTCTAATCCGGGTGTAACGCGCGCAGTTTACGTGGTTGGAACGAAAACTATGCGGCACGATGAAGGGGCTAAGGAGAATCGGTGGTGGCCTACCGAGCGGGAAAAAGTTGGATTACTGCCAGAAGATGTGTCAAGCTCGAGGAATATTGCTGGTGTACTTGACTATCTGCGCTTCGCTGCCGGATGCTATTTTCACCGGTTAGTATCGATGATTCTTTTTACGACCGCGCGATATTTCGTCGTCTTCCAATTTCTATATTTCAGCGACACGAGCTTTCCTTGTTGGAGCAATTGCATAATTCATGCAGTTATCGGTCATTTGTAAAATTATAGTTTTCCGAATCTTACATGCGTGAATATAACATTAATTTTTTAACGCATAATAACATGTGCTAATTTTTCTATCGAACGTCTTTGATTCTATTCGGTAGTGTATTTCTAATATTATTTCTTTATGGATAACAAATTTTAATTTATTTCTCATTTATTTAATTATAAATTTATTTAATAACAAATATAATTATAAATTGATTTAATTATAAATAAAAATAAAATTAAATAAAACTTATTAATAAGTATAAGCTTTTTTATTGGCTTTAAAATGCATGCTACGATAGAATTTTTGACTTTTAGCAAATGTTATGCAAATACTTTATTTTTATTAATCTTAGTATAGTACAGTTTCATCATAAAAATCTGTTGTTGTTCGCTAGAAAATAACTCACAAATGACACTACCACCGTCAGTAATGCCGAGCATAATGACGATATGATTTCTACGTCGCTGATGCAGAATGCGGAAGTGGAACTTTTCTGCAGTCGTTCTTTAATATAAGGTCTCGCGGTCTCACCTGAGAAATGAAGAGCATAAATCATGGTGCTCATCAAGCCTCGCGTGGTCTCAATTTTGCAAAACTTTTCCCACAAATCTTTGCCGCCCGCCTTGGGCGCTGTCATCTCCATCTTTTAAAGATTAGTTTAATGTCGTTCGTGATGCTTGCCGTACTTCAACTTTATAATGAGAAAGTCACTAAGATGGGATGAAATAAGCAATAACACTTGGTATACATAATGAAAATACAGAGCATCACATTGAATTTATTTTTCAAAGTTCATACATATTATTTTGTCTAATAATAATTTAAAGTTATTTGATAATGATGTGTGACGTAGTAATAATAATATTTTATTTAAAGAGCAAATTTTACTAAATTAAACATATATAAAAAAGAGGTGTAAATATTATTGACTCACTTTAATTTAATTTGTAATTAATGTGTAATAAATTAATAATTGCAATGTTTAAAACTTATAGCTTTTTCACATAAATTCTTGATGTAATTAAATTTATGATTTTATATATGATTTTATTTAAGTCATTTAACAAGAGATTCGCGTAATAATATATTACAAACAATTTGATGATAAAATTTGCAACATGTATATTTGTCAGAGGCTAACTAAAATACATTTAGACTTCTGAGACAATTCGAGCACTGGTCCCATTAAAAATAGACTTACCAGATCCGACAGAGCTATAATAGAAATACATCGCTAATTCGGTCACTATAATATCATAATAAAACCAATATATCGTGACTGATAATTATAACTTTTTTCGCTAAATTATTTCCATTCTTAGATATGTAAAATTATGTCAATACTGCATGACTTTTAGGCCGATCTTGTAATCTCTTTTTCAATTATATAATATTTTATGATTTTTAAATTAAAATGTCTTATAATTTTATTACATACAATTATATTCTTACATTTTTTTTTATATATGTGATAGTAAATTTGAGTATATTTAATTTTTGTACCTAAAACTTTTCCCTTAATCTCGTTTCAGATTTACTATGAATTAAAAAAAAATATATAAGGTTATGCATTCTTTCATTTTAACGTCGGAAGTGCGTGACTAGAAATGTAAATTAAGAGAAACGACTCTTGTAAAACGCGAGGGTAGTATTAGAGGATGTCCTCAGACGCACTCGAACGCGAACACGACTCTATGTGTCGAGATATGCAACCCGTAACGCTTCACAGGCAAAATAGGAACTAATTAAGCACACGAGAGTTTAAACGAGGCGCGGCACCAGCCGTAGTGCAAATTGCAAGTCGTATTAACAATTATCTCGTAATTGTCTACAGTACGCTCAGGATTTGTAAAGCTAGAATTAAATTCGCAAGTAACGCTGGCTGGCATTTCGTGTCTCGGTTCCGCGTGTTTCTTTCTGAGTGCATATTTCTCAGTCTATTTTTACTCAAATCTTTACTATTATATTTCTCCCTTTGACATTTCACTCAAAGGTAAGGAGAAAAGTGAATTCCGCAATTCTCTTTTCAGAAATAAAATATAGCAATTTTACACACGTGTGAAAATCATGCAAATATTTTTTTTATTACACAATAATAGAATATTATTTATTGTACACCTTCAAAAACATATTATGTTCACGTGTAAATAAACACGCGTACGTGTATGAAATATTAAATTATTTTTCGCGTTCTTGAATATAAATAAATATATATGTTATAATATAATATAACAGTAGCTATTATATGTATTATAGCTATATTATAATAATAGCTATTACATTATAATTATTATATAATAATTTAGAATAATAATAGTTATTATATAATAATTTTATATGCAAAAGGATATGTTAAAATATTATGTTATATATAATTAAATTAAAATTTTATAAATAAGAAAAAGCATTGACGTCGCAAATCTCAATATCTTACTTTCTTGTGCATCATTATTTTGGCTGCAAAAATGGCATCATTTGAAAAATATTTTTCGCAAAGTATTAAAATTTCTATCACATCATTATAATTATAAAAGAAAACTTTTTATTGTAAAAAGCTTTCTTATTAATTATAATGATATATGATAGAAATTTTAACGTTTTGCGAAAAATATTTTTCAAATGATGCCATGTTATTTTTGCAGCCAAAATAACGATGCGCAAGAAAGTAAGATATTGAGATTTGCGACGCCAACGCCTTTTTTCTGTAACGTATGTTTTTATGGAGCATTGGCTTTATGACGACCATATGCTACTATAAAAGCACACGTACACATGTGTTCGTGCATTCGTGAAATTCCAACGTTTCTAAATGCACGCGACTGTGTAAAATTGTGTCAAAGGAAACACGGGTGATAGCTTACGCTTTTATATGCTGCGCTCAGCTTGATCCTCTTCAATATCAAATATTGTTCGTACATTTGTACATTAAAGCTTAAATAAATTAGTTTTCAGATAATATAACATGTTATAAATTAAATTCTTTAGTATTATAAATGGAATGTTATATATTATAAATGAAATTCTGCGAATTAATGCGTATTGTTTATAACAATTTCACGCGTGTCAAAATAGAAATTTAATTTTACTCTTGAGAAATTACCAGTGTTTTTCTTTTCCACTACATTATAACTTTTTCAATCTTATGTATTATAAATCTTATTTAAAATATATTAAACAAGTTTTTCAAAGTTTAAATACTTGAATTCTCAGATGAGGTATTGCGCTGAGAAACATAGTAGTCTTATTGTTAGTCTTGGTCAAGTGCTTGTGCGAAGTTTACTTACCTCTGAAGGAACAAGAGAGATGCATTAATTGGTTTCTTGAACCGAGCGTCACATTTGAAGTTCCCTGCAAACTAAACATCTGGTTTTAGCGGTCTAAACATTCGGATCCCATGTTGATTTCCACACGTGGGGAGAACATCCAAACCGGGATAATATTTAACTGATATTTGAATCTGATGCCCCCTAAGCTCGAAGTGAATTTATTCGCTTTATGAAAAATATAATTTTTATCTTTTAGATAAAATACAATTTACTTGTATTTTCATTTAACATATTTTAATTCGACGAAAACAATTTTTATGCAAAATTCAAATATATAAATTTGTCTCTCTTTTTAGAGAATAATATATTATAAATATCTCTTTTTATACATATACACATGTATATAATTCTGATCATTTACCAATCCGGTTTTCTATGAAACTGAAAGCACAAAGCAATTTCTGAGCGATACAGTCTATTAGATAATCGCATGAATATAAAGCTATCAGAAATAGCAGGATAGCAACCTCTTCAAAGAGGAGAAGCTGTTTTACATTTACCGTAATGGTGGGGCAGAAAATTCGATTCACTTCTACTCGATTTTCCCCGAGACAATGCTAGCAACGTATCGCCGAAAGGGAGAACCAAAAACAAACTATCCTCTACTGTATTCGTCTGGCGGAAACGAACCGCGTGTCTATCAATAGAACGAGCTGCAACTCGATTTGTCTTGCTCGCAGTGAGAGCAAATACACAAACAGTTGAAATGCAACATTAATTCGAAATAAAAGTATTGCTTTTTCTCATTTCTTGTGTTATGCTCTCTAGCTCGCTCTGAAAAAAATACACTGACAGTAATAAACAAGATTAATCAATGAATTATCGCGAAATAATGTTTGGGGTGTACACAAAAATTAAAATTTTATTGCAAAATGGAGAAAGAACACGACTCTGTATTTTGCTCGAAAATTTGCGGTTTCGCGAGACACATGATCTCAAAAAGGACAGATGACTTGCAAAAGTTTGGTAACTGTTGTTCCCGGCAGGGACTATCGAGTTTGGTTGCAAAGCGTCGCGAAACGCAGTTACTCGACATCGAGACAACCGAAAACAAAACTCGCAGCGTTCTCGGTTCCTGTGTCGGAAACGCATCGCGCGGTTAGCCATAAAGAGGATCGCGGTGGAAGCGAGCGAGGAGTAGCCCGGGCGCCGGCAGTTACTTACGCTTAGGACGATTTACCTTAATTAATTAACCGGCGTTGTGACGGGGCGCTAATTTATGCTCATAGAATGATTCACCGCCACTTCTGGGCGGATTGTGGTTTAACCTCCTTCTTACTCGGGCTCGACCGTCGACAGCAACCCCGGCAAAATTCAACCCCGTCGCGCTTCGTCTGACGGATGAGCCGCGCTAATTAGAAGTCAGATCGTTTCGAATCGCGGTCAAAAATTCGCGCGGACATGTCCAGCCCCAGGGAACGATGTTACGACGCGACACGTGTCTCGCGAAAGCGCCTCGTTGACATCTCTCGCCTTTTTTTTCTCCTGAAACCGCTCTCGAAATATCGCAATATTTTATTCAAATTAATATATTTGATCCGTTAGATATAATTTTCCAATTAAATACAATTGAAAATAAATATAACGACATTTTCTCAAAAGACTGTCATTTCATATGATCTTCACCGGAGGAACATTCTACACCTATTTGTAGGACAAATGATTATAATTGTATAAGCGGTTTATAATGATGTGAAAACATTTGTTCTTCTATACAAAACGAATTTCACGCATTACACCGTAATACCTTTCGATAACAATGAGATAAATGCCACGTCCGGCACTAGGCAATATTATTTCCGCAGATTTACACGTTAAATTAAACAAGGTAAAGCAACATTGTTGCACTTTCTCGCTTCTTGTTATTTTATCTCGAGCCAATCTCGCGAAGTAAATTTTATAGATACATTCCTACTCAAATAGTTTGAGCTGTTGCATGTATCCGCAAATATATGCGCGAGGAACAGCAAAGACAAATTGGAGATTCTTTCTAATGCCACTAACTTTATTAACAAAACCAGATAGAGATGCACATATATGCTATAGACTTATACACTTACATACACTTGCATTAGAACTCATATATATGTTTTTCGATATATATCGATGCATTGATATTAATTTAAATCAGTCATATAGTCTATGATATGAGAAAAAGAAAGAGAGAGAAAAGAAAAAATTTTATTAATAATTAAGTTCATAAAAAAGGCAAACATCTAAGCACAGCATAATAAATTTACATGAAATAGATTATATGAAGCGAAATTTAATTTAATATTAATATAAGATATTAACATAAAAATTTGTGTTGAATTAAGAATATAAAGCACAAATATACTACATATTTTGATATATCAAAGTCATCGCTGTTAAGAAAAATATTAAATAAGCTAACAGATAATTTTAAACAATTAATTAAACAAATACGTAACATCTAATTTTTATCATATATATCTTTTCATTCAATATTTCTAATAATATTTCTAATAATATTTTAATAATAGAAATGAATAGTATTTCTAATAATATTTTAATAATAGAAATGAATAGTATTTCTAATAATATTTTAATAATAGAAATGAATAGTATTTCTAATAATATTTTAATAATAGAGACGAATATTTTGTCTTCAAGTATAAACAAATATTTCCTTTAGTTATATTTTTCGAAATACTCACTCTTTGGTCGATTGAAGCAAAATCATTTGCTTGAAATCTACCTTTTCTCCGAATCATTTGCTTGAAATCTATCTTTTTTCCGAATCATTTGCTTGAAATCTATCTTTTCTCCGAATGCATTCAAATAAATTTAAAAGAGATTTAATTCTGATGTTACTGATGTATTAATTGTGCCATGAAATCCTATGAAAGTGTCGATAAAACTGGAACGAATCGGGCGCACTAGACATCGATACAACGCGGAGAAAAAGAGTGGTTAAGTGAAAAAGAGTGGAGTCCCGCAGTCGATTCATCGGGGATGCGACTTCACATAAACAGGAAAACATTCGTTTGTCGCAGCAGATCCGTATTCGCGCGCGACACATTCACGCGAGATGCCTCTAAATCACAGTAGCACAGTCGAGTTAACGGGTTACAATCCGTGTATCGGTCTAGTGCTTGCCAGCGAGGGCTTGGCAAGCCCTTTCCCAGGCTCGTCGACGAAGTTCGCTCGAATCCCCATTTCGTCCTTGTGACACCACCGTTCCATGCTATTTATAGATTAATTACGGTACGTTAGATCGATGTCTATGCGCGTGACTGGAATTCGATTGACATAGATGATGGGACTCGCGAATTCTGCATGCTGGAAAGGACATGTGATGGACATTTTAGGGACGCTTAGTTAGGGGAAACTTTGGTATTGTGGTAAAATTATAGTGCGAACGATAACGAATTGTCGCTGGATGAATTGAGACAGTCTATAAATACTGGCTTGTCACGATCCGTTAATAGAACGAAGGAAATAAATAAAATCTCGCGTTCTCTTTCAAAAAAATAAAGAAAAATATATTTTTCATGTTTTAAGATTCTTTTTTTAAATCGATATTTTAAGTCGAACAATGTTTTAGCAAAGAATATCTAAAATTCTCTATGGGATACATTTTAAAATTCGACATTGCGAGCATAATTCGATCTCGATAAAATTTTATGTTGTTGTCTCTCTCTCTCTTTTAAAATTAAATGAAATTAGCTCTCTTTTAAAATTAAATAAAATTAGCTCCTCTCTTCAGTATCTGGATTGATCACTAATTGTAGAATGTTGCAATATAATTCATCTTAATCAGAATCGTATTACTCATCACGTTACTTATCAAAATTCTATTATTATTATTTATTAGAGAATACCGTCACAGCCTTCTATTTACTATTCATATGAATACTAGATTGCCAAGCATATATTGTGTAGTCTGTACTGTATTGCCATAATTTTCCGAGCATTGTTCATAGAATATGTAGTGTTTCAAGCGCGTGTACCATTGAACTGTATGTATCGCTGTTGGAATTGTGGAAATGATTAAACCTCTGATTCAATTATTTGTAAAATTGCAGAGTACGTTGTTTGCATGTAACTAATACAAAAACTACGATAACGGAATAAAAATAAATATCTGTAACATATATCTATAATCAATTTAAAGGATTTAAAAAATTGACTCTTTAAATTTGTGAATTTGCAGAACAATACACGAAATAATGAGAAATAGATTAGATGCTCAGTTTGCTGGGACCTAAATGTTTATTTAAATTGTATAAAATTAATATACATTAAAATTAATATACATAAAATTAATTTACATTGTATAAAAAATAATTAATTTATAAGAGGTTATAACTTGTAATTTTCAAAAAGCTTGTAGTTATATATGAATGTATTTAATAGTTCATCACTCGACGATTATTCAATGACGATTTCAAAATTAACGCTATCTGTTTCAAATTATCCTACATTTCTTAGAAAATTTCTTAAAAATCTCTCCGTGCAGGCAATAAAAATCCTTTCATTAATCTACCTTCGTTCTGACCGTACGCGAGAGTTCTGTCTTTATTTTCGTTCCTTCGACAATTTCAGCTCCGATACGCGCCCGCTGACGGGCCAATGGATTTCCGGAAAGCATTTGCCATGGTTTCTTCCATCGGCCTGGCTGATGGAGTCGGACGTGTACGTTTCTTGTTGTCGTTTTATGCATTCGCGCTGCCATGGCGTTCGTACAAACGTGAAAAATGACTCAGTAAGCGACATTCCAGGCATAAGGCCCAGAACGCGTTTTTTAACGAAGTATTTGCTGAGATCCCCGTGTCATTATTTATATTTAATGACGCGTAATTATGAATGGATGCGTTATAAAAATGCTCAATGGGAAAATAAAGCTTCGATGGATGTTCTTATCGAATTCTTTCAAATTTCAATAAACAAATATTAACTGAAACCTGATTTTTTTCATGTTTAACAAACATCGTTGATATGAATAATTTGACGAGTTAAGTGACTTTTAATAAAAAAGTGATTTTTTATAACAATAATTATTGAAAAATTTTAACTTTTAATTTTAACTTTAAAAGCTTTGATTTATGAACATACTAATAAAATATTCTCGCTTGTCAAAAAGTGCTCGACATATAAGGAGGAATGAATGCAAAGACTACTGTTGAATATAACACGGCGCCGCGCGTATATACAAAGTCGGATATAATTTATTCTGCATGTGAATTTGTCACAGAGCTTTCGCTAGCACGCTGAACTCGGCGCCACCGTGAAGCTCTTTTTTCGTTTTGCGACTTCCGCTTTCTGGACTCACATACTAATCCTACAAAGACTCACAAATAAACCCCGTCGACGCGTTTCGCTTTACGACTAATTTGACATATTATGGTGCGTTTCTGCATCGTAAGTTGCACGACGCGGTATCTCTGCGTTCGTGTTACGCGTATATTTTTCTAAGACAACGATCGACATTTACATTTCTGTCGCGATATCCGTCGGAATATTTATTTATCATTCTATCTTTAAAAGGTTAATGTTTTCATGTGCAAGATTTTTATTTATCGTTTACACTGAGCTCTACAAAATTTCGCTTCTGGGAAATTCGAATAATATTCAAATTTTTATTTTCTAATTCATCGATTTTAATTTTTTATGATTGTTAAAAAAAGTAAAGTCCTTATTTCTTTTATATTTAGTTAATTTTTAAGTATATGCATAATAATACAGAAATAAAGATATTGATCGTGTTGCCGGATTTTTATTTGATCACAGACCATCACGGCCTTAAAATTCGCACTTCACTTTAAGAGAACAATTGTCGTTAATAGTTCTTTGCGTATTATGCATACAATCAACAAGAGACAGCAATAGGGGGTCTCTCCCCTATATCCGCCAATTAGATTCGTTCGATATATCGCACGTATTTTACTTTCAACATCAAATATGTTATTGAAATCAAATGTATTTAATCAAATCATAAAAAAATTATAATGAAAAAAAATGCAAGTCTACTATAAAATGCCGCTTTTACACTAAATATTAATATTATGCAAATATATGATTATTTATCATATTATATATGCAAATAGATATTACTAAATACAAGTTTATCAATTTATTGCTTATAATTAAGTGTTCCAAATAATATATTCTCAACATGGTATAATAATAATGCATAAAACAAACACAAATTATAATAATATCTCATTTTGATTATAATTATAAATATCTAATTATAAATATGCATGCATTCATAATCATTCTCTACTGTATGTGTTTATAAAATACATGTTGTTAGTCTAAAATGTATTGGTTAATTTTAATAATGAGATAAACAATCAAGTAAAGTATCATTTAATAATCTATAATATAAATAATATTGTATTTAATAATCATATTAAAAGTAAAATTTGTTAAATTAAAGAAAAGATATATAAATGATTATGTTAAGGTTACATATAATAAATTTTCAGGCGTTGTTTTAGACTGTAATCATATTGTAAAAATATCACGAATTAAGATCCTACTTGTTTTCGCTTAATATTAAGAATGGTAAAGACGAGATCACCAAGATTTTTCATGAAACGCGAGCGGGACCGAGATGAGATTCAGTTTTCGATTTGTCGCTTCGGTTAGACGCCGCACTCCGAACGGATTGTGAACTTTGACGCCATACTCGCTGAGCTTTTTCAATAAACCGCCGAAACCGCGGATGAGAGAAAATTGAGGTCGGAGAGCGACGACTCCGGCGAGATGTAATACTTTCTTCGACCATTATCCGTCGCGTCGCTTCGCGCAATTCGAAATTCCGGCGTGTTTCCGCAGAAGTTCGATTTGCACGTAACTTCGAAAATTGATGCGTCAAAAAGCGTTGAAAAAGAGTTCCCAGACTCATTGTCGGGAAATCATTTTGACATTCTGCAATCGCAACGTGCACGAAAGTTGAACTTTATGACATTTTAGAGGCAATAATAACGCGTTTAAGATCTCTTTTATTCAATATTCCACTGTTTTAATAAAATATCGAAATAAATTGTTATTATATTAAAATCTGCACGAATAATTGAGAAGAACATGTCGCTTTTGCAATTTTATCGCATGACTAATAAAGAACATGAAAAATGACAAAGGGTTATAAAGGCTATTTAATTAGTAGCAAAAGTAATTAAAAGTTACAATGGAAATGGAAAAATAGTATTTCTCTCTCTCTCTCTCTCTCTCTCTCTCGAGATTGATAAAGAGTTGTTGAAAATTGTTCAATTAACGTGCGAGAAGCGTAATCATGGCGCAATCAAACGATTTAACTTCACTACCAATGAAGAAAAATCTTTTTATCACATTTCGCAGACAGCTATCGAGATATCGCAGTATCCGATCTGTTTAATAAAAATTTGGATTACGATTAATGCGTGCACGAGCGAGTTCTTCTCTCTGAAAACACGATCGTGAATCAAGTATTGGACGTATCAATCTGAAAGATATCCCTCGCCTTCGTCGCATTTTTCAAGTTTCTTGGCGATCCACTTCACTTTTCTCATCGCATCCTCTCCTGGCGGTATCGTCCTTTTTCCTATCTTTATCTTATTTTCTTTCTTTCCACCTACGTCGTCGTGTTCTTTTCTCCTTCGTTTTTAATGCTCAGGCAAACATTATCGTAACTTCCTGGCGACCATGCGCGAAATGTGCTCACGGACACAAACTTACGTACGTATATAGGGTGACACGCTTGATTTTATCGCGCGCGATGTAATTCAGAGATTTAGTACAAAGCACGTTTTTGCGGGCGAACTGCGCGTTTTGTAGGGCCCGCTGGGCAATACGGGAAATGTAAGAAGTCATAGTTAACCATAAACATATAAACATATTTTATTGCTTGCTTTTTATGTCGAGCGAAGCGTCATAACTTATCTGTGAAATTACGTTTTTAAAACTTTTGTGTGCGAAAGAACAATATATTTTTAGTTTTTTCTTTTAAAAAGCTTCTTAAGTTGCTTTTATTATGCTTTTTAAATATATAAGTAATTCGATAATAAAAATGTCAACAGAATTATTTATTATATAGATTTTTTTTAATTTTACGTCTATTTATAATTCGCGATTATATTGATACCTTAATTTACAATTTGAGCGACATAAATCTTAGACTTTATGTTTAATCAACATTAACAAAGAACGAAACAACTTTTATCGTGTAAAAATTAAAAATTAATATACAAAATATATTGTTTGTAACTTTTGACATTAACATAAATTAAGGAATATTTTGATGCATGAGTTTTACAAACATACTCTTTTGATTAAATCGTTAATGCATATGCTTTTCGCACGACATATGTCATGTGCTCCCACGCGTGCGTAAATGTCGCACGAGTCTCACGAGCCAAGAAAGAGCAAATCGTGCAGTGGAATTTCTCTTCTTGTTTTTCCGTCTCTTCTTGGAAGCTTTCGTTCCTTCTTTTACCATTTCCGTTTCTTTCCCTATATTATACGTTGCACCTGGAAAGTTGGGAGATCGGCTGCAGCTCAGTTTTATTAGCAGGTCGGATGTCCTCTTTGCAGCTTCTTTTCTCTCATACATTTTCTAGAGTCCAAGATCTCGTTTCGTGCCTTTAAAGCGACACGTCAATCTTATTCTCTTTTCTACTCTCTACCCTGTATATCTTTTTTCTTATCTACCTCGGGTTGGTAAATTTGGCAGACACGGTAGTGAATACAAGAGCTTTTTCCATTTATTTAAAGTCCATTTATTTTAATCTTCATGCATCACTTCTTGAAATGTGGTATCCGTTATAAAAGCTCTTTCTTTCCATTAATATACCTACAGATTTATATTCAGATTTAAATCTAGTAAACACACGTGCATGACAAAAGAAAGCGTAATGTATTATTTTAAGAAGTCAGTTTTCTGTGGAACTTTATTTTCCCCCGCAAAATTTAAAAGGGCATTAAGCAACTCTTAAGAGCTGTCACGAAATCGTCCATCTCGATGAATCAAATGGGAGGAACGTTTCCAAGAAATGGTCATGCTTAGCGAGGAATACCACGTGTTTGGCATGTGTGTTTGCAGGCATATTACTAACGGTATACACCCGCGCGGTATCTCTCATTGCACTAGCTTGTGTTACGGATTATAAACACCGCGTAATTCAGGCAACCTCTGTGTTTCTGCTTGATGAAATGAAATTTCTCGCGTCCGACGAAATTCGCCAGTTTCGCCACATTACTTCGCGTTTGCACGAGTACAAGATTGTTCTTGGCAGGATAATTTGGGTTTCAGTCCTCCTTCCGGATCGTTTCTCTACTTGACTGTGGTAAATTCCTAAGAGAATTCTCGCTTCTTTCGCTCTTCTTTAATAATCGACTTATAGCCAATTATATTATAGCAAACATAATTATTAATCCGATATTTATTTCATCATTATTTTCTAGAATTCTAAACTACAAACTTTTGACGTTAAAACATTTGACATTGATTATTATTAAATTATTATTATTATTATTATTATTATTATTAAATTATTGAGTTAGATGTATTTTGGTAATTTTCAGACAATAAATGTAGCCCAAGTGTTATAATAATTCTTATAAAAATTAATTAATTACTGTGGCATATGATGAAATTAGTTCTAGCTACCTTTGAGTATGTTATTTATACATATGGGTTTACTCTCCAAAAATATCTCTCTTCAATCGCACGCGGAAAATTCTTTACATTTTTCACAGGGAGCCAATTCAAAGATGATAGCACTATATGCGGAAAAAAGTGGATTTACGCATTATGATCTCGACAAATGGGGTCACGCATATCCTTTTCCCTGCGTCTCTCGCCCAGTCACCCATGGTTCTCAGAATATTTGCCGTAAGTTTTTATGGCGTTATATCTTATATAAAACTGACAGCCGAATCCATTTAAAGATACCGATACGAGAAGGATTTTGCTTTATGACATTATTGCGAGATTGTGATTGTCACTGTTTCACCTTTAATATATTAGAGCGTGTAAAAAATAGATGTATTAAATAAACATTAAAATTTTTAAAATATAAATATAAATTTAAAATATAAATTAATAAAATATAAATCTTGGAATGAATAAAATATAAGAAATATATTAGAATATAGTATATATATACGCGAATTATTATAATAATATGTGACCTTGTATAAAATATAAAAAATATTTAGATATAAAAGTATATAAATTTAAATATTAAAATAAAAAATATTTGTCTTGCAACAGCGCGTTCCATTTCTTGTAACAACTTTATTTTGATTCATAAAACTCACTTGTCAACTGTTAGCGTTTTTTTATTATCATATCTTATTAATATTTAGCTATAGAAATATAATTTTTTTGCAAATAATATTTAACAAATTATATTAGGGTAAAATGTAGAAAGTTTAAATAGTCTCATAATATTAAAAATTGGAGGTAAAATCATATTAAATAATGAGCCATATCTGTTAAATTGTCACAGATAATCAGAAATGAAAGAGATCAAATAGATCGCATACGTGGAGCACGTGTGGTGTACTTATTACGCGTAAGAATTTAGTGAATGCAGATATCACACAATCCTGCCATTCTCAATTCGCAGAAATGTAATCCTTTTTCTCCCAGCAACTCGATGCTTAATAGTGGTGTCTATGAAAACGTGAATTTTCTTTCAATGCCGACACGTTGGCATTTCAAAATTATTTCCAATTGAATGGCATTGTACAGCAATCTTTTTTGTTATATAATAATAAATAATCTAATTGGAAAAATACTATACTATAATATGACACGTCATATTATATATATTGGAAAAATACTATACTATAATATGACACGTCATATTATATATATTTACAAGTTATCTTGTCAATATTGCGCGCATTAGCCTTCAATGATGTAGGTAAATTTAGAATTAATATTTTCTAAGCAAAAGGGTTATTACGTAAATCAGCAATTAATTTTTATGATATAAATCTTAAAATTTGTTTTAAATTAAACACAAAATAAAATTTTGCTATTTATTCGTGTGTTTGCTTTTATAGAATAAATTTCTTTTATACGCGTCATACGTAAAACGAGGAGTAAATTCAAGCAAAGTCGACGGCAACCGGAAGTTACCGCCTGTGCGAAAGAACTCTATCTCTAACTGGGGCGGCTTAAGCTCGTAAACGGTTTTCTGAAGTTGCTGGCGTGCCGGCAAGGCAAGAAAAATTATATTCGCCCGCGACATCAAATTGGAAACAGTCTTGAGCCGTCAACGCCTCCGCAATGGAAGCGGGACAGACTTAGGAGTGTGTTGAGTACTCGAAGATTTTGAAAAATCTAACTGAGGTTATTGCGAAAGCGTTGCAAAACTTTTATATGAAAATCGTCGTCTTCTTATTGGTTGAAATTAACTTTCCTTATGCTGCAACGACCATCTGGTCTCACACTTTTGCAGATTATTTCAATTCTCTTGCTTTTACCATATGCGTAAAAAATAATGAAGAAAAAAATAACAAATAAACTGTATTTTAATTTTCGATCAATTGAAAATTGAATTTTAGAAATTGTATAAATCAGTTAATTGCTTTACTCGAATAATTACGTGACTATTTTATTTTTACAGAGAAATTTCTGTTTTTTAAATAGAATTTTTTACTTAGAAATGTACATGTGTAAACTGCGAAACACAATAAATTTTTTGATAAATTTAAGGTATATCATATCATTTTTCTAATGAAAAATCACACTTTAATTTATATCGCGTTGAACGTCGAGTATACTTCCGCTTTAAGTATCGTTATGGCACTTCTGCCGAAATGGTACCTGATAGTGAGCACTACGCGAAGTGCTTCCATTACCTCCACGCCTGTTTGAAGTGTCTAAATAGGCGTGTCTGTATATTGAACGTACATGTGTGCAGTTACGCAAATGCAGTTCATGCAACATCTTTTGAAGTCACTTTATAATAATCATAAAATTCGATCATTTTTTTTAGAAATACGCATATTTTAGCAGTTTCTATACATATCAATTATTTACATAGACAATTCCAGGATTATAAAAGTTATATTTATAATTTGGGCGGTAAATTATTTAATACATTTATGTTTTCTCTACCTAATAATATATCTTAATTTAAAATAATTTTCTTCTTAACTTTATTAATACAATAATTAATTTTTATCATGATGTGATTAAATTTTATCATGATGACAGTGGATACAATTTAAGTAATTCTTATATTTCTAGGATTACACATAATAATTGAAGATTTTATTTAAAGAGGAAGAACATAATATATGTGAAAAGTTTTACACTGATTGGTGATCCCCCATACACATAATTGTTTTTATATTTCCTGCCATCTAAATGACATATTTTAAAATATATTTTGAGAGATTCAGCGTTAAATTAATAATATATCTTTTATTATATATGATCGTGACATATATGTTTAAATTAAATATATTTCAATATATTTAAATATATTTCAATATTTCAATATATTTAATTAAGTATATTTTAAAAATAATTTTTCTTTTTGCGATTGTGTCATCCCTTAAGCACAGTAAAATTTTATTCCTCGCCGGATTTTGCCTTTGTTGCACGCCGTCATAAATTTCATCGAAATCGAACACTGTCGCAGAGCGGTCCAACATCATTTCAGCGAGAACCAATGAAATAATCTCGTCGTTAATCTCGCACGTCGCATCGGAGGAAGGGAAAGGGAGGAAGAAGGCGAAGGGAGAAGCGCTGCACAATCCTTGAACCGGAGGCTGCTCCGGACCGCGGCCTTTTCTGGTTTTCCTGCTCGAAACAATGAGGACGAAAGTTTACGGTCGCGCTAGACCACCGCGAGGATCATATATTTTCGCCGCAACGCTCGTAAACTGCGGTCATGCTGCCAGTCGCCACATCGTAGGCGGACCTTCGAGAGGCGATGTTGGGGTGCACGCGGATAGAAGGGTTTGCGTGGCAGTGCGCCACTGTGTCAACGTGTCACTGGATAATTTCGGAGTTACGCAGTTCTCTTGTTTTCCCCTGTCCTTTTTCTTTCTTTTTTTTCCGCCGCAGAGATTTGTTCCCCGCCCGAGTGCGCCGTTTGCGTACGTGTTTATCTAAGTGTATTTTGGATGAAACATGGGAAGGTCGTCCCGCTTACTGCTCGCACTTGCGTTCGTTTGGATATGTGCATTATGATATGGTTGAAATATCGTATAGTACTTCTTGGTATGTCGTAAATGTTCGTAAGACAATAGAAGCAATATATGCGAATCATATGATTCGAAATGAGACGAATGGAATACACTAATCAAGATTCAATTCAACTGTCAAAAAATGACAGTTTTATCAATTTTCTGCATTGGACAGTTTTATCAATTTTCTACATTGGAAAGTTTTTCGCTATTAAACATTTACATTGATGTGTATTTGTTTGAAAATATTTAGATTTATAAATGTTGAATTTTGCAAAATTAGTCTTTAATTTGAAGTTGATTTTATTATATTTAAAATATTCAAATTTACTTCTAAATATATATATATATATATATATATATATATATATATATATATACACAGTAAAAAATAAAATGTTAATTATAACATTTTTCACATGTCCCAGAAAGTCTATTCTAAATTTCAAGTTAAAATAATTCATTCGTCGTATGTTACTTATTGACAAATTAAAAACATTAAATAATTGACACAATAACATACAAATTAATTAAAAATTACATGAAAAAATAATTACAATAATTTGTAAGAAATGTTGAACATTAACATATAATAGTAATTATTTTAATTTAAATTATTTGTAATAGAAACATTTGATTTTAGTAAATTATTTTTGTATGTGAAAGTTCAAGATTATTTGAAGATTCACTTTAACTTTTCTTAGAATATTAAATTGACTTTGAGACATGTTGATTGTTTAAAATGATTATGTTAAAAATACTCAAAATAATATTCCATTTCTAAGAAACATATACAAAGTGTTAAATTATGAAGTTGACATAAATATAACACATGAAAACATTATAAAAATAATAACATATAGATTGTATGTTAATTTTACATTGAAATACTAATCAAAACGTGATAACACAAGAAAATTTCAACATATGAACGCACAATTTTTTACTGTGTATATATACATGAATTCTGAGGACATAATTGTTAATCGAATCAAAATTTATTTTTGTTTGTACGCATAAATTTTAAAATGCTGCACGTCAGCCGTGTTAAGAGATTTAGCGGTCCAGAAAAGCGCGTTGGGAAGAAATATGCCAGGGGAAAACCTAGATAATGCTTCCAAGAAATAAAAATGTCGGTCGCTCGAACACGCGAATTAGGAACTTCGTAAGAAAGGTGGGATCTGGAAGGAAGTAGTCCAAGAAGATTTAGTGCGTAGGCAATTTGTGGGACGTTATGTTACTCTTCTATAGTAATTGTGACTTCACATGAGAATTTACGAAAATGTCTCTAGAGATAGCTATTTCCTATCTCACACTTATCCCTTGGAGTATAAAAGTAATAAAAAATTGCATTGATTTTTTTATTTACGTATAAATTAATTTTATTACAGATACATTTAAGAATCTTGATGATAATTTTTGTAAAAATCCCGAGCATTTATGTGTATACATTTCACACATAAAAAAAGAACAGTTTTATGTCAACGCTTTATGCTGCAAAAGAATTAATTATTCATATTAAACAAAAAAACAAAGAGAGAAGATATGCTTTAATACTTTCGTTTATTAAGCAGCATGAAAAATATTCGGCCACAATACGTTTTCGCATCTAGTTTTATTTGTTGCAAATTTAGCGGTACTAATCATTAAATTATCACATAGCTGTAGTTAGAATAATATTCATAAACAGGTGACACGCATAATAAACGCGAACGCGTTTAAAGCGTTTCATTTAAGCACGTTTATTTGAAACTACAGCCATCGGTGTGATATTATTTTTCTGGCATAACCAGGCGCTTTTATCGCCGATAAAAACGAAACTAGGGCTTACACGTGTGGATTTTCATTCTTTCTCGATCTTTTTAAAGGATCCTTTTAAAGGATTTGCCTATCGGTGTTTTTAAGAAGAAAAATGTCTCCGGTCACAGAAATGATAATGATGATGGCGGGGAGCAGCAATCTTAGTTTACGGCACATTTACGCGCACAGTTTATAATATTACGGAAGGAAAAAAGCCCTCGGGATAAAAAAGTGGCAAGTGACTATTCACATAGGGGTTGTAAAGACTCTTGCCGAGGTGGCGCTTGTCGAGGATTCGCGACGAGTAGAAACGGATGGCTGTAGTCAGACGCGAAACTATTACTGTATCTAACAGAAATATATTTGTGGAAGAGAGAGTGGTCGAAATTGTTCCGCAAATTTCCTGGAGTGATTCATATCATGCATTTGCTTTTAAATGTGTTGGCACCACTTTGATTTATTTAATATATACAAGATGCATATGTAAAGGAAAAAGAGATTTCGTAAGAGATTATATAATTTATGTTAAAGAATGCAATATACTGGAACTATTATTTATTTCAACGTGCAACGTTATGCATAGTAGTTTTAGAAATAATTTTAAAAAAGAGAGAGACGTTGCCTTATATTTAAAAAATATATTTTTTTAAAAATTGAGGCTTAAAAATTACTTTAATTCCTTCGTCTAATTTATGTACCGGAAAAACCATTGAAAGTGATGTAGAGACGGGGATAATGACGTTGCAGGGTCATTTTCAGGTAATGTACATCCTTATTTGTGACGGTAGCTTTTTGTCAATTAATCTGAAGTTATCAGGAAGGGTGGTAGGACTTTACTCCATGTTATTAGGGTGAAGGCGTAAAGGGGTAGAGTGTTGGTCATTTGTATAACGTCAGTGGAATGGGTATGTATACGGGCGTTATCGCACCACAAGAGGGATGGTGGGAGGTAGTGATGGAACCAAACTAATATTTACTCACGATTCTCGAGCCAAGTAAACGAAGATGTTCATATAAACTAAGTTAATATTAACTTCCAAATTGTAAATTTCACTGATATGTTTCTAATACTTGATCGTGCACGTTTCATATTTAAAATATAATTTGTAGGATGTCGAAACACTTGTGGAATGCATAAAAATTATTATAATTCTGTTTTTTATAGTAAATTATAATATTATAAGAAATTTATAAGATTAAATGTTTAACTTAAAAATGGACTTACAAGTGTTAAACAAATTTACAATTTTTGTCATATATATATTTATTTACATAATATAAAGTGTATTTTTAAATTGCACTTTACACAATACTTTTATGCAAAGCGTTAAATAATGGCAGATAAAGATTATGCGTGACAATAATGAATGAATTATAATGTTTGTCGAGATTGAAAGAGAAAATCGCAGACTTTTGGAGAGAGCATTGTTTATGCGAAATGGTTAACTCAACGAGTTACGATGTCAGCGGATTGTTCTGGGCAGATTCGTTTGATAATTCGATAGCCGTCCGCGTTTCAAGCCCCTCGCAATCCTCGCCGCATTCACCGTGGATTTACTCTCATGCCGCATGCAGGTTCATCCAATTAAATTTATCAGATTGCACGCGCTCGAGGGTCAAAAAGAGGACAATGATTGGCAAGTGTTTGTCTTTTTTGGGTCGCAATAAAAGATATCTTTTTATTCATAGTTCGGACATTATATAAAATATAATGTCGCGATATAAAATGGACAACGATGACATAATGTAACAATAGATTGAAATAAATGTTTATTTGCTTCAAGGGTGATTTATCTTAAAGATTTGGTAATTTATCTTAAACCAAGATGTCTTATCTCGCGATTTATACTATGCACGGAAATTATTTTTTGTAATTTTTATGTCTCTGATGCAATAACCTCTGTGAAATTGGCTTCCTATTTTTTAAATTATTAGAGTTTCAAATGTCCCTCAAAGAGTTCTAGAATTCTTGATTTTTTTTTTGTACATTAGCGGATTCGTATAGTCAACTCGTAGTTTCTATTACAAACTTTCCTTTCGGATCAATCCCTGTCAACCACCAATGAGTATCGTCGTTCAATCTGATGATGATTGATGATGATGGAGAATATACTAAGCGTTCCGAAAGTATATTAAGTAGAGAATAATCCGTATAGCTATTTGAATGCTTATTTCGAAGAGTTTTTTTAAAAGTTTGAAGTTTTACAACACGTGTTTGAGTAGTAGATAAAAATCTCAAAAAGCTAGAAAGATATAATAAGCATTAAGAATAAAAATAATGAATTAGCTAGAAATAAGTAAAATATAAAGCTAACGTTTTTCGAGATTATGCAAATATACCATTTAATAAAGATTTTATATTAAATAAGAGAGAAAAATATCTCCAATTTGAAATTTAATATTGAATTAAAAACACCTGATTATTTTGCATAATGCTAGATAGAAAATTTGTTAAATAATGAAGTATGATAGTATAATTTCCATGAATAGATTGAATAAAGATATTAATATAATACTAATATTAATATAATAATAATAATATAATAATAATAATAATAATATTAATATAATAATAATAATATTAATATGATAATAACAACAATTTCCTTTATATTATTTTTAATTGAATTTTAAATTAACTAAGTTATTTCTTTTTGTGATTGAAATGATGTTTGCGGTTACTTTGTATGCACACACAATTTGAATAACGTACACTATATAATATTTTAAAATTGAAATCGTTCGAAACTTTAACTTTTGCTTCTATACTACGTCTTTGTTTTACGTGACATGCATGTTTGAAATAAATTCTATGACTTGCAGAGAAGAATATATGCGAATCGAGTCTATTTTGTTGCTACGTGAAGCAAATTTATACGAACGCGCAAAGCAGACTTAAAAAATACTCATTCTTTTATTAACTTGCACATCATCATCTCATAAATTGCGTCGCAGTTAATTTCGAAACATGTATTTTTATACAATATTTTGTGCACAAATTCTCGCAAAAATATAAATTTATAAATTTGTAATGCGTGAAGGAATAACATATAAAATACATAAAAAAGAGTATATTATAAAACAACTTTTTCTGTATTCATGAATAGTTGTTTTTGTGTCATAGTTGAAATGTAGAGGTGGTCAGGAGAACTCTGATTATAAAAACGTGTACGCACGAAAACGAGTAATAATGATAAAAGCGTATAAACTTGTATCTAATTTATTAAAAAACAAGTTTTTACAAAAACATCCAAACAATCACTTTTACCGCAAACTCACTCAGATCAATTCCACGAGTGAGCCAATAAAAACATGTTATTGATTAAACATAAAACATTTCTCGTTCTCTTTTTTTCTTATTACCAGCAATATTCTTTGTTGAGAAAATTTTGCAAATAAAATTGCTAGCGAACGCATTCTCGACAAAATACACGTCGTTTGCTGCAAATCGTGTATACATGTAATGTCTTTCACTATCATGAGAACGAGCATATACATTGTCACTAAAGTACGCTGGATTATTCTTCGTAGTATGACGAAAGGGACGCTGAGTGGCAGGGGGAAGCGAGAAGAAGATAGGCAGAATTCTATAGAGATACAAACGAGCATGTACAATGAAGCAAAGTGCACAGCTATGTTCCATAAGATATTCTACCGAAACGTCGAAGAGCGTATTACGCTTAAGAAATGAGCTGAGTTTGCTCGCTCGGCGCCAGTTCGCTACTTGCCAGTTATAATGCACTTGGATTCTGGTATCTTGTAAGTAGTACATCCAGCAGTCGCTCGCAGCAGACTTGGAGTTGTGTTCTCGCGGGAGACGTTGGCGAGCATTGGTTTCCTGTCCAGAATTCGCATACAAGTTTCACGAAAGATAGAACATTTCTCATGCCTCCCCGCGATGCTCAACATATGCAACACGTGTGATTAAGTCATGAACACGAAAACAAGTTCTTTCTTAAATCTGTGATTTAATAACCTTCTTGTAATTTTATTATTTACTTTTAATAATATTTTGCTTAACAACAATTATTTCTTGTTTATAATTTTAATAAGATTGAGAAATAGATTAAGCGTAGATCATGTCAGAGATTTAATAACCCTTCTGCAATTTTATTACTTTTTTATTTAATAATATTTTGCTTAGCAACAATTATTTCTTGTTTACAATTTTAATAAGATTGAAAAATAGATTAAGCGTAGATCATGTCATTTGTCAGAACGTTATTCTCTTTTCAGCGGCAGCACATGTACGCGAAACATTCAAGGAAGGTACGCAGCGGCATGTAAACGATGCCACTAATGATTTGATGGAAGATTTGACCGTTTTCGAGCCGACAGCAGCGAACGTCAGTGCATTTGTAGGACATACCGCATATCTACCATGCCGCGTGCGAAATTTGGGCGACAAAGTAGTAAGTCTTTTCTTATTTTATTTATTTCTTCAGACAACAGCAACTGTCAATTAAACACGAGTTCTTTTTTGGAGTTCTCTCTTTGGATTGTTTCAATTAAATTTATATAAAAAATAATTCGCATACGATATTTCGCATTTCAATAAAAATTGTATACGCATATATATTATTATATTGCATGAATTCCGTTTATTGGATGATAGTCAGTGTATAAATGATCCTGGACAACTGACAAAGATCGCGTACGTGTGTATATCATTATTAATTGCAAACAAGAACTGATTGGCCCGGCAGCAATTAATCTGAAAATTTACCGGAGACAGCTTCGATTCAAACAGGTTGCTTCCAGTACCCTTATCTACACAAGAGAGCCTATGTAATTAATACAGCGGAATGACAAATTGTCGCTTCTGTAATAGCGGGCCGCCAATAAATATCGCGGCCGCGATTAGGGGGCTCCCCACACGTAAATGTAGATATGGAAATGGTATCGTGGAGCATAGGAAATGGCATGTCTGTGACGATCTGTCATGAGAAATCGCAAGGACACAGATATCGTTGTGTTTCCTTTGAAAGCGAAATCTCTCCGGTGCGTATCTCGGGGCGTTGACTAAGCGCGACATAGATTTAACGAAGATGTATGAGCACCTTAACAGAAGCTTCCCTTTACAGATATGTATGCCTCGCTCTTAGCTCTCGTCCTATTCCGGAGGTTTGTCAAAGTATTTAATGCTCTGCGCGAATTTATAACAAACTGTTGATTGAAGCTCATCAACGTTGATGAGACTTTATGAATATAGAATGATGCGAATAATAAGGTGGTAAGGTTTAATTCTTAATCGCTTTTCTTAAGACACGATGTATAATGTTAATGTCAGAAAGATGTTCTTACATTTTCATACAACTCTTAAATAATATAACCGAAGTTAAAGGCAAGAGCAAAAACTTGTAAATTTGTAGCGTATAAAGAATGTAGAAGGAAAACTGGAAATTCCTAAAATGTTTACATCAAAGTACGAACTCTATAACTTATCTATCTAAATTCTTCGCTCCGAGTAACACGCGCAAATAGAATCTTCCGGAAATTCTTGCGCCTGGAGCTGTAGTCTCTATACTTGCCGAAGTGCCGAAAACACGGTTTCGCGGTAATAAGAGCGTCAGAGGAAGATCGGTGGAACGACTGAAGCGTGCGTGCGAATTTGTGGACGATTCAGCTGCGATTCACGTAAACGGTGGACGTAATCATTTTGCCAAGAATGCGATTCTCTCTCTCGTCGCGTTCCACATTCGCGTATTTTTGACGGTTGCGAGACCAGTTCGCTCGCAGACACCCGATAGATTAAAGGGCACTTGGCGCCAACCGGGAATCATTCCTGGGAAGCAAACGTCATGTTCCTCGCTATGTATTTTTCCCTACGAACGCAATTTTTCGACACGCCCGTCCAATTTTCGCGACCTACTTTTCCGCTTTTTTGAATTTCCTCTCTTGCTTTGGACAGATATCCGAGCTTCTGCAACGACTTTTATTGTTATCAAACGACCGGCAGTAAAAAGCGTATGCAACTGGTGGATGAATGCGGTTTTTGTAGCGGGCTACTAATTTTTATGTCCATCTCGAGAAAAAAATTAATCGGAATTGATATATGTATGTATGTACACTCTTGATACCTTTGTAATTCAATTTGTTTTTCGATAAAACTGACATTGAAACCCATGATCCACGATGATTTTTCTCTTTTATTTTTTCTTAAGAAAAATATAGAAGAGAGATTTCATGTTAGAAAATAATATTCATTTATACTAATATAATTAAAACTAATAATAGTCATTTATAATAATATAATTAAAACTCGTTGCAGATGAATATGTATATCTAATTGTAAGTTATAGATGCTAACATTGAATTATTCTGAGTTTACTGAATTATTTATTTTTTTCAGCAATTTCTGCAATTCATTTAGCTTTCTGTTCGTATTTTATATGCATTTATTATGTATACCATAACTTTGTTTTTATTTTAATTCTTCTACTAATCAATTATTAATCTGTCATATTTAATATTTTTTATGAATGTCATTTAATATTTTAATAATAATTATATTATTTTCTTTCTTGGAAATAAGTACAGTTGATTAAAATTTTTAATAAAAATACTTTGTTTAAATTTTTCTAATTTTTTCTTATCAATGCATAAACCGCATTCTTTTTACTAAAAGAGAATTTGATTTCAATATTGTTATCTAAAAAAAATTTAAACAGAAGATTGATCGTACGAACAAATATGATTCAATGTCCAATATTTCAAAAGCGTATTTATGTCTAACATAGATTTTATTGGAAACGAACGAATATATATAGATTTCTTTAATAGCTGGGATACAAAATTGCTCGGCGCGCGTTTTCTCCAAGAGCACGGCCGGATGCATTTTTAGTTCACGTTCACCAGGTTTTTCCAATCTTTTCCACATTTTTCTTCCTTCCACTTATCTGTTTCCTTTTTTTTCAGCGATCCCTCTTTAATTAAATATCGATCTACGCGCGGATGGTCAGCGACGACGCGTCGATTACGGCAAGTTTTCTTGAGTTAAGTCGGAAAATCAAATAGAGTTTAAGGTGAAAATAATTGTGAAAGATTAGTCGCATTTTAGTAAAACTTGGATTGCATATTAAACAGGAATAAAATTGTAATGAAATTTGTAACGTTTCTACATTACATCGGATTATCAGTTAACATCGGATTATCAAGTAACATTCTTATAAGAAATTATAAATGAATGAATCCGCACGAACAAAGTCATTATTTTCCAAGTCTCATCGATTCCGCGAATTGCGAGCATTAAAAATGAGCATTCAGAAGAGAATGCAAGAGGAAATAAATCGATTATCATTTAATAAATGGTATTTTAGTTTTAAATTAAGGATGAATAAATTTATGCATAATATCTGCAATTAAATAGAAAATTAATTGCATTAATTAAATTGGTTTAAAAAATCGCTTACAATTAAATAATTATCATATAAATATTAATATACTTTATATCGATAATAAACTAGAAAATATATTTTATCGCTTATTTTAACCTAATATTATTATATATCGTATAATCTGTTATAAATTTTCGCTTATCGATATTACTCAATTTCTAGTGATGTATTTCTTGTTTGAATTAAAACTTTCTGCAAAATCGTACACAACTATTCCAATGGTACATAAGAACCTGGCATCAGATTGAATGCTCATTTTTGATTTTTGTATTCTTTATTTTTTTATTCTTTTTCAAGCTTTATCATTATCGATATTTAATCAAAAACGAATCATTGAAAAAAGATGCAATACTATGGAAGAAAGTTATATGTATAGGAATAGTGAGATTGGGGTTGTTCTGTACGCGTCTCTTCGTTCTGATTGTGAGTGCAACGAAAATGCATAGCCTGATATTCAATTTTAAAGGGTCAATGCATATCTGTTCCTGTTTCCTTTTTGTAAGAGAATAAATCAGGACTTGATCCCTACGAAATATCAGTTTACGATTCCTTCGGGCAGGAATATCAAAAGGGTCGAACGCGAATGTAAGTCAAGTTAGCAGCGAATGACTGTGTCTATTGTATTCTTCTTTTATAACGGTTTCCAAGAATCTTATTTATTTCAGTGAAGATGAGTTATGAAAGCTACGGCTCGCGATTTTTCTACGTGAAGGAAATCCAAGGAACGTTGAGATAATGCAACGTAAAGTGCCGCCCAAATGCAATAAACCATGTCTTTATGCCACTCCTTGTTAAACATTATTCAATTTAGAATAAAATCTTTTGTGTATTTTCTATCGAGATCTAAGTTAATTATCATTGTTTGAAAGATAAATTAACTTTTTTGTTATTAAAATTTCGTTTTCCTGTAATATGACTTTAAACGAGAAAAAAAATTTTTTTTTTAATGAGAGAGCTATGAGAAACAGATTTATTATGAAGAAATAGAAATTCTTTTATATATATATATATATATCATAAAAAACAGAAATAAGAATAATCTCAAATATAATTGAAAACATTTTATACAAAAATACAAAAATTTATTTTCTATTTATTCTGAGATTTGAAATATTTTTATATTATCGGATTTTTTAAAATATCATTTAATTAATCATAATTTTTATTAATCATAATTTTTAGGAGAACTGAAATTTAAACGCGCGGTCATCATAATATATAAATTTCTAATATTTTTTCTTAGATGCACAATCTATATCTATAATATTTGCATAATCGAATATTGCGAAAAGACAAATATTGTAGATTCTATTAACATGTTAGTTTTTTAAAGATATATTAATATTCTTTTTAATAGTTTTAAAAAGTATATTTTATGCTACTGTTTCGAAAGTTTGTCTCGCTTCAAATTTTTTATTATTTCTATGGTAAACATTAATATATTATACAAAAACATTATAAAAATCAAACAAAATTCAACAAGTGAAATATTCATATCTTTCTGTAATATCTCCTTTATTAAAGATGCATATAACCGTTTTGACTTTAAGCATTTTATGAGCATTGCCTCTCTCACCACAAATCGTTTGAATTAATGTTTCCAATGTTAATGCTCACCAGCACATTTTGGCATAGAATCTCCGAAAAGTGTCCCGTAACTCGTTCATCTCCTCGACCAAAACATCCGCGACATGATGGATGGCCGGAAGGGGATTCCTCTGTATTTATGCTGCTCATAAAATTCGATATTTGCGCTCGCCCGCGTTTCTTTGCTTAATATTTACCAAATTCTCGCAATAAAAAGAATGCAGAATATTATTGAAATTCACGTTTTCTGTGACATATGCATTATCTTTTCCATGAGAAGTTTTAATGAAAGCTTTTTCGATTTATATGCTACAAATGGAAAAAGTATTTGGTCGGCAATAAATATTTGAAAGATAAGATTTTTTTATGGTGTATTTTTTAACTTTATAATAGAATAAGATAATTGGATGTATAATAATGATGTTTTTTATAAAGATTACATCATTATGTAGCATGATAGATCGAAAAGAAAAGGGCGAATTCGTTCTAGTAAGATCGATTTTCTATGTGTAAGACTCGAATTCCCAGTGCAACATTTCCACCGCATAAATTGGACAATTGCGAATTCCGAACGTGCATTATTCATGATTTTGAGATAAGAGAATGCGACCATTTCGAGAAAAACTAGATGCGTGTATATATGTGAATGTAATCAGAAAAAAGAACAAAGCAGCTGGCATATGGTGATCATTTCGTTTTATTCTGATTTTTCAAATTGCCATGAAAGTAGATTCTTTTCGACATTGCAAGAAAGAAGGAAAAGATAATAAAGAGGGAAAATTTTTTAAGAGATTATCTTCGTGCACTTTTCCATAATATAATAGCTTTTAGAATATTCATAAGTTAGTTTAAATTTTGTAAAATTGAAAAAAATTTATATAAAATTCTATGCAACGTCTTTTTAAGAGATTTTTACATGATATCATGTTATCGATTGTAAATGATTTAATGCAGACTGGACAAATTATTTGCATCGCTATCAATTAACGACAATTATTATAAAAAGAAAATTGCGAAAAGGACAATAATGAAATACACAAACGTTGAAATTAACTGTATAAATTAGAGTAAAATACGTATCACAAATATCGTTATATACAGAAGTTCAATAAATCTACATTTGTGCGAGGTATTGTATTTAATGTTTGTCCTCGCCTGAGATTATATAACATATGAATAAAATTGAAAATATTTCGACGTGAAAATGTTATGAAAATAAAACGTGTTTGAATAATTGTTTGTACTTATTGAAGTACTATCGTCAATAAGAACTGTTGTGCGAGTTTGATGCAAGCAATATTTACAATCTACGTACTGTAGATACGAATACATTTTGATAGCATGATATTAATAATATTCGCGTAGTGATGTATGATTTTTTATAAGGTCACGATAAGCAAAAATGTACGATAAATAAAAAATAATGCTGACATAATTCTACAGATGATTATTGCAATGAATCGTCATCTTTGATAACGTGGTACAAAAATAATGTGACAATGATTGATAATCAAATTGTCAATGATATTTATGCATGGATAGAACTGTTAAAATAACAAATTTTATATATATGCTGCTAAATGTAATATATATATATATATATATATATATATAATTATAAAATTATATATATATATATATATATATATATATATATAATTTTTATTCTATAATTATGTGTTCGATAGGATATATACCTAACTTGTTTTAAAATTGTGTTGGATATTTAGAAAGTAATTATTTTGCATTTCAACACAATATTAATAAATGATATTAACTTTAATTTGTAACGTTATCTCACGGATGACTTATGCCGGTTTTAAAGAGAGAAAACCTTGAAATTTTGTAGGAGAGCATGTTCATTATGCCGCATCTGAATAACTAATTCTTAAGTTGTCTTAAGAAATTCAGCGGGGATTTTAATTATAAGAAGCCTTTCAAGCATTTCACAAGAAAGAGAGTTTTTTTTCATTAAGATTACAGTCGACTACCAAGGCGTTTTCTAAACAAATGTTCCCTTTTCCATTGTATCACCGTAGCGGAGAAAAAAAAAGAAGAATGGCACAAAGGGGTGAAAAACGCAGGAGCGAGAAAGTGAAACAACTGTAGGTGGTTGAAATGCTTCCAGGTATTTCAAAGGTGAGACCATTTTGCGTTTATAAGAAACTTTTTGCCTTTCGCGTGTTGTTAAATACGTTCGAAGAAAAGAAACGCGGGAATAAATTGAGATGTTAAAGTTTGTATAGAAATATAGATATGATAAATTTTGCTATTCAGAATAAGTGACGATTCTGTGACAATGGCATTTATGGTATTATAATGTATAAGCCATATCACCGCGATATTACGCAATTGAATTAACAATCAATCATAATTTGGTATTTATGGTAATTACATGGATGAGTGATTTATCCTTAATACGAGGCAATCGAATTTATCGTCAAAAATAGGCTGTTTGCACATTTCCAAATAGCATAACCAATCGATTGATCATATCTCATTTTACAGCGTGTCGTGTTTCTTGTGTTAATTTACTTTAATAAAGTACAATATATATTAGATATATTAGAATAATTTTATTTTTAATTGTTTCTCTTGCCTCGATTTTTTACATTAAAAATATGTTTTTGAAAATATGATTACTTTTAGTTTAGTGATTGTGTTTTATGAAACACAAATCAATGTTAGTTTTTATATATAAAAACAAAATTTTATACCAAAATATTCTTTATTAGTCTGATATAATATTCATGAATTTATTATTTCAAGATTAAAATAATTTCTTATATTATAATTTCTTACAGGTACGATACGTAAAAACGCAATAGTAGAGTATACAACAGTGATTTGTTAAAAAAACGAATGTATTCTAATTGTATAAAGCAATTCAACATAATTAATATTTAAGAAAATAATAATGGCGAATAATTTTTCAATTGTCTTAGATAAATATTTAAGAAAGAAATATATAATTTTTAAAAAGAAACTTTTTTACACCTAAATTTTTATAAAATATGACAAATAAAAATACTAATTCTTATAAAAATAATTTAAATATTAATTAGATATTAATAAAATGTTAATTTAATATTAATATTAAATATTATAATTTAAATATTAATTGATTAAGCAAATATTATAATATTAGCAATATATATTGATATATTTTATACCAATTTATATAATAAATATTAATTATATTATAAATATTCTTTCAATATTTAAATTTAAATAAAATTTAGAATATTTAAAGTTTGTATTATATTACACACACATACGAAATGATGTAAATTTGACATCATAGGATATAGAATAAAGAAGTGATAATTTCATAAATAACAAATCATAAAATAAATAAACTAAATTACTCACCTCAAAGTTCTACCGTCACCTGATACTTCTCCGGGTTCTTTTTTGTTAATTACTTGCTGCTTTCTCGTGGTAGTCACTCGTGAAAACACTATTAATTACGATTCACGTCTAATTATCAAATCTATCTAATTATCTATCTAATTATCACGTCTAATTATCAAATTATAACAATCGCACGACACTTTAAACGACGTTAATCACAAGCGCAGTACGCACTTTAATATATTGTGAATATATATTCTGAGAAAATAATAATATAAAGTCATTATATATTTCATATTTAATCACATAGCCAAATTCATGCGTCTTGAAACATTATCTCCATCTTGTTAACGAAAGCATGAGTATTGTATCTAAATTAAAATTAAAGAGTGTATTGTATCTAAATTAAAATTGAAGATTAAAGTAGAATTTCAGAATAAAATTCAAGATACCAAGTTATTTGAAAATATATCATCGCTTTGCTGATCCATATAATAAATTTTAATCGAAAAGAGTAGAATATATTAAGTTTAAAAAAATAATGGATGAATAAATATCGAACATATGATAATACGCGATTAATAATTATTAATAATAATAATAATTATTATTAAAGTTACTAATGATTAATATAATAATTAAAATGTATTGCGATGCGACTCGATCGGAATTTATCCGAAACATTTTTCATTAATTATTGAAAAATATGAAAATGATGATCGACAAGTTTACTTGGCTATGCGATAATCGCGAGAATTAATTATGTGCAGATTAAAATGATCACTATAATGAATACTAATAAAAAATAATTGTAAAAATAAACGACATACGAAGCGGTTGTCATATCACTACCATCTCTCTCGAATCTGACTGTGTAAATAACAACACAAGGTAACCACGTATGACAACACACGACTACGTATGCCGTATAAACAAACATCGAACACCTTACCGGTAGTTACATTGTGTTATCTCATAATATTTAACATATTATAAAATAAATTTATGCATTATATTCTATTCTTTGTTGGTGTTTCAAATTAATTATTGTTAAATGATTTGTATGTATGACGACTTTTCAGTCTTTGGATTATTCAATTCTATATTATAATCTATCTATATATCTGAAGTCGAATAATTTAAATAAATCTGTGACATCAAATACTCATTAATAATTAATTAAAAATTTAAGAAATATACGTAATATATTTTGCATACATTCACTTTATAATACGTTAAATATTATATTTTATGTGACATGAATTAAATGTCTTACGGCACTCAGCGTTTGTTGTTTGCAATTTAATATTATGACGTGTTTATAAGTATAACCTTGCACGGTGGCTTCTTCATTTATGAGGTGAGACTCGAGCAGGATAGTAATGATACAAGCCGCTCCGTATTTCTGTGATCATTCTTTGCGAATATTACAATTATAATTATCATTAACTCACGAGATAAGTTAATTCTCACAATTATTGCGTATCGAAGTTGAATTATTGATCATCATTTTTATATTTTTTTATCATTAACGAAACGTTTTACGTACACAAATAAACTTTGATCGAACGGCATCGCGTTTTAATTAGTACAGTCGTTTGTTAATTTTATATTTAATATTTATCAATCGTGTATCATTCAGCGTTTGTAATATTCATCCGCGTTTTTATGATATACGACTAATAAATACTAAAACGCACATATTTTATTTGTAATTGTTTTGATTAAAATCTATCATGTGGCACGAGATAAAACGATGATATATTTTCGGATATTCTTCGAATGCTTTAATTTTAATTACACCGCTCATACACACATTTTATATATTATATTATATTGTTTTAAGGAGAGAGCGAAAGCGCATATACTATTCGTTAATAATGGAGATACTCACGTATACGATTCAAATACGGAGCGGATAGTACTTTTTTGTTATCATAAGAACATTTTCGCGTTTCTTGTCATAATGTAACAAAATGTGTATCGCATATGATTAACGTCGGGAGTGCCGTACAAAGTGTCGCACGATCGTAATTAACAGTGTTTTCACTTTGAGTGAGTACCATGAAGAAATGAAAGTGAATTAACAAGAGAGAAGAAAATGTCCCAGAACATTATCTGGCGATAGTGGAACAATTGTGAGTGAAAATAATTTATATTTATTGACTTATTTCTTCTACTTTTTGATTCATAAATTTAGTTATTCGTTGATCTTTATAGCATATTATTTTTTTATGATAATAAATTTAAAATATTTCAAAATTTTATTTTAAACTATACATTTAATAAAATATTTATAATAATATTTTTATAAATATTTTAATAGATATATAAAAAACATCTTAATTTATTAAAACATTTAAAATATTTTAATTATTTAAGTTATTTATATGAAAATTCGATTTTTATTTATATTTTACGAAAATTTATTTCCCTAAAAAGTTTTCGAGAATAATTATGTAATTCTTTTTATTAAATATTTATTTAAAAACAACAGATCTGAATAACTGAATTATTTGCCATTATTATTTTTTTAAAAATATTGATTATATGTATTGTTTTATATAATTTGTATATACTTATTTTTTTGCAGATCAATATTGTGTGCTACAATTCTACTGTTGCACATTATTGGTGAGTGTAAAAATATTTTTTATTTTATTTTGTTTTTATTTTGTTCGAAATAATGATTTTATGATTATCATATAAAATTTTCATGTTTTTAATGTATTTGCAATATTTTATATAGTATATATAAAATAAGGTACCTATATATATTTATATCTACAAATAATTTATCTGCATGTTATTTAAAACAAAAATCCGTCACGAAAAAATAGTAATGGGCCAAAAGTCAAGAAGATTATAATCTGCAATATTTGCATATACACGGTTAAGAATTTCTAATGTTGTCTTGGCATTTGTACTTTAAATGAAAGTAAGTACTGTGGCATTCTTTGAAATTTCATATTACAAAAAAAATTAATTAAAAGTTACGTCCGAAAGAGTTTCATTTAACTTAAAATGTTCGTAGAGACTGCTTATACGCTATGTCTAAAAACTAGTAACTGTTTTACTTATATTTCATGCAAAAATATTTGTTAAAAAATTTTATTTTGCATTTGTATCAAAAAGTCAGAATTTACCTAATTAAGAGGTATATTTATATAGTATATATTTATATATACTCATTATATAATAATTATGAATATTATGAATATATGTAATATTAATTTTCATTTCTTTATTTATTTCTTTTACTTTTGATTTTCTTTTCCCTTGTAAATAAGGTTAACAATAGATATAATACAAAAACTCTGAACAATTATATACATAATTTATTATTCTCATAGCTTCATTTAAATATAAAGTGCAATATTGCTTCGAAAGATACACAATAGCAGGTTGTTTCCTTTGCTAGAGAAAGCATTACTCGCAAACTAACACTTATAACAACTCCTTGGTACACTAAAGTCGACACCGAAACTGGTGGAAACGGAACGCGGTAGAAATGAGAAGTTCCTTTCCGTTTGCTGACATCGGACGGCTACGTCATCGTCGTTTACGAAACTTTTAACGCGAATGTGAAACTGTCCGGTTACTGGTGCTTCTGAAAAGAGATTCTCACCTTTCAGAAACGATCCATTTTAAACTCACTGCATAAATGGTAAATAAATCTTAAAAATGGTAAGATAATTCATGAAAATGGACCAGTGTATGATGACGACAGTTGAATAAAATTAATTAAAATAGAAATAATTTTAGATAGTTTGTCGGAGCAAATATAACTCATATAAGCAAATATATACTCATTCGTGATGATGTAACATGTCAGTTATGATCGCAAATAATACATTTTTATAATCACACACACGCGTATACACACAATGCTTATTATTGTTATTATGAGAAACAAGCTTCAGATTACTATTTGATTTCAAAAAGTAATATTTTGATAAGTAATATCTATAATAAATAATATTTTGAAAAAAAGTAATATCTCTCAGCGCTTTTTATCAGAAAATATGCTTCAAGATATTAGAGAATTTTAACGAATGATATTATTAATGTAATTGGCAGCATCAATATCATGTTTATTTACAACATAAATTTATATAATATGATTTATATTATTTTACACATTGACAATAAAAGAAAGTTTACACAGCAAAGTTGGAAACAATAAAAATGAAAGAAATAAATCTGAAATTAACTTATAGGAAAAGGCAATATATAAAAAATTGTATTTTATGTGTTTGTTGGAAAATATTAATTATATATAGAAACGGAATATCAAATAATTATAAATTCTTAGCAAGTTATATTATTAAACTGTTAGTAAACATCATTAATATATCCCTCAAACAATTAACATTCCATTTATTTGTCCATTGCTGCATCTGGTGAATAATATGAAAGTATAAAATTATAAGCTTAGGAAAAATTCATCAAAGTTTTAAAAAATATTGTATTTAATGAAATAGAGTTTCTTAAATAATTGGTAATTTATTTTGATCGGGTTTAACTTTATACGTGTGTATACACACACACACACACACACACACACACACACACTCTCTCTCTCTCTCTCTCACATACATACATACATACATAAGTATATCCCAGTCAATATATTTCTATAAAATATTATGTAATAAAATTCTCATTTTTATCAAAAATTTCAGAATTTAATTTATTGGATTTTTATTAATGGAAAACTTGGTTTTATGATGTAATTAATTTCAGAAAAAGGGTAAAAATTTTATCTGTATTTCGAAAATGTATCCAATTATAATTAATTAACATCAAGGTAAATTGGCGAAGGTTTGTCGAAAATGTCCAATAAAAGAAAAGACATAATATCAATTTGTTTATTGGATCTCTCCGGGCTTAAAATGGAAAATTTATGTATATCACTGAGTATTATAAACATCAACTCTTGGTAAGAAAAAAATATAGTAAAAAATGCCGAAATTATGAAAGCAAAATAATACGTTGGGATCCAGGAAAAAGCATGTGGTCGCAGATTTTTTGTTTTCTTCCTTTTTTTTTTATGAGCGGTCATTACGCACAACAGCGTCACCGACAGACAGTCTGCTTCCTACTGTAATTAACGTCCGAAAAACAGACGCAGTGTCGGATTACGAATAAAAATATGACAACTGTGGCCGGCGCGCGCGGCATACGTTTTAAAAGTCGCTTATGAAAATAACGGTTGCGGACAACAACGCGTTACGTTTAAAATTAAAAACATCCATCGCGAGTTAGTTGGGCGGAATAAAAACGCGATCCTTCACTTCGCGCAAACGACATCGCGTTATATGTGTGTTAACAAGCCTCGAATTGTGCGGTAAGTTTGCACTACCATATGCGGAGATTTAGTGAATCCACTTAACTATGTTTATATAATTCTAGAGCAACTGAAATTTACGTTTTATGTAATTTTTGTCGCGTACGCAAAACTCTGAAATATATTTTACTTTTATCTGACATAATTAAAAATCGGCATCCGCTATATATTCGCGTATATAATATTTATATATTATTAATATATTATATAATATTATATAATTTTAATGTATGTAATATTTACAAAATACTTAATATATATTATAAATATTGATCACTTTTAAGGATGATTTATACGATGAAATATTTTTCTACATATATTTATCTTTATGGGTATTATTGTAGATTAAATGTGAATAAATAAATAAGTAGTTTATGTAGATACTATAGAAGAATATCTTATATGAGAGAGTGTTGCGAATGTACATAATATAGAATCAATTTTTATTGCGATATGTGTGTATTTGCACTAATATAATAATTTATTTTGCTATAGTAACGATATTCAATTGTTGTATATTCTTTTTAATAAAATTATGCCATATTTGATTCCTGTCGATATACATGTATTTACATTGAGTTTGTCCATTACGAATGATACACATTACAATTGAGGATAATTAAATTTATCTCATTTAAATGTATTTTCGCAGCGATTTTAATGGCTACGACTTTGCAATATTTTCCATATTTTAACATAAACATACAACATAAACATCTATCGTTTGGCAATTGGTTTTAAATCAACATCGATGCTAACATGAAAATTAATTATTTAAGATAAAAGCTTCGTTCTCTATCATTACTGGTACTATTACATAAATGCATACTAAATAAGCGTATTGCTATTATGCTTGAAAATTTGTGCCCAGAGTGAAATAATGTGCAAACGAAATTAATTAAAGTAATCAAATATTAGCTTTTATGATACAATCATGTAAATGGACATTTGTATCTTTAAAATATATTATTACACAATTTTAATATTATAATATGTATGCATTGAAATATTTGACATAAAATTCTTTATTTATTGTCTAGTAAAGAGATCGAATATAAAAGCAATATCATATAGAATTTTAAGTGTATATAAAACTGTCATAAAAGCATTAATCTATTATAAAATAAATTTGCCAAATTAAAAGCGTGAATTGCATTACTTATATGCGGTGGAAAGCAATCAGAATCTTTAATCATAACATTGAATCAGATTATATATCTGTGTAATATTGAATATGAAAAATAATATTTTTTTAGAAATATATTGATGTAAAAAAAGAATTGAAATAATTACATGATTATGATAAAATAATAAATCCAACAATATATTTAATCAATATTTCGTACAATATTGAGAGGAATCACATCGATACTTTGTATCGTTATCTATAGGATATTCATTTATTATATTTGTCATGTGAAAGATAATATGAATGGAGCATTCTTCGCAATTCTTTTTTTTGGCAAGTTCGAGAAAACCTTTTTCGGAGTGGAAAATTGTCGAATGAATCTCGATGCTTTTTTCGATGGTGTTCAATGGGACGAAGACTGATTCCAACAACTAGTTCAATGAGAGATAAAGAGAAGAGAATGCATGTAGGAAGAACGAGGCGAAAGGCGTAAAGAGTAGAAAGAGTAAAATGGTGTAGAAAAATGGGAGATAATATGAGAGGGAATTGGACATGATGTACGTTCTCGAGGTGGTTTGCATTTTATCTGCGAACATTGTTAGAGAGTCAATTTGCATAAACGCAGAAGTAAGAAGAGAAAGACAGAGAGAGAGAGAGAAAGAGAGAGAGAGAGAGAGAGAGAGAGAGAGAGAGAGAGAGAGAGAGAGAGAGAGAGAGAGAGAGAGAGAGAGAGAGAGAGATAGAGCGAGAGGAGGGAGAGAGAGAGAGATATTCTGTTTCTCACATATTTTAATTTTTGTCGATTAATATGCAAGGTACTCTCTTTTTGTATCAATATGATTTACTATAACAAAATATTCTTTCTGGTAGCGTCTGCAGCGAAAATTTCATATTGAGATACTGCTAAACGTAAAGTATAGTATATGTTTTTTAGTTATTATTATTATTATTATTATTATTATTATTATTATTATTATTATTATTATTATTATTATTATTATTATTATTATTATTATTATTATTATTGCAATTATTTTCACGAACATATATGTATTTTTTCTCTTTTTGATGTATTGATTTTGATGTATTTGATTCGTATATACAACATATCAAGATATATTCATGAGATAATGTACATATAAATTAATGAAGATAATTTCGCGACTAATTACAGCCTAGAAACATAACTTTCGATCTTACGCGTCCATACCATCTGTCTCGTATCGCTTCGGTCCGGCATTTTTCTGTGGGAGATGTCGATAAAATCATTCGTCGCAATCCAGCACCGGCGTCGAGAGGTCATCTAATTGTTTTCTTCCGGAAGTTTTACCGGAGATGTCTCTCATCGTGACAAACGACGCCTTTACCCTCTTCGCCCTTTTCTCTTCGCAAAAAGCGCCTGCGATCACGAGCGAAGAAAATGACGTGCGATTCCTCTCGATGGACGTATGTCCAGACGACGACGTTCTATCGCGAGCATAGGCGTCGCAACTTTTCCGTGGAATTGATTTAATCTCAGTCAATATCGTGACATTTAATTGACATTTATGGGAGAATTTTGCTTTTATATAAAGCTAAGGTACTGCGATTTTATGGAAGAATAATTTAGGGCGCATTTAACAAGTTGGCAAAAAGAGAAATAATTTTATTAATTTAATTCTTCAAAATTATTTTTGTAATTATTGATGCAGAAATTTAGTATCAACCGGGCTTAATTAAGAAGTCGGACACCTGGCATCCAAAAAAAATAAGGTGTGATAATAATGACACGGCTAAAATCGCCGTTCCAGCAACTGATAATTGATGAGCGAGTGCAGTAGAAGGCGTGCAAGAGGAAACGACGTTACAAATGATGACGCGGTATTATTTCATTATTTATGGTACGAATTTTGCCGCGACTGGCGCGGCGCTGGCCGACGTTTTTCCGATTCTGTGCTGCTAGAAGCGTGGATTAAGTTACCGTCGGTGAGCTGAATTAAAACGCTAATAACGAGCAGTGATATTTATTGGACGGCTTTTGCGGGAGTTAGAACCGAAAGCCGCCCTTCGCATTTCGCCTCAACCCTCTCGCGTATACTTTTCGGGTCTCTTGCGTCGTTCACGAAGCCTCTTTCCACCGTCGGAGCGAACTTTTGCCAATCCATGGTAGTCTCTGGTGATGCCACCATTGTTTCCAAAACAGCGGTTCTTACCACTTTTATGAGGGAGATTTCGGGCTTAGTCAGGCAGATAACTCCGCTGCGCTCGTCGCTTAATCACGACCGCCTTTACCAAACACATACACACACACACACACACACACACACAACTTTAAGCCTTATTTTTTCGCGTCCTTGGTATCAAGCGATCTCAGGACGAACAAAAGCGGTTTTTAGCCGCGTAGGACATTTTTATGAGTCAGGAACACAGAGTTGCGGGACATTTCTTAGTTTACGACGCTATAAGAATGCTCTGCTCTGGCTCTGCAATAAGTGATTCTGGATTAGTATAAGTCATAATCTATTTTGTAAATTTTTTAAATAAATTATAAAAAATGTATAATTTTGTAATCAAAAAGAAAAAATTAATTTATCATTAAGAATTATAACTAATATTTATATTATCATCACGCATGTAAAAAGTTTCCTACGGAAGATTTGTATCAAAATCGGTATAAATTGAAAGGATGTTTGTATTCGTAGAATCATTTTACGCGTAAGAACTAATATTTACATGTAAACAGAAAACTGGTATTATAGTGTATTAGGAGATATTACCTACAGATATATACACACATATCTTTTCGCGGCTTATAACACATCTCTCTCAGAGACCGGTAAACCGTGAAATGTTGAACTGATGTAAGCCGTGTTGAAAACGAGCTTAATCCGCTTTTGAATGCAATGCCGCGCAATCGCAATAGTCATGGAACTTTTAACCGGACCTCGTGAAAATGACACTCTCGATTCCGAAATCTAATACGGATTTAAGTCCGGCATTATAAAGCTCGTTATTATTACCGATGTCGCATGGAACTAGATCGAAATTTTTTAGCGACATAGTATAATATTCGGGCTTTGAGAATGAAATTCGAGAAACGAGCTCAAGTTGTTGTCGTAAGTAGCTTATACCGATTTTATACCTCGTTTTGTGTCCCAGTTGCGTTTACGCGACAATCGACAGTTGAATTTTCCTGCCAAAAATTTTACTTTACGCGACACTGTGAAATCCAATGTGAATTTAGCATTTGAATTTACTCGCATCCCCGGAGTATTTTCGAATTGTTTTAATACCGGTGTTCGTAGAATTTTTGAATTAACCGTAAAATCAAAGGTCTTTCATGCCCTGTTCATTTGGCGTTTATAGATAATGAGATTATTGCGTATGAAGTTTGCTCGTGATTATGATTGTCTCTATTCAAGACTACACTTTTTTCTTGCTTTTAATCGTGCGTGTCCTTGTCTGGGTTATTTCGCATGGATATCAATAATTAATTCGTCTCGTATTTTAATTGACAGCAGAACATTTTCCAGCGAATAACGAATTAATAAAGTCAGTGCGGTGATCTTTTGCAAATTTGCGTATTCTCCGCACTCGGGCCAACCGTACCATCGATCACCGTAAAAAAACAACGCCAACAGTTTGGAGAAACATGCGCGTTTCTCTTATAATAATATGCAAATGTATTTAACGACGATTCCACACGGCGTATGCCGCGGGCCGTCTGAACAAACCGAAATTCGCGTGTGCGCGTTATTGCGCCCGAAATTTCATAATCGTCGAAATTGTTATCGTCGATCGCTTCCGAATTCCATAATAATCGAGCTACGCGATGGCTTGAATTTATTCATTGGCATTTTGGATATTTTAAGCGATGAAAGTACATGGCGGGGCTTTTTTTTCTTTCGGAATATCGGAGCGAATCCGCGGGCAACTAACAGGAACGGTCGTTGACGCCGAAGGGAGGCGCGAGGGGAGAGTGAGAGTTAGTTTCATTTAACCCCCCTCGGTCAATCGACTACCGATCGCGATATTTTGGGCCGAAAACGCGTGTCCGAAAACGTGACTCTGGCCATCGAACTGTTCTCATCCCCGATTAACTTTAACGCGAACCGTATGTTCGCTCTGTTTCGATGAATCGTTCTTCGTGAATGCGTAAAAATTTCATCAAATTGATATTGATGCACGCTATAAAAGCGTTAGTGAAAATAACGATTTTCCAATCTCGGCGAAAGTGGTGCGCAATTAAGAACATAAATACTCTCAAATTCGGTGTTGTCGACTTTCGGCTAAATTACGCGATTAAGCGCGTTGTGAAAAGAAACTCGCACAAGAAATTCGGGATAATACGTTTTGCGCGAAGACCATTAAGACTTCAATAAGCTCGATAGAATTGTTGGCAAAATAATGAAGCAAAATAATCGATACAGTTGATGTGTTGGATTTATTTAACTCCATTGTTCGTAGCGCCGATGATAATAGACAATAGATTTGAACTTTGTTCTAAAATATATCTTTAAATAATTTTTTAAACTAATACTAACTTTTTAGATTTCTTTCGAAATTAATTATTTAATATCAGATAATTACGTTAAAATATTCAATATTTAAATATTTAATCTACAAGTTTATTAAATTATTGAATATAAATTGAAATAATGTTTTAATATATTATCAAAACTGATATTTTAGGGCTCTTTAAAAATGCATACTAAGAATATCATGAAATATGTAAATTGTTTTAATATCTAAATGCACTTCAACATTTAAAGGGGCAAATTATTAAAACGGTATAAACTATTAAAAATTAAAATGGAACCAATTCATGGAATAATAATAATATATAGTCAATATAATAATAACAATATAAATTAATCACAATTGATTTATATTAAAAATATGCGTAGAGAGTACAGAGAGAGATTTAGAGCAATAACAGCATTACGCATTGCAATTACCTAATTAATTGATATCATATATTAATGATAATTGAAATACAATGGCTAGAGATTTTCTGGAAAAAAACACTAAAATTATAATATAACAACACAAGCCAGCAATTCAATATCACTCAAAATTAACTGAATAATAATCTAAGTTCCGCTATGCACTTTGTAAGTCACAGAACATTCAATGTCTGTTAATTTGCATGTTACAATATTAATTAAGGAAGAACATCCTTCCATCCTACGATCTGAAGCTGTTGGCCTCCAGCGTATTTCAGTCTCGGATCTTACCTGAAATTTCGGCAATAAAACACTCTCTTGACATCTCTCCCTTCTTCCCTTAAAACTGAGATTAGTCTACTTACAGTAGGCTTGTTGAAGTTGATTAAAGGAATGACGGCAAGGTGTTTGATGGAGAAGGGCGCATCCACTCGATGCAATTGAGAGATGAAAAAAGAGGTGGAATTCACCTCATAATCTTCGTAACAAGACGCTGTCGTATTCGTGAAGAGCCCACTCCAATAAATCACGCGCCTCGAGCCTCATGTAAACAGACTGACTTAATAAATCTAATTATTTGCAGCCAGAAGACTGCCGAGAAAAATAAATTTTTATCGTCGGAATTTTTGGCGTCAATACCACCACTTATATTCCGTTCCGCAAAAAACGAATTGTGAAATTGCGATTTTTTACGACAATGACAAGTAAAATTAGTGCATATTTCGCTATAATATTTAAATCACATATCGAAATATTTTTATTTATATACGAATAATGATTTATTTTACTAGACAAATAGTTTAATGAATTGCGTGAATTATGTTGTATAAAATTTATACTGATTTGAATTCGTGATTTCAAATGTGTGACAAACCACACGTGTGTAATATATTTATTTATCAAAATATTGGAGATTGACAAAATGACAAATATTTTTTTCGAGAGAGAAAGAAAGAAAAAGTATCGCGTTAATAAAAATAATTCAAACTCGTCATGGATTGATTTAAAAATTGCATAACCTGATTTTTTAAAGTGAAAAGTTTGTGGTATCTAGATAGAGATATTTCTATTTTAATATCCTTAAAAATGATATATCTGCATGAAATTAATCAATTTAGTATTTTTCTTTTCAAGATATTTTATTATCCCTTCTCGGATTTTTTCAATTATCATCTTTTACTCTATTTTTTCTCTTTTAACATCAAATTCTCACATATTTCTTGCTCTTTTGATCAGGAATTAGATTTAATAATGTTTTCTTATAAGTTTTTTCTACATGCTCAATATTTGAAAGAGTTATCGATAAAGCTTTAAACTTATTCTTCGTTTTCTCGGTGGTTTTCCGCTTCTCTTTTGGGATTAAAATTCTGAAAAAAAAGCAAAAATTCCAGCATGCCGCTTTCCGGTCAGGCAAAGAGAAACAAGGACAACGCGCGTGACGTATTATTAGGGAAGAAGGCAATCTCGATCGTTGTAAATCTCGCAGAGTGTAATTAACTCTGGCAATAATGACCGAAGAAGAAATTGGCCTCGAATTCGCTGTATCGCGAGGAAGACAAGATTGGAGATTTATTGTTTCTTTAATCTGCGGCGATTGTTCTGTTTCCTGTAATTAGCGCGCACAGTTGTTGAAAACTTCGGCTATATTACTGGTGAAGGAAACATGAATTTACTTACAAAAGATGGCGACGTGGAAACGTGTTATATTGCATAATATGGCACGTATTCTGACGTATTCCGACTTTATTATCGCTATATGTTATCGTATTTTCTATTCTATTGGGTTTTAGTGAATTCTGTCATATTTTGACAGACTTTGAATGTATCCTAGCAAACTTTATTTTAAATCCAACTATTTTGCCACACTATAAACTGGCATAAATATTTAATTGATAATTGTGACATATAAACTTGTGGCGTCTCTTTTTTTATACTTTATATTATATATTTTATTTCCTCTTTTATTTTAATTGTTAATTAAAATACTTATGTCGACTAATATTACACGAGTATTATTAGAAGTTTGTGAATTCCGACGGTTGCTCTTAATATTTTACGTGAAGCCAAGAGCGTGAAGCTCTTAGTGCCGTATATAATACATCTCCTTAAGAAGATTCCTCGCACGTTTCTCACAGTCATTGTGCGAAATGCAATTCGATTTCTTCAAAGAGATCAAATTTAAGAATGTTGAAAAAGAATCAGTTTATTACATATTATTATTATCATTCATTAAATTTATTATTATTATTATTTAAATTGATTTGATTGATCATTTTTATAAAGTATATCGATACAAATGATAAAAAATTATGCAATATAATATATTATATTGTATATATGTTATGGAGAATACTTGTAATAAACACACATGTATGTAATACTTCCTAGGTAAAAATCGGATTTTTCTTATATTTATGAACTGTCAGTGAAATTATTTTTGCTATCTTTTACAAATGATTATTATTTCAACACAAATAAATTGTTTTAGTCTCACATATGCTCGATCTGATTTTGTTTGTTGAAAAGTCAAAGCAATAAGTGCAATAAAACATAACGTGAATTCGTTCGAGCGTTCAATTGAAACTCGAGTATAACGTAGAACAACACGTTCTGGGCGTATTCGATGACGAAGAATAAGAAAAGAGAAAAGAAAAAGGGAAAGAAAGAAAAAAAGAATAAGGACGCTCGGGATTTTCAAAGCTAACCTACCGCCTTCAATTGTAGATTCGCGTTTTCATCTTATTTCCTTCCCACAAAAGTTCAGTGGCGCGGTGATCCTTCGTTCTTTTCTAAACTACGAGGTTGAGCCCCTTCCTATGCAAAGCCAAGACGCTAACTGGCTGACTGAATGCCTTTATGCGATATTATTTTCCTCGCACCACTAACTTCTCGATTACTTTTATTAGAATGCAACTTTGAGAATTAATATGATCGAGTCCGCCAACCGATTTATTTGCGATGTGATTTTGTATTTCAGTCGAAAAACACTTTTTCAATGCTTTATTCTTTCGTTGGAGCGCGAAATTTCGCTTCTATGTAACATGATAACGCCCGCATTTTCCGTAATTTACATGGTTGATATCATACACATAGGATAGTTAAGCTATTTTTTTATCTAGTAGATAATCTTCATAGCTTTTTATTTCTGTATATGTTAAGTAAAAACTGTAAAAATGGGAGATCCAGCAAGTTATAAAATTAAATTAAATATTAAAATCCGATTAATCTTCTTTTATATAATTATAATTATAATTAAAGTTTTTTTTAGGTAATAGGAAATAGATTTTCATGTTTTCCATAAAAGTTTGTTCTTTCTCTTATTCGACTATTATTTTCTTTGCTTGGATATAATTTTATAAGTTCATTAAAAGATTAAACAGTATTTATTGATAAATAAAATTTTTTATAACTTTTTCGTCAACTTTCTGTCTTTTTCGTGATATACCGTTTCTTTTATTCATATATTTATTTTCTGTGAGAACAAAACAATACATCGCGAAAGAAAACCAGAAGTTATATCGTATATATGTATGATTGCCATTCTTGTTGTAACTACATGTTTTAATAATATGTTATAATATCTAAAAAAATAATTATTTTGTTAAAAAAAAATAGTATTGATAGAAAGTAAAGCGTATTAATTTAAAAAAATCGTAGTTTATCAATTTCGTACTTTATCAATTTTCCAAATGCACTGTCAAATTTGTTCTCTTTATTAAAACACTAATCTTTTATAATAGAAAAGAAATTTTTACGAACGCAAGATGTTGTGATCGATTTTATTAAAATATGATTATAGATATTGACGTGGCAGTCGATACGATTGATTTGTCTGAGAGATGAGATTTCGTATTTTAGTCGCTATAGCTCTTATCAATTTTCCATTAACAAAAAGCATCACTTTCACCATTATCCATCAGCATAGCGTGACATCGAATGTCCCAGATGTCCTTAAATGCAGGATAAATCCTACCCTTTTAGTTTCACCGTGTTCCCTTTCGTTTCCTCTCCTCTCTTCGTCTTCGCAAGCGCGCTCCTGCGCGCCTTCACGCCTCATCGATCCTTGAACTTCGATATGCCAGTGACTTTCATGACATAAATAAATCGTATCGCACCGATCGTTACTCGATTTTGTGACTGACTATACGAAAGTTTTTGGGAAAAGTTGATAAAATCGAAAAGTACATGACATCTTACTACCAACTATAAAATATTTTTATAAATTATCTCTCTTAAAATGTAAATAATTCAGCAAAATATAATTAAAAATAATAATAATAATAAATATTAATTGTAATTATAAATTCTGATTGTTTCAAATATTAGCAATATCATAATAATCATACAACAATCATACATCAATTATATATTAGATTGTTAACATTTGTAAAAATAAATGTTATAAAAATGTTAGAAAAAATGTTAGAAAAAATGTTATAAAAATAAATATTATAAAAAAAATATGGGATTCAGCTTTTAATTCTTTAGTTGATCCTTTAATTGATTTTATTATAGTTTAATCATAAAGGTCTTTTGTCTAATTATGAGAAATGAGACCTCGTATTGATTAATTACAAGAGTTGCAACAACTTCTATTACTTGTAATTTTATTATTTTTCCAGCGTTATGAATAATATTATTTTCTAACAAATGATATATTATGAATATTTCTGTTGCGACACGAGTACAACGAGTGCGTGTCGTTTTTTATAAAACAGCATCCTTATAAATAAAATATTATACTTCCTTCATGATTCTTGAATTCAAAAGCATTACATGATATACTTTAGTTGTAAAAATAAAATATTTTTATAAATTATCTCTCTTAAAATGTAAATAATTCAGAAAAATAATGAGAAATACGATTAGAAAAATACAATTAGAAATAATAATAATAATAAATATTAATTGTAATTATAAATTCTGGTTGTTTCAAATATTAGCGATATCATAATAATCATTATAAGATGTGTTGAAGAAAAATATAATACTATATAAATATGTAATATTACTTGTACAGACTTTAATAGATTATTAAATTTTTTGTGAAAATATTTTAGTAAGAAAAAAAGTAGCTATTTTTTTCCTTTCTCATTATTATAACTAAACAGATTAAAAATAAATTATTTCAAGTATGGATAAAATAATAAGACAACAGTGTGCAAAAGTTGTAAAATAAATCACGGAAAGATGCAAAAAAAGCAAATTTGCGAAAGCGCCCAGCGATCGTTACACGTCGAGAAGAAATGGTAGCCGGAGAGTTAAAGCGTTTCTAACTGAAATTTTTCTCATTCGAAGGCAAAAGCACGTTTTCAGTCTTCCTCAGAAAAGTTCCCTGCGCTATCTTTATTGCCTCTGCATCTTTCTGACTTCTGCTCCGAAGAATCGCATTACTGCGTTACTTGTCTTAGATTAGTTTCCCACTTCGTCGTTCTGTAAAAGGGAAAACCCTTTTACAGAAAAAATTCTACTAAAGTCTTTTAATCTCTTCCCGGAAGTATCAGGTCGATATTTTCCTTGCCCGACACTTCCTTCCGCTTATGTAGAAGCGTTCGAAAGACGACACTCGAGGAAAATAACTGTCGAAAAGAACTTTACCTTCTAAAGATCTTCGCGACAGAAATTTTCTTCATTCAAAGACCAATGGCTTGTCCAAGAAAGTCCTTCTTACCATGTTGATCATTTCTTTTCGTACTTTTCTTGTCTGAAGTTCAGAAACTCGTTTTTCAACGGACTACATGTTGAACGGGAAGATCAGGAATAGTAAAAAAATAGTGGAATATTAGGTAGACGTGAAAGACATTAAAAATTGACTTTTAAGATTTATGTACTAAATTACAGTTTGCTAGATTAGGAAGCTATTTTACAGATGCTGTATATAATTATATACGTCTATTGTTTAAAACAAATCTATTAAAATTAAAAAATTAAATAATATTTAATTAATTAATTAATATTTAATTTAATTTTAACAATTTAATTTAATTTTAATAAGTTTAAAATAAACCTATTAAAATTAGAAAATTAAATATTTAACAATTTAATTTTAGTTTCTACAAGTTAGATCTTTGTTGTTGATTTTTCTTTCATTTTTCAACAAAATGATTGAATATGTCATGTGACAGTACTTCATTTCCGCTCTCTTTAAAACAACATTTCTTCTCAATCTCAAGATGCAAAATTCAGCAAACTCTCTGCACCGAGAATATTTCCGTAGACGGAAGGAACCAACAATATAGGGAGCAGAAATTTTTCTCATTCAAAGACAACGGTGCGTTTTTCGTCTTCGGCGAAACTTTTCCGCGCTCTCTTTATCGTTCCTTGCTCATCCACTCTGACCTTCGCCATTCCCCTCGAAATCTCATTACGTTACTTATCTTAATATATCGTACTTTACTAGCGATTTTCCTTTCCAACTACTCGGTTCTGGATAATTTCATGTAATGGAAACGTGATGGAATTGAGTGGAAAGGCGTTGTAGAAATAATGGCATATCGTTCAAGTATACTTATTCATAAAGAGAAATGCTCGGTTCCTCCGTAGATTCCTCGACGACCTGCAATAACGGTGGAGAGTAATCACATGTAAATCCGCGACTGCCAGACTCTAAGAGTAATTATCTTCCGTCGAAAGATAAACTCTTCAGAAGAGTTCTTGAAAGTCATGTATTATACCTTTCGTTATAATACGTCGACGAGTTTATACCTTCTCAAACAACGAAATAGACGTTTCCACGGATCTGTGGAAGCTCTTGTGTACTTAACATTAAATTTATTAGTCGGTTTAGTGTCTTTTTATCTCGTTTTCTCTCTCTTTAACGCCACGGATTATTCTGTAAACAAAATGGAGATATTCGCTTTCCACCTTCTTTTTATACACGTCATCTTTAATCGTACTTTTAATCTGCAAGAGCTCTGCTTGTAATTTGCTGAAATGTACGAAGTCGTGATATGTAACGTGCGCTCTGGTTACGACGACTTTTTTCTTTAATACACCTGCACAACTTGTTAGAATTTTCGATAGAATAATACAATGTATTATTGTTTGCCGATATTTCTTGCTTACTAGAATAAATTGTTACTCTCGAAATCTATTATCAATATAAATAGAAAATTTATTTTTTAATAAAAACAAATTTAAATTTATTTTTTAAAGCATTCCAGAGGTTTCTTGCGAAAAAGTATAGTATTTTCCGACATATCTTATAGCCCGATGTTACACAAAATATTATGGCAGAGCAGAATGTCGTGTAAGCGAAAGAGAGACACGCTATTTTTATACGGTGATTTACTTGCAATTTTGTAGAACGGGCGCATGTCTGTGTAAATTCAATATTATGACTGGATGATGAATTGCTGAGGGTTGTGCTTTATAAATTTTCGTTCGCCCGAGGGAAACCGCGAGCGCGCCGTTGTTTCATGATTTTCTCTTCTTTTTGCAGTTATTTTACTTTCGTATCCGATAAAGTACGGGAAATCACATATTTAAGCGCACCAGTGCAGCAAAAATATGTGCTGTAAAGACCTTTCTTCGAATGTTATTTTGTTTCTATATTTTTTTACTGACATTTTTTTTACGAAGATTTAATTAAAGTTATCAAAGAGAGTCTTCATAGATTCCATAGAAATCGAATTGCATTCGATCAAGCTATGGACTAATTGGGATAGGAAACGAGTTCGAAACATCGAACTAGGAGAACGCACGTAGCAATTTGTCGTCTCCACGGGCGGTATTTAAACATAATTGCGATGATCGAAGAACTTCGATGGGAAGCTGCTCTATCAGCCGCAGGCTGCACGATCGTTTCAAATTTTCAGCTATTCGCGGTTTCACCAAGTGAACAAGCCGTGGCAAACGACATTCCAACATTTACAAGTGTTCACCGCTTAATGAAGAAAACGTCCACGTAACAAGAAGCTCGTAGCGAAGCGTTATTACGTTCCGATCGATTAATCGATTATGAGAGTGACTTCGAGTACGAATAAATTATTAGGAGATTGCACGTAATATTGAGACTTTATCGATTGTGCGTTTTGATCGGCGAAATATTGCAACAACCTTTAATTATTACATACAAAGGTCCATTAACATTTATTTTATAATTTATATCCAAATGACATCTCATTACGAAAGAATAATAAAAAATAAAATTATCGAGGTTGATAGATCGCGAATAAAATTTTAATATTTTTAACATTAAATTGATCTTATGTTTTTTTTAAGATAACTTTTTGCTTTTCTTAACACGCAGTAACATTGTGTAGCGAAAAAACATCGACGTGCGAATTAAATTTGGATCGTATTCGATAAATTTCACATTGGTTTAATCAAATTCCGCGTTTCGATCAACCGGTCCGGCTCGTAGAATTCATTCGGTAAAGAGGGTATTGAAAGTGCAACAACGACAACCCGATATCTCTCTTCCTCCTATTTCGAGCCTCCGCGTATGCGATTCGAGTACATGAATCGAATCGCAAGTAGGGGGAACCTGTTCATCGAACGGAGAAAACGGGCTCGGGTTCGCTTCGTTCGCGTATTGTATTGTATTGTTCTATCGGAATATACGTTCCGGACGCGCGTTCCTCCCCATCCTCAGCCGTCTCCGACAACCTCGCGGAACTATCCCCCCCGTGTTCGATCCTCGACGGCCACTGCGCCATTTCCGCTGCGAGATTGTCGAAAGGACTAGGATAAAGTTATATCGTATTTCCGAGTCTCCCTCCGATTTAGCAATACTCGAACTTTCGGTAATTGACGGACCGTGGAGAGCATATCGACTACTTGTTCGCAAAATTACTTGGATTCTACGTTATTACGGTTCGAATGAAGTTAGTAATGAAAGTCAGTAAAAAGAATCAATGAATTATCTGTGAAATATTTGATGCACGATTTACCTTGATTTTTATTTATTTAAGAATTTAATTAATCACTGATATGAGTTTTTTTTAAATTTTCATTTCGAAAAGTTTTAAGAGGGAAATGGCAGGTACGTTTGTTTAAAAATAAATAATTCCTAAGAATAAATAAGTTAGTGTCAATATTTTATATCGCATATATGTATATCATATTTTATTGATGCAATTCGAAATAACAGATATAAACTGCAAAAAAACAAATTTTTCCTCTTTGGCTTTTTATGTATAAAAGATCGTTAATATATAAGTTTTGTTTTTTAGATTATGTTTTTTTCTAGTAATTTATTTTGCGTATCTTATCTGGAAACGTATAAAAATGATGCTTATACACAAATATCCAATAAAGATGACATTTTTATTGTGGATCAATATTACATTAGAGCCGAATCGCGACGAAATCACAGCTAAGTTGTCAAGGTGCCTTTTGCCAGATTTGGACTACTATGCGGTTTATCATCGAGAAAATAGGCGGATGTCATACAGTCGGATTATCCGGATTTCGGTGATACGAGGCTCGATCCTCGTCGCTGTCTCGAAAAACTTGCTGCTGATTCACTTTCAGAAATCATAAAAGTAAGGGCGGCGTTTTCGCGACTTGCCGATACCTTTCCACAAATACATTTTTCAAAAATATACCGTCACAAAAATATCAAGTTATTTGTAGATCATTTAATTTACTAAATGTTGAGTGATAAAAATATAATTTTATTTTTTACAAAAAATTATGTATTAAGATATATGTGAAACAAGCACTTGTTTTTTTCTTAATATTCACATATAGTTTAACATATAATTTCAAACATATCTGTTCATTTCCTAACGAAATGCTTTGATTACTCACATTATTTCGTATGGAGATTTAATTATTCGCTTTTTTTTGCAATGGCACACATTTATATTCTTTTTAATACTATGTAGTAATACTTTGATATTTAAAATTTTCATTTAATAAAATTATCATTTTTTATTTTCTTAGCCTACATAATATCAACTATCTCTGCATTTTGTGATGCATTTAATTTGTCAGAGATGGGTTTGCAATTATGACGGATCGTTTTCTAAGTTATTTTCGATTTTCAAGCGACATCCTCGAATCGAATTTCGTATACTTTTTTATCGTTTCGTAGTTTCGCAAAAATAATAATTTTTGTGAAAAGAAAATTTTTATTTAAATAAATAATGTTGGATATCATACATTGAATTTGAGATTTTAAAAATAATTTCTTATTGAAAATTGTCATATCCAATCAAATTATGATTAATAATTATCAAGCGGTACAATATATATCATATTATTTAAAAAATGAATATTTTGGAAGAAAGCTCAATATTTAGAAGTAGATTTAAAAATACTGGCAAATTGTTATCATTTAATAACATGTATATCCGTATTTCAGATATTATAATTTTTCTTTTTTCGCAAAGTAACGCTTTACGCATATAATTATTAAGTTTGATACTTTTAACATTAAAATTCAGCTAAGAGGATTGTCATAATTTTTACTTTGGATGTAATAATATCCTTTTGTATCAAATAAAAGAGGAAGGAACTCTGTAAACGATACGTTATAAAGATAAAAGTCACTGCGAATTATATTGGTTTTGGCAACAGAGAATGCTTTGTCGCGATAGAATTTTGCAATCGCCAATGTGTCAGAACTAAATCACAATAGCATCTAACTTATATGTTCGCAGATCGGTGCGCATACTGCATTCCATCCGCGCACTCCATCGGCGATCAATTGTGTCGGATGTCTCTTTCGAAGGCACGCCTGTCTGATGGCTCGATTAAAACTTCCTTCGACCTACTCTTCCCCTCCTCGTACGTAGAAATCTCAAAGTTCATCCGGAACGTGCTCTCGCGGTTGAAGAGAGGTCACCGAAAGAATGCGTCGATATATCTCGCGGTGCCAACTTTTAGTTCCTGCTGCCATCATTGTGTGACGAAGGTTGAATTCATGCCGCAGCACAATCGTGGCACAAATTATTTACCGCTTTTCTCGTGTAGTTTGTGTTTTTTTCATTGCTTTCGCGCTTACAAACGGGAGATTTATTTAAAATATGAAATAATGTGGAATAGTAATTCCAGATGTCTGATTTTATTTAAAATTTATATATATATATAGAGAGTATATCTTTTATTATTTTATTATAATATATTAATTATTAACAAAGTTAATTATTACTATTCTCTATATATTGTATTTAATATTACATTACTCTTTTATATATGTATATTATATTTAGTAATTATGCATCCAAAAGGTAAGTTATTTAATGATAACTTGAAAATAATGTTAACAAATAAAAAAAAAGAACAATTTTATATTGTAGTTTAACGCAACAGAATTAAGATAAAAAAGTAGACACGCATAAAATACAACCATGAGTATTTTTAAAAGCATAATAATATTTCAAAAGCATAACATTAAGTGAAAAAAATGCTGTTACACATATGTTACGTATAAAACTATATTATAATAGTCACAAATTATACACAATACTCACAATACATTGAAGCGCTGGAAATGTACTGCTTGAGAACAATGTTAAAAGACGCATCGATATATATCCAATCGATTTATTTTTTCCTTATCATGATGACAATGCAGATAGCATAGAATTCATAACTGGAAATTACGATGCGAATCGACGCATTCACAATTGTATGTATGTATGTGTGTGTGTGTGTATATATATACAGAGTGTTCCATTTTAATTTTGCCATCGAAATATTTCGTAAAGTCTAAAAGATACGAAAAAATGTTTCAGACAAAAGTTGTATGGTTTTGATGGAGATATAAGATGATTAGTTTGACCTTAAAAAGTCACCTGAAGTCACATGAACGTCACCTCCAACTTTTTAAATGGGACATCCTATATGCTTTTGCATATTCTTGTAGCTTATCTCGAGAGCTTTCCAAAACATTATAATTGAGTTTTCATGAAGTATATATATATATATATATCGTGCCCATCACTGCGATATATATATATATATATATATATATATATATATATATATGCAATACACTATACGATATATATATATATATCGCATAGTGATGGGCAAGATCCAATTATTGATTCGCAATTTTCGATACGTTTCAAGTACAAATGACTCGCATAGTATAGATGAACATCAAAATAGATACGGTGTAGCCCGAATGGATCAGATTTCCTGCTCTACAATGCTTCTATTCAAAACTCTGGCACAACATAAATCCCATTCAAATTTATATTGCGATAAACAGTTGAGAATAATGGAGTGTGCATTCTGATAACATTTATATTTTATGCTTAGCATTGTGAGTCAGCTTAAATATTCATATCCAATTATGTATTTAAAATCGAATTTCGTTATCGAAGTTTTTACACTGCCAGCCAGTCAAAATCCTTGATGTGAAAAATTTTAAAAATAAAATTAACTATTCTGGCTGCATATTATGAGATATTTGACATAATTGTCAAAAGAAATAAATGTCAAAAGAAATGTATAATATTTTATACAGTAATATAATTCATAACATAGGAGGTTTAGCGCCATTGCTGATGGTGTCTTAGGAACTGCGTCTCCAAGATTGACTATACGACTAGCTGCACTCCTAATCTCGTAAAGAGAGGTATAGTTTCTCGAGTACGGCTTAGTATTCGTCGAATGCCTCAAGCATCCCGGGTTATGTCGTATCCGACGTTCGCGGGAAGGGTGCGAGAATGAGCCGCTCATCTTGAATTTCGCGGCTAATAAACACGACCGGGCTAAACTTGCTGATATTCGCGTTGCTAGAAACCGCTAAGTCGATCTTGAAGTTCATGAATATTATCTCGATCTAAAAGATGCCTGGACGTTGCTATGCACGTTAGAGTCATGAATGCGTTTAAGTTTTTCAACGATCGATAAAAAATTGGTAATCTGATATTCATTGAGAACCACCTACATTTCCAAGGGATTATTAAATAAAATATGAAATTGTTTTGTAGATATATTTGTTGAGAAGAAACTAAGCTTGTGGATAATTTAAAGAAATTTTCAAAATAAATGTGATTATTAAATGATACGGTTATTAATTGAAAAATAGCAATTTTTTTTTACTTTTATTATATGTGAAATAGATTACATGTAAATGGATTAATATAGTAGAATTTGCTTTGTGTCTCTTTAGTCTGACTTTGAGATTAAAGCAAGTCGTAAACAGCAATATGGACGTAAATTTCCGCGCAAGCAAGCACAGATATCGATGGTACAAACTTCAGCATTAAAAATTAAACACGGGAATGATCTAGTATCTCTTCTTAGTTCTCGAGCTAAATATCTGCGCATTAGCTGAATTTCTTATCAATAGATTATCTTATCAATAGAATATTAATAGAATATCTTAAATGGACGTATCGCCGATAGAAAAAATATTAGGATTCGTTAATCAAAAATTAAATAAGTGGAAGCTAGATACAATCTCTAATTTGATGTTCCAAGCTTCATAAGCAATAAAAGGAATAAATCAGAAAATTGAAACGAGAAGATAACTTATACGAAAAATATGTTATAGCTATTTTATAATTGTGGTATTTTATATAAGAGGATATATTTTATAAAAGTTTTATAAAAGTTTCTTTGTATTCATTATATACGATTGAAAAAAAATATATATATATATATATATATATATATATATATATATAATATCAATACTTTACAATTGAAATATTTTTTTAAGAGAATAATTTTTTAATACACATTGATAGGAAAATAATGCAAAGAAATTATTTTCTTTAACAGATATTTTTTTATTTTAAATATATTAATATTTTAATTTTATATAATCCATTTAATATTTTAACTAAATAATTTATTTGTTTACTCCTAAAATTTTTTTTACATTTTACTCCTTTTTTTATTACAGTTAGGAAAATACAAATAATACACCTACTCCTTTTTTTTATTACAGTTAGGAAAAATACAAATAATACATCAATATTATGATATTATATAATATTTACTGTAAAATTGTATATTGATTTTGCTGCAGATATATATATAATACCTATACTATGGGTAAATAAAATTTTTTCTCTTTCGCTTTAAAATATTGAATATTTTCTCGACCAAATCATAAACTGCCACTATTGCACCAATATATATTCTGAAACAAGAAAAATATTATTTTATGATGTAATAATAGAAGAAAAAGAATTTTATACACACACATATTGATTATCATCATTTTAATATTATTAAGAATTACTGTTCTTTTGTGTGAATTAAGAGAAAATGATTCACTGCGATATATATATTATTCCGTTCTTAAATTTAAAAAGTCAATGCAAAAATTATCTATTCTTTTGTACAAAATTATGATTGTAGAATAATCCTTTCTAGGTCTTGATTTTTGAAAAATGAAACGCGACAACATCGTGTGGCCATTTAAAAACCAGAAACGCCGCAACGCATGCATATATGTACGAGCAACATTACAATTCCTGGAAGATCCTGCTTGGAATCGAGAATTTCTTGCAATCTTCGGCGGTCTACCGTGTAGATCTATTCGAAAATGGACCGCGCGTAATACGGCGTAAAAATCGGCCATATAAATCGCACAAGCTTTCTTTCTTCCTTTCCCCATTTTCTAAAGTTTTCCCTACTACCGACATTCGTATCAAATTTCTTCCACCATTTTAATCGGTATTTATTGTCCATTTAATTCTATAAAACTTTGTTCTTTTTTTCGTCCGAAGATTAAACGAATAAAGGAAACGAGGAATTAAAACCGCTTTCCGAACATATCGTATATTTTGTTACAAATGCTTCATGTTAGTGGAATTTGGAATTTTTAATTGTCTTTGACAAACCGTCGTGCATTTTTTCATTTTTCTCTTGTTTCTCCGACTTCCAAGAGTAAGAAAAAAACCGTACAGTAACGCCAGAGCTCTTGGTTCCATCCATTTTATTTTACGATCTTCCCGGGAAAACTTATCAACGTGGATGATGGTAGTGAAGTGAAAAATTGCAGGTCAAAAAGAGAAATTGGCCAGTATTCCTTCTAACCGCGTACTGTCTTTCTACCAATTTTTTTTTTACGTAACCGTCTGTGTAAATAAGTAACCATTGTTGATTTAATTTTTCCTTAAAATATTATAATAATAAAATTTATAACTAAAATATTAACATTGTAAAAAGGACACGAATACTGTTGTATCATTAAATATTCTAAATTGATTCTGGTCGATTTTTGAAAATTATTTTCACAGATATGCCAATTTTGTTTAAATACTTTCAATAATAACGTGGTAATACAATTTCTCCATTTTGTAATAATTTGTAAGCATTTTCCATTTTCACTTATTTTGTATATTGAAAGAAAATTACTTAGGGCCGGTTGTACCAACATCATTTTAGTTTTAAGCAAAACTTAAATATATGTCTGTCTTTATTTATTTAGAAAGAAAGATAAAGATAGACATATATTTAAGTCTCGCTTAAAACTGAAATAACGTTAGTGCAATCGGGCCTTATGTATATATCATTCCTTTGACATTTCGATTATCCACACGTACAGTAGTTACAGACTACTTGATCAGACATTTAACTTTCTATCTGCTGTGTAATATAAATGTAAAAATTGCCATGTATCAACTCTTGAAATTTTTCTGAGAAAAGTTAATTTAAGATAAAAATAAGTGAATAATGCAATGTATTTTTACTGAATTAAATTTTAATTAATCTAAAGTTTATATATTGTACAAAGAAAGGATTTTGTGTAGACATTATAACGGAAATAATATATTTAAAGAATTATTGAAAAAGAAAATTAATGAAAAATTTGAATTTAAGTTATAATATATAATAATAATTAGAATATTCAATTCTTTATTCCTAGTTTTACAAGTGCAATTGATATGAGAATATTTACATATTTTATATGTTGCGAAACGACAGATTTTATTAAAAATATATTAGATATAAGATATAATGATATATATGATGATATATAAGATATAATGATTAAAAATGTATATATTTTTTAAATTTTATATTATATATATATATATATATATATATATATTAAACATTATTTATATTAGATATCTGTTTAAATATATATTAGATTTTTTAAATTATATTAGAGAGAGATTTCTGATAATAATATAACTAAGAACAACGAGAAAGAAACTACATTTAAATATTTTCTAAATCTTCAAGTTACTTGCACAAGTGTGCAATAGCTTACAATATAAAAACCACCCTGTATACAACCCCCAAATCTCATGCTTTCTCTCGATCCTCTCAAGGTCACGCGAAATTCACGATTCCAGGCAGTAAAAGGATCTTCCCGGGATCCCAACGATTCTCTTACATATATGTATATCGTTATGGTAATTCCGATCCTCGACGACGCTCGCATGCGCGTCGAATTGTAAGACGACGTTTCACATCGACTGTCTAGAATCTCCAGGCAACCCTTTCTTGCTTGCCAAGTGACGGTATATAACAATGAATCGTATAACTATTGCGACGCCATCGCTGCTACTGGTGGGATAATGTAACGGCAGGAAACTATGGAATATGATGATCCTTTTGTTGCGCAAAGCACGGAGTATTTCTACGAGAGGGGAAAACGAGGAGAAAATGATTCTCAGGTAAATGGATTCGACAGTAGTGTGCTATTAAATTAATCATGCAATATTTTCTATCGCAAAAAAATTATAAACTGATTGATACAGAGATAGAAAGAGAGCGTAATATTCGCAAAAAAATATAAGCTTTTCATGTTTTTAATAATAAATATGTGTGTACATATATTGTTCTATCATTTTTGTGACAAAATTATTTTGGAGATTGGTCTGGGAAAAAAATAGAAAATGACCGAACTCATTTTATTAGTTTCCACGCGAGAACTTAAGTAGAATGCCTCAGGTACATCGGCCCGATCGATAGCGTATTGCGACGAACGAAGTTATAAACGAAGCCGGTGTGGCTCGAATAAAAATCAGCAGGAGTCGCTAGAACTTCTAAGGGTGGCGACTGGCGGCCTCCTCGCCATCGCGATGGAAGAAGCAGGAAGCCTGGATGAAAACTCGATCAGCAACGTCGGAGGTTGTTGCACGTCGAGATGGAGAAGAGATGACATGACAGTGGAAAAGGGTGCGGACGATGAGCTCGATACTAGACCGGGATACGGTTGTCCACTACCGAGATTTCTTTCCTCGCTATATATTACGAAGGATGTGGAAGGGAAGAGAGAGAGAGAGAGAGAGAGAGAGAGAGAGAGAGAGAGAGAGAGAGAGAGGGCCGTGGGTTGATTTCAAATGATCCTGGATTTCTCGGGGGTGAATAAAAAAGGAAGCAGCCGGGGAAAGTGAAATGAATTTCTCTCTCAGGCGAAACCTTTCTTTGTCTTTTGCCGGTTATCCCTTTTTTACGTCCGCATCTTTTTAGTTTAAGCTTTTTGCGTCACAATTTCTTGACGTTTTAGCGTATCTTAGAGAATTTTCAGACGTATACGTAAACATATATTTTGAAGCATACATATATATCGTTTAATAAAATTTATGACACGTAATCTTGGATCTATATAAACGTGGCTATAAAGATCATTGTATAAAATACGTAAAGATATTTTGTATGTGACGATGAAAATCTTTAATTAATGAAAGATGTGTTATTGAATATTAATTTACCTAATTAAATTTACTTATTATTTACGCTTGCAAAATCATGAATACGTCGATCACGCACTGTCTACTATATAATCAATTGTTTGTTAACTACCAACGAATGCCGAACATCTCTAACAAACTTTTTTGTTCATTAAATTTGCCGATGCATGCATCCGTAATTCCGCGGAAGCGAAATACGTAACGCACGCGAGTTGTTGCCTTAGCGAGCGATGCGCGAGTTAGATTTCAAAGGCAACTCGTTTGGAACTTCGACGCCGAGCAAACGAGCCTCGGGAAAAGTACTTTTACATCAAATATCCCGCGCATAGCACGTTGCACGTGGGCAAAATTCTTCTGCCGTGACCAGCGATGTGAAAGGTCGCCGCCCTCGTTTCTACCGCCACGTCGGATGGACGTTGCTTCAAAAGCACGCGCTTTCGACAACTCTAAGAAAAGAGAGTAAGCGCATCAAGCCGCGGAAAAATGCACCTCGCAGGAATGCACCATCTGTGTGCATCATCGTGGACAAAGATGAGGTATCCACTAGCGCACTCCGTAGTAAATAAAAGGGTTGGACACGCCAAGTTTTGTTGATACGGATTTTCATACAAAATCTTCAAGAAACGATATTGTATTTTAAAATGAAATATTTCCCCTCGTAATATTAAAACACCACTCATTCATCATAAAAAGATAGTGTACATAAAGAAAGCATAGAATTTTTATTTTTCTAAATATTTCTATTTTTACTTAAAATTATTACAGAATTAATAAAAAAGATACGAACTTATTTTATACTGTAAAATATTTTGCAAAATCTTTTCAATAAATTTATGAATTATTGAATTAAATTTTTTTTATAACATTGAGAAAAGCTGTAAATCTTGAAATAATCTCAAGATAGCTCAGATAGCTCCCCAGATAGCTCATACATTACGTAAATGATAATTATCAGCATCTGTAAAGTTTCTTTAATCATGTATTTCTTGGAGTCGATAGCATTTTAAGCGTTAAAATGGTTGAGCTACTACCAAATTACCAAACAGACTAAGTTGGGTTTCAAGCTTAGCTTTGTTTAAATTTTAAATGCCGAGCAAAGTTACCCTAAGTAAGGTTTACTGGACTTAGTCCGGGAATTTAGACCCAAATAATTAACGTCGCTCTGCGGATTTTGGCTGACACGCTTAAGCATATCACGACGGCAAGAAAGACAAAGTACAATCCGCACGAACATTTATTAAGAGTCGAGGGAATATATCTTTGAAACAATAGAAATGATAGTGAAAGAGATAGAATATATAGCAAGAAAAATCGTATAAATTATTCCAGAGAGTGAACAAGAATTAATATATTCTGTTGAGCATTGTTATAGATAGAGAAGCGATGTAACAGCGTGTAATTTAAAATATTTATTAATTGATTAACTGTGTTAATTTAAAAATTTCGATATTAATTATTTTGTAATTTTTAAATTATTTCTGGAAAAATTCGAATCGCTTATTGTTTATTGCTTTTTTTATCATCACAATCCTGTTCAATATTTTTATACTATAATATACAGTAATTAAAGTTTTAATAAGTATTTAAATTAGCTCCACTGCTTTTCAATTAAAATTCTGACAATATTTATACATAACTGTTATCGAAGCGAATTGTCATAACATATTTCTATTAGAATTTAAAACTAATGTGTATTTTTCAAGCTACTATTTATTATATTATTTTATAGTATAACTATGTTTATTTCAGAAATATTAATATCTGCATTTCTTTTTTATGAATTTTAACAAAATTGCCCAGTTTGATGTAGCTATTTGACTGCAAAATAAACATCAAAGCTATCTACAAAAAATTTTGATTTATTCTATCGTAAATATTCGGGATACAACAAATAAATAGTTGCAGTCGAGATTTTTTCGCGATATTTAATTTCGATTACGCTAAAAGTATTAGCGCCAAAGCGCGCGAACGCTTCTTTCCCTTTCTATTCTTTTTTTATGATCGTTGTTTTTTCAAACGTAATTGCTATCGCATCGCGCCAGGAGTTGCACATTGTGCGCGATTTTTTTTTTAACACGGTGTCACGCATCAACGATATGAAACGCCCGCTCGTTCTTCAATTATTTGGAGCACGCAAAATTTTTCGGCCTCGCATAGTTTTGTCGTTCAATCGGATATCTGACATTAAAAGCATTTATGGGTCGTTGGAACCACCGAGCGGTCGATATCCGTTTTTCGAACCAGAAAAAAGTTTTTTTTTCCCTTTTTTGTTTTAATCTACAACCTCTTTTAAACTACCGACAAACGTGTAAGCTCAACGGCGTCAGAGCGTTTTTGATAGAGATTTGTATCAATCCGCGTTATATCACATCACGAAAGTCGATATTAAAGTATTTTAACAAAATTGTTTAAAATTCAGGCTTTAATTATAATCATTTAAATCAATAAATATACATAGAAAAGTATATAGGTAATATAATATATAAGAAATGCACATAAATGAAGTGTTTGTAACGAGAAAGAAAGAGAGACAAAAAAGAGAGAAAGAGAGAGAGAGAATCACATTTAATCTTCATTGCGTGATAATACGGAAAGATATAATTTCCAAGCAAATAAAATGAGACAGCTTAATTTAATTGAAATTCATGCCAATTACATAAATTTGCTAGTATTAATTTAAATACTTTGATAGAAACATTTTACATGATGCATTCGGTATCAAAGAGAAAAACTCTGACGTTAAATCGATACAAGAGGAAAACGATTTTAATGAGAATAGATTAGCACAACTCAATAAAAATGTTGCCTTTATAAAAGTAAATTACCACAAAATAAACATTATTAAATTATATTATTGAATTTTATGATATTTGTAATACGACTGTACTGCAATAATAAAATATAAAAGTTAATAAAATAAGTAAGATTTAATAATGAAGTGATATTTAGTTTTTAATAAATATTTAAATTTATGTAGAGGAAAAATTGTTTATATATATCAAATTATGCAGATTGGATTAATTTGTTCGATATATTAACTTGTGAAAAATTTAATGTTTTGATATCTGTTTTATCTGATATGCAATAATATCTAAATGAAAGCTTATTAAAAGAGAAAGACATTTTAGATTTCTCTGATAATTGATTGACTTCATAATTCATAAACAAAACTTTTTAATTTCATAATTAAGATAATTCACGATTTTAAAATTTACTAAGTGTGATTTAATATATATAGTTTTGTTTTAAAATATAAGTAAAGCTATATTTATTTTTACAAAATCTTTTATATTCTTAAAAACCTATTAAATCTATTTTGTACAACTTTTTTTTCTCTCCCACGTGTTTGAGTCTTTTCAGAAAATTTTATTTTTTTTTAGTTGATCTGTCTATATATCATTCACCGAAGCTGAAAGCAGCGATTCTCGAAAGCATAAGTACTTCCGTTGGACAACAATTTATGGCGTTTTAGTCAGGACGTTCCCGCGGAGCGTTGACAGGAAGGTAGAGCGCGGGAAGAAATATATCCAAAAGCCGAGGATCTTTGACCTAATGCACGCTTCATCGCTTACGAACTGGCGAGTCCTTCTTCTTTTTCCCGTGAGATAATGGCCCCTGGCAAATTCGGATTTACACGCGGCTGTTCACGAGCGATTGGAAGCGTTCCAACATAGCGCGTGCAACGTTTTATACTCCCGACATTTTTACCTTTATTTTCAACGACGATCCACCTCGATATTTTTACAGTCGTAGCTTCGCGCAGAGATTACGTAAACAGTGCACACGATTTCCCGCGGACTTGTTTCTGCGTACGGAGGAGGAGACGACGTGATAGAATGACTTGAGCTCGCAATAAATCGAAGTTCCTATACTAATGTTTTCTGAATATCTTATTTCTTTTCGTGAAACTAATAATATATTTTCCGAAATGGAATCAAAATGCTTCCAACTTTATACCAGTTACATTTTATAAGTGCTAATCTTAGTAAATTAATGATAAATTTTTAAATATATCGATTAACTGTAATAAATTGTATAAGAAATTGCTCGATTATCATATATAGTACTACTGCAAAATATAAGACAGTTACATATGTCTTCTTAAAATAAAGAATCTTAAAATAGAGAAAAAATAAAAAATATATCTAAAAAGAAAATTAAATAATTAATTAATTTGGCGTATTAATCGTATAAAGTGTTGAATTTTTATTCAAAATTCTGTCTTTATTTATAAAAAGAAATCAATATTTTCTCAATGATAAATGTCTAGATTTCTTTGCCTACTATTTCGGTAAACATCATTTACGTGATTATTACACTTGCTAGGTATGTATCATTCACGTATTATTTAACCAAATTGCTTATCATTTTGCTAAGCGAGGACACAATCGTCCTAAGAAAATTGGCATTACTGGCGTTGTCAGGTCTCAGGCACGTCTTCCGGAAAATAACGAAGCGAGCACAAGCCACGACGTTAGAGCCAAGTCAAAGCGGAACTCGGAAAATGACAAGGAGAAACGACCAAGAAAGGGGAAACGCGTATCGTGCGCGCGGCCGCGTGCAAGTGCCTCTCATCAGTATGCAAAATGCGGGACTCGCTCAGGGTGGGCGCGTGGGTGCACCCTTGTGTCCTCCATTTACCCGACTGGGAATCGTATACGGCGCGGCGACGCGGTTCCTGCTGAACTGAAACCACCCTGCTTGCCCCATCGCTTCCCGGTGCCGCGGTAGCGAACTCTTCGCTTCGCTTTACGCCTCTTTGTGCGCGAGTCGCATCGCAGATGCGATAGCGAAGCGTTATCGTACGCCGAGCACGCGTGTCCCCGCGTGTCCCCCGTTGTGACATGCGTGCTCTCGGGGTGTCTGCACCCTGCACCCTGCGTCGCCTTCACCGCACGTAGCGTAATTATCCTCGTGCACGACGTTCCACCGCTCATCGTGTTGCTCTTTCTCTTTCTCTCTCTCTCTCTCTCTCTCTCTCTCTCTCTCTCTCTCTCTTTCTCTCTGCTTCCATTTCTTTCGTCTTTCGCGAACGTCGTCCTCTTTACGTCGTAAGAGACGTCTCGAAACTTGTTCGCGCTTCGGTACTTTCCAAGACTACTTTCCGTTAGCGATTTTATCTCGCTTCTTCGCGAATGTCCCGTCCCGATCTCTGGCAATTTGTTTCTTGCGAGTTGTGCGCTCCCTTTGTAAGTTGCGCGCCTCGCCAAGTCTTGATTGAATTACAAGCGTTTCAACAGCACGACGGGTAAATGGGCCGCAGCGCGGGAGGCAAAATTTAAATCGTCCCGCGATTGAATTTTTATGTAAAAATCCGGTTTGCGCTTTTCTTCCCCTATTTTCTCCTACTTTGATTACTTTGCGGTCCGCAGCGTGCAGTAACGCGCGCGTCCGACGAATCCCTTTCTTCTTGTTTTGATCCCATCTCCCGTAGCCGCAGCTACCATATCTCTGGTACTCTGCCCAAACATCTTTGATGTTCTAATGAAGTTAGTTTGCTAAGAAACAACGTTGACCGGAGATTCCTGTCTACGTGTGCGGCCAAGAGAGAGGGTTGCGTCGTTACATATTATCCACCAAAGCGGTTTTCGTATCTTCTTCCTTCTCTCTGGACAAGCTTCTGCTTCCGCTCTCGTCGCCTGGAACCCCGCCGTCTCGTATCTCATTCTCGTGTTCTCGCATTGCAAGAATGGAGATAGAACGAGCTTTGCACAGTTCATGATAAACTCTTTTCATTAAGAAGATAGAGCTTTTAAATGCGAGCTGTCGTCGTTCTCTCGCACAATTTCGGTTTAATTTCTAATCGCACAATTGTGTATTATATACAATACAATCATTGTCAGCTGTTTCTTACATTTAATAATTTTTGAGAATATTTCTTGCTCTCGAAGTTTCAGCATTTTAAGATTATTTTTTGTCTAGATATTTCTAAAGTGAATCAATGATTAAACAAAGCATGTTGATTTGTTACAATATTATGCATTATTATTCTTACAGTATCTCGTCCATTTGTCTTTCGCATCGTTAAACATAATCGATCGCGATAAACTAAATTATGCATAATAAATTGTGCCTTGCACTCTCAGAAACCTCAGACGCAGTCCTGATACATCCAGATCCAGTTAGTCGGCTATCCTTTTGTATGATAGAATACAATAGAAAACGCGACAAAGCCGCCTGACGAATTTCAGCCTTGGTCCGTTCAGTCGACTCTGCTTTCTGTAGTTATATAAAGATGCAAACTTTCTAAGGACGTTGGACATCCGCGAAAAGAGGTAGTATATGGATAATGGCAAAAAAATAATTGGATCTGGTGTAGATACTTTCAAAAATCCCGCAGGAGATCCTGTTGAGCAGAAAAGGAATAAAACTCTCGTTGACTTATATCGAAAATTGAAGATATTCTTGTGGACACAAGTATCAAATATTTTGCTTAAAATTCTCACATTTGTAGATATTCTAATTAAATGTATATATATTTTTAAAATTTTTTTATATAATATGTATCTTATATAATATATTCATATAATATTGATGATATAATTATGTGATAAAAACTTTTTGTTGTAATAAATATTATTATCACATTGCAATTATTTATTGCATATCTTGATATGATTTTGATCATGAAGAATTTTAATATTTTTATTAAATATATATCAATCAAATATCTTTAGTAATCTACAAAGGAGAGCAAAGTAAGAGAAAAAATACGATTTTATTTATTAAATTTATAGAATTGATTTTTGTAATCTTTATGGCTGTACATGGCTGAAGTACTCTTAAAAGTCTAGATTCCATAGTTCTGCAGTAGTTGAGTATTGCGAATTTCAAATAAAAGTTAGTATGAATAAAAAAAATATTTCCACATCAATTGGTCGGTTTCGCGCGTTCAGCATTGATCGCATTTCTCGTAGATGTGAAGAAGACAGAACATACCGGGTTTTTGTTTTCCTCTCTGACCTAGTTTTCTCTTACATCTTCAAATTGTCGGAGCGGATGGGCCAGAATACACCGGATTTTAATTTACGCGGAGTGTCAGAAGCACGCGGATAATCGAATGCCATTACTGCCATGGTTGGTGCAACGTGTAACGCAATAAAGGTAATCGATGAAAGCCCGGTGACCCGAGACTACTGTTGGTTGTCGATTAGTTTAGATTAGTCGAGACTAGTACTAGTCGAGAATCGTACGTTTGTGGAATCTATGCCTTCACGAAAAAACAATATACTTAAAAATTAATGTACATAGACACACACACACACAACACACACACACAAACACATAGAACATACATGAGAATTTTTAAAATAAAATATCTAAGATTTAGATATTTAATTATATTATGTTGTATTATATATATTAATTATATATATATATATATATATATATATATATATATATATAAATATAATATATATAATATAATTAATTATATAATAAATATAATATATATATAAAATCATGTTTGAATAGAGTGTAAAATTATGTAATAACTTTTAATAAAGATAATAAGACAATATTATTTTATAAATTCTTAATATAAGTACTTAAATATATAACTAGATAAATGTGTAAAAAAAATTTGTATGAAGATTGATTAACAAAGTCATGCGTATAAAATGATAAAATTGATGTTTTTGTGTTTTAATAGGAAGTAACATTTTCCCTTTTACTCCGAAATTAATATTTTATTACGTAATTACTATTGAATTTACCTCTCAAGTCAAACTTTCTTTATGCTCAGAAAGCAAAGTATCTAATCTTTTTAAAGTTAATTGTATATTAATATACAGTAATTAAGTTCTATAACATTTTATAGACTTTAAAATTTATCCGTATTGAAATGAAGAATGTAAAAAGATTTATAAATGATAGATAAATGATAAGATAGAGATTTTAAATCTATTATATTTTAAAATGGATCGCATTGATAAATTGAAGTTTAATGATGAAATTTTTTTGTATTTTATCTCTCTCTCTCTCTTTTTTGTATATCCATATTTCTTGTACGATTATGTTACATTTGTTTATCTAATTTTTCAAAATTTTAAAAGAAATACTACGATATTTGAAAAGTAAGCGTTGAACACTACAAATTAGTTGAAGAACGTGTAAACAATGATTTTAAAATAAATAATTTTATTTCCGTATTTTATTGAAATTATACATATGAATTAAAAAAAATTAACGTAACATTAAAATTTGTTTTTAAGAGAACCGATATTTCCAATAGGCATCATCGTTTTTCAAAGAAAAGCGCTACATCCTTATGTAAAATGTTATTCCACGAACTTACCTAGACAAGCCTTTCAGCAAATATTACCTACGTAGCGACATTTTTTTATCCTCGTAGAGATAGGAAAAATACGCACCGTCCGATTTTTTAATCCGATTTCGTTTATCGGAAAAAGTAGAAACTGTTGGTCGGCCAGTGTAAAAATTGTTTCGCCGAGCGGAAATGGCACACGGTCCGAGTATTGAAGAGGATTACGCAATGCATGGTTGCGCGAGGATTCGTAAATTTTTCACCTTTTCGATTATTGAGGAGAACTGTGAGAAAGTTTATTGAAATACAAATACGTATTGGTGGATCATCATATAATCTTCGACAAACGTTTAAACTCCAGAGTGACTAATATGTAATAAATTATAGACGAAGATTTATTTTTATGTGTTTTTTTCGGAAACAATTTTACGATTTATAAAAATGAGTTATTTGTATTTTTTTATTGCACGAATAAATGTCTACACATATTTTTACGATTAGTTTAATTGGATTATTAGTCCAGTGAAATAATAAAATGGAAAGTACTTTATTACAAGATAAATATTAATAATTGTTAGAAGAAAATCACATCATTACTAATTGTGCAATTTCTGAGTTCGCAATGATTAATTTAATTAGAAAGTAACAACACAGAAATCACAAAGGCTGCCAATCTCGGTCGTTCGATGAACAACTTTAACCGAATGTAAATTCGAGAGCGTTAAGTCGATTTTATCGAATCCCAAAGGACGAACACGCCGTCGTTCGCGATGGAAAGACGACGGCCGCGATTCTTATCGTCGATGCAAAAGTAGAAGTAAATAATTTACCTGGGGAACACACTGATTCGATGGCGCCATCGAGGATTTTCTTTTAGTGCAAGCTTTCTCCCGATTCTATCCTCGCTGTTCTTTTCGCTCGACTACTCGTGACTTTCTCGATTCAGGCGAGCTAGGAACTCCCTTAATTCATTGTACCTCCATCGACGAACTTTCGCCTCCCTTTCTTCCCCAACAGGCCGCCGTCTGAAGAGCAAAAGCACCATTCAGGATTGTCGCATCGTGATCTGTCGGGTAAACGGGAAAGTAAATGATGTCGAACGATCCGGATGTGTGAGAGCTGCTTTAACTTTCAATGGTCAGACGACGAATTTTTAGAAAGAGAAGGCGTAGAGAGATTTTTATTTAGATAGATTTCCTTATTAATTACTTCCGTTGAATTATTGACTGCAATTTGCAAGTAAAAATTATTCATAGAGTAAATATATATGTGTACAGAATAATTGAAGAAAATATAACATGTTTGAAAGAAATTTAAATATATAAATAATTAATTCTAGCACTTTTAATGTTTGCAAAAATAAAATTGTATAGAAAACAATAATAATAATAGAATAAAACAGACTATAAGTAAAATTTTTTAAGCTATTAGATATAATTAAATAAAAATTTCTGTATTTTAATATAAATAAAAATAAAAATTTCTGTATTTCTATATTTTAAATATTTAGTTATATCTTTTTATACGTAAAAATGACATGATTTGGAAATAAAGCAATTTCAATTTAGATTCATAAATTTTTTAAATGATTGAAAATGAAAAATTTGTTAAGAGAGAAAATATTTTTTGTAGTATAAAATCTATAAAACCTGTATAATTTATCAATGCATGTTATTACGTAATAAATAAATGAGAGCAATAACTTTTTCCTTTTCTAAATGTCGGATTTTAATGGAGGAACATTTCGGCCTTTGCTGATGGCGTACAACACGTAATGTATAGAACAACGAGCAAAGTTCACGCGGTGGCGGGTTTTCTCTACGGAAAGGTGGTGGAACGGCGTGCATAAGGTGCCATCCTGCGGAAAATTCTGGTCGAACCGCGGTGGCGGGATGCTCGTAAGGTACGGCGAAATGTTGGAACGACTAGGGCCGTTGCATTTTTATCCCGGATGGTGCCGACGCAGCAGATGAAAGCGGTTATGTCGGCTCTCTATTGCCGTCCTTTGTCTCCCCCACCGTATCCAAGAGACGTTCCTTAACAGCCGCGCAGCTCCGTTTCCCCGACCATCTTTCCCTCATCCGTTCCGACGCAGTCATCTTTTCCGCTTCTTCCTCTTTCGCGACCTCAAAACCAGTTCTATTTTGGACCATCCGAGGATGGTATATTCGGGCACACTGGCGTACGACCAAACGCCGTGATACACCACCCCCGCTGCAACGTATAACGTGTTGTGCCGCATGGTGAATCCCTCTCCCATTCTAATGTTATTGCCGAAGCAACCACCATCCTTTTCCTCGCAAAGGCTGCATTATGCGGCGCTGCATTCCACTAAAGGCAGATTCCTCGAGGATATTTTCCCTCGGAGAGAACTCTCAATCGGGATTAAATGGGATTATCATGATTATTATTATTACAAATTACGGTGTTTTCATAATGATTTTGTTATATGAAAACGCATGTATTTTATGCGAGGGAAACATCCCTTAGATTTTTATGCTTCTCTATGAATTTGATAAAATTTGTTGGAAATATAAATAGAGAGAATTATGTTCCATTATGTACGTGTGTTAGAATGTTGAATCGGTTTTTCTCGCCTCTGAATAATGGAACGATCACTCTTAATATTCTCGATACTCTTAATATGACATTTTATTAATATTGTTATAAAATTGACATTTCCAAACTGGATTAGTAATTTGTCATATAACATAATTCTGCGCATTTAATCACGAGCAGTGACAAATGCGAAATTGCGCAGTGTCTGTATTTCTCTGAAAGCCTGAAATTTATATCGCTAATAAGATAAATACAATGTATATTTATTGATATTGATGCAAAAATCCTCAAATTAGCTTTCATTGTGAGTCTGACTGTAATCAACCAGCAGTTGCAATACATGAAAGAGGATAGTAATTAATTTTTATCCTATTATTTGTAGAGGTAATTTAAACATATGATTTTCTCTTTCCTCTTTTTTTATATATATTATACATATATGTGATTTGCATATCATACGAGTAAATCACTTTTTTATTTAAATAATTGTTCAAACTGATGCATTCATGCGTAATTAAATTCTTAGTAACAATTTCCGTAATAATATACGTCATACGATAGCAGGTTGTGCATGCAGCATATGTAAATCCTGCTCGTTTCACCTTTCGCCGATTCTGCCTTGCCAGAATCATTACACGTTTGCGTATTCAACGTGAGAAACCTTTAGTTAATTATAGATGCGCTCGCTCTCCTTACAACGTCGCTTATGCATAAGCACATTATATTGCAAACACATGTCGTACAATTCGCTGCTTGCTTTGTATTCACTAGAACGGTTGCAATTTAGCTAGAACGTGCTTCTTTACGAACGAAAGCAATTTATAGAAGCGAAGCGTTAGTCGAAGAGATTACTCGATACGAAATTTTTTCTCCTGATTATATTTTTAAAGCAATATATGTGTTAACAAATTTGATTTTTCTACTTCCCTTTGTTTTTCTTCGCGTACCAAATAGCGGTCTTCTGTTCTTTCGGATTAGCAATGCGAAGATTTATAATGATGCGCCAAAGGATTTATCGGATTACGAATAAAACGAGATGTTTTATTAAAACCGAACGACACCCGATAATCAAATATATCATATAACTCCGAATCACGCCGATAAAATCGGGAAAAGCAAGTTGCTAGAAGGAGAGGGAGAGTGAGGGGGTGGGAGAGCGTGTATCAGTACACTGCGGTATTCCGCCGTCGATTTAATTACCGATTAATCTAGACTTCTTTTGTTCCCTTTGAATAATGTCTACGTTTGCCCGACCAGAGATCGCTCGTGTATCACCGCGCTTGTTTTAATAACGACGATAAATCTCGAGTTCCACTGCCATGCCGACGAAATATTCGAGACTCCGTTGCCCCTTTTTTTTGTCAACCAGATTATTGGACTCCTCGCAGTCTCGATGTCACGTCGATGGGACGTTCTCAGTTGTATCTGACGGTGATGAATCAAAGAAATTCGTATGATTTAATCTCTCGAATATACAACCTAAATTTTAAAAGATTATGTCTTGAATTTATCTTTAAATATTTTAATTCGTTTCTTGTAGAGCAAGATTAACTTGAACCGAGATTAGAAAATTGTCAAATTGTTATCACTCTCGAATCATTATCCTTTGAAATAATACAATCGCTCTTAATATGCGATATAATTATAAGCAATGTTATATTAATAATAATATATTTACATAATAATTCAGCCATAATGAATCTACATCATTATAAGCATCGTTTGATCTGTAAGATTGTTGGCATTTTGGAGCAACATTAAATTGAAAATTGGCGCAACGTTTGGAATTCTCATCACTACTTATGACATTATTAAAACCTATTTTAAGCCGCCGTGGCAGCGGATGTCTCACGTTTTTGCGGCCGCGAATCAATAACTTTTTTCGATACGCCGTCGTGGCAACAAATCATCAAGAGTATCATGTATTCCCAGGCGTTCCTCGACGAAGCTAATACACGGTGAAACGTCTCATGGCATAGCCAATGGGAAAATGGTAACTGGGTATAGACCGGAAATGACTACCAGCCGATAACCGGATATCTAATATCCGACCGTTTGACCGGCCGAGTGCCGAAAAATATGAGGATCGGATAAGCCACGGCACAATGTCCGGTAACCATATTCATCGGATTACAGCTTTTGCTGGCAACACTGCATTCGCAAAAATTTCACCTTGTTTCATCAAACGTCCGCTGAAACTGAATGTTCTATTAGAGCGATTTCACACATTAAAAAGCTCAAATAAGAATAATCCAATCAACAAAAATTCTTAACTTAAAAAAGGCAATACACAATCAGTTTTATTGAAATAAAAAATATTTTTAAAATTGTAGAAAATAATTAGATATCCGGTAAGATTTTCTAAAAAAACATAAAAATTTTGATTATATTATTCTTTTTAAAATTAATCGACGAATCTTTTATCTTTCGTTAAATCTGATTTAATTATAAATTTTATTATAATAAAATTTATAATTAAATAAGATTAATTAATAAGAATAATTTTATTATAATTTTATTTAATTATAATTTTATTAATATTATAAATTTTATGTACTTGAGATAAATGCATGTATTCTTAAATGAAGAATTGTCATATATGTCATATATTGAGATATTAATTATATTGATATTAATTAATATATAAAAATGATTAATCATATCTTATGCGATATTCTGTATATCATTTTACATAGTATCTGAATATTGATAATTAAATTTTATAGTGATTTTAATTATTTGTTAATGCTATACACATATCGATACTGCGCGAGTGTTAATTGGTGAAACAAGATTGGCTAAACTTTCCTGAAATTTATTAGTATTAGTAATGTGTTTCCGAAGTAGGTTGCGCGGGACTTTAGCGTTAAGGAACAACGCAGAGGCAAATACGAGAAAGAGAATGAGTAATCACAGAGAATTACGTAATACTTGGCTGGCTTAAAACAGATATGTTCTTTGAGTTTCCTAACTCGTCGCGTTTTGTTTAAGAATTCTATTAAAACAAAGGAGGAAGAGAATTGCTACATTATAATATTCATAAATTATAGGCTTAAGGAAATCTCTGTCAAAAAAGTCAGTTATATTACGTGATATATATCAAAATGCAAAAATTTTATTTAAAGGATTATTTAAAGGATTTGCGAACACATTAAATATTTATTTATGAAAAATTAATGCTTCTAAAAATGTTATATGTGTAATATATGATATATAACATGATACATATTTTTTATATATCAAACAGATTGTATGTTAAATCTACTTATTATTATTTAATAGCAGAACACAATAAATAAAAAATTAAGGCTAAAACAATCAATGAGCGTTTAATACTTGTGTTTTATTGATTAAAACATAAATTTAATTTAGTATTTAAAATGGAAAATTGAAGGATCTCTTAGATAATGTATATACATTTTATATATATATATATATATATATATATATATATAATAAATATATAATAAAATTATATCAAAGAATTGGGAAAATTATTTCTTTGCAATCAATAGCATTTGGTTATTTCGTAAAAAAAGTACAAATTTATCATTTATTATTAATTTTTATTCTAATCGAGCTCGCAGTGGGGAAATGTTTCTAAACGAGAGAAAGAGAATACTGATTACAGTTAATATGCTATCAGTGACACAGTATCGATGATAATTAATAATAATTGCGTGCCGCTCGAGTAATCGAGCATCCATTAGCGCCATTACGCCCATCGTTGTGTTACCATCCTACGCGCCACATGTTCTCTCGCTTCTGCTCCATTAACTTTATTATCATCGCGTCGTAATGTATTATTATGTATTACGACGTATTACGTGTCGGTCGTCGCGCGCCGAACGAGGGAAATAAGTCATAGGGGTGGAAGAGGGGATGTTGATTTACGCGAGGCAAGTGCACGTTCTGCGCGAGCCTTCTCGGATTTTAAGGAGGAGCGGTCCTCGCACCGATACGACGGGCGTTTGCGGTCTCACGTATCGGTTAAATGACGCCACTCTGACAAATGCGCGTCATCAACGGTGTCTGGCAACTTTACGTTTCCCGAGTGCCGCTATTATCGAGCCCGCGTCCAACCACTACCCCTAGTTTGTATCCTTACAGCGAGGGATCTGTAGAAGATGCAGTCCCGAACTACCACGTTCACCACGAACTTTTATTTACTCGAGATGTTTTCACACTTGGGTAAAGAATATCATGCGGTAACGTCGGAAATGCCGAAGATTTTTATTTAATTTCTTCATTTTTAAAGCGTTCAAAAAGATTGTCTTTGTATTTTATTTACTTAAGCTAAGAATTTGTACAGATTGTGTAGATTGCGATTAATTAACAAGTATCAAATGATAGAAGAATATGATTTGATTTTGTCATAAAAATAGTTGTGCTTAATTAAATACGTGATTTTATTGATTTACACAAGATTCAAGATTTGCACAAGATACCATACTTTAATTAAAAATTTTGATTTTAAACGTTCTATTATAATTCCAAACTTTTAAGAGAAAAACATTTATTTTATCGCATATTTATTTGGTCCATGTAGCCTTTAATGTCTTTAACAATAAGTAAGATGTAAGTCCAAAAGATTAAATGTAAAAGATGAATTTTTAAGCCAAAATTTTCAAGATGATTGAATGTTTCCCTATTCCCTATTCCAGTAAATTGCATTTCTGATTTTAGGTTTCCTGGATGAGGAGCAGGGACCTCCATATTCTCACTTCGGGAAATTTCTCGTTCAGCTCGGATGCGCGATTCGGAGCCCAGCATACGCCAGGCAGCGATGCCTGGACTCTCAGGCTGGATAACGCCAGAAAGACGGATTCTGGCAAGTACGAGTGCCAGGTCAATACGGAACCTAAGATCATGTATGCAGTGCAGCTCTCTGTACGAGGTGATTGTCGTTCCACTTCACATTTCGTGCTTTACGTTTGCTCCTTGTACGACAATTTACGATAGCAATTCGACATTTTTTGTTTTTATAGAAATCGCAATTTTTTTAATTAAAACTTTTACGAAAATAATTGAATATTTTGATTTGCTTATTAAAATTTTTAATTATTAAAATAATATCCAAGCACATATAAAATTGGAATTGTATATTAAAAAAATATATTTTCTAGATTAATCTTAAAAAAATAATAACAGTCCATCACACAATTTATAATTATAAGTCATTGTATTTTTTGCTTTTGATATGCAACTATATTTTGTCGTTGAAAGTATTTATATTTCTAGATCCGGATAAACCGGAGGGATACGACGAGCCACATTCTCAGCAGACACGTATAAGTAAGTATATACCGTGAACGTGAGATATTTCTAGCTTGTGCGTGACACGTACGAAGCGTGACGTTTCTTTAGTTCCAGTCTCTATGCCGATCGAATCGGTTGTATATTTAAAGACCCGACTGAAAAGCGTGTTCCCATTAACGCTAAGCAGACTGTCGGTAATAACGATAAAAGTTTTAAATGGATAAATTAAATCCTGTCAATTATAAAAACTTCATATAGCGATTTCATAATAGCCTTATACATCTTTGATTTTATGAATCCCTGCAGCAAATGCATCGATAAAAATATATCTATTTAATTCAAGAAGAAATTTAAATTTATTTGACTTTTAGCACATATTCCTTGATTACAATTAACAATGTAAATCAAAAACTGTAAACATACTATACTTTTAATAATATTGTCCTTTTTTATTTTTAAAGTTTATTAATTTTTGTTTTAATTTGTGTTTACTATATTTTCAGTAATGAGTAAATTTTATCTGGAAAAATTTGTGTTATTAAGTTTTATATTATACGTATATATATGTAACAATTGAAATTAATTATTGAAATTTAAATGATCATACGCATATTTGCATTTTGTTGTGGCTCTAATTTCACTGACGGCGGACTTATTTTACCGTCTGTGATATCAGCGATAATATTTTGCGCAGACTTGCATAATTAATTTCCCCGCGTAATCAGCATTAGCTGAATCGGGTGTGCGCACTATATATAAAATGGAACGCCCCTGTATCCTATAGTCGGAAATTATATCATGCAAATTATTTTATGAATTTCTTGATCGGCACGGAAAGTCGGACGAGCGTACAATTATGCAATCAAAACTTAGTTGAAAGTTATGCGCGGATCGCGATAACGCGGTCGGTTAAGAAGTATTATTTTTTTCTTTCTTTTTTTTGGAAATCCATCTGCATTTCATTGGTATGTGCCCTATGGACGAACGTAAAAAAAATGTGCGCGATGAACATTATTTCGTAATAAAAATTTTTACTACTATAAATCTATAAAATGCCCTCTGGAACAAAGAGTGACCCAGTTACCGAGGGATTTGAAAATATAACTTTCATCGCGCAAGCGACTGGCAATTTCCGCTTTGTTTTACCACTTGGAAAGTAGCGGAACCAAAAGCACTGGTTGAATCGTCGTTAAGATTGCATCAGTTGGAAAAAGCGCGATTAATCAGCCGCGAGGTACAGCACTAAGCTTACTGATAATTATCGAGCGAAGAAAACGCGCTTTCTTGTAATACAATCGTTACAAATGTAAGGTATCACTGTCGCCATTAATTCTGTTTTTATGTATGTCAACGCGATATAGGTAACATGGCTAAACGCTGCAGATTTTTAAAGAAATCATATTTATTTTAATTATCATATCACATTTGTCTCAGATATTTTATAAATATAAATATAAATTATAATGAACTTGGAGAATATTCTTTTTTATTTATTTTAATATATATATAATTTATTTATGGAATGCTTATTCCATTATTTATCTTTGTATTATTTTTGTTAAATTACGATCGATATATATATATATATATATATATATATATATATATATATATATATTTAAATTTTTATTAGTGTATACATTCGAATCTTTTATATTTACTTTGATATTGTTTTACATTTTTTAAATATTATGCTATTTTTAAGAAATTCAGAAGCATATCTATAAAATTTGATCGTATTGGAAATTTTGCTTAAAGCTATGTGTCCTTATGTCACAACCATATTGGAAATATATAATAAAACCCGTAACCTCTGTATAGGATAGTCAATACTATGAACGAGAGATTAACTTGAACTTTCACGAGTGTTACAATGAGTGTTACAATGTTTAAAACTTATGCGATACCTGTTTACTGCTTTAGATGGTCGCTGGCGGACTTTTGAACGGGAAACCAGCGTTATTTCTGTTGTTCGCTATAATACTCCATGAAACTCTGTAGTAGGTATATTATATGAAAGTTTATTATCATATTTGCGCATGTTATATGTGCATAAACGACAAAATGCTTGAACATGTCTTAAGTCTAATTAATTTAATGATATTGTCAACGTTTAGTGACTTAAATGCAATAGTTTGATGTATAATAAAGGGAAAATTATTGGTAAAAGATTGCTTATAATCTTGTATATATTTTCCTGTGAAATATAAATAATGGCAGACAAAAAGATAAATAAATATTTTATGTTTCTAAACAAAAATTATTTAAACTCGTAAGCATCAAATATCTCATGCAAGAGAGAGATATAATAACTCGAAAGTCGACATTAATGAAGTGTCACATTTTTTATAAATATATTAATAACCTCCGATATGCTCTCATCGTAGTACATCGAATACCCTTTAAAAAATTATTAGAAGCTACTTTTTATTTTTCCCGCAGAATCGAGCAACATCAATCACTTAAGGATAAGTACGACACCGTTCTGGCTTTGACGCTCGTGATCCGTCGTCGTCGATTCTTCTTGCGAACTTTCTTCAGCCGCTTCATAATTCTTTTTAAGTAACGTCGTTTTATTTCAGACATATCCTCTCTGACGTCTTCGACGTCCTTGAATTTACGCTTTTTCGTTCGTGCCAAAACGACAGATTACGGAAAGTCGCGTCCTCTCGTTGAACCATGCTCTTGATATCATCGATGAAAATTAGAAACGTCGACGAAAATTTGCAAATGTCGCGGAAACACGATATACATGTTTGATAATACATTTATCGACTTCTTTTCAATTCTCTCATTTGAACATACACAAAAATTTGAACATACTTTAGAAATTTAATTATTATATTTTTTTCAAACATTATACTCTGAAATGTAGTTGCATTGACTTAATGGCAAAGTTACAACCAAGGATATTTCTTTTCGTACTACGACGTGTTTGCGCTTAGAACTCCACGCAGTTTCACTCGACTAATAAATATACTCGCGCCAAGTTTCTCCTCGCTTTTGTTCGCGATATATGCAAGACTTAAAGATGGTCACAGATCGCTGCCAGCTATATTGGCGAAGTTTCGCGACAGATAAATAAAAGAAAAACAAAGCGAAGGAAAATGCAACGCTCCACGCCCTCGCGAATGATATGATACAATGGTAGTAAATTTTTTCTCCATGCAATCATGTTTAAGATACATGTATTATTGCACTATGATGCAATATTAATATACAGAGTATTTCTTAATAAGTGCGAAAAATAGGAGATGATTCTTTGTCGAAAATTAAGGTTAATTTATTAATTAATTAACACTTCTTCAAAAATGAGAATAAAAATTAGGTTTTTATTTTTCAAATTTGAAATGAAATTAGGTGGATATTTTCTACTAGGTTATTTATTTTATTAATTTGTTTTTCAGCCTCCCATATTATTATAAGGGGATCAAACTAGTAATCCCTATTCAATTTTTGTATTAGAACTTTTTAATGGGCGGAATATGATCATCTAAAAATATGCATTAAAAAGTTTGATTTATTTAGAAACTTTCATTTCTTTTATTTTTTCATAAAATCAGTAGTTTTCAAGAAAAAAAATACGTTATCATGTACAACATGATGCTAAATAGCATAGGTTTAGAATTACGAGAAGTTAAATTTTAAAATAAAAATAAAATTAGAGTAAATATTGGGAAAATTGGGAACAAAAACAAAATTACAATAAAAACCTAAAAACCTAAAAAATAAAAACTAAAATTAGGTTTTTATTTTTAAGTTTTTATTTTACTTTTGGAGATAAAAATTATATCTCCATTTTTGGAGGAGTGTAACTTCACATGAAGGGATGTAGAAGTATATGTTTATATGAAAACCCCCCCTTAATTTTCGACAAAAAATCATTTCCTAAAATTTTTCGCATTTATTAAAAAACACCCTATATATCTGAGTGTATATATCAATATTGCACTATATACAGGCAATGACGTCACATAACATTACGATAATAAAATGTAATTTGTCAATTTATAACTAATTAACAATTATTCTAATTATAAATAATTAATTAGGAAATTATTCTATTACAATTATAATATTATTGAATTTTGTTATGCCACTTAATTTTATAAAATTTAAATATTAAATTTTGAATTTATTTATAAATGGATTGTTAGAAAAATAGTGTAAATAATCGGATAATCTTGGAGCCCGAAATTATACACATATTTGGCATATCGACATGACGAATCCACATTTAAGAATTGCTACTCAGAGAGAGAGAGAAAGAGTGTTGGCGGATCATGAGAGAATTTATCCACAAAGTTTCCGGCAAGAAAAAGACAAGCGGGACCGCATTCAGGAAAGAAACGTCGGCGAGCGAGTTTACAGTAATAACAGCATAACATAATATTTCGCTAGAGGGAACGCAGTCGTCGCCGGATTCATTTAAGTCTAATAGGATTATCCTTAATCTCGCGGTCCCGCCATGGATTCTTGGTATCCTTTTCTTCGTCGGCCACCGAGAGTTCAGAGTTCTAAGGGATAGGAACGGCTCGCTAAATGAGTCTCGACCGCAGTCCTCGTTGAATAATGTATACGTGCCTCGATATATTTTTATACGAAACTCATACAGACAATCCCATTTTCGGCCTCCTTTTTTTCCTTCGCGAAGATAATAATGAATTATTAATTCTGTTTGAAGAGAACTTACATTAGTGATCAAAATTAGCCACGAAAAATATAGACAACGTTGTTGTATGCCATTTTCATGCATGTGAAATTGTATTTCATTATAATTCTATGTCAAGCAACTTTCCTCATATTAATTTTTCATTTTTAATTTATCATCTTCGACAATATAAATACCCCATTTCTATGTACATTCTTTTCTAAAAGAAGAGAGTCGCAATATTTCTAGATTAAAACGAGCGGTTAACCGCGTAGATATGATGTATAAGAGAAGGATAATGAGACTTTGTTTCGTCATGCGATCAAAGTTTGCAACTCAAAGCTTTTTCATAATTTATCACATATGTAATGGGGAACCGAAGAGTTTTCAAGGAGCGAGGTAATTTACGGTACACTTTATAAAAAGCCAATGCACATAGCGATGCGTGATAGCTCGCGCGCATTAAACGAGTACTTGTCCCTGCTTTCTAAATTAAAATATACAAGCTTAACGTCTCTATGTGTGTGAGCGTGTTACATATTTCTTGCTATTTCAGCGTACTCTACTTTGTGCCGCGTTGGCGAAACACCGACCCAACGAGAGTGGATATAACCCTGGCATTAATTAAAATCATTGCATAACATTCGTCAAGTATTCTTGATAGAATCCGGCAAAAGCGTCCATTCTCGCATCGTTGGGTGTTTCTTTTCGTCGAAAAGGGAGGAGGGAGATAGATCTAGAATGCATTAATCCCGTTTGTCGGGATATTAAAACCGAGGACGGATTGCGTCAATTAGAGGGTATTCGCGATACATCACGCTCACTATGACGCTGTCAATTAAAAAGTTGCAATTCCTTTTGCATGTGCCGCCGTTTGTCCGCCGTTTCGAATGAATGTGTTTCTGAGATTTAATAGAAATTTCTTTATGAATTAAAGTATACAGATGTATAAGTACTTTCAAAATATTCCCTTTGTATGCTTATACTAGTTTTGCAAAAATATAAATAATAGAACATTGATTATATTCATACGATGAATGTTTCTACTGCTTGTCATGCTTAATTAAAGTAAATAATGTACGTATTTTCTTTTTCAGATAAAAATTTTTTAATAGAAAAAGTTTAGGATTATTATTTTAATATTAATTTTTTAATATTAATATTAATGTTTTAATAATTACATTCAATATAAGTCAATATAAAGTCAATATAAAGTCAATATAAAGTATCTAAGCTACAATTAATTATTTTTAATAGCAAACAAAATTAACTATCCCATAATCAAATATAATTTGTTGAAATATTATGATTTACATGAAGTAAATAAATATACAATATAATTACATGAAGTAAATAAAAATAGGCACATTAAAAAAATATTTTTATAGACACATTAAAATTAATATTATGCTATATACAGATTTCATATAATTTTTACACGAAAGTTGATACGTATGCATAATTTTCGTAAGATGTGGTTAAGCTTTTTTTTAAAGCAGAATGTGGGTTAAAAAATCTAATTGCATTTCCCCTTTAAGTCAAGATTCCACCGAGTACTTCGGATTCGATTAGGAAATTTGCTGGCTCGCTGCAGCAAGTATTATCCCCATCGGCTGTGCGAGTAATCCCGTCACGATGCGATCATTCAATTGCTTCTCACAGCTACCGCATGATATTTGTTCAAACATGACTTTCAGGTTATGAGAGTACAGCTCCGGTGGCGGACATAATGGGACCCCGGGAGCAAAGGGTGCCGTCGGGCTCAACGATCACCCTGAGATGCGTCATATTGTCGCCGTATCAGACCCGTCCCATCAGGGGTGTACAATGGCTTCGGGATAACAAACTCCTAACATTCCAGGTAATGCAGCCTCAGCTGGATATGCGGGGTCGTACTAATGAAATTTCTGTTTGAGAATCGGGAATCGGAAGGGGAGAAGGGTGAAAAAAGGAGCGATCGTATATCATCAACGACCGACGCGAAGGGATATGGGTCATGTAGCCCCCATCGTGTCTTCTACATTTTTGTTTGCGTAGTAGCCTGCGTCGGCTGTTTCTTTCGGCGCATTACGTGACACGTAGAAAGGTTGATCGATTTGACAGTCAACGCGGTTTTGTCGCGATTACGCCCGTTGGTCGCGACTTTGGAGTTGAGATTGATTTTCTTTAGATGATGCCTTCCTTTTTATTATTTATTGTTTGTTATTAAGAAAATTTTCATAAACGTATATAAATATATATAAATATGTGTGCGGAAAATTATAATATATATTTGTTAATTTTTAATAAATTTTTGAAACATGTTTGTTAAATTTTAAGGCTACTAATTTATTTATATATTTAAAGTGCCACGAGATAAAGAGATTTCTGAGAACGTCGATAAATCTGATATTGCAATTTTATCTTGGACGCGTAATAAATTTCATTATTCCTTTGAATGCGTGACTCGTAACTTGATGCATTCCAGAGAGAGAGAGAAAATTTTTATTATATTAATTATTTTAAACACTTTTATTTATTGATTTTTAGAAGTCTAGAATAAATTTATACTTGTTCTATTGATTTAATGATAATGAACGCTTTTATATTTATTGATACATGAATAAAAAAGATAGAATTTGAATTAAAATAATGAGATTTCACACAATATATGCAAGGAAAATGACAAAAACTCATATATTTCTCTTGTTATTTTCTTAAATACATGAATTATATGACAAAATTTTAATATATCTAGAAGAATAGTTCTACGTTCTTTTAAAATAAAAAAGTTTTGGCAGTTAATCAATATTCACATATATGTATAAATAAATTCGAATCTTGCCATAAGTTTTAGAAAAGGAGAAATATGAGTTTTGTATTTCTATATCTTTCAAATATTCCAAAAATTTCTCATTACTTACTTCCTCGTTGAGTTTGCTTATATATTCTTCATCCAGGCAGCGCGCGGGGGAATAAATGTGGAAACCGAAAGGGGTGCGGCACGTACAGTATCTGTGTTGACTTTGGCGGCGGTGACACAAAATGACGTTGGAAACTATTCGTGCAGGCCAACGGAGGGTCGATCAGCTACTGTCACCTTAATCATTGAGGAAGGTTAGTCACTATCTTTTTTCACTGACTTGATACCCATAAATAATTTGATTATAATTATCAGTATCATTTTTTTCTTCTCTTCCCACGCACAATTATCGATTATATGCGCGATTTTTTTATATAAAAATATTAATTGAAAACAATAATAGACAAGAAAGTATTGGAGAACTAACGAATGTATAAAGCAACAGAAAGTATATAAATTTATATATATTTTACGGGACATAATGATGTAATAACGGTACTTACGCGCGCTTCGCAATCTTCCGGGAAATCTCGCTGTCGCCGGATGTGCCACAAGCGTAGTCGGAAGCCCACCGCGGGCGCACCGATATTCCATTTCCTTCTACGCTTGCGTGTATCCTCGGCGGGGTACAACCATGATGTAAAGTCGTGCCTTAGGATTACTCGAAACACTTTAAAGTTTTAAAGAGGCGGCGGTATTTCACGCCGGAGCTATTTGTCTAGCTCAGCCCCTCGGTCGCCACGACGGGGATGAAAGGGAACGGAAGGGGGATGGAAAAGACGGAAGACCGCTCGCTTCTGAGAGTGTGTACTCCTGCGCGAGAGACGAGAAGCGGGAATGTCCGAGGAACGAGGAATGAGGAATCGCGGAAGGAGAGAAATTGCGGTTCACAGGTAGAAGGACGGTGACGAAGAAGGAGTAGAGTTTGAGAGAAAGGAAGAAACTTGCGGAAGGAAAGGAAGCGGTGCGGGGATTCTTTTCGTTTTCCTTTCCCCGTTCAAGTTTCTCGTTACACGTATTATTTTGTTTTTCTCCTTCTCTCCCTCTCCGTTAAATTGAAAGAGTAAATATGAAACTGGAAGAAGGAAAATGAAAGTAAATAGTTTTAAGCGCAATCGATAAGGCCAAGGGGAGAAGAACAAAGAGATTATTTGCTGCTTCTCTCGTTCTTACATTTCTAATACATTTTGTAGAGTTAAATATTGATTTTTTCCTTTCCATTTTTTTTTGCATACGATGCCAAACTAAATCCAAGACTAAAGAATGAAGAGAAAAATATCGTAATAAAGGGGAAGTAGGAAAATTATGAAGATATCAGCAGAAACCGAAAGGTATATAAGAATCTGCTGGCTGAAATGGAACGAATGGCACGGAAGGGGATGAAAACCGACGAAGGAACGTATCTAGGAAGCAGACACGGGAGGATCGCAAGGACACTTGCATGCGATTCACATGGGTAGTCTCTATTATCGTGAATTTCCCTTCGGAGGTTATTGCGAGGAAGCGCCCGTGGCGCGTGGTGTCGCATTTTTCCCGAGCGAAAACGCGTATGTACGCTATCTGTCCCTCCTGTGTGTCTATCCGCACGCGAAACGTGCCCCGCGCGACTATAAATCAGAACTTAGGCGACTCGCAGCCTCGTAGATTGCGGATTTACGCGGTTTATGTCGTGCGAGCGAAGAAAACTACCACCCCCGCGTAGCTAAGCGAAGTGCATTGCCCGATTTTTACGAGCGTATATTGACATAAAAATATCGCGAGATACGTGAAAATGAATATCGCGCGAATAACGACAATAACGGAGAATCGGACCGAACTTTGCGAGAGCCAAACGCTGCGAAATATCAAATAATGCCATTTATTTTCCGATTTATTGGTCCTGCGTCATCATTTTCTAAAAATTAATATTTGATAAATTTAATACACACATAATTATGAGAAAATTTATGTAACCTTATAAATAATGTCATATTTTTTAAAAGAATAAAAATATGAAGAAGAGAGAGAAAACAATTTTCTAACAAAAACTCTTAGTAATTCGACGCTAATAAAGATTCATTATATTTTAATAGCATAGAGATAACATGCAATTATGAACGCATATCATACTTTACAGAGTTTACGAAATTTCTTATTATTATTTATACGATCGTAAACACAGCGTAAATACTGTATAGTTATAACTCCGTGTAGGATTCTCATGTATATCGGAGTAAATCTCCGAGTGAATATAATATTAATACGTTTTGCACACACAGGATTGAAGCAACACACGTATAAATTATACATTTACTCGTTACATTTACGCTACACTTAACGTGTGTAAATCACGGTAGAAAAAAAAGAAACAAGTAATTAAAAATGTGTCATCTCGCAACTTGATTTAAATATCCATCGTACAAATGCGTAATATCTAAGAATAATTGTTGTAATACATAATTTATACATATATAATGCGTGAATTTATTGAATCGTGCTGTCCTTTTTGAAGAAACACGAGAAAATAGCGTACGACGCATGGAAGAAATCGCGTTTAATTCACTCGTACGTATCGCAAAACTGAATTTTCGTCTGATTGTGAGTCACTTTGCAACAGCACTTCACTCACATGTGTATATGTGTACGATACATCAACCGCAGGCACGATACGCGACCGCGCGAGAGCCCGACGATAAATCAGAAGTCCGGCCACTCGTTTTCTAGTTTTGCAGATTGCGAATTCGCGCAGTTTTTATCGGTACGAACGAGCTGAGTCCGAAGAAAGTGCCATTGCATTGGGATTAAACGCGACAGCGGGCATTTTTATGAGCGTGCCTGCATGAAAATATTTCTGCTGGATGACGCGCGAATATCATGTGCCAGAGAGAAGTGGTATTAAAATTATCAAATTTTCTTAATAATTAAGATTAATAATTGAATTGTAGTAAAATTGAAAAATTCAATCAAATGTTTATCCTAGTTTTTTACTCCAATTGCACGTATGTAACATTATCGTAAATATTTTCAATATTTTCTCATTTATTTTTTAAAAACTGTTTTAACAGCAGCGCACGATTTTCCCGTATAACAGTGTCTGCTGAGATATTATATCGAAACTTTATGTTCAATCTTATCGAAAAATCGACGGAGGGAGAGAAACTTTTCTTTTCTGCTGTCTCGAGATTGTCGCAGAGATAGCCAATAATTGATCATCTTACGATTAATTATTGGCATTTATACCGATAATTGGAATTAAACTGATAATCGTTGTTATTATCGAGATTAGAGACTTTGAATTAAGATCATTAAAAACCACCGTCGATCATTAAAGTCCGCACGATGAAACTGCGACGGTATGCGGGAAGTATTTTATTGAATTTTATTGGGACAGACGTTGTGTTGATTCGATTAGCAATTTGATGAACGCGTTTCAAAATATGGAAACGCCTCGCGGGATTCGTAGGAGGCGGATTAAAATAAAGTGCATCCGATTGTTTTCGTATGAATTTTTGACTCGGGATTCAATTCATTGATATGAATTTGTATTGATTCGTCGAAGTAGTAAACGATGTTAATAGAATTCCGGCATGAATTGGCAGTGGATAATTAATGATAGCTGAAAGTATGAGATATTGCATCACGATAAAATTACTTTTCTGGAGGGAACTTACTATTAATTTTATTTTATTATAAAGCAAATAAGTATTAAATTATTTTGAGGGATAAGAAGGAGAGGAAAGGGAAAAGATGAAGTTGGATAAGACAGCTTATACTTTTATTTAAATTTTTATTAGAAGCTTTGATAAAAGTTTTGCATCTCCTCTCTAATCAATTTTCACTAATAATTCATCGCTAATCCATTTAATATCGATATTTTAATTAATGCAGAAAATAGCCATTTTTTATTTAGGGAAAATAATTATTTATTATTTGCTAAATTCTTTTATCAAATATTATATTATCGTATCTTTTTTTCAAATATTTTATATATAATCATTTCTAATTTAATTATATATAATCATTTTTCTCTCGATATAATTGTAGTCCATTAGATTCCAATGTCTTACACTAAATTACAAGAGGCATACAACACAGCCCTTCGTCCTCGCATGCCTCATGTCCTCAAGTATCCACGAACGTTTCTACCCATGAACATTCGCGCGGCAAGAAGCGCCATTTGCGCGCGATTTGTCGAAAGCGGCGCGGGATTTAACGACTTTTGAGGAAGCCAATGCACCGTGCGCAAAAACGTCTCAAGTGCAGCGCCAGTCCGCGTCTGATGCCGGGTTTTTGCAACGGCTCTTACCGGGGAATGGGCTTTGGCGGCCGTCTGAGCTAATTCTTATGCGATCGTAAATAATGTCGCGCATATATCAAAACTTACAGCGACTCCCCATTCCGGCGTCGCAGTCGACGTTACCATCCCCTGCGGCGGTATCCTACCATCTTCGTTTCACCTGTATGCTGTCCTCGTCGCGCATCTTTCTCCCGAAAGTCCCGAACCACGTTGACCCATCTCCAATATCTTTTTTTTCTTCTTTGTTTTTCCCGTCATTTGCCGCTCGAGCGTAGCATCTGCCAACGGCACTTATGGTTGCGGCCGGATTAAAGATACAATTTTGCGATTCTATTAATTAAGAAAGTTAATTATGCTGGGATTCAATTTTCTTAATTGCACATCGCCGAGTTTTCGCGCTGCTTGTGCGCCCAGGGCAGAGGCGAGATCTTGTCGGGATCTGTTCGTTTGCTATCCAGCTTCGTCCAGAATGGCAGGCGGGGAAAGGGTCCCGTCGAAAGTTTCTCTCTCTCTCCCTTTTGACCTCTTTTAATTTCACTATCTGAATTTAAACGTGGTCCTTCTTTCTTCTTGTTTTTCTTTTTTTGCTTGTCTTCGAGCTCGATGCACCACCTTGCAACTCGCTGCGAACTTTCGATGATACCTCAAGAAAGATGCTGGTAAAACATATTTAATAGGATGTTCTTGATGTTTGCAAATTTTTTTACCACGATTCATTGAAAAATTCGTATTCTTTCCATTCGTAAAAGTATATTAAAGGAAGGAAGTTCATTTACGAAAGGAAATAATATTTACATTGCAGATGTCTTTGCAACATCGAGGAAATCAATTAAAACAGTTTAAGAAATTACAGAGGAAAATAGGCGTTAAATAACTCCGTAAATCGGGACGTTCCCCTTTGTAGCGAGTTATGATATCACTTTCCGACATCCTACGAATCCCTGGTGCCTCGGTACGTCGCCGGCTCAGTCTAGACGATTCATGGATACTTCCAAGATATTTTAAATATATATCGAGCACGACGGACTGCGGAAGTTTGCAGCGAGTTTAATACCTAACGGCTCCCTAGACTGTCATTTATACCGGCTTCAAACTCTCCGTTCTTCTAGATCTCTCCTCTCGCTTCTTATCTCGCTCTCTGTTTCTCTAGCGGCGTCTTGTGTCCTCTTAACGTACGATATTATTATTAAATTTTGTATTCAAAATACTAACAAAGTGAAATTCACGTGCTCCAGATCCATTATACTAATTCTTTCATATCCATACAATGAGGATTTTGCAATTTCACGAAATCCATTTATTTCATTTGATAAATTAATGCGTATTATAATGAATGAGTTTCTGAGTCAGTTAAAGCGCTCGTATTAGTATGAATCGTAGCTCAGATGGATTTAAACTAGATTTTTATTTTTCATCTTTCATCTTTATTATGCAAAGAGATCTTAAATTATTTTGTAATAATTATCTATCCAAAATTTATCATTAACTAAAGGAGATAATTATTTTTTGAGTACGCAGGTAGAATGTAAAGCAACAAATTGCGTATCCATTAACAAAAGATTTTCATTTTTAAACAACTTTGTACTCTTTTATCTTGCTTTAGGTATAACTTTATAAAGCCAACGGACAGTTTTCCGAGACAATGTCTAAAGGAGTTGCTAAAAGCGGACGGATGAGCTAAGTGCAACTTACTTGTAAACTTTTAACTCTCGTAGATCATTATAATTTCGCGCGGTTATCATGTTCGCATACTTATTAAATGCTAATACAAACTACATAAAAAAAATCGAGACCGTAATTAATAGGCAGTGTATGTAACGGTGCAAGCAAATTAACTTTGTAAATTAACTGTACTGTGCATTTTTTAATTCACTATACTTAAATATGGCTCGCGTATTGCCTTTTCCTCGTCTCAAATTTGTACTGAAAAATTATTGATTCACAAGAAAAATTATGTGATACTTTGCTATCCGTACTCTGAACCGCTATCGCAGATTGAAAATTAATTTTTAATTCCGTTCTCGCTCTCACAGCCCGCTAATCAATCCTTTCATAATTAAAAGCGTGTGTTATTTTATAATATATCGCAGTCAATTTTTAGAGTGGAGCTTATAAATACTCTGGGCGTGAAAAATAACGTGAACGGCGCTGAATAATAAAAGATTGCAATGTTTAAAAAAATGAAAAAAGGTTGAAATAGTTAGAGATTAATGGAAAACTACGGGATAGATTTTTTAAATAAAAAAATAAAAAAATAAAAAAATAATAATGAAAAAATTCTCTTGTTTATCATAAATTAATTGTAATATTTTCGGCGCATCGTATTTTAAATGTTAATGATTCATAAAAGGCAAAAATATTGTACGATCTCAATTTTTATAATTACATTCAATAATTAAATATACCGTTTTTTTTGTTTTCGTATTATTTTCAAAAAAGATAAATTATAATTAGTTTTAAGATATCATTTTACTTGTAATTTTTTACCTTTTTACTCCCGACTGCTGCCAACCAAAGGTTGGCAAAAAAATGGAGGGAGTATGAGTTTCACCGAGCTCGGATTAATTGTAACGGGTATTCTCGATAACAATAATAGTTCGGTGTCATCTTTTGCATATCAGTTTTTTATTAATCAAGGATGATTTAGAACATATAATTGTTTGCAAATTAAAATGAAATGCTGAATTAAAATAATATTATTTTGTACAAGAATAAAAAATATTGAAATAAAAAAAAAAAAAATATATATATATATATATATATATATATATCTAGAGAAAGAGTATTAAAAAGGAATATAAATTTTCTCAAGTATAATTGAAATTATGGTGTCGGAGTCACGACACTCGGAACAGTAATATAATCAAGTATACAATACGCATTTGCGCGTCATTTACATTCTACACTGTCCATGTAGGAGGTGCTAAGTAGATATCGACTGTCAAATGTTACCGTATACCCGCGATATATCGCAAACTGCTCATGATAGATCCTCGTCGCACCACCGGATATGGATTCATCACACGTGCAAGGATTTTGCTTCCGCTTTAATCGACGCGTGGAGTTACGACGCGTATGCGTGCCGCGTGCCGCGTACCACGCGCGTCGCATTCCCCGTTGCACTAACACGGATGCACGACGTTCATGGTGGTGATCGCAAGCACGCCTCTATTGAACGTGCAATTCATATACGGTTAATGACGCCGCTGCTTTCGTACAAATACCTGATCGGGCGCATACCCGGCAGTACGCAGGCATGCTTGAGCAGCATATTGTCGCCTGGATTCTAGAGATACAGTACAGCCGATCGTTATCGATCCTCATCGAATTCTACGCCACGCGTATCGATAATTATCCCTTTATCGCGCAACTACGGGCATTTTAAAATAATGACGCAAGAGACGAGACACGAGATTTTCAACAGGTTGCCAGTAGCAAATGTTAACACGTTTAATTTTGAAAATACATGTAGATTTAATAAAATATTCATGCGAGACAATATTAAACTAATTTGGCATGTGGATGGTATATTCAATAATATATACAATAAGAGTTAGAAATCATATTCTTCGCAGCAATAAATAAATTTATAGTATGAGTTGATTCGGCAATCAAGAATTGAATTTACATCTTGTAATATATTGTTACTTCGCACACGTATATCGTGAAACTAGTAATTAATTTGAAATTAGTCGGTACACGTGCATGAACTCAAATATTGGTTAGAATATTGATCACATGTTTATACGATCGATTGATAATTTCATGTTTGCTGAAAGGGCGCGATTAATCGAGAAGAGATCACGCTTTTGTATGACTTCCTCGTATGGTCCATTATTATTATTATTATTATCATCATTCTAATCAAGTTATCCTACAATAATATTAATGAAAAAGTATTTTTTAAACAAAATGTTTTTAAATTGTCTTCATAAAATTTGATATCATTTAATATCTTGTAATAATTTCTTATCATACAATACGCTTAAAATTATAAATATTTTCCTTTTCTTGAAGATCAGAAAGCAACACAGTGAACTTATTCGTGCACCACGAGATGTTCTTACCATTAAAGGATCAACGTAATCGGAGAAGAAATTGTTAAAAGCGTAATTTCAGAAAATAAAGTACCTGTTAGCAGCTTCTCTGTAAAGTTCAGCTCTCGTTTTCGCGCACGTTAATGGTCGTAAAGAACTGTGGGGATGAAGGCACGATTGGAATCTAAGCTTCAAAGGGCTAGCAATGGTTGGGAATTAAGGTTTCCTCGTCTCATTAAGACTTTAACTACTTTCTACATCGGCCGGCGACACGATCGGGTATAGACATTGGTTTCGATGTGTAAATGAAAAAACGAATTCGAAAATGGATCCACGCGAAATCAAAGCGCGAAACGTTCCCCTTTATTCGCGCCGCTTTGCCAATGCCAGAGTAATTTATGTTCGCGATGGCAGCTCGATTGAAATATTTACGACTCTTTTAAACTTCCCGGGATGTACGGTCATTGCCGTTGGCGTCTTGCTGGAAATATTGCGGATTGAATCTTGGCAAAACTAACCGCCCTCGTGTAAGCACAGCTGAATGCGTCTACACGTGCTAGGCGCCATATGTGCGAAGCATGTTCTTTAGCATCGGCTATGTATCATTTACATCGTACAATATGCGGGGAGTTTGTGAACACGTCGTCGATATTTTTGGGGTAATATGCAGATGTCAGATATCAGACTATTTGCAAGTGTTTTCGAGTAAAACTGTCACATACAATTTGGACTGACTGCTTTAAATGTGGATGTACAAATTTCAAGTGCGAGTTAATTTATTTCGAAACGAAGATAAATAATATATCATAATAATATCAATAATAAATCACAATATCGAGGTTTTTGTGATTCAATACATGAGAGATTAAAATATGTAAAAAATATAAAATATAAAAATCTTTATCGATTAAAATATCATAAAATATCATAATATTTCATAAAAATTTTGTGTTAATTACATTTTTAAATCTACTTTACATCTACATATTGTGCATGTAATTAGTACATAACGCTGTAGAATCGATCTTCTTTCAATATTATGTCAAGTTTAACTAGCGGAGAATGAAGAAATAACACGGAAAAATGCGTATCGACATCCTTCAAACAACGCGATAATTAATGGATGCCTTGTAACACGGGGAAACCTATAATCCCGTAATCTTGGAGTGACATTGATTTACGAGTGTGGGTAGTGTCATTATTCTCAAAAAGTATCAAGATTTCCAGCGTGAGCGCGATATACAGATTCAATATCCTAATACAGCAATTTTTCAATGTCCGCTCGTGTGAAGCGTTCTTACTGACATGACACTCATTAGATGATATCGCGTGAAACCGCGTTAATTCGATATTGTAGTCGTAAATATTCATATCACGATTACGAGAGCGATACGAGAATCGCTGACGAGTGTAGCGCTGACACAGACTCGGCTCTCCTTTTTTTTACTTTTCTGTTACAGGAGAACGCACGGAAGCCATGCAACGTGACGCCGGATACGTCTCTTCCGGAAATAACGTCAGGCACTGGCCCGGACTTCTGCTTCCGTTTTCGTGGCTTCTAATACTCGCGCGCAACAGCCAAACTTTCTTGCTCTAGCACACACTCGACAGTATTTCACGCTTATTTCTTGCTGTTTTCAATGCTAAAATGTACCTAAAATGTGAGTCGATTCAAATCGTAAGATATATTTGTAGATTTTTAAAATATATAAATCGTGTTATGCCAGACATGATAATGTGCTCCGTGAAAGTAATTATTAATTTATAAAATAGAGATTGGCGCAAATAGAGATGGATGCGATTTAAAAATTATGATAAAAGTTACTTATATATTCTACATAATCGCGGATAATTATAAAGCTTGATTCTGGAAATTTCATAAAAATGTTACATAAATCATATCGGAGAGAATCGTGATCTCACATACGATAACAGCAAAAATTTATGATTAAATTGATAAGTTATATTATAATCATAAGTTAATAATTAATCGTAGATTAGCAATTAAATAACATAACTTGTTAGCATAATGCGATCGAAGAATTGAAGTAGTGTAAAAAAAAATAAATAAACGCATCACAAGTCTTCCTCGTAGATTGTGTTTTAAGACCTCAACTTCTCTTTGCTTAATAAAAATACAATCAATTTATATCTATTCTTCGATTGCATTTAAAGCGATGACAAAAAATTTGTGGGAATTTAATATAAATGGTGATGGAAATAAACAAGAAAAAATGTCCTTGCACAAAATTCCTGCTGTACTGTTCCGTAACTTTAGGTTTGTGCGCAAATAATTCATTAAATGACTTGCGATATACTCCATTTGATCTCAATGTTCCGGAACATTCTTTTCGTCCTCGCAATTCACGACGTTTCTTTGAGAGCATGCTTCTTAAAGTCAATGGGATTACAGCGACCGCGCAGCGCCAAAGGATGCGAAGGTAATTTGATATCGTGCTACATCCTTTCGTTCGAAGGGACACGGAGAATGTCATGAATTTCATGAAATTTTAATGAATAAACATGTCAACAATGTGTGTTACACTCTTATTCCGTGTTAATATCTCTTAATGTATAAATATTTAACATCACAGGGAGATTGTCCTTAGATTATTATGATGGCAGAAAAGGTATGTATTGATGTTAATTTTTTTTATTATTATTTTAATCTTTATTTTTATTATTTTAATTTATTAATATTATTTTAATCTTTATTTTTTTTAGAAAGAAAATTATATACAAAAGATAAGAATAATCTTTTTCAAGAATAGTGCATGTGTGAATATGCGATACACATTTAATACATGGTAAAAATTTATTATAAAAAGAAATTAGATAATATATTTTTACTGCTAAAAACATTTTATGATTCAAAATATGATTTAATATACTAATGATTCTATTTATACATATTATTGCAAAATTACTTTTTTAATATGGAATCTTTTATATAAGATTTTGACGCGAATAATACATATATTACATATAATCAATTTTTATTTGGCTTATATTGCATGGTCTAAATTCAAATTACATAATCGCTGTTGAATTATGCGTCAGTCTTCCCTATAAATACCAAATAAGTCGTTTACTTATTCATGCTTATTCCGATATGTAAAAGAAAATCATATCGCGTACTCGAATTTGTCAAATTCAGGAACATATATGTATAACGAATGGCAATTTCTCTTGTCACGCATCGCGAATTCTGAAGACATAATTCTCTCTAAATTCGCAATTCTACTACGCCGTTGGTCTTCTTGCGGCATGATATGTATAATTTGATATGTTATTAATTATAAATAAGATGGACAAAAAGTCAGTGTGACAGGCTTGCGAGAGATTATATATTTGATCATAAAAATGAATCATCGAGAGGAATAGGATCGATTGAAGAAACGGGACGACGAATACATTAACCATATAACATTTTTAGTGCTTGTTACGACATGTATAAAACATATAGAGTTGTACTATCTTTTATACGCGACGATTAATCGTAATCGAAATTTGATGTGTGAAATTTTATATATATTTTCTAAATGTTTTATTTTATATATGACAAAAATCGTTATAAATTTTATAAATATTTATTGGAAAAAGTTGAAAAATCAGTTACATTTTATGCTTAATCTGATAGTACCTAACAATTTTATTATTTAATTAAATAGTATCTATGAATGTTGTAAAAGAAGAACGCGCAATTTACATACTACTGAATTTCACGCCGCACCTAACGCTTCTTTTACTACTGAATGTGATAGCGTGCTTTTTGCTACTGAATATTACTCTCTTAGTGTATATTGCAAATTTGATAATTAACAAAAATAATATTTAATTTTATTATAACTGTAAAATATTCTTAAAAGTGTACGTCGTCTAATTTGAATATATTACAAAATTCAAGAAATATAAGAAAAATAATTTAATTAATGTAAATGAATTAAATAACAACATTTTTTAAATATCTTTTAAATATCTTCTCAAAATTCGAATTTATTTTTAGTTTATTTCTTTTGATATAAACGTTATATAAACATAATTGTAAACTCAAATTTACAAACTGTATCGAACCTATATAAATAAAAATGCGATAACCGTGTTTCCCGTCCAGACTTATATACCTGTGTTGAAATTGACACGCCCTATGCGCATTTTATATTCAGGACATTACTTCGTGTTGAATTATTTTTCAAGTTCGGACAGGAGCACTAGTAGCAATGGTGGTAACTCTTCCCGGACGCGAGGCTCCTGTCGTCCTGTCTCAACCATCCCTCCTACTTGCTCACCGTCGCCGGAACGAATACCAGTTCAGCTTTTCTCCTGGTGTAATCATATATAACTGTCACTCCGCAGTAGAAATGATACGAAGTGTAAAACTCGGCCGACTCAACATAACGTCCGACAGCTGTGTATTTAGGTTCAAATTATAGCATTTACGTATCATAAAAATTCTGACATTTTGCAGTGATGATTTACGTAATTGTCTTCTTAAAAGATCCTCAAACTGTGTAATCTGCGTTTCCTTAAAATCCGTAATCGTTAAATTAAATAATTTGTTTGATGTGCAATTAAATTAGCGAATATCAACGTTTATTTCTGGTCATACGATGGACAATTGCAGAAAAATGGTGCGACGATTTCTCTCCGTCTAACGATGCAATTCGAGCGACGCGTCGGGAATCGTTAAAAGTGCCGCTTAAGCGACGTTAAAGCAAGAATAAAATAACACTAAATTTACGGCGGACCGTGAATCAACATGCTTTATGATTGTTCGGGTAGCGGATGATAAAGGATGAGAGCACGCGCGGGGAACTAGCTGGCCAGGTCGAACACGGACTCGAATGCCCGTTAAGAGTGGGGGGATGAAAATTGGAAAACTGCATTGTCCACCCGTTCTATCCCTCTGGGACACATTCGTTAGTGGGCACCGTTCACCAACGATAAATTTCACGTATCTTCCACTTTCCCGTCTTTCACCTGCGCTCAAATTAAAGATCAGCTCGATCGTGATTGCTCCCCATGTGTGCGACTCTTGTGACTTGATCATTTTTATTAAATATTTCGAAAAATATTGAATTATTAACTGATTATTATATATACATGTATGTATAATATATACATCTTATTATAAAATATAATTATTTATCTTTGATAAAATATAATTATTTATAAAATATATATAATTATTTTCTTATTATAAAATATAATTATTTATCTCTTATAAAGTAATTGCCTAAAGCCGTATTTATTATCACGTTCTTCCTTATAAATTTAGTTGAAGCTAGTCTCGAAACGTGATATGATTCAATATAACTTGAGAGTCAATTTAGAATTCTCGTGACGTCATATTTGCAACCGCGATACAGCAGAGGAACTCGGGTGAAGCCAATCTTGAGTGACATAGCCTTGAATCACACATGATTCAATACGTGACTTTTGAGGTTCCGCACGAGCTATTGCGCGTTACTATTTCGTCTACCTTGTGAACTCAATTTCAATTGAACTATGTTCGAACTATTGAACCGTCTGCGTATCAGAACAAGTTTATCAAGCATCTTGTGTGCTTGATGAGTTTCTAAAAAGAAACTTCAAGTAACAATTGCAAATATAGCCTTGAATGATAATTGTAACATAAAAATAAAATAAAATATAAAATAAAACTTATTTTAACGAAAAAATAATTAATTAATTATGCAACATATAACAGATTAAATTAATAATAATTGATATAAATAACATATTAAATATATATAAATATATATTATAAATATATATTATAAATAACAGATTAAATATATAAATTATAATTTTAATAATAAACAAATTTTGTATATTGCGGATAAAAATACAAAATATAATTCTAATAAAATAGTGAAGAATGCTAAAAAGATTGAATATTTATAAGGCCAAAATTAGAACGAGATACTATATTTTCTGCTCAAGCATTAACATACACACATACACAAATTAATCAGATTGCAAGAACTATTAAACCACAAAACATATTGATACGTCAATTCCTACGAGCGTTGACGCTAAATTCACAATATCATACTGAAGCGCATAATAATGCGGAATTTCACAGAGTGAAACATGTTAAATTGAACACTCTTTCAATATGGCAAAACGCGTATAAAATTTTGTACATGACAGTTTTATTCCGCTCGGCTTTATATATTTTTTCACGTTGATTTAATGCAATTTATCTTTTTGGATACAAGAGACGATTTGTATACAGAGAGATATGTATACAAGTATATTGTTATTTTCTCTTCTTTTTTTTTTCAAAATTTGCTTCAATTTCCATGTGGATAGATACGCGTACGTTGTCGAGAGATCTCGATAGCTGGATAGACAAACGGCGGCTAATTTTCGCAGATCCGCCTCTGCGCGTGACTCAAACAAAAAGGGGGCCGCTTTACTGTAAAAAGTGTTTGCGATCTTGCTTTGTTAACGGGCAATTCAACTTTGTTGCTTCAAATAAACAACGGCCAGCCAAACGAATGTACCTTCCCAATAGTACGCGCAACCTCGCTTTCAACGTGCCTTTTCACGCAAATTGCCACGGAAAGAGCTGAGCCAGTTAAAATGTTTACGAATGTCAAGTTTATCGCGAGAGATACCGTTGAACTGGAAACACGAATTTTCACAAATTACGGCAATACGATGAGAGTTTTTTGCTACGTTATAATGCATCTTTGAATTTTTACTTTAAATGAAGTAATTTAATTAATTTAATTGAAAAGGAATTGAATTTACAATAATTAATACATAGTGAGATTTAATGTTAGTTTTATTAAAGATTTGAGTAAATTTAAATTGATTAATATTTGCGTAGAGTTAAGCACTTTTATAATGCTGTGCTATATTACCATTAAGTATTATACATGTACATATATACATATAATCTTGTACGTAAAGTGCTGCAGCAAATTAAATTGCTAACGGCGACATTAATGGGTTAATGGGGAAATTTTTTCAGATTACACGTTCTTCATACACCAACGATCACTTTACCAAGCTACTGAGTGCATTTACGAGATATATGCCAAAGGTTAAATGAAGATAAGTTTTCCATTTCACTATCCAGCGCGATAAAATTAAGCAGCCAATATTGTTAAATGGAATATAAAATTCACATATAATACGCATATAATAATTCATATTGCGTAGCAGATTTCTATTATAAACATATATGTGTATATTATAACCATTTCATTGATTTTATGAGAATGTAGACATTTCATATTTATTTTTGCAGTTTATTATATTAATAAGATGAGAGTGAATTATATTAATAAGATTTGGAGTGCTTTTTCAGATGAATAAGTTATAAATAAAATAAATTATTCAAAACTGTGTGCTTTACACAAAATGATGTGCATTAATGTGAATAAAAGATTAATATGTCAAACCAAAGATAAAATTACTAAGATTTTATGATCCAGGTATTTGCATAATTTTTATATTATTTCGTGAAAATATTATCTTTTGTAACGTGAAATTTAAGAAATTTGTATTTATGAATGTTAAAAAATTGATAAGCAATTATTTAATATTGCGCAAATTTATCATTACGAAACAGCAATTCTATACCATGCAATTAAGCCGGATATCGATCCCGTCAAATTAGGACGTGATAATATAAAGACATCGGCAATAGAGTGTGGTAGTCATATTCAGCTGTACCAGAGAAATATTTTATGTATTCACGTATTTCATTATTGCATTGCAATACGTGAATGCATTATTAATTACTTCAAAGTCTTTGTCTTTCAATTTTAAGAAGCTTTATTTAAGACAACTAAAATATTTAAGACAAAATATTTTTATACAAAATCTTCCATTAAAATATTATATCGATATTTCAATATCTCAAAATATCGAATCAATATTTACTTTGTGTATCATGTCAATTATTTATTTTGTGTCTCATGTCAAATATTTACTTTGTGTATCATGTCAATTATTTATCAATATACACTATTTATTATTTGTAATAATTGTTTTAGTTAATTGATTACTATTAACTATTACAAATATTGTTACGAATAAAAATTATGTATGTAGATAAATATTATACATAAAATACCTTTAGTTAAAACTTGTGATTTTATTTTTGTTACAAAAAATACATTATATAACACACGCTGTTTGTGCAATTAAATCCATCAAACTGATTTGGCGATTTTAAATAAATTGATCAATCACGACTATCGGTAGAAATTTGATTAAAATATATGCACATTTTAATAGTATATGATTGCAATAAATTTACATTAGAATTTGCTTAAATTTGCATTTTGTTGGAAGCACTTAGATCTATATGTTAGATAGAGAGATTCTAATTTGATCTATACATAGACTAATATATATCTATGATATTTATTATAATCAATTGAAATTAATTTTGAACGCATTTTGTTTGAATAATGAATTCATTTAATTGTTTGTCACTTTTATAAATTTATAAAAATAGAAATATTATTTTTCTTGCGACAAATCACAAATAATGCAATACAATCGTTATTGCATCATTTTATACTTGAAATATCTAGACTCATATCAAAGACAAATATCAATTTAATTTGTTTCGTTTATATATATTAATAATGAATCGTCAATGCATGTCGATATTTTTCTGCTATAAAGCTGAAACAAAAAATACTTTTGTGTATATGTATATATACATAAATAATGACAATATATATTTTTTTATATTAGATAATATAAATATAAATGAGATAATTTATATTGATGTGTGTATATGTGTCATGTTTTTTATTACAAGAAGTAACACTTTGATAGAATCACGTTGCTCGTGCACATAAGATATATTTATAATTCTAATTTTCTAATTATTGCTTGTTTTTACTTTTCTCTATAAAATAATTACGTTATACAATTATTTTTTAAATAAATAAAAAACGCTTTGTTGTAAATTGGTGAAAATATTTATGAATAATATTATATTATAATTTATCACTTTACATTTACTCTTTTTTATATTTGCTTGGAGATTTCTGAAAACTGCAGATATGTTTCATTAACAATTGGATGAATAAAATGCGTAATACGCTTGCAGTTCAATATAATGTGCAAACAAGGACGGCTATTATACGAGGCTGAACGCAGATACGAAATTGAACATAAAAGAAAACGGTTGAGTGATTTCTCCGGTTCATAATTCGATCTGGATTTGATTTATGACGATGAAGTTGATCAAGTTAGCTATTCTCGTCACTGTCAACGTCACCGCCCAATGTAAGTATACAAAATTCAATAATTGACAAACACACAAATCATATATTTGTGAAAGAAATTTGTGAATATATTTTTGTGTCAAGTTTAGTAAAATAAAATCTCTCCAACAAAGTTTAACATATATTTTAGAATTTAGAATAATATAGATTCATGTGCCGTACTTTTTAAATATTTTTTATTTATTTCTCTCATCGAATAAAACATTTTTTCAGACTTTTTAAAATAATAAATTTTTTTAAAGTAATAAATTTTTTTTAAAGTAATAAATTTTGATTTTAGTTTTTATTTATAGAGTCTTGCTGCAATGAGGCTGAACGAATCGTCGCAAATCGGCGATAATATAACTACAATTAATCAATTTAAATATCAAATATTCTTTTAATCTTAAGGCGAGCATACTTGCATTATTAGTAATACTGCACAGTCTCACTGCTACTCGTTGCGTAGACAATTTTTACGAATGATATGGTATGTAACAATTTTATATTAAGAAGTATATATATATATATATATATATATATATTCATTAATAATAAAAATTATAATTTGAGAATTGGGCATTACTATATATTTTTATTATGATTGATTAATAATATGTAGAGAAGATATATATAAATTATTAATGTGCACAAAAATATTTTTACAAATTATTAGCTACACATCATTATCTGCAGTTTGTTCGTAGAAGATTATATTCTATGTATTTTTTTCTATGTTTTAGGAAAAAAGAAACAGAAAGTGTTAAGCAAATTTTAAACAAAGATCTCATAGATTCAACAATAGAAATACTAATAAATTTAGAGGTCAGACATGTCTATACGCCATCCGTGACAACGGCATCGACGCATATCTTGTGGAGAGAACATTCACACAATCCAAGGAATAATTGTTAGAAAACAATATTCGTGAATTAGAAAAATATGTAAAGTGCAAGTGGCTGGATCGGAAATCGAACCCGAGTCTTTCGCTTGCCGGGCAACTGCTCTAAACCACTGAGCTATTAGATCTCACACCTAATGCTGCTTTTCAACACAGTGATATGCGACTCCAGAGCGATGTTGTATCTCGCTCGATGGATGCAATGCCGATTGCCATGGAGAATTCTTGAAAGGAGTGGACTCAGGGGTAAAATGTATGTTGTATTTATAACACTTATTTTTATTAAAATCCAGATCTATTATTGTAAATGGTATCTGAATATTGTGTGAAATTCATAAAACTTTTTTTGTTTATAACTTTTTAATAAACAATGACCGACGGCTAAAATCTTTGGAAAGTTACTCAGGAGGATGACCTTATGATAATATATGTCAGGATATACGAGCAGGATCCCCTTTTACGCAGGTTTATCATGTTATCTTCTAAAGATTATTTTTTAGTTATTACTAGTGTTGTTAATATAAGTTATTTTTTGTATTATATATGCGAATATTAGTTTGTCTAATTATAATATTTCATTATTTTTTTTAAAGTCAATATCTTGAGAAGGTTTTCAATTAATTAAAATCAACTTTTTATTGAGTCACTTTATTTAATCGAATTTCCAATATATCTAATCTTATTATGGGCTGTAATTTTAGTAAAAAAATCAAATTTACTCTATTTGTTCAAAATTCCTTTCTCAGAATTATATTAAAACTTTTTTTAATACTAAAAATGTTTCTTTGATTATTTATCAGAAAATAATTCTCTGTTCCAGATTTTTAATATGTTATCAATTTCGTTAAATAGAAATAATGCAGAGAGAAACAGTTTATAAATTCTATAATTAATTTAATAAACTTTAAATTATTAATTCTATTTGTACTTTTGTATTTGCAAACTTTTATTCCTTTTATTCGGAAAATTATACCTGTATTATATGTTTACTTACTACAGTATTTATGCAAATAGATTTTCAATAGTTATTATTCTGATATTTAGATATTCTGATATTTCGACTATTATTCTGATATTCGATACCTGATTTTTTAGTTATTTTGTTTTTTTAATTATCAAATATACCCAATTTATTTTGTTTTTTTTATTATCAAACGTACCCAAGGCTATAATTAATGAATTAATTGAATACACAGCATATTTTTCGACTAAGAGCAGACAATAAAGCATTATATTATGACACATGATCATATTTGATATACATTTATATAATAGGTATTATTTTTACCATTTGCCTCTTATTCATTCATATATATTGTTTTTCTCAATTATATTTACTTTTATGTTAATATTTTTTTCATTTTAATCCTTTCTCTCAGCTCATTAAATTATTTAATTTACAGATTATTGATTCTAAGTGGAACCAATAATACGAGAATAATATGAGAATACGCAAGAAACATGACATCAAGTGACAAAAACATCAAGAATATATCGGTGAAAAAAATGAACTGAATGACTGAAGGGATAATATCGCTGTAATTATCGTAAATTTATCGTAACCGTAAACTCATTAGGTGTAACATAAGAAAAACTTATAAAAAATAAAATTTTGTGTTTACTTTTTTTATTATTCTATATTTCAATTTTCCGAGTGTTTTTTTATATAGGTGAAAAAACCGATCGAATCAAACGATGTTCAAAGTCCAATTTCTTTAGCAAATAAAAATTACATTAGTATTAATCGCAGCATCGTGAGTGGATGGGGAAGAACAAAAATAAATATTATTCTCAGAGATACTTGGATGGCTTAGCTGAATGTCTTGAGTCAAGAGTGTTGCTTGCAAGATTACAAAAATCCAAGCAATGTAAATCAGATGTGTACGCTATACGGAAAAGATCAAAAAAGGTGCTTACTAAGTGAGTATCTCTTAATTTTTTTTATTTTAGAAAGGCAGCTGTAAAATCGTGACATTAAAATTGCGACATTAAATATTTTAATTACTTTGATGCTCTATTTTATCATTTATTCTCTGTCATAAATGTAATTTAAAGTAATTCCATATACTTTAAAGTGATAGCGGTGGTTTACTTGTTATCGATGGTGAAATGGTTGGAGTCGTCTCTTGGGCCTTGCCGCTTTGAGCATATCTGATGTATACACTAATGTTTACAAGCATCTCAACTTTATCAAAGAATCTCAATTAATGTGATAATAGAAATAATCATCATTGATTAATAATTTATATTTGCAAAATATATATATATTATTTAATATTTTCCTTTTTTGAAAATAATTTGACAAATATTCTTCACAAAGCAATAAGAAAGTAAGTTATAAATTATTTAAAAAACCAGAGTTTTAGTTTTATTTCTTGAATTTGCTTATGACTTTTCTTTACATCGTAATTTTTTGTAAAAATAATATATTGTATTGTAAAATAATTACAATATTATACTTAATAAAGTTTATGTGTATACTTCTAGTCAACAATTAAATAAAACTCTTTGATATATCATATTTTATTATTGATATCTTTTTGTGAGATTCAATTAATTCATCATATTAATCTATTTATAATTATAAAAGATTGTGTATTATATGGCAATCTAGTTCTTTGAAATAGATGAAGCCGATTCAGTTCAGTTGTCGTAATTAAAGCATGTGACGACAATCAGGAGAAAATAATGACTTCTTGATCTGATCGAGTTCACCCTCAGAGCACAATCCTCGTAATATATATACATTCCCGCCCAACAAGATGCCGACGAGTTGGTCGAACAGCTGATAAAATATCAACCGTCTATCGAACTGTGTTTGTCGATATTTTATCCGTTTAATTGTTTTTCGATAGTCGAGAGTCCCGATCCGGCTTTTTGCGCACGATTGCGAGAGGTCAGCCAGACGTGGAAGGCCCGGGTTATTCGTTACAATGAAATTGAATTGCACGTTAACCGATGCAAGATGGTAAAGTTTTTATTGGCAGAATAATTTTTTTGCACACGTTGCACCCCGGAAATTAGCTGCCGCCGCGCAATCTCGTGTCAATGCCGACGTAAAAGCTCGCCCCGACATAGACGAACTGCAATGGTGCATTGCCAAAGGAGAAACGCGAATCCGCCGTTACGTGTCCTTGTTCTTTTCGCGGTAATGCACCCGGATAGTTTGTCTTTGTCAGGAAAAACCGTTTATTCTTGCATGTGTGGGTTATGATGATGCATGCCTTTGTACACCTTTATGGGACACTATAAATGCGGGAAATAAAAACACATGGTGAAAAATACTGTTTTTATATCAAAAGCAAATATGCTAAAATTTTAGCTGTAAACTAGCTAAAATAGCTTCAGAAACAAAATTTTACACGACTTTTATGTTTCATAAAAGTTTTTTTTTACAAGCACATTATTGAAATAGACTGAAAATTAATAAAATTACATAGTTTCTAAAGTATACATAATCTTAGTATATAATATGTACATATATAATATGTGTACATATGTGTGAAATTAATTTATGTGTGATTGATGCGTGATTAATTTTAATTTTTAAATACATTATATTCAGTTTACAAGATAACTTTTTATAAGTACAGTTGATCTTTTCGCGCAGTGAAACTTAAGTGTAGACATAAATGTTATCGTTCGAAATGCATTCAATCTTTAATTTTTTCAATTTATAAGTATTAGAAGCTAAAGAAGCTATTATAAGTTCATAGAATTGATTAATTCCGGTGATAAATAAGTATCAATGACTAATTAAAACAATAAAAAAGCATAATATCTTTAATTATATATATATTTCTTTCAATTGATTTAATTCTTTTATAATCAAGAGATTAATTAAATTTTTGTAACATATTACACACATATACACGCACTTTCAAGTCATAAGATAATAATATTTAACAAAATACACGAACGCCGAAGTTCGTAGTGTATCGCGCACGCTGTTGTTTATATTCATAACTTGTTGTCATTCGTACGGTGAGTTTCGAGATTCGAGTATTCAGGTAGCAGAGTCAGTCGTTCCGCGTACGTCGTATTGTTACCATTTGAAACGCGATCAATCCTCATTTCAATTAATAAATATTAGTTTATAGAATTGGTTAACTTTTGCGATAAATGTAATAATCGCGACGACAGCTCAAGTAATATAATATCTTTAACTATTCTTTAATAATATGTATATATATATATTTCGCAACATTTACAGGTTCGAAATATATATATTATGTGTATATATGTACTTACAATATATCAATTTTCAATTATCTGGCGATCTCTAGTGCATTTTAACTATTCATTAACTCAATTCGCATATTATTTCGCGATATTAAGACGCAGCCAATGTTACTTTTTTTGTAGTTTTCTGTCATTTAACATTACGGATATAATCACGGATACAAATCAATTTTAAATCGAGTGACGTCATAACATCGTTACATCGTTTTATTAGTAAATAAATAAGACCATTATTAATTTCGTTAACAATAATATCGTGAGTGGCACGTTCATTTATTGTAGCTGAATAATTCTCGAGTGCTGAGGGGATTTTTTCTCATATCAATATAATATGTATTACATATGATTAATTCGGATTCGAGCGTTATGTAAAATATCGGACAATTGTGATAATGTTCTCGCGAGTGAGTGCTATGAAGGAGCAGAAAATCAACAAAAAAAAAAAAAAGAAAGGAAGGCCTTAAGACGACGATGGAGCAAATGCAAGGTGAGTGACTTGTAATTAATTTAATTTATTATTTTTTACTTGTAAAATTCTATATTTATTTTTACCTCTACGATATATAGGTGGTTTAATTTTAAAAAAAAGTTTAATTATTCCATATATACAATATATATGTATATAGATTTTACCTCGAAATATTCAAAATATTTATAATAAAATATTTATGTTAATTAATATTTTTAAAGATGTATGTAAAATATTTTTAAACATTTAAAAATTATATACTTATTTATTTTATTTGATTTATGCAAAAATGAGATATTTATTTATTACATTTTTATAAGAACTTATTTTATAAAAAATTGTACATATATACGTACATACATATATTAAAATAAATATTTTAATTTTAATTTTTGAAAACTTTTTTATAATATTTTATTTAACAAATTTTAAGATATTCCATATCTATAGAATCGTTTATATATATTATTCATGTATCTATAGAATTGTTTCTATATACATATATATAGAATTATACATATATAACGTGCAAAAAAGAAGACAATGACTACACATCGAATGTTCTCTCAAGTTCTTTTCTCAAAAATAGTTCTTTTATCAAGCACCATTTTCCTTCTTTACTGATTTCGATTTTTATTCATGCATGTGACTGCCATTGTGTCTCGTTGATTCGATTTCGAAAATTCTCATATTCTCATTTTGTTCTGACGCTGGCCGAAGCAATCGCAGCACGAATTGCGCGACAGCTCGCCTGATCCGTTGCGTTCGTTCGTTAATTGTCACGGTAGCGAAGTTGGAAACAGTCAGGTACACGTAGTAGATGGCCGGAGCTTACCGCGCGTATCGCGTTTAATTGTGCTGCATTTTCCTGCGCGTTCTGTTAGCCTGCCACTATCCAGTGCAAAACATTGCACACGTGCGACGGATAAGAAAAATTGCGGGACGAATTCACTGCCTTCGAACGTCCGGAAGTCGCTCGATGGCTGTTCGATACTTGCAATTTCGCGTTTCGGCCGCATTCATTAAAAATAATATCCATTAAATATAATGCAATGATATATTTTTTAACGTAGTAACAATTATATATTATATGATTAAAAAATAAATAAAAATAGAAAATGAATTATGAAACATAAAATGAATTGATTAAAAAATAATAAAAATATAATTTATTTTTAAATATATAGGGAGAATTAATATATCAATTATATATAATATATTAATTATATTAATTGTATAAAATAGAATTATATAGAGTTATAATGCACATGTATGCATCTAACAATATAAAAATGTAAATAATCTAATTTATTTATGTTTTAAATAAAATATTTAATAGTAATTTTTCGTTATTTATATAAATTGTTATATTAATGATATTAAGCAGTAAGAAAAATTAATGTTTAAATATTTTAATATAATTTGAAGAGAATGGAAATATGAACAGTTTGTCGTTTTTATTTTAATTTTTCTTAATTTAATTTCTGATATTACATTAAAATATTACATTAGAATCATAATTTGGTTTAAAAAATTAATTCATTAAAGTATGTGTGAAACTATGGCGCATTATTTTATAAAAATATAATAAATTATAAATTATTAAGAGATTTGGTTTATTTTCTATATTTTTAATAATTTTATAATTAAATTGGTAAATTATTCGGCTCTATATATTTAAACAACATGATATTTTAATAACGAGCACTAAGAGCCTACAAAACGCGGATGGCAATGCGTGAATTATTTCGAACATTAATTGTTCGCGAAAAATTTTTAAGACACATGCACACATGCCAAGTTACAGATTCTCTTGGTTTGAGACTTCTATAAATTTTTAAGACATATGCACATATGCCAAGTTATAGATCCTCTTGGTTTGAGACTTCTATAACACCCCCTTTTACCCCCCTGGAGAGATGTAGACAGGAAAAATATTATAAATAATATTAAAAGGGGGTGTTATAGAAGTCTCAAACCAAGAGGATCTATAACTTGGCATATGTGCATATGTCTTAAAAATTTATAGAAGTCTCAAACCAAGAGAATCTGTAACTTGGCATGTGTGCATGTGTCTTAAAAATTTTTCGCGAACAATTAATGTTCGAAATAATTCACGCATTGCCATCCGCGTTTTGTAGGCTCTTAGTGCTCGTTATTAAAATATCATGTTGTTTAATTTTATAATTCTTGATAATTAAAAAATATTAATTAAAAAATAATATAATTACCGCTGTATCACATGTAACGAAGACGAAACGTTAATTAATTTTGAAGAATTCTATTTATTCTCTATCAGTTTTCGTGTAATATTAAACATATTCTTGCATATTTAAAAATTTTTTTTTTCTAATTATTGCTAATGAATGAAACTTGCCAAAAAATTCATGAATATGAATCATTCTGAAATATAAGAAAATTATTTTGTAAAGGATAGAATTCTTCAAAATCAATTATCATCTTACTTAGACACATATTTGTCTTTGTTCGTAATTATTATATTTTAATAAATGTTTTTTACCTCTAAAAAGATAGAACTTTTTCTAATTTATATGGAATTAGAAATCTTGGAGGATCTGATGAAAAATGATAAGAAAAATCTCTCAGAGTAATGTTTGGAATACTTTATGTTTCAGTTTCGTCTGACGAATTTTTTTTGCTCTAACGGTCATTTGTTTAAATTATCAAGAACTATGAATCTATTTAAATTTAAACCAATATTCTTAATTATTTAATTATGAATTTTTACAAAATGAGGTAACACGTCAACTTCACACACACCATTAAAATTATTAATAAAATTAAGAGAAAAAGCTGCAGCTGTATTATAAATATTTCTGTACATTTTTAAATTTTGATTTAATTTCTGAATTTCGAAAAGCATCAATGTACGTATAAATAAAGGACGCTTACCATACATGTTTCACGTTAATAGCATGTGCGTATTTTTCCATCTACTATTTCTCACGCATAAAACTGGAACGCATTGCATGCGATATATATAAAAAAAATATATGATTCGCGTATCAATTGAAATGAACTGTATTCGTGTCTAATTAAAAAATATATTCTTTAAATAAATATTTCTGTATATCATAAACACTGCACAATATTTTATATAATACATAATCTAATAAGGTAAAAGTTAAACTAAATATAAGAATTCCACAATTTAAATTAACAATTTCTGCAAAGAGAAATTAAATTTTGGAAAATTTATCTGTGGTTGACAAGTCTGTTATTTCCAACTATATGTCTTTTTCGTGCTTTATTCCTTTTATTCAAGCGTGAAATTTAAATTGTTCTCTAGTCTTTATGTCTCTTTCGTAGTCAATTGAAGATTTAAACATCATGGTTTCTAAAAATATTAAAATTTTATCAACTATTAAAAAAATGTAGTAAAATCGGACGAAACTTTAAAAATTAGCAATATTATAGACATTACTGTTATTTATGTATAAAGAAAAATATATATGCTTGACAAAAAAATATCTAATAGGAGGAGCAAGTAGAAAAAGTCTGTTTCTTATATCATCATTACATTTATTGAAACAGTATCCACGTCGATGGGTATTTTTACAATATAATATTCTATATCGCATTTTCGTACGTTTTTCATCTTGTCCTTTTTTGATTCATGCTTAAGTTCTTCTATAACGTAATATATTATCGATTATGAATTGTATGTACAATGCAGTCTAATTTCTTATCTATTGTATATAATGTGCAACACTCTCTGTAAGTATGCGAATCGCGGATGTCGATTATCTAGTTCACAAATAGGTATCTCTCGATATTTTTCTGTTTGATCATTTTTTACGCGCAGGAATATTATCATTAAACCTTACAATTGAGCCGCATATTTTTTCGCTACAAAAAGTTACAACGCAAATCTTTCGAAAAACGATTGAAATATCACAAATAAAATTTTTTTTTATTGAATTAAGTTTGATTAAATATGTGCTTTATACACAGCAATCCCTCGATGTGTAAAGATACTTTTTTTATTCATGAAATTCGACCTTTTAATTTATAAAAAAATGAAATTTTTCACTTTTCACTTGATCACTTTTTATATGATTGCACTCCAAATCAGTCTCTTCGCACCATAGTATGATACGCAATTTTTGTTCAGAGTACATATCAATTTGATAATTGAATTCGTTCATTTAGTTTTTAGTTAATATATCAATATAAATTTTGATATAAATTATATAAAAAATGATAGCACTGTGATATTTCTATTCCAGTTTTTCTGAAGTTTCAGAAGTGATGGACAATTTCCAATGATTGGTAGATCTTATCTTGTATTTTTTCGAGCTATGACGTTATAAAAAATCTATTCTAAAAATCGCATCTTAACATGTTAATTATTATGATATATTTCTTTACTCGTGTTACATTATATTTTGTAATAAATCTACTATCTATTGATTTATCGCTATATCCTATATTACGTACACGGGATTATTTAATGATCAGATCTAGGGTCTTGCTTTCTCTCTCGTATTTTTTTCTTCTCGGAGAAGATGGTTTGAATTGGAAGAAATTAATTGAGCAAGTCATTAAAAGATACTTAACTATTATAGCTTAGATAATCAAAATTTAATTGATTTAGTAAAATAAATGGAGGAATGAATAATTAACCATTTATTTTTAGCAATTTAATGGAAATATGCAATCAGGTTGACACTTAAAAAAAAAATAAAAAAGGTCGACCGATTACTATATAATTTAATATTAATGAACAAAGTTATCAAGTTAATGAAAAGTGAAGTTTTAACAGTATGGAATTATGTCAATTATATACAGACTTATAATTTACTTAAAATGCAACAACTAGTAAATCACCAGTATAATTTTCTTAAAAAGAAAAATTTAGACACTTAACAAATTAATAAATTTCCTTATACAGTAAATATATGAATAAATTGTATAAAAATATCTAAAGTTTTATATTTTTTAATGCAAATTCTTTGAATAGATTTTAATAGATATTAACATATAATAAATTAATTCCGCGCAAATATAATGTAACAATATTTTAAAAAACTTAAATGAGCTCATAAAGGCAACGTTTTATTAATTTTGCAAGAAAAATTTCATTTAAAAATTTTATTAGTTGTGTAAAAGAAATTTTTTTTCTTTTATACTTACATTTTCATCTCTCGAATTATACTTTCCGTATAATATTACTCGACGTAATATTATCATGATACATAATGCGAATACTTATTACTGATCTATTTAAATATACGTATGTACTTCATACTCTCTTATCTATACACGAGCTCCGTGTGTTTTTATATGCTTTAAAAAATGTAATGTCCATTATCCATTGATATTTGATCGATGTCAATTTGATTATATTTTGATTGATCGGAGAATTTATTTTTTGACGTATTTTGATTTTTAAAAAAATTAATTTGATATTCTCAGAACAAAATTCGAATTATTGCAAATGAAATGATATATGATCGATGAATAAACACATCAAGAATAAACTGTGATATTTTAATTATTGAGCGATAAAATAAGATACGCATCAATCATACGAGTCATTTATTAATATTTAAAATTCCTGCTATAATAAACAAACAGAAATATATCGAGAGTGAACCTATCTACTACCATTACTAAGACGATCAATTTTCGTAATTCGCTCATTCTTTTATGAGATAACCGCGTATACTGTTAACATTCTCTTGATGTTGAAACAATTATTATTTGACAACAATCATATTTTTATAAATCCTTTGTAATAATATTTCATAAATTTTTAAGAATTAATTTTTGCTTGCGACGACGTCCTCTTACGTCTTCGACTAAAAAATTGTTGAAATTAAATATTTTAAACGTTTTAAAACGTAATACGCGCGCGCATTAATCTTCTCTCATTTTTTTAAGATAAAAATTTTTTCGTATATTATATCTCTCTTCGCATATTACTTTTTCTTAAATATATTTTGAAGCAAGGATTAGGTTGTCACAAATTTTTCATAATGTTAAATATCTATTTGAAACGTAAATTCTATAAAAACTTTAATTTTAATAAATTTTAATTTCCATAAAAAACTTTAATTGCATTAATTAATTAAAATTTCAAATATTTTCTTATACAAATTTTCAATTTTTCATATAATGTTACCATAAATTCAAATTTAATTTTACGATAAATTATTCTTACAGTTATATTTAAAGCAATAACATCAGAAATGGCATCATATTTGCAAATCAAACATGATCTTAATATTGTTTTTTAGTAATATTATATGTTTAACATAATGTTAAACTTAAATAAATTGAATCTGGGCAAAAATATATAAGCATGTATAAATCAAAAAGCCATTTCTAGCATGAATCGGAATGAATTGTGCTTAAGAAGATAAGTTAGAAGATAAGTTAAAAGTTCCTTAAAAATTTTTACATTATGTACTAGAATTAATAAAAAATATATATACAATATGCCCAGATCAAACGCGCGACGGAAAATGATGGTTGGTCACGTGACGACTCTCGCACGTGCATTGTACTATACAACAAGGTCGCGGTAAATCCTATACGTTCATTAATTGTTTTATGTACAAGAGAGCTTTAACTATCTGATAATCATTACGCAAGTAGTTGACAATCGTTAGATTATAAACTTTAATTTATGTAATAATTATCTCATAGCCATCGAACGGATCCAGCCATCGATACTCGATTTGAAAACATTGGAAATCGCGACAGATCTTATTCTGTATCGAGCACATTACGACTTTATCAATCGATGTGGAATATTCTCTACGAGGCCCTTATTAAATTAATTAAAATACAAATTCTAACTGTTTTCGTACGAGATGAGTAGTTTTTTTCATCACTATAGGGAATCCACGCATATTCGTTGAGCCACATGTCGATTTAATAAAAAGCACAAGTGCGAGAGACTTCTTCTGGCGTAAGATCAATCGCGGCGCCATTAATATGCAATCGAGGATGGTCTTCTGTGCACTTTTCGCATTTAACACGACGATTTCATACAAAAGAAGGGACAGTCTAAGATAGATTTTCGTATTAAAAACGTACGTGTTAAAAACGTAGATTGTCCGCCAATGCGCCCCTTACACAGAACTCTGGTCCGCTGCACATTGTCCGTATTGTTCTTTCATTCGTCACTTTCGAGCACTCGACGAATCGGATACGGATAGCACGTAATAGCGACGAGTGAATTAAAAGCGATTTATCGCAATCGACGATATATTTTTCCGATTTTTCCATTTCACGACCGTCGTTTCTTTCGTTTTTTCACGACCGCCACGTTTACTTTCGATATTGTCGCGACCGTCTCGACGCGTTTGACACTTCTTTTCTTTTTCTCTCTCGTTTAAGATGCGCGATTCACGACACGACTGCTCACCTTAGCAGATTCGCGACTATGAGAGTGATGCTAGCGAGCAAAATAGTCGGGGCCACGCCGCAGCTACCGCCATGTTGCATCGCCGCTGGATGTTCACCTACAACAGAAATGTGCAAACCGTATTTTTAGACCATCTCTGCCTTCAATTTCCCTACATTAATTATTTTGTTTAGTAATTTATTGAAAAAGAATATTTGCACTTTTCTGTATTTCTGTTTTTTTTTTAATTTTTTGCTATTTATCTATTTGATTTATCTATTTATATTCATCTGTTTAATTATTTATTTGACTTTATAGACGGAATGACGCAATTTATTAAATGTTTCATTAAAAGATAATAATCGAGATATAATATTTAATAGAGAAGAAATCAATAAACGTGAATCTTAGCGCATATTTTTTTTTTTTTTTTTTTTTTTTTTAATTACGTGAATCTTAGCGCATACTTCTCTAATGTTCTGTTATTTGTCACATTTACGTGCACCTAATAATGGATAGTTTGATAATTATTCACTGTGGGAGCAGTATAATAACCATAAATATCTAGTAAACCATTCATTTTCGATTATCTTACCTTCATACTTTATGTACAATTAATGAGAGGAATCAATTGGTGTAAAAACACATAGTGTTTCTAAGAAAAATATGTAATTTGCAATTAACAATCCATATTTTTTCTTAAAAACAACTGTATGTTTCTTTACACCAATTGATCCTTTCATTATTTTGTACATAAAAGTATGAAGGTAAGATAATCGAAAAATGAATGGTTTACTAGATATTTATGTTTATGTAAAATTAAGAAATTATTTCAACCCTCATAACTCGCAAGTACTTAATAAAAATGAACATTATTATAGTGTTTTGGAAAGCTCTTGAATTAAGCTATAAGAATATGCAATCAAATGTAGTGTCATTTAAAAAAGTCAATGTGACCTTGACCTGACCTTGACGACGCCATCCAAGGTCAAACTGATAGAATCAGTATATAGATCTTCTTAAACCTTACAACAATATAGAAAATTGGCAAAAGTTAAAGCAAATTTCTCTTATTATCCCAATAACTAATTTTAAATAAACTACGTCACAGACTCGTTACATTGAATATTATCTCAGGTAGGTGCATAACGCAAGAGTTTAATTGCGCAGCTCTAATTAGATTCGCAATGTAGGTTAATCGTTCGTATAACACGTTAAACGCTAAGCAGAAACTTTCCAGCCTAATGACAATCTCACAACCTAGGTTCTGCGTGAAACAACCGGAAAATAAGGAAAGTGGGAAATGCAATAAAATAAATTCTTTATTTTTCCTCAGAAATGATAGTAAATAACATACCATAACAAATAATATGTACATTACAATAAGGAACGCGTTGATTGCTTAATGGTTCAATTACATTGGCTACATATTATCTTTTCATACATATTATTACAAAATTTCTTATCAAGATGATAATTGTTAGTTTTAATTATTCTTTATAAATGATTTTTGTAATTTCCAAATATTTAATCTTTAATATAAATTGAAATGTATTTTATTATACAATTTTCAATTATGTTACCTTTACCTGCACATGTAGATTTCCAATTAAATTTATAAAATTGACCAACTTTTGTAGGATTCATTATAAGGTTCGCGAAAAAAAAAAGGAATAATGCGTTTGACGCAATGTTTGCTCAATGTGCGTTCTAACAGGGTGTAAAACGTGCCATAGCACGAATTGCAAACGAAATATCGCTCTGTTCGGCAATAACTGCAACTACGGCGGGCACCGCATTTGGAGGCGAAACAGCAATTTCTCGCTTCATGACGACGGCGTGCGATATCGCCGTTGCGCACAAAACACATACGCACATGTACGCACACTCACACGTACACGCACACACATTCAATGGCAATAAAGATAATCACGGGTCCGGCGGTAGGAACATAACGGCGGTCCCGCATCGTGGTAACCAGCCGCTTGCCGGTCCCGCCGGAAAGGCCGCAATTTACGAGCAAATTGAAAATCTCATTTGACGGAGTTATATAACCGTTATACCGCGTTTACCTGACCCGTTATCGAAAAATGACACCGGTCCGCGACACTCGAAACGTTGACGGCAGCACATCGGCGGGCACAGTCGACATGCGTAATTGCGTTAATGCGCAGATAGTACGTGGAACGGATAGCCCCGGGGTCTCCCCGTACGGGTTTATCGGGAAATAATTGAAATTTGCGGTCAATTTTGCAGAGTAATCAGCTGTGTTTGAAATAACGTCGATGGCCGATGTGCCGACCACCGCGACCGGGTGCGCCCCGTAAATTAATTATGCAGACGAACTGCGCCGCATTAATTTTCATCCGGCACCGGAAGCGGCCGATCCGTGGAGCGAGGCGCGTGCTCAGCCGGGCGTTTCCGGACGAAAGTGGATGCGATCGATGGTTCGAGGGAGGAAAGTGCGCCGTGGTCGCACGGGGGCGGACGGGGCAAGGGCCGGGTGGAAACCGTGAAAACGTCGAAGAAAGCTTGTTAAGTTCTACAATTCGATTGCCGTGCAAACGCGCGGTGTATACGTGGCGAGAGATCTAGTTGCCTAGTTGCCGAAAGGGTTTGTTGATTTTTGTAGCACTCCAACATGGGGAGCTTCGATTCGAAAACATTAATTTAATCAAGGGTTGAGAGGAGAGTCCAGCGGTATTGTAAATTTATTGCGCTGTTGGCCAGGATGCACGCTGCGTCAGGGATAGAATGGAGCAAAATGAAAGTTGCGAAATATTGATGCAGTTTTTTTTCACTGAAAAATATTGTGCGGAGACAAAAATTACATTATACGAATAAAACGACGGCAGTACACTCATATAATAATTGTAATTATTCTTATAATTATTTCACTCCGAGGTATAATTTTTTATAGTTTCTTAATATTTCAGTTTGAATATTCTTTATTATATAATCACTTTATTATTCTTTATTAATCATCATAAAATTAAAATTCTGTATTATAATATATAATTTCAGTAAAATTTTCTTAAAATTTACTGAAATAACAAAGGATAAAATTTTGTTACACATTGAGAACATTAAAGTCTAAATGGAAAAAAAGTTAATTCTAATTATATACTGCAAATATTATTACGTAAATTTGAACGTTATTTTGAAATTCCATCCATTTGGCATATATTTCCCAATTACATGTACATATTTCATTTTCGTGAGAAAATCCCCAATAATTGAGACATTTTATCAAAATCTATAAATATTTATTATGGTGTATAAATCTTTCTACTTTGGGTACAGGGCAGGATGCGCGAAAGTTGTCAATTTCGAACAGCTGCAACGAATTTCGCGAGATGCGCGTGCCGGGACAGCAAGCTCGCAATGATTGACAGTTTGGATTGGTGAACTTGCCGAACAAGATATTACATGTGTTATCGCAAGCGCACTGTGTCGGCTGACAATAGATCAAAAACGGGAGTATATGCGTGCGGTGCCGAGTACTTGCGACTCCAATATACGAACCTGTCAAACTTTATGACGGGGGATTTCGATACTTGATGAATGAACGCACATCGTCTCTTTCGAATGTCACATTTCAGGAGCCTGGCTTTCTGTCAACTCGCGTCGCGAATACGTGAGCGTTTATTAACGTGAAATTTGTTGGTCGTGCAAACACAATTTAGAAGTTGTCCCGGAAAATTTTTCTATTCCTAAGTCTTTTTATTAAATAAATATTTTTTTCAAAGATGACACAATAGAATGAAAAAGATAATGCGCGGAATTTTTAAATTTTATGTCTATAAAAACCTAGAAATTTGTCAAATCAAACTTCTATTTTTCGTAATAATAGATGCAGAATGTTAAAAAATAGAAGAAATTTGAAGTATAAAATAAGAAAATGAGGTTTAAAGTAAATATGAGGTACTCAACTAAATGAATAAATAAAGTTTATGTCTTAAATAAGATATGTATATCCTTAAGTAACACGTAGGTATAGATAACATATAGACATTTTTGTAGCAGAAATAATTTATCTACTTTATAAGTAAAATACAGGGAGATTAGAGAGAAAGAAAAAGAGAGAGAGTATCTTGTACATTAATTTAATATAATAAATAAATAGTTAATTATCATAATAAATAAATGAAAAAGCTAAGTAATCATGCAATAATAATGTATCAGATAATTATACTCTAATTAAAAGGAATGTAATATATTTCAAATATGTACCTTTATGCGTGCGATAGATAGTGACGTTGAAATGGATTATCAGCCATTATATAATGTCCATTTATAATATTTCGTTTGCAAAATACAAAAACTGAATGCATATGCGAGTAAATTTATTAAATCATTGAAGTATAAATGTGCATCTATCAAAATAATGGTTTGCAGATTTATATTTGAGCAAAGTTTTATTTTAAGGTTGACAAATAGAAACGAATATTACAGCATTAAATGTTGTAATTTATTACTATGACTTATCATGTTACGTAAGATACCAATAACTTTATAAACTTTATAATATATATAATTTATTTAAGTTATTTTGGATTAGATCTAGAAAAAAAATCTTAAATTTAAATATGAGAAATATTATTGATTGTATGTGTTATAAAAAAAAACTTTATTTATCGTTTCATATGTTTATGGAATTAATATGCAATTATTTATAAATATATCTGTGTTTTTTCAATCTAAAAGCATTTCGATATCAATTTAAAAAAGAAAAATCACAATATTTTTTGAAATTTTTGTTAAAACAAAACTTTGAGATAAATTTAATGATTATATGTTAATAAATTCTATAACTTTCAATTTTTTTCTTAATGATATGTTTTATGTTTTTAAATAATAATATTATAAATAATATTATATACTTTAATATTACATCTTTTTGAAACTCAATCATTATCAAAATGAAAATGTTGGATTCAGCGAAATACGAGACTTAATAGGTAGTTGTATATTTAATCGAATAAACTCGTACGAAACTAGACACCACGAATTTTTTCCAGATACCTCTAAAACGAATATCATGCAAATCGGTTGCAGTTAATCGAAAATAAGCGGTCAGCCGCGAGCTCTGATCGAATTGCGTGATATAGTGGACGTGGAAAATGCGGCATTACAAGAATGCCGACATGGAAATGTTTATACGCCAATGCTTGGAGATTTTTTTCGCATGCGATAGCTCTTGAGTATGCGTATGCACGCGACGTTTATCGAAAAGCGTGCACATGATGCAGCAACTCAACTTGACTCGACTTGACTCGCTTCTCCGCCGGGTCGCAAAGAAAAAATGGAGCCATGGAGAAAAGGAGAGAAAAATTCGACCATATCGAGATGATATATCGAATCGCATGACGTAAGAAAGATTTTACGTTCATAATTTAATCCAATAAAAAAAAGAAAATAAAAATGATTTATCCCACTAAATATTGTAGATTAATTTTGTGATACATTAAAGATTACCAAAAATAATAAAGAAGATTACCATTACTCATATCGAAACAAGCTAGATAAAATATTGCAGTTTAATATTTCTATAGTTTAGATAATTCGTTTGTATAAGTGAATTATATTGTAGTATAGAGCGTGCAAATTGTCGAGAACTTGCCTCTGACTTTGTTTATCGAGCGAGAGTTTCGAATGGTTTGCAAGCAGCATATCGTATTTGCTGAATAGAAACTAATTGATCTTTATAAAGTAGTAAACTCTCAGTTTAAATGTCATGCAATTCGATGTACATGTAATTTAATTTGCATCGTATTATCTTGTCGCTCTCTCTCTCTCTTTTTCCCTCTCTCTCTCTCTCTCTCTGTCTCTCTCTCATTCAGAATTAGTGAAATAAATGAATAAATGTACGAAACCAATGAATAAAAAGGAACTTACTTCATGAGATATGTCTAAGCCTGAATATAAAATTATATTTAGTTGTCACGATAAAATTCGTCATAAATGCATTTTGCATTTGTTGAAAATTTAGCAACTTATCGCATCGTGTGGGAAGCGGCTTGGTAGATAATTCTCATGATATATGAAGGTTCTCTCCAGTGTCAGGTTATCTGAATATTTTAACCGCGAATATTCAGACGTTTCTATCGCGATATGTCATTAAGCAGCCCTGAGTATCCGAATATCCGGATATCCTACCGCCGGGTACGTCGCGAGGCGAGGGATGATGGACTGCCGGATAAGTCTGCATCATAAAAAAAAATCGCTTACCATTCAGCACGTGGACCATTATGCTCGCTGGGTTCGCGTTGCTAGGGATGCAGGTGTAATTTCCGCTGTCGGTCAATCTGGCCTGTGTCACCAGTAGTCTGCTCGTCGTACCGGTGTCTGTTTTCTCCGTCTCCAGGGAAACACCGCCCCTGCGGTGAACACTGAATTATCGCAGATACTTTGACGTCGTTCTCATCTCACACACATCGCTACTTTGTGATTAGTTCTCTCTGCAGAGAGAAGACGCAGCGCTTACAGCGCGAAATGTCAACAACAAGTGAAATCGTAACACAAATAGTAACGTGATTGCGCGCAGTTAAACGTTCGTCAACGTTTGATCCGACGAGAGCGTGACAGAAATGAAAAGTTTATTCGCATCAGATGTCTTCTCTGTTAAACTGATGTATAAAACTGATGTGTTAAAAATGCGATTACAAACGCATAAAATCTGTCAAATGTCTATGATAATTTCATCGAGTAATATATCGTAACACTTTTTGACAGTACAAGTGACACATCTCATTATCGCTGCAGAGAGAAAAAAATGGCAGAGGATAATTTTTATTTTAGAGCATTATCTGTAGATTAATCCGAACAAAATTGCCGGATAAAGTTTGTTTGCTTCTTCGATTTTTCACGATACTTGTTTTGAAATTGGAGGGCTTGAAAAGGATTAAAGATGAGATACTCTAACGCTTTCAGTTTGATCGACGATATATCCCAAAGTAGCGAAAAATCAACCGAAGCTTTCCCTCTTGTTTGTTGAAGGGAGAAAACGCGCGAAACATCACTAAAATCTCGTCTGATTATGTGATAGTAGCGGTAACATCCACGATCGAACAGGAACATGTATGTGTATAAATGCGAATATGTGTGTGTAAAGAAAGAGGAGGGTTGCGAAGGAGCGAAACTGAGAACTCGAATCTCGCGGCTTGTACCTGGGACTGTCGAAATCCACCACGGCACCTCCGTGATGCCACGAAACGCTGCTGGGAGGCGTACTTCGTACATTAACTTCACACGTGAGGCTTATCGTGCTACCCTTCTTCACGTAGACGTCTTCCGGTCCCAGGATTGTTGCCTGAGCAGCTGCAACATACGTTGGAAACCGTACGCTTAAATATTCCGCATCCGTATCCACGTATATCTGCGCTAATTGATAGTTCGGAATTGGGAACGAACTCTTTGTCTTTATTGATATTAAATTCATTGTTGGCACAATTTATAATAAAATTGTGTGGGAACTATTTTTCGGTTTGTTTCACTATGTGCTTGGTGTTTCTTTAGGCAATGTGCGTGAGTGTAATAATAATAAATGAACTCATGCTCAATATGAATGAGACTATAAATATATGAATGAGACTCAAAATGGCGATAAAATTAATATCATATTTTCTATATTACTAGAGTTTATTGAAAAATTTATTGTTTGCCACATGTTGTTATATAAAAGGCTGGAAATTTTTCTACAGTAACTTCTCGTTTCTCGTTTGTAGATTTATATTTTTGACACGAAAATACAATGTCATTTGTATATATTACAAAAACTTTATTATTAAGTCTACATTATTATCGAAGAAATGTATGTATTTATGAATTTATTATATTTCATAAGATAATCTAATCTAATATTTTATAGTATAATCTCTCCTCTTTTTCACATTTTCTATATAAAGATATAAATATTGAACAGAAAAATGCAAATACATACATACATATTAACATGATTAACACACTATCTCAATATATATTATAGCGGAAAGAAAATAATATAATTCTGCATTGACATCAATTGACTAAATTATTACGTTATATTTGGATAGAAAAAGAGAGTATTCTGCTATATATTAATATATTATCCATCTTTGAAGTATTAAAATTACCATATATCGCGATTTTGAAAATATTGTCAAAACGACGCGTTTACATACAATAAATTTTTAACTTTAAAAATTTTGTTTCTTTAAGGTATAGTCGACAACATGTCTATTTAAACTTGTGGAATAAGCAAAATTAAAATTTTTTACTTTAATAAATTAATATTTCTATAAAAAAATTATAATATAAATTAATTTCTAAAAATATATACACATATAAACTAATTTAATATAGCAATATAGAATTATAATAGGATTGTAATATTCTAGATTCTAAAATCTAGAATATAGAAGCGTTAATTTCCTTTTAAATGCATTATTAAAATCATATTGAAATTTGTTAATAACAACTGTAGGCTAACAAGACTGTTTTGATTATGCTAACAATACTTACTTCCTATTCAAATCTTTTCTCAGCAATTATTTTAGAAAATATAAGAAAAATACATATTAATACACAATTAATAACATGCAAACTCTCGAAAAATTTATCTAAGAATAACTATAAATTTTCTAAATTATGGAAGAATGCAATTTTATTTATTCGAAATATAACATTTCGCATCGATAAACTCTATCATTAGCAGCTATAAATAAGTTGAGGCCATTCAATTATTACTCAAGAGAGATTTTATGTTCGAGTTTTTACCTTTTCAGAAACACTCGGTTGTCGAACGACTCGCCAAACGTTTTACGCGTGGTATATTTACGACTTGCAATATTGCAGAGGATAATTAGCACGTGTTAACGTCTCTCTCTCAGCCATATCCTCCAAAAAAGAAGGAATTTATTGACAGTTTCGGATGTTTCACGTAACAATGTCTAAACAAAAAGCCTCTCCATTTGTCCCTTCTCATACTACGACCTCAACTCATTGACGAACAAAACCTATCGGGTTTAGCCGGTTTTTTGTGCTATATACAGAAAAAGATCCATGCACTGTTATCACACGCAACTAAATATTGCAAATATAAAATTTCTAGCTGCTAGCAAATTTAACAGCTTGGAAAAGGAGTCTGCTCTTGCGTGAGTCTAACCTGAGTTGAACGTCCGGTGAATGGCGTTCGGTGTGGTGGTGGCAGGGACAGGGGCACTTTCTGGAATGGGAGGACAGAAAAGATATCGAGTTAATCGATTTCGTCGAGATCTATTGTTTCGGGGCTGAGAATTGAACTAACGTCGAAAGCACTACCGATTTATATGAACCGCGTATACCTGCAAAGTTTCGAACAGAAAAAAGTTTCGTTGCTAACGAAATCGCAATTTATTGCATTCTATTTCTTTTCTTTTTTATTACCTATCTTCTTTTCTCTTTTTTCTACGTACGTGTGTCGTTATTAGAGAGTTTTGGCGGAGTTTTGGCGATTTCCAGTTTAATGTTTCGAAGACTTCTGTCTAGTATAATGGAGTTTAATTTATAATTTTAATAAATAATTATAATTTTCATTAATCCTATAATTTTAATTAATCCTGTTTAAAGTCTTTTGAAAAATTAAATGATAAAATTGATAAAATTAAATTGGGATTGATGAGTAAATATCTGCTTTAAATTCACAGATATTTATATAACAGATTCTTTTTATTTATAGATTTTGCGTTGAAAACGCATTAAGCTTTTTTTTAATAAAAAGAATTTTAATCGTCGAGATATTTTCTTATTTATGCAAGTATCGTATATATACATATATATAGATATGTATTTATGTATTGAAAGACGAAATCGATGCGGTGCACTGGTAATCAAAGTGACTGCAATGTTATGCGATTACTCGATTAGAGAAGATGCAACAAAACTAATCGATACTTTAGGATATTTTTCACGTAACAGACATGCAAGCGAAAGCATTAATCACTTTAGTCATGCTGGTGCGTAATCGAGTATCCAGCAGTGTCTTTCCTGATCAATCAGGTGATGGACACTTACGAAAGCGTTCAGGTATTCCTTCATCTATCGTAAATTACGCAAAATATTTACAGCGGCAGATAGTCATTACGGAATCTAATTTAACCCTTTCATAGTTTCTCGCTTGATTTAATCGAAGCAAATATTGTAAAATTTAACGTGAGATTTAAAATATTTTAATATACTGCAATAATAAATTTGTTTCCATAATATGTATTTAGAATTATAAAATGTATATAATGTGATATAATATATATGCGCATATGTGTGTATGATAATTAAAATATTAAAATACATATTAAAATTTATATACATTTAGAATACATTAATATTTTTAAAATTAATTATTATCTATTTTACAAAGAAAAAGAGAGAGAGAGAGAGAGAGAGAGAGAGAGAGAGAGAGAGAGAGAGAGAGAGAGAGAGAAAGAGAGAGAGAAAAAGTATGTGCGTATGTGTATCATTTTTTTCGTCATAAAACTTATTCGAAAATTCATACATGTTCATATTTATTACTTTAGTTTATTTCTTTTATTAATTAAACGATCCATGAAAGGGTTATCTGATAGATGTCTAGAAACTTTACGACCTTGATTTTACCTTCCACTTTTAACATGAAGGCTAAGTTCATTTTGGGCTCGGTGTTAACCTGACATTCGTAAACCCCGGCGTCTCGCGGTTGGACATAATTGATCTTCAGCGTCCATTCGTCGGATGGTTCGGGGTGCTTAACGGAAAATCTTGCGTCTCCTGTGTAAGCGTGGATCGATGACGTCAGAATATGTAAATCCCTCTTACGTATCCAGGAGACCTGCAACCAAAGTGAATGCCCGATTAGACTCCATCCTCCCGAAATCCGACCATCGATTTGCTGATCCGAATAATTGATATGATTATCCAAATGTTGCATATCTGTTTTCCTGAGGGAATATTATTCGTATTGCAAAAGTGCAAAACATTAACGATCGCAATGAATTATATTTACACGTCGGTGAAGAGCTTCAAAATAGCTTCAAGAAAAATTATCAGTGAAATATTACTAGCTCATATTTACAAGTTTGATGAAAAATAAATTCAAAAGCTGTATAAATAAATGTTAATCCTTCGTTAACGAGCAATTTGAGTCGTACTTTGATTTATTTATCACCGACGTATGGTTCCGACAACGAGCGAGCTAAGCTCCGCTGACTTAAATAGTAATTTACATTATTAATCCGATTTTTCTGCCAACTGAAATATTTATTGAAAAATAAAATTAAGGAAAAAATGAACGCGCCAATATGCAGTTATTTGCTTTCCTATAAAAGCGACCTAACGTTTTGTTGCATCGAGCTTTTGCTGCCATTCAATTTTAAATCAGAATATTGCTCTACTAGATATTTCCAAAACATATGTTTTTAGATCAAAATACAGTGATTACACAGGAACAATCGTATCCGATCGACCTTAATTCATCAAATAATAGCAATCAGCCGATAGCGCAATTAATCGACTCCAGATTAATCGGTATCCGACTATCCATTTATTTGATCAATTATGTCAGCCGTCATTAACCCCGAATACTGCCGCCTCATTTGCTTTAAAAAGCAATGCTCGCTTTTGGTCGTTTCAGCTGTCATTCTCTATTGTCGGCGGAAATATTTCGAATTCAACAATAACTTCCGTGGTCGCGCAAGCGTGTAATGCATCGACGATCAGTTCAGTCGGCCATTGTTACAACGCTTTCTGCACAAACAAACGTAATGTGTAACGTTTTGTTGTCCACATAAAAGTTAAATATTGTCACTTCACGTTGCAAATAAATATTACATTTTATCGACGTCGTCATCAATTGTTGATCGAATAAACACGTTGTGATAAGTGAATTATCGTTTCGGCATACATCAAAATTTGTAATTTGAAAGCGTCGCAACTTGGCACATACACGTTTGTAATTTTAACGTTACAAGCAAGATATTGCATTATGCGGTATACAGTTTCATCTATTAAGTATGATTTTAACTTTTCTGATTATTTTCGATTTGCAATTGACACGTCATAATCGCGGCTATGTCAAAATATACATTTTCATGCATGCAAATCTTCTGTGCATATTATCCTGCTAAAAACTTTACGTTATTTTCTTAGAATTATTTTAATGTTATAAAAGATTTTTAACAGAAGTATGCAAAAAATAATTTTTAATAATAATTTAGTAATTGTTTTTTATGTTATATTTCCAAAAAAGTAGGATTTTATCATAATTGAATAATTACTTTTCACATTATTAGATATTCTCACGATTTTTAGAGTTGCGATAAAAATAATATAATATATATTCATTTTTTTAATTTCACGATTTAATACTAGCTTACATATTTGAATATTTAGATTACTTTTTCGATAAAAATTGAGTTTCTTTCGAAATTGAGTCATTGCCATTTCGTGCATTAATTCTGGCCAGACGCCATAAATTTATCTCGTTTCAAAAATCTGATTTTCTAAACTTTTCATCTATTTGTCTCAATTTTCCTTATTCCCGATGTCTCCTGGCGATTTGTCTTTCTTTGATCTTTTCTTTTTCTTCGTATCAAATAGAAAAGAATTATTATATAGATTGCAGGCTTGCTTCAATTTTCATTTTCTTCAATCGCAAATTGCGCAATGTTTCTCTTAAAGAGGTGCTCTATATAAGTTGGAAATAAAGCAAGAAATTCACCTACTCGAGGGAAATCTCTCTAGGTGATCGCGGTGAAGCATTCTCTCGAATTGCTCGAATTTCTCGAATGCCTGGAGCCGATACGACATCGGTATCATTTAATCGATGACGATGGCGCACGTATAACGACCGGATTGGAAAAACGCATTAAGTCTCCCCGCGCTCGCAAGGGTGGCGTACGAGATGGCCGTTAAAGGTTGTCTCCGAGCCACCCCAACAATTATAGAAGTACGTGCTTCCGATGGGTGCACCTACAAGGCATCCTTGGCGTCCCTTCCGACTCGCTATCGGAGGTGGTACGTCTAACCCTAGCAACGGGGGGATCGTTAAACGTATGTTCTTCCCAGGAAGAGGACTCTCACTCCTTTCATTAATTATTCGCCATCGTATCCTTCCCGCAACCACCTTGGATTTAGAATGACATGATCCTTTCGTTTGGAACGCTCGATGGACGAAGTTCTAGATATTAAACGGATTGATAATGGTTGATTTTCTGAGTCGAAAAGTTATATTATCGAATTTAATTCATTTTCTTGTTCTGTAATATCATTGGAACATTTTTTGTTTTCATTCACTCATTGTTTTCATTCTGCTGAGCCTTGAATAATTACTTTACAATGTGAAGAAGCAGAGAGCTCAATTTTTTTTCAATTCTATAACTCGTGATAGTTATAGTCTAAAAACTGTTTTTTAAAAGTGATTTGTATAACTCGTGACAATAGCGGTTTTTTAAAGTTGCGTCCATGAAATGTTTGACGTACTTGTTACGCTCTAACATATTTATTTTTTATTGTAACGCTGTAGGCGTTTCCATGCAATTTGAGCCTCCTCTTTTTATTTGTTTATTAATATTTTCGATAATTGAATAATATTTTTGGTGTATTCAATATTTATTGTTAAAATTATAATTAAAAAAATCAATATGTTAAAATTATAATAAAAATAAATATGAGAATAATTGACAATTTTTAGAAAATATTAAATTAAAAATTACAAACTACATCTTGCTTAATTGGTGCATCAAATTCTGACATTTCCAAACTTAAACAATGTTTAAAATGTGATAAAATTATCAAAGATTGATAGTAATTGCGGAAGCTAATTTTTTCCGGAAGATTAGGAGCTCGGAGAAGAAGAAATAGAAATTTAATATAAATTAGAAATACGGTCACTTCCTTCTTTTTATCGTATTCCTCCTTTTTATGTATCTCTTTTCTTCATCCGCGATTATAGTTTCGCGCCTTTTATATATGTATATAGCACACCTTTTATATATGTATTTTATATATGTACCACCGGAGAAAATTAAATATCCTTTAGCTTCTACGTTTTGCCCCTTGGGTCCGGAACCTTCATAATTTAGCCACGAAAATTTTATAGTTCCGAACTCTTAACTAGCCACTGAGATTACGAGAACAGGAATGTTACGTGCTCGACGCGTTATCGTGTCACTTTATTACAGCGATAGTAAGATAAATAAATGGGTTACATTTGATGCATTGCTCGCATTACTTACAATCGTAGTGTTATTTATAATGATGTTTAAATAAGTGTACAAAAACTCATTCTTCTTGACGACAACTCTTGGGTAAATTTAATTTAAGAATAATAATTAATAATTAATTTAATAAAACTAAATTAAAATGGTTAAACATGTCTTTTAAAATATATGCATAAATGTATATCCATTTTATCGCAATTTGATCCAAATTTAATTATAATATTCTGTAAATGTAACCTTGAAACAAACATCTTATTTCTAATCATTTTATCGTTGAAATTAAACTATTTGAGATTGTATTAAAATCTTTGTGATATATATATTTCTAAAAATAATCAATGCAATATATAACGAGATAGTTAAATTTGTTTCACAGTTTCCAAGCACAAGAAATACGCTCTTTCTGCCAGCAACGAGAAATTACGAGGGAACAAAGGATCGCAATGTGGCGCCACTCTTAGAAATCAACGCGTCTCTGACGTACGAATAGTGAAATGAAACGAAAGAGCAGCATCCTTCTTGGACTGCTCTTCTCTTGGCTTTTGCTCGTCTCGTCTTGCATCCCGCAGGAATATCCGAGAGAAGAAAGAAACAAAGAGAAATAGAGAATATGTATGTATGTGTGTATATGTGTATGTGTGTAGGTTTACGACGAACCGAATGGTACATAAAACATTTCTAAGCACAATTTGCCAGGCGGTTAGCGAGCTTTCAATGCCTTTTGCCTGTCCGAAGATTTACTATTTTCTGCTTAGGTCAACTCGGTTTTAGGAAAACAGACTGAAAAAGCTCTTTGTGTGATTATATGATGAGACGTGTCATTCAGCGATCTCTGTTTCTTTTTAATTTGTTATCAGAACAGATAGAATGAATTCTAAATACATACATTTACTGGGGAGAGCGCATAAAATTGAGTGAAAATTACACTATAATTTAGCGTAAGATGGAAAGTCATTTCTTAGAAATATCACTTCATTTTGAATAAAAATTGATCTATTTATTTATATCAACTTCTTTAATAATAAAATGACTGATGTTTGCTGAAAATGACATTCAAAATGTGGATTGTAATTTATAAATAACGTTCATCATTATAATGCGAAGAAATTTTACTAGAAAGCTTATGATTCTTTTTCATTTTTTATTTTTTTTAATACATAAATGCTACATAAATTTTGACATTTTTACACTGTGAAAATTCCATCAATTCAAGCTCAAGTTTTCGTAACCATTCACTGTAATCTGATGATATAAAAGGTTTTCCGTGTGGATATGTCGCGTGACAATTTCAATGTATCCTACAAACTCCAGATAAATTCTATTTACGTCATGAGTCTTGATATACAAGTAGTCGCACTTTTGCACAAGTCAGTCGACATGTTGTGTCACAGCTCGAGTTCTCATTTCTTTTACTAGTTTTTTTTTTCGAGTTTTCGTGGGATCTCGGGACGCAGTCAGACATGTCGATCAATTTAACCAAGACAGTTTGTATCCGGTCGGTTTTGTCTCAAGCGTGAACTAACAGACAATATCGACTGATGTGAGTGAAATAAAAGAGGCGAAAACAAAAATTTAGAAAAAGCTGCTTGAGAGCTTTGACACGATCCATTTACTCGTCAATTTTTAATAGCGGTGCTGACACTTTCATTGTGTCAAAAACTCTTTTATACATGTTATTTCATATATAACATCGAGAAAATAATGTAGAGTAAATCTCACAATTCTCTTAAACTGAAATAACATACATATAAAAATAAATATTAAATATATAATCCTTTAAATATTTATATATTAAATATATAATCTTTTAAATATTTATATATTAAATATATAATCTTTTAAATATATATTAGCATTTATTTTTTTAATATAAAAATTTATATACTATCTTATCAACATGTTAAATTTAAATATATACGCAATAAAGATATATATAAAAATATATTAATATGAAAGAAATAGAGAAAAAAATATTATTTTATTTTCTTAAAAAGTTATTTAAAAAAATCAATGAATATTTATACACATATTATAGTAATCTGCTGAAATGCGGGAATGCTTCTTAATTAATATTAATATTTATACTTATATAATATTTATACTTTAATTAATATTAATATTTGATATTACGTTATAATATAGATTGTAGATCATCGTTAATAATATTGCATCTCTTTATTCCACAAATCCAAATTGCAAACGCGTATCAACTGCACGCAAATATATCGAGAAGCTGTAGAACATTAGCAAAATCCACCCGACCAAAACTGCAAACCCACATTGATCGCCATTACGACGCACTCGCAAAATTGTCAGACAGTCCGCAGTGCGCGAATCATTTCACACGCGTAGCAACATTGGCGAGAGACACGCAGCACGATTATTTTATCGCGCGATAGTCGATACGGTGAGCGATAGAAATTGGAGGTACCAATTAGCAAGAGGTATCAATTTAATGGCCGCTCGGCATCGTTCGTCATTGCTGTTACTGCGGTGAAATGCGTCCGACATGGGTTGATTATCGTCGCCGTCGTTATCGTCGTCATTACTTGAATACCCTATCGGCCGCTTCAACCCCCGCTTGCTCCTCTCTCATTTCCCTCGATCCATTCTCTTTCTCTTGCATATCCGTCCGATTTTGACAGCTGTCTCTCTCCCTCTCTCTCTCTGTCTCTCTCTTTTTCCCTTTCTCTTTCTCGTTAATCGATGAGAAGAGCATACGAATAATACTAACTCATGATAATAAATTAACTGCATTTTATGTGCAAATAAATTGACGCATTATTATGACATCTTGTTTGCGTAATGTCTTGTAACTAATTTTATCAATGATTTTAATGTTGAATTTTCAGCGAGAATCTGTATATTTTCGCGAGTTGTTGAACAGATTGCATGACCGACAGCATGTTAATTTTACAAAATGGGGTTTGTAATTGACATTTTGTGAAGGCATGGTCGATCAACTGATAGACAATTTCAGTCATGTTATTATTTGACATGGGAGTCGAGATAAATTATACAGTTTAATAGAGACATTATATGTGGGAAGAGAAATACTGCTTAAGCTTCTATCGTGTAGAAAATGATTATTAAAATGTTTAAATATTTAATATCATGATATTAGTAGTTTCATAAACGCGAAATTTTTTTGTAGAGATCTCGAGTAAAAAAGCGTCATTCAAACGGACTGTCAAGACGAGGCGAGACTAATGCCGGACAATTGGATGGATTTTCAGAGAACTGTCGGAAGACACTTAGGTGTGGCATGAATCCAAATTCTCGCAAAATCTCACTAAAAGGAGGCAGAGAATGGCTGATGCCGAGGCAAACGGCGTTTCTCATTTAACGAAGTGGCTCCAGGCGGCTTGTTCGTTCGCTATCTACTGTACCATTCGATTATCAACACTGAAATAAAAAAAACGCAAGAGAGACGCGAATAAAAAGAAAAAACTAAAACGAAGAAATCTTAGATTAGATGTGAAAAAGAAATCGCAATGACCATGAAAGAAGATATACGAGGAATTGAAAAGCGCGGTTTTGATAAAACATGAAGAAAAGAGCGAGAGGGACAACTTTAACGAAGCTGTGTTTAAGAGAGATTGTTGAGATAGGTTTGAGATAGAAACATTAGATGTAATAAAATTTGAACAACAGATAAGAAATAAGAACAAATTGAATTAGCGAACAGAGCAGAGAGATGACAGTAACTGTAGGAAGCAAAATTATGTTTGAATATTTTTTAAAAATCGATTATACTAACAATAAGCCGAAGGAAATATTGACACGTGTGGTTGAAAAAATAAAACAATAATTATAAAAAACCTATAAATAATTTTATGGCAAAATAAATTTTCAAATCTTAAGTTACATAGATTTAAGATCAAAGCAAAATATAAAAATTTTATAAAAAAACAGTAATTCTTTTTTAGAAGAGAAAGTACATTTTTAATAAAATTGCTATGAAAATTTAGAATTAATAATAGTACAAAGCAAAATTATATGTTTCATATATAATCTATTGTATATGTATAAAATTGGAGAACACTTTGGATATATTTCTGATGTTATATTTGATTTAGCTAATTTATAAAACCGATTATTATATCCGTGAATATCTGGAGATATATTTCTAGATATATTTCATAAGTATATTTGAAAAATACATTATGGAATTATGTTTACACAAAGAAAGAAGATAAAAGGTAAAACGAGAAGAAGATCGCGAAATATCTTGGAAAAGGATGGCTTCAGATCTAGGTAGTCGGGAAAGTAGAAAAAAAAACGTAAGAGCAGACGGAGATATTGGATAGTGAAAAGAGGTGAAATAGGGTAGCGCAGGCGAACAGTCAACTCGAAGAGACGGCAGCTAATTAGTATTGGAGCTTGGTACGCCTCCTTGCAGCGCAAGGGCTGCAAACCCACCCACTGATGGCACGACGGATCCGAAGGTGTTGCTAGGGGTGTCTTGGGGGTAGTTCTCGTTAATGAGCCTCCGATAACGACGCCTTTTTCCTTCATGGCTATATATCCTGTCGAGAGGTGCGGCTCTTACCAACCGACCTGGCGCATTCTCTCACCATTGCACTTCCACTATCCCTTTACCGCACTAGATCATCCCTCGTTCTTTATAGCGCTCATCTTTCCGAGAATCGAACGAATATTTGCGCTGCCACGAGGTCAATGCGGTGGACAAAAAATTCTGAGCAATGTAAAAATGGTATAATAATTTTATGATAAAGACAAACGAGATCTGAGACAAATGAAATGAAAATAATTGAAATATTTTATAGAAGACTAACCATATATTATTTAAATATTACTAGAACATATTGCCTTAACTCTAAAATGAATAATAATTTAATAAATATTAATTAAATGAATATTAATTTTAATTGGAATACTAAGATTTATTTTATTTAATACAAGAATGCTATTATATCCAATTTATGATATGCAATCACAATTATGTTAAATTAATATATTATCAATATTATTCCGAAAATATTCTAAATTTTAAAATCTAATGTGTAATTAATTCTGACAAAATTTTAACTGTAATTATATAGTTAACTGTATTATATATATATATATATATATATATATATATATATATAAATTATACATATTAATTATATATATTTGATTAAGTTTTTGACCATACAATGTTAATTATTACATGATTGTTATAAAAATTATGGCAAGTGTGGAACTGCAGAATTTAATGGAAACTCGAAATTTTTAGCGTGCATGCGATTTTTCGCTCTCGCGAAGCAATCAACACGCGCAATATACGAAAAACTTTCTGGAGTTTTTGAAAAACATGTATTGCGTTATACGTGGAATACGCTCGCAGGCATCTACAGCAAAGCTTACGGACCGTCGACATCTTCATATTCGCGAACAAAATTTCGCAAAATCACGTTCACGCATTCGCACGCGCATGGCGTACGCTTTATATACATTTAGTGGATATACTCAGCCAATAAACGGCAGATTGCATCAAAATAAGCAATAAAAAATCGCTACGAATATCGAGTATCATGATAATTGAGGTTGTGAATATTGTATTAATATTTGTTTTCTTTTCTTTCGCTATTTAAGTTGCAAAACTCGTTATCCACAAATGAAATCAATCAATTATTTTATGTTAAAGTTAAAAAGATATATATAGTGATTTCATTGATAGCCTAGGGCAACGGATCTTCCGGACCTGCGGCGTTTCCACGCGAGCGAGCATTTCGGAACGTTGAAAACCGTTTAATAATTTATCAAGAGAAATCGAATTAACTGTCGTGAATTTAATGTACACTCCCCTCCGCCTCCCCTCATCGTTATACGAGTAACCTAATTTTTCAGTTTGGTATTGCTGCGCTGGCGGCGGCAGTGGCTCGATAGATTGTGCGAGAGAGGGTTGTTCGCGCACACGTTACTCTATAAATCGCGCATTCCCCGCGAATTTTCCCCGAGATCGTCCTGACCATTACGGACAAGCGTGCGTAGCTATACGTACGTGCATACATGCATACGTACACATTCTTTCGGGATATATCGCTGCGCGGTGACACAGTAACGATGCCTGTGGAGAGACGGCAAAGTAAACACGTGATCGATATTGTTTGATTTATGTGCAGCAAGAGCGCCGACGGTCATTGTACGATCACGGAGTATTTTCAGAGCTTGCATCCGTGAGCGATAGTCGAGGTTCACAAGGGAGAATTTGCGTTGGTGTGGTCGACACACTGATACGCATCGAGAGAAATAGAGAGGGTGAGGGGGGGAGAGAGAGAGGAAGAGAACAGAAAACTCGCTGGCTGCTCCGAATTTCTAATTTTCGATATTGACAACTGAACGAACCGGGCAATGTCGCGTATGCCTTTTTGCCTTCCTGCCTTTTGATGTGCATTCGCTTTCTATCGTGATTCTCAACGATCGGCGATGTTTGTTGCTTGCGGTACAGCACCGCCAACGACAGAAATATCCGTGCTATGTAATTCTTCGTGATTTGTTTACCTCGCGTAAAGCGCACCCACCCACTATATCGTATTGACAAAGTGTATCGAATTGTCTACTTGACCGGTATTGTTCGTATAGCATGATCGCGTTTGTTCTGTAAACGGGTCTATTACTATTCTTTTTTGAAACTGTGATGTGCTATGCTATACAATTTGTATCAATTTATGTTTCGTATTTTTCTTCCAATATCGGATATTTTACGACAAAGGGAAAAAGAGATCTTAAGAAATCGAAGCTCGAAGCTCGAACTTTTCGAAATTTTAAATTTCCAGATAGATTTATCTCGTTAAGCTCAAACTTATCTCTTCAAGCTCTCTCAATATACATCAAATTGATATTGTATAAATAATGCATTATCAGAGTTATTTGCTTATAGTATATGCGCAAATAAAATCTATACATTGAAATTTAAATATTTATACGCCGATAGATCAGATTTCAAACGATGTGCAAAAAATACAAAACGTTCGCATTCCTGAAAATATAAACATTGCGAATCAATAAAAAACGTACGCATATATTTCTTCCGCATTTAAACTCAACGATTTAATTTTTCATGTGCGCACCTCTTTCGTCTCTTATAATATCCGGTTGACCGGAGTATAAATAGAGGGCATCTCTGTAATACGGTTATTCAAAAGGTTCCCTGAGTGTTCTTCTCATCCCAGGTAGTCGACCGCGATCTCAAGTAAATTGCTCTTTCTTCCGCGCATTTCGCAACGGAAGTCGAGACCGGGCGATTTTTCATCCTGGGGATGAAGAGTAACGCGTGTTGGGCTTTTCGTCGTTCAAGCGCACCGGTAAATACGAGAAGAATCCGTTGAAGAAACTCTTCCTTCGCGTTGTACAGAACAAATTGATCGAAATTAATACATCATGGGACAGAGATACGTATCGAATCCGTGACGTAATTGTGGATAGAAACGCGCGTCGTATTCGGGTGCGATGCGAGATTTCATCCGCGGTCCGATTACATTGAATTTCACGTCCACCTTGTACGTGACATCTACATTCTCCGATGATTTATGTAACATTACGTGATGCATTATTTATTGGGCCCTTTAACAGGCGAAGACGCGATCGACCATGCGTGGAATTATTCGTCGCGTAATAATAGGTTGCCACATAGATTCTTTTTTGAGACTGACGTTTCCATATATATTCCTCTCTTTAATATGTATTTACAACACACATGCAATTAATAGTAGTAGTATTTGAAATAAATTTAACAAACATGAATTAATTTATAATCAATAAATTGTAATGTAATGTAAATATATAATTTATTATTTTTATTAATTTATTAAAATTAATAAAAATTAATTTATTAATTTATATATAATATAATATATAATTTATATATAAATTAAATTAAATTAATTTATTAAAATTAATTAATTTTTTTTATATATACTATTTATTTATTTATTTATTTATAATAATAATTTATAATCAATACATGTAATTACTTTGCTGAGACTCTTTATGATTTAAAAGTTTAATGGATATATAGATGTAAAAAAAAGAGAAGAAAAGTGGAAATTTAAATGCAAAAGAGAAAAAGAGAATCTCTCTCTCTTTTCTTATTCATGCAAATATTGCATTTTAATTAAACAGCGTATAAAATGGAGGATACTACGATCCCATTTTCACTAATACGTTGGTCACTGGGAGATTATTATACTTAGCTGACAATTGCTCTCTAAATAAAGGATTAATGTATTCCTAAAGTATTGTACAATAAAAGAATTTCATCTTATTTTTTATTCGTTTCGTAAGTGATGGAAAGAGAAAAAAAAATATCAAAGAAGAAAATAACAATTTACATAAAATCAAAATCAAAATATTAATTTTAAAAGAATCATAAATTTTAACACAAATTGCAAAATTACAATAAAACTTGTTGACGAGATGTACACAACTTAACAGATTAAGAAGCTGACACTTAGTTTTATTTAAAACGAAAAGTAAGTTTGTATTTTTCGATTGATTGTGATTGATTATTTGTTCTCATCTTTATGTTAATTGAAACTATCAAGTTTCTAAGATTACTATTTTGAAAATCTGAAAATAATTGTGGTTCTATAAACATGAATTTATATATGCATCTACACATATATACGTATCACAAATAAATCATGCAAAACTGGCAAGATATGCAATTTCTTGAATTATTTTAATGCGCATAGAATCACATCATCATGATAAACGCTTCTGAGCGTAGCTTGAAAAATTCCTCGTGCTAAGAGGAATATATCGTGAGACTTGTCCAAGAGAAATCTTGGTGAAGCTTGCCAGATATAGGCTATCCTCCGTTCAGTCGAGAGGGTGGATTTATTATTCCATTCTCAATCTTGACATTATAAATTTATATCGCGAGCGCATCGTAGCTAAATCGAAATCCGAAGACGATACGTCCTCGCTCGACGGCATCGCTCTTTTTCCCATTAAAGGACTTTCCACTAAAAGATGATCGAAACGATAGCATAGTCGGAATGCACGAAATAGGAGGAATACAAAGATATCTGTAATAGAAAGAGAAATGTCAGACTATTTCATATATTTCGAATGCAATTTTGACTTTTCTCGTTGGCATAACGAGACTTTGATGAAAAGCGAAGATAAAAAGAATAAGAAAATATAATAGAGCATATTTTTTTTTATCATTTCAAATAATTCTTTTCATCCATAAATATTCAGGTAAAAAAATGAGAATTTAAAAGATATCAGTATTGTTAATGTTATATGTATAGGAAAATATATATAAAAATAATAAATTAAATATAAATTATATAAACATAATTTATATATAAATTAAATATAATATAAATTATATATAAATTAATATATAAATTAAGTAACAAATACAAAAATTTTATAAATAAAATTTTAAATTAAAAACTCTTAACAAATAATTATTGATATAAACGATTATAAATATTATTATATTCATTTCTAAATTTTTATTTTAATTTTCGAAAATTTGTATTTCTTGATAAATCGATCATGTGACTTTTTCATGTTACTATTTTCGGCGATACTCGATCAATCAGCTCACTCTGTTACGGCACAAAAGTAAAAATACGGTAGAGAGAAAAGTTATGTGTCTGACCGCAGGAGTGTATACCAACGTTGGTCGAAATAAATATGCATCTGTATGGATTTATGGAGTAGTTAGTAACTTTGTACCAACGATTCTCTATTTGATATAAATTTTTGGTATCTCTGCGGTTGTCTCGCATTCGTGATCGTCAGGTTTTTTTATGTAAAAGCTATTTAATTTAAGGAAGAATTATTGAATACACGTTATTTATGATATGTAGTTTAGAGTAGTTTAAAAAAATGTCTCGTATATTTTTCAAATTGCGACGTAAACATTTACACATTTTAATATCGATCCCTAAAGGAACGAACATTTTTATTTTAACAAAACTCTAAATAAATAGCTTTATTAATATTTAGATCTCGTATTACAAGTGATGAATTCGTATAATGCTTACTTGATTTATAATTAGTCAACTTACACGCATAGAAATTATTTGTACGTTAGCAAACTGTCTGAGCGTATTTGCACATATCTATTAATGAAACAGGTAAATGTGTATAGATCAGAGCTTTCCGTGTCGCGTATCAAACGTATAATGCTAGGATGTAAAATGAAACTAATCGTATTCGTGCAACGAAGATCTGCACATATTTGTTTAACGTAATTAATGAACGTATTGTCGGATCGTTTAGATAGAATAAATTAGAGGGCATGACATGTGCATGCAAAAAGATAAGATTATTTTATTATTCGTGAATTTCATATTACGTCAAGATAAAAGTTGACGTAGCGTGAAATATACGAAATGAATGAATAAAAATTGAACCGATCTGAATATTTCAATTCTGATAAAAGTATTGTTTCAGGGCCATCTACGTTTATATTTTCTATAAATATATATATATATATATATATATATATTTATGTATGTGTATATATATGTAATAAATTTTTAACAATAGCCTTGTGTGTATGCGATACTCTAGATAGTTAAAGAGACACTAGAAAGGAATGAGAAATGCTACAGCTTACCTTATACGGTCGTGTACAAACGCTTGTGGGATTAAGAGTGAGTAGTTGTACATCGTATACTACGAGTATGTTGTGTAGTATAAGTAGACGTGTAGGCTTCAATAATGGCAAGCGGTTAATTAAGCTTTAAACTGTCTAGAATAATCGATCTCATTTAGAAGTACGTGTGAAGCTAGTAGTTGAGACATTGCTTATACGAACTGGCCATCTTTGTGTTAGTAATAAAATATTTTAATTTAAAATAATTTAAAACATTTTAATTTAAAAATTCCCTTATTTTTTATTAAATTAGTAATTTTAAAATTTTATTTTAAAACTTGTATGGTTTTATAAAACTGAAATATTTTTATTACATATAATATATAATAAAACTTGGAAAAAAATTTTTATTGAATTATATAAATCTAATTCTTTTTTCTTTTATTTTTTAAAGATCTGTTATAAATCTCAGTCGTAACTTTATATCCCTGATTTTTCTTCAGTTATCCGGTCATCAAGTATCGAGAGTTTCAATTGATTTACGAGAAGGGAAAACGTATTAGGGTAGTGCGTAGAGAACGATGGTCGGCTAACGCTTTAGATAGAGTTAGTGTGATCTCTAAGCGAATCGTGGAAAGAAAAGCCAACATGAAGACGCTCCTTTAGGATTAAAATAAATCCTAATCTAGAGCGGGCCGTAAAGTCAAGAGGATGAGTCTACCCCATAAGCCTTAGCAAGAGGCGTGCTCAAGAGCGAAGAAAGACAGGGAGTAGAAATAAAAGAAATCTGTGTGTGTGTGAACGTTGGACGAGAAAATGTTACTCGAGATACACTAACTTCCTGCTTCAGTTCCGCCATTTCCAAGATCTCTAGACGCCTAGCTGTTGTATAGATATTAGTCCCTCGTGAGGTGAACGGTTGTAAATTCTCGAGGACACACTCGGTGTATTCGAGCGCCATACGGAGAGGCCACCAAGATTGTGCTGTGTGTATGCGCAAGATTTAGAGACATATAGTAAATATACTGGATGGATTTGACGGCCAAGAAACGCTATAATGTATTCTTGGCTTCGAGACTTGACATAATAATATTAATGAATTATGCAAAACCCTTTTGGGGCGTAAAAATATTATAAGCAAATTATTTTCAAGATTAAAATAAATAACATTACAATTATTATAATTATTTTGTATGTATATATGAAATATTGGTTTTATAACGTGAGTTTTATTATATAAAACAGTTTTATAAAAAGTTTTATGATACAGATCATGAGTGGCGTCCGTTGGCAAAAGATTAAAATATGAGTTACAATATTATAACTTATATATATAGTATATATAATTTTTCGCAAGTTGAATGAAGTGCGCATTGCTTTAACAAACGACCGTAATATTTTACGAAATGAGAGTAAAATCTCCACATTCATCTGACGTCCATAATAATCAGTTAATATTGGAAAAATTTTTCTTCTCTTTCCTTGATTTATTGCTAGAATTAAAATGAATACGATCAAGATTTTTATCTTTTAGATGTTTCATCACAAAGAAAAATTTTTTGCAAAAAATCCTGAAAAAACATCTTTTTAGAAAACGATAAAAAACACACTAAATATATGTACGTATTATTTTATGTACTTGGCATGTATTTTTTTATTAATTAATTTATAAAATGTTTTTTTTAGTAATACAAACTACATATTTCTATATAATTTATTTTCGTTATTCTGTGATAAAATTGTATCTTCATTCAATTTATTGGAACTTCTGTTTGCATTGCAAAGAAAATATTATACGAGACGACATATTTGTTACATTTTCTCTCGTCAGTAAATACGCCATATTTGCGTATGAACAACATTTCAGACAAAAAGAGAAAGAAAAAAAGATAAATTATTCATAATTAATTAGACATACATTAATCTCCTTCTTCCTGCCTATTTCTCAAGACCTTTAGCGGCACATATGTGTATTAATATTTAATAGAGTAGAGGATTATGAAGTTTTAGGAATAGACTGGACTTCATATAAAGCGAGCATTTCAGACGCAATGACCAGATGTTATCATCGTGTCCTCTTTTATAAGGGATAGAAAAGCGGCTCACGTATTCATGGGATTTCAAAAGAGAGAAAATATTCATAATCATAATGCGCTATGAATTTTTAAACAGATGCACGATAAGACCACTCGTTTGAGATTGTGACGATTGATAATAAAAGGACATAGATTATTATTACGTATTAGGTACAATAACTTGAAATCTAAAATGTTTATTTCTGATAATTTATGAAATATTTATTTCTAAAATTCTATATCAATTTACTATATTTCTAAAACTACTTTATTGATGTTATTTACAGGTACATAAATTACTTTATATTTTTATTAAAGCTTACACATTTTTGTTTATCAATTTGAATAAACATTACATAAATTGAATCAGTTTATGCTTTAATAATATATGTTTATTTCGCCGATAAATAAAAAATGGGCTTTTACGAAATTAATTAATCTTTTCAGAGAGAAAAGAGAGAAAGAAGGAGAGAGAATGAGAGAAAGACGGAGAAAGGGTTAACATCGATTCTAGAAATTTCGCATTCTTGCAATTTTATTCCTATAATTTTCCAAATAATTATGTTATATTACATATATATCTTAAGATAACAGGTTAGAATAAGATGGCATTTCGTTATCACAATCGCGCAGAAATATTTAAAGAGTTGCATATTTCTCGGACGTTTAGAAATGCATACTCGCTGCGAACAAACGCCACGTTCTTCCGCGCGGATGCATTCCGGATGCAATGCCACCGGAAACGGCCGAAATACAGTAAGCAAATACACGATCTCCACAGCAACGGTGGAAGTAGCTTGTAGCTCATCCGCGCTGCTGTACGTTATACGGTTTCTCGGCTATGGCGGGGTTAGTAATGGTACAAGACAAACAAAGTATACCTACCCTTGCCTGGTGGCGGAGAAGGTGGCGGTTCCGGGGGTTGGATTTGGTTCAGGGATGTTGGGTTTGGTTAACGCAGCACAGCCAGTAGGGTCGAGTGTCGTATGATATGATACTTGGCCGCCATGGTCGAGCGAGTGTCTCGCAAAAGTACGCCGCAAAAGTATCTTCTAAAAATAAACACTACTCCGCAAACATGCCGTCGTCAGCGACCAACCGGATGTTGCGCTCACTTTTCTCGCGACGGTGGCTTGAAAATCTCTCTGTTGCACTACCTTACATAGTAAAGTTAAAATGAGGTAATTTCGAGCTGAAAGGGTGACGGAAGGTTGTTCTTTCATTGGGACAGAGATTACTTTCTAGATTCCCACATTAGAAGGTAGAGGTGATTTTATGATGATGATTGTCTCTGATGTGCGGTAATAATAATCAGTTTGTTTCTTCTCAAATGATTAATTACTTAAATTTATTAATCTTTTTTAAACAAATTGCTAAAAATTTTGAAAGCTTTTCTATTTTAATTATTTTTCAATTTTTATTTATTTTGTTTTATCAAAAGTAAAGTTAAGTAATTTATTATATAAAATAATGTAGAAAAATTTAATATAAATATGAATTTTCTAATGTGCACATTTTCTTATAAAATATTAAAGTTTACATAAAATAAAATAATAATATTGTTATTTATACATCTTAATACTATTATCAAATATATATATATATATATATATATATATATATATATATATATATATATTGAATATTATATTAGTTATATAACAGTTCATTTTTTATTTCAGAAATATAATGAAGCAGAATATTGATTTTTTTCTTTAGAAAATATCTTGTTTCCTGGTTGGTTCATAATTATATATACACCACGCAACACGCGGAAATTATTTTCCCGTATATACCTTAATTTTGTTCTTTATTACTCATATTTTCCGAACAATAGAATTCATTATGGAAAATTCTTTTCAAGGAAACGAGAAAATTGCTTATTCACAATTACTCGATAAAAATTGAATCTCTTTTTATGAATGCTGGACAATTGCGAAAAAGAGATTCTTTGACCAACAAACAATCGTCTATTATAAACGGCTTTTATAATCATTCTACAACCCAAACAAATCAATCGCCGGTAAAATTCCTCTCAGTCTTTGTGCAGAGCCATGCAACCGCTGATTATATTTTTCTATCTTGAATAGCTTCGCCAACTACGCTCCCGCTGGCTGGTATTTTGTGTGAATTATGTTCGGTAATAGTGTATTTCATCACAAATATGCACCGTCTAATATAATTCACGTATGAAAGTTAAGATAAATATATATTTAAACTGAATATTTCTTGAAATTTATTTAAACATGAGCTAATTAATAATATAATAATATTATATAATAATATTAATATAATATAATTATATTAATATACCTGTATACTGTGTGAAGTCTCGTGTGTAGACTGTACTTTTTGTCAAATTAGGATTCGGTATATAACGATCCGAAAGAAAGTTTTATGATAAAAAATCTCGAAGGGACGGTAATCATCGCGTAGGTAAATGCCGTGTGCTTGCCATATGCTAATTGTTCTAAGAGATTGATAGAAGGCCAAGGGTAAATTTCTAAGACAGTGAAAACGGATGCATGCATGCAGGAAATGGAAAGTTGAATTTTCTAAAATATGTGAAGGATATGTAATATTTATATAATTTATATAAGTTATACATGTAATATAATTTATCACTCAAAAAAATGATCTTGCAACTATAGCAAAAATTTTCTAGGTGCGAAAAATTAACTGAGGCAGATAAACGATTAGCAAATATTGTAATATCGTATATATGTTGCACGTAATCAATCTAAATGACAGAGACAGAATTTATATCTGAACTGTTTGTGAAGTTTAGAAAGAAAGTTTTTCTGTGGCGTCTATCCATATTATGATCAATCCATACTTGTTATGAAGTTTGGCTGTAGTACACAGAAAATACTAGCAGCAAGAACAAATGAATATATAATCCTAAATTTTCTAGCAGATATTGCTAGAATGTTACTGCTATAAATTCTAGCTGTGACAAACGATATTCTATCAGATACAAAAAACAGCGATAAATTTTGGTTGCGACATCTAGAAATCTACCTACATTAGCAAAACATTTTTTTGAGTGATACATGTGAATATGTATGTGTGTGTATATGTGTGCGTATGTATGTACAATAGAGGCGGAGTAGGAGACACTCGTTCCTACAGTACCGTGCTAGTGTTTAATGAGATTATGAAAATCCTCCTTGTAGCCGGTCCGGGAAGCGGTCACGTCTACCAGATTTGGTCGTATATCCTTGTAACTGATGTTTGTTGAGTATATTTTTGTGTGTTCCATGGATTTATGGTTGATGCGTCCTCATCGGTAGGGCCTGGAACGTCTTCGTCGTTGTTGTTTCTCTGAAAAGTGACTGGATCCCCAATTCTGATATGCTGGTTTAAGGCAATCGATAGAAACTGTTACATCACGATTGTTTATGCAAAATGAATGTCTTCTCTACTCATTTAATAACCTTATATAAGCCGTATATCATACAGTTGTGGTAGCAGTTGTTTGAGACCATCATGTAAACCATCGTATAAAGATTTCCTCCGAGGTAGCAAGATTCTTGAAGACAAACATCTTACTCGCGCCATGGCAGGACGCTTTTGTCGGTCTCAAATTCCGTAGAGGTTGGCGTAGCTCTTTGACGAAGTCTGTTGCACTGTCAGCTGTGTTGTCGTCGTAGTGTAGAGAGCCCAAGAACTCGCTATGTCGGCTGCGGTGGCTTGCAAGTCTTCTTTCCAGGCTGAGCGGATGCCTAGCAACACAGAAGGCTGTGTCCAACGATGTTGCTGCTGGCACATGATCGCCGCCTTTAATTGACGGTGAAGGCATTCGACCATGCCCTTGCTGGAGGGTGATATGCGGCTGATGTCATCGATCATTAGCGACTGCTCTGGTCATTTCCTGAAGAGCCCGTGTTGCATTTGCAAGGTCTCTCGCAATTCCTCACTCAAAAAAATGTTTTGCTAATGTAGGTAGATTTCTAGATGTCGCAACCAAAATTTATCGCTGTTTTTTGTATCTGATAGAATATCGTTTGTCACAGCTAGAATTTATAGCAGTAACATTCTAGCAATATCTGCTAGAAAATTTAGGATTATATATTCATTTGTTCTTGCTGCTAGTATTTTCTGTGTACTACAGCCAAACTTCATAACAAGTATGGATTGATCATAATATGGATAGACGCCACAGAAAAACTTTCTTTCTAAACTTCACAAACAGTTCAGATATAAATTCTGTCTCTGTCATTTAGATTGATTACGTGCAACATATATACGATATTACAATATTTGCTAATCGTTTATCTGCCTCAGTTAATTTTTCGCACCTAGAAAATTTTTGCTATAGTTGCAAGATCATTTTTTTGAGTGCTCGCTTGATCGTCGAATTGCCAGTGATACCAACATATCTCATTGCTCGTGCCAGAATGACGGTTCCGTGAACGTGAGCGCGATCGTGAGCGCGAGCGAGATGTTCCGCAGCAGGTAGAGTGATTCGCCCCTTGAACGTTAATTTCGATGGCCGCGAGTTTCTGCGATCATCGCGATCATCGCGTGGACCAGACTTTCTAACTAATTCAGGATAGATGCGTTGACCTTCGTCTCGGTGTTGTTTCCGGACAGGCCATAGATCTCCGCGAGCGAATCCGCGATCTTGGCTCTCTTGTCGAGCGTGAGATCTCGATGAGTCGCGAGGACTGTCTGCATATTTTTAGGCAGACGTTCTAGCCAGACCGTTTGCAAAACGTCCTCTGGACATTCTATACCTGCGAGGCCGCGGAGATGTCGCAGAAATTGGGACGGTTTTCGATCTCCGAGAGATTCGTTTTCTAACCGGCGACGCGTATTTTGTACGCCAAGGCGTTTGATCAACTCGGTCTTTAGCAACTCGTATGATTGCTTTCCCCGAGGCCGGACGAGTACATCGCGAACCTCTAGAATGTACCTTTGGTCGAGAGCATCGAGAACGTGGCCAAATTTGGTGCTGTCTTGTGTTATTCCCGCGATGTCGAAGATACTCTCCAACATCAGAAACCATAATTCAGGATCAGGTATAAAAGTTGGCACTTTAATCGATACCCGGTTGATTGAAGATGCACTTGAAAGGTTCTTCGTATTGCGATTAATGATATTGTTGCACTCCATATCAATAATCTCGAGGAAAAGAGAATAAGAAGTAACGAATAATAATCAGAGCGTCTGTCACTATGACGAACTGAACAGATCACTCACGGTTCGTAAAAGATCACGGAGTCATCAATTTGTGAGTGATCTCAGAATAAGAAATTAACGCTTCTCAGTAAGCAGCTCCGAATTTATTTCAATCTATAATTTTAAGCGTCTTGTATACTATGCGAAGTCTCGTATGTACTTTATGAAGGCGCGATGTGAACTGTCTGTAGACGCGATGTAGACTGTACTTTTTGGAAATCAGGATTCGGCATGTAACGATCCGAGAGAAAGTTTTATGGTAGGAAAAATCTCGAAAGGACGGTAACAGTCGCGTAGATAAATGTCGTGTGCTTGCCATATGTTGATTGTTCTAAGGAATCGATAGAAAGCCCAGTACCATACAAGGTTTGTAAATTTCTAAAGCAGTGAAAACGGACGTTGGATACATGCATGCAAAAAATTGAAAGTTAAATTTTCTAAAATATTTGAAGGATATGTAATATTTATACAATTTATACGTATAATGTAATTTATACGTGTATGAATATGTGTGCGTGTGTGTGTATGTGTGTGTATGTATCTACAACAGAGGCGAAGTAGGAGACAATCGTCCCTACATAATACACAGTAAAAAATAAAATGTTAATCATAACATTTTTCACATGTCCCAGAAAGTTCACTCTAAATTTTAAATTAAAATAACTCATTCGTCGTATGTTACTTAATAATAAACTAAAAATATTAAATAATTGACATGATATTTTACATTTATATTTTTGTTATTGTGACTTTAAGTGTAATGTAAAAATAACATACAAATTATTTAAAAATTACTTGAAAAAATAGTTACAATAACTCATAAGAAATGTTGAGGACATTAACATATAATAGAAATTATTTTAACTTAAATTATTTGTAATAGAAACATTTGATTTTAGTAAATTTGATTATTTTTGTATGTCAAAGTTCAAGATTATTTGAAGATTCACTTAACCTTTCTTAGAATATTAAACTGACTTTGAGACATATTGATTGTTTAAAACGATTATATTAAGAAATCTTAAAGTAATATTCCATTTCTAAGAAATATATACAATGTGTCAAGTTATGAAGTTGATATAAATGTGACACATGAAAACGTTATAAAAATAATAACATATAAGTTGTATGTTAATGTTACATTGTAGTACTAATCAAAACGTAGTAACACGAGAAAATTTTAACATATGGACGAGCAATTTTTTACTGTGTAATAATACTAATAATTTTTTAAAATGATATTGATAATAAAAATAGTAAAAATGAATCAATAGATAGTTCTTTTAAAATAGTCGCTTGATAATTATAAGATTATGATATGTATACACATAAGATATATAATATAAAATAAATATATCTTAAACTTAAAATATAAATGTTAAAATTTAAAAGTTTTTGGAATTTTTCACGAATTTTTATTCATTTGTTTTTACACATTTAATGTTCTTTATTTGATTAAAACAAAAATTTTTTAATATAAACATGATAAAGAAACGATATTATATTATCCCACATCATCGCTATAACATATGGCTAATTTATAAATTACGTGATAAATAGTTTTCAAATGGATATATGTGTTAAACTTTGTATAAAAATACAAAGAATATATAAAGATACAATAAACAAAAAATAGAATAATTTCTCTTTATTGCAGAGTGATTTGTCGATCACTCCTACTATTTTATTTCTTAGCATTGTACCGATAACATAATAGTCTCATAATGAAAAATCAGGGCTAATAAAAAGTACATTATAAGAAAGACGAACGACAATAATGACGAAAATACAGATACCATAGAAATAGTAAGATTTCTCTTATTCTTTGGTCATCTTTTGAATTACTTCTTTACATCGCCATTCTCGGTCATCAACCTCAGAGCTACAGAGCTTTTTGTCCTAACGGAGAAATGACTTCTTTGCGAGTCTAAGATTGCCCATAATAATTATTGTGGCGGCTTTCTTGTAGAAATCATCGATCTGTGAGTAACAAATGAAAAACTCGGGGCGTGGGGTCGCCATGAAGGAAATGAGGTCAGAAGAAACAGCAGTGATTGACATCTTCTAGAAAGAAATCGATTCCTATCTTCAATTATACTGCAAGTAAAAAAATATTGCAAGGAAAAAATATACGACTCTTACCTTCTATAATTATTTATATAATACATTCATTTTATTTGGTATTTTAATTAATATTAAATTAATGTTATACAATGAAAAAAGAAGAAATAATAATTGCCAATTTTGACTTACGAAACGCTGATTGAAATTTGATACAAAAGCGAATGCAATCAAGCAATTGGAACTGTAATATTCGCAGAGTTCCACGATAAATGGGAACAACGTCGCCAAACATGATTATAGTAATAATAGAGGGTCACGTATAATTATCCGGTCAGATAATAATAGTTCCAGGTCAGCACGTTTACTCGAGCTTCACTTTGAAAAGCTTTGTGCCCGGCTGTACTACGCCCGAATGGTCAGAAGACAGGGATTCACTAATAGGCCTTCAAGAGCAGGAACGCGATCCTAGAAAGCTCTAACAGCGAACCCGATTTATCCTTCGTCCTCTGTATCTTGTCACCTTTATTCCGGATTTCCAGGATCCCCGAATACATCTTCTCTGAAATGCACGCAATTGACGAAATGAGGATTTCAGCGATCTGCCACTCCTCTAATCATGCAGAAGATTTTAGCAAGGACATCGATCCTATTTTAATGAGATTAATAGCGATATTAATTGAGTGAATAGGATTATGTGTAAAGTTGTTAATGATAAAAAATTTATATAAGAATATATTTCAGTAATTTTTATTTAAAAAATACACATAAAACAAAATAAAAATAATTAAGAAAGATGAGATGAAAGAATACTTTATCGAACTTGTATAAAAATAATAATAAGGGAGAGAAATGGATAAAAATTAATAAAATAAAATTGATAAGAGTTAATAAAATAAAATTAATAAAAGAAATAACTTTTTAAGATAGATAATTATAATTGATAGAAAAGAAATATTTTTCATAAAAACGAAAAATAATGCATATTAATACAGAAAATTTTTATTAGATTTATAATCATTTATTATTTGTATAACAATACAATTAAATTCTCGCAGATGTTATATATTAAATAGACCAAAAAACATTTAAAAATTAAAAAATATTTAAAATATTTAATTCTAATTTGTATCGTTAAGAAAAATTAGGATTAAATATATAAAATATTTCATTCTAATTTTTCTTAACGATATAGATAATATTTAATTGAATTTCTAATTAAATCAAACATAATTTACTAATTTGTTATTGCAAATTTCATAAAAAATCTGGCATAATCTGTTTGAGATTGTTGAGTTAGAGCCAAGGCGAGAAAGGCAGTGACTGAAGCGATATTCGCGCAAAAAATCTAATTGGCTCTTGATGACATCAGCATTGATCTGGGTTAAGAATCACAGACGTACCGTAAAATTCGAATAATTTCTCACGACGACCGCGTTGAGAAGCGGCGAATGGCGGTGGAAAACGCCGACGATGAAAGAAATTAATTTAACCCCTTACGCGCGGAGACTGTAAAAAAATGACCGCGAAATTAAAATTAATCCGACTTCTCGTTAGTACAAAGATCCTCCCTTTGAACCCGGAGCCGGGATTATTCGTAAGAACCGGTTTTTGTAGGCTCCCGAGCATGTCCTACGTAATTATATCAATGTCCCTAATTTTTAGATCTTACGCAAATTATTCTTTCGCGATTTTCGAGTTTGCGATACTTTATATACGTTTCTTAATCTGCGTCCTTTCCTGCTATTCGCGATCCTACCCAGTTTCTCCTACTCAGCGTAAGATCGCGTAAAAGCCAAAGTCAAGGTAGTTTACGGACTCGTCTTCTCAATAATCCGACCGCGCGACTCGGAGTAGACGTCTACCGGAGCGTGTAATTTCCGCACGTAACCGCACACACGGATACGCACATGGTATGACGCGCATTATTGTGCGAATGCGCCCTTTATGTAACGGGCAACCCCTGGCGCGGCTTTCAACCCCTTTCAGTCAACCGAGACGACGACAGCGACGACGGCGACGACACCACCGCTGACGAGATATACATCCGCCGAAGTCGCAGTCGACGTCTCGCATTCCGCAAAGCTTATGGAAAGACGGGCAGGGTTCTCGTCATGGTTTCTTCTTTTGTCTGCCCGCAATTACGACGCTCCTATTGAAAACAACTACCATCGCGCAGCGCTCGTCACGATTGTTATGCATGAGGGTATCTCGTGTCGAAGGGTGCGACGTAGTCGGAATGATTTTCCATGGAATTTTGCGCATTCCACTTTCGTCTTCCTACTAGTTTTCAGGACATCACAGAATCATTTTTATTTAATACGGAAATAAAACACTTATCGCATTATATAAAAAAAGTATTAGAGTCACGAATAATTTATATAAGTTCTAGTAAAAAAATTTGTATTTTATAGAGCGAGTCATCGTTTATAATCATAATTTTCCAATAAATTTTTTATATTTATATTTTTTTATATTCATATTATCATTATATCGTTCATCTCTTTAATACAATTATCTATTACTTATTATAATATATATTATATATTAATATATTATTAACTCTATTATTAATTCTACTAATAAGTTAATAATAATTAACTCTATGCACTGTATGCTATTGTATACTTGCACTGTATACTATTCTACATGTAATATATGCTATTCATATTCTATTGCATACATATTCTCTCTCTCTCTCTCTCTCTCTCTCTCTATATATATATATATATATATATATATATATATAATACAATATTGAAATAAATTTATATAGGGAAAATAATTTCTACAATACATTTAAAAAATTTATTTTTAAAAATTTCGCCTTGGAATTAATATAACATGTAATATCGGAATTTCTATTCTAATTAGATGTAGAAATATATGTTGGAATAAGAAAGTATGCAAAATTAAAAAGAAATAATTTTATACAAAAAAATATTAAAGACTAAAACAGGTAAATCGCACGTGAAAAGTCAGACTATAAAATTATTCTCATAGTATAGTAGAACAGAAATATGTATCTACTTATATCTCTCATGTTCAAAATATTAAAACAGTATTGCAAACTCGACGTAACTTTTTCCCTCAGTATACATCCTAGAAAATTCTGTTTTCTCAATTTACAACTTCAGTAAGTAAACTTCCACCTTTTCTCGCGCGATAAAGTCATAATCTATTAAATGCACCGGGTCTTTATCACACAGTTATATAAGCAATATCGAATTTTATGCGTGATAAACACCGAGGATCTTAATTTCGCAATATCTCGTTCGAACAATTTTAAATTAGAAGCTTAAAAAAGATCTTGTAAAAATATTTTAAAATAAAAAAAGGTAATTATATCCACGAGAGAGAAAGAAAAAAGTTTTTTCATTATCATTATTTTCAAGCTTTCAATATGATGTATACTTCTATTCGACAATAACGTGCGCGTGCTTCTTAAACAAATAAATACCAGGACATGTAATAGTAATAAATACACATATGATGCAGCGTTTATTCAATACCAGTCGATAATATCCACGTTTCATCGTGACTTTTATAACGTCGTACTTCTTGCATTTCCTCTCCGAGCGATTGAATCGAGTGTTCGGTTGCGATGAATCTCAAAGATCAAAGCGAAAGAGAGGAATATTGGAAAATATTAGATGTCGCACTTGATACAATCCCTGTGTATCCCTTGTTCTATGTACGACTGTTATATTCAGGGAATGTTTGTCGGGAAATCGTCGATTATAAAATAATTGGGTCATGTAGGTTGATGAATTAATCGAAGTCCAATTTGATTTAGCATTATCCAGCAATCAACGCTGATTGTTTTTGTGGATAAAAGTTTTTTGCACATATGACGAGTGCATTTTATAAGAATTTAGTGCATTTTAATTAATTTAGTGTAATTTATAAGAATTTAATGTATAATTGTGATCAGTATGAATCAAGCAACAAATATCTCTATTAATTTTAATGATGATAATGTTAAAAATAAGTGCTTTACATAATTCACTTTTTTGATTGGATTTTTGACACTTTCGTATGTATAACCATGATTTTTTGAAATACTTGGCTTTCTTTTGTTTTTGATATCTGATGAAAGGACTATTAGTTCCAGAAGTTCAATGCTACGATAGTTTAATAAAGGATTATGGAGAAGTGTTGAGGTCTAATCACTTGTGCATGTCACGAATGTGCGATCTCTCTTTCTTTGCAGGAAATAAAGTTGTTTTACGATCTCCACATTGAAACAGAATCAGCAAGGTCTGAACAACAATCTCGGATATGATTGATTAACGAGGTAGTGACTCATGACATAAAAGAAAACGAGATCAAGATGAGATTCTTTCTTCTCTGTAAATAATGAAAGAAAGTTATTTATATAATAATTACTTTTTCCGGATATTCTTTTATTTGTAAATATATTATACTATTTTTATATTATACATTTTATGGAATATACTAACTGAAATAGAATATTAATACTTTAATTAGCAATTTTTTCAGATTATAATAAAGATATAATAATTATAATACAGATACTGACATCTAGAAAAGAATTAAAAACTTCGTTATATATAAAGTACGATTAGATTGTAATTAAATTAACTAAAAAATTAGCTAAAAAGATTATAATCTGATTAGCTAAAAATTCAAAATGAAAGAAAATTATGTGCAAGAAAAAATTAAAACAAATATAAAACTATTAAAATTAGAAAGCATTTATGCAATTTTTGTTTAATTATATACATCTAAATATATGTACCTTTACTTTATAATCAAATTGATAAGTAAAAATTCAAAATCCAAAGATTTTCTTTTCATTCAGAAATTGCAGACAATCAATATATTCTCTCAGTCGCTTGGATGAAAATGAATCAATGTTAGATTTCGCGCTTTCAATCTTTTCACCGTGATAGACTCTTTTTATATTGCTGATACACAAAGCTTGAATCAACAATCGACATATTCGCTTCAAGTATTGTTGTAAAAACCAAATCAAATGAACATCCAGGAAAAATAATGATCAAAAATATACATGTCATGTAAAGTAATACATTTAAATTTGTAGGAAATTTAGAAATACTTACATACATGAATGCTTAGAAAGATAGATAAAATACTTTTTATATAAAATAAATGTAACAATAATTACAAGAAATAATAGAAAGTGTTATACACTAGAATGCACGATAGAAAAAGGACACAGTCCGCTAGTAATTCTCGAAATCTTGCTATGTATGTGCCGTGAAAATTCTTTTCACGTCGCAAACAGTGCTGCCTAACCATCAACTCTCGTAATGACTGTCGCGCAAAATGAGTGTATGCCAGAGGATGTGTATGCGTGAAAAGAGTTCCCTTTTAGGGGAGCCTTTAATCGATTTTGTGTGTCTTCTCCTCACAGTTTTATTGTCGCGTCACCCCCGGCAAATTTTCAACTCTTTACGAATTCGTTTCATCCTTTTTCCTTGTTGCCCCAACCATTGTTTTGGATTAAACGAAAGACGAGAACCGAGAATGATCTACAAAATTCTGTCAAACCCCGACAGACAGACTCCTTTCTTGAAAGCACTTCATTATATTTCTCTCGTTTGGCCATACCGGTTTCTCCGTCGCTAAAAGGACGCCGTACGAAACCTTTGTAATCATAACCTTTGTTATCATAAACTTCCTACTGCGCGCATAAAGCATCTTTTGAAAATTATATAGAAAGTAAATAAAACGTCGAGAAATGTGTATACACAGCTATAAAAACACTAGGAGAATATTAATATATAGTCACAATTTTAGCATTAACGCATTTGATACATGTATATTTTGATCATCATCATCGTTATGGCTGTGGCGATTGAATTACATTCAATCATCAATTATTTTCCTCCTCACCGAGGACGTCCCGAACATCTTCGTTTTCTCAAACTGAAGCAGACGCCGTAACCGATTCCACATGGCGTAACTTTGGAAGATTTAGGAGAGATTGGGCTCTCATTTGGCAGCCAATTACAATGCCACCGGCAATAGCGACGAATCCAGCGGAACTACGCTCCGGGTACGGTGGTTGAATTGGTACCAATAGCGGTGGAGACGTGCGGTTTGAGACAACCCTGTAGCTCATCCTAGTTCGCCCTCTCTCAATCCCCCATTTCTCTCTCGTACTATCTCTCATTGGCACTTGACTCTCTCTCTCTCTCTTTCTATCTGTCTCTCTCTTTGTTCGAGACTGCTTCTCTGAAGCATTTGAAAGATATAGATCGAGCATTAGGACAATGTAATATCGGCATGATTGCATGCGTAATTGAAACATCATAAACCTAGCTGGATCTCCGATAAGCTTCATATCGCAGGAATTATTGCTCGCATATATATATATGCGAGCAGCTCTTAATGTCATCCCGTCGATTATGAGCCCGAGAACTCAAGCTTCTCCTCACATACATTCCATTCTGTTACGAGAAGCCCGCGATCACATTGCATTCGTAAAATAACCATGAAATAAATTTTAAATATCGTAAAGCCGTCTGTTCGCACGGTAACGTCTGCAGAGTTAAAGGATGAGAGTGTTTTCATTACCGCATGGTTAACAAAACGTAACAATATGACGTCAAAATATTTTATAGGATTTTATGAATAAGAAACAAGAGCGTAAATTGATAAAAGAATAATATATGATACACAGGGTGTCTCGGACTTAACGAATCAGCCGTTAATGATTCCTGATCATTTGGAGACGAAAATACTAATATCAAAATGTTGAGGAAGACTTCTTAAAAATGTCCAAATTACTGACTACTGTCGCTTGGAAAACGCAATCACTGCAGAATCCTATTTTTTATTTTACATTCATCCCTCTATCGATATCGATCGCGCTGTACGCGAATCCCTTGATGTCCTTGAGAATAGCAGAACGAAACGCGCTGGTTGGTAATCTTTAATCTTTTATAGAGCCAAAACTATATCTTTTTCAACATTTTTGTTTTAAGATTTTCGTTTTCAAATGATCTCAGAAATCTACCATTAACGGCTGATTCGTTAAGTCTGGGACACCCTGTATATCTAATTAATAGTATTGGGGATAGATTAATATGAATTTATATCTTTCCGCCCTCTCTTCTTAAATCCAACTCTGTCTTTGATATACACGTCATATATGATTGAATTTTATTACTTTTCATATTTAATACGCAATTGATGACAAATTTATCCGAAACAAATGCCAATGTCATCTTTCTGCGATCGTAAAGGATTTACTCGGTATCTCGCTGCAGCAAGCATTACAATTGTAACAAACGCGACATCGTTTCCGGAAACTAACGAGTAACTTGCAGAATCAAAGTTGAAGCGTTCCAATCTACGGTGCCCTCCAGATTCGCCCTTCCGTCCATCTCTCTCCCGACGAGTTATCCGCCGCTTCACGAGAGATACCAAGAAAATTGTCTCTCCCTGGAAGTCCCTCTATTAAATTCTCGTGGTTCGACGGCGGGCGCCTCTCGTCGTCGACGGATAAACGAGGTCGAGCGCATTGCCGTTCGGACTTCCTGTCGAGCGATTCTCGAGTTCCTCCGCTCTCGATCGAACGGTTCCTTTCCCGTTTACGGTTACGCCGGAGATTTTGACCGATCGCTATTGACTCGAACGGTAGTGAATGCTACGTGGAAGTTATGGAGCAATTGTGTTTGCTTTCTATTGTTTCTCGGCATTGCCTGCTACGATCATTTGCTGTAAGATCCAATTCTAATTAAACCAAATTCTAATTAAATTGATCAGCATAATTTCTATATTTTACTGTGTAACGGTTTTGCAAAATTATTTATATTTTTAAATATATTAAAAGAAATAATGATATACAGGGTATTTCTTAATAAGTGCGAACAATTTTAGAAGATGATTTTTTGTCGAAAATTAAGGGGACTTTTTCATATAAACATATACTCCTATATCCCTCCCTGTGGAATTACGCTCCTCCAAAAATGGGGGTAGAAATTAGGTTTTTATTTTCTCAAATTTGGGACAAGTTAAAGAAATGAAATTAGGTGGATATTTCCTATTGGTAAAAAGGTTATTTATTAATATTTTTTTCAGCTTCCCGTATTGTTATAAGGGGGTGAAACTAGCAATCTCTATTCAATTTTTTATTAGAACTTTTTAATGTTTATATGAAAAACTCTCCTTAATTTTCGTCAAAAAATCATCTCCTAAAATTTTTTGCACTTATTCAGAAACACTGTATATTAGAAATAACATATGCGTTCAATGTGTTATAAATAATTTATTTTATAAATGTCATAATAATTCATAATGATTTAACGAGTTTCACATTTTATTATCGAGAATAATTTATGACAGAAAATATTTATTACTTGCGATAATAGCTCACACACAAATTTGATCATTTATTATCATTGATATATCTTTTATCGTTGCATAATAAATAATATTGAGCTCGGAATATACAAATGGAGACGTAGTTTATTAAAGAGTTTTACAGCCACCATATTAAGTGCATACGTTGAACGCATAAAAGCATCGCTAATGATCTCTAATACTCTCTGTTTTAATTTACTACTTTATATAAAACTTGGTTGAGCTATAAAATTCTCTGTTATTCCTTAATGCACAGTATTATAGCTGTACGCAACAAAGTATAATATTATACTATATCTTACTTCATAATATTATACATCTCATCATACTTATTAAACTCTGTGATTGAGACATATCGCGATAAAACCATAAAAATAGCATAATTCATAAAATACGTCGTCTCATTTGTCAAACGAGCACATTTGAATAAAGCATTTAAGAGAAAAAAAGAGAAAATGCTTTTTTAATCATTAAATACTTCTACTTTATTATTTTACCATAATGTGAGAAGTTAATGCTATTGATTTATTGGCAGTACTTTAATACATTACACGTACTATATTTCAATTTTTTAGAAAATTTACTGACAGTACTTTAGTACATTACACGTACTATATTTCAAATTGTTTTTGAAACTGCAAAGCAGAGTCACTTTATGTTTCAAAAGCAAATCGATATTCGCCATCAACCTATTGTCAGAGAACTTGTGACGCAAAATCGAAATATATGTAGTATATATAACGGGAGATATTTCATTTAAATTTTTCTGCGCTATATTGTGTCACTTCCCGGAATAAATCAATATTTAATCTCCTGACCGCGGGCCACCCGCTTTGCGCGCCCAAATTATTTTGTTGACTTTAACGCGCTGTGTGAAAATTGCACGCGCGTAAAGCTTGTTATGCGGATGCCGCTATTTTCGCATCGTCATTCGGTATATATTTGCCGCGCGAAACGCCATTTCGATTTTCGTCGTAAAATTGTAGCGCTTTGTCGTGGTTCGCGAATTAAACAAATATTAGAGCGCGCAGATATGAAAATATTGGAAAAGGGATGAAATCACGAGAGAATCTCTCTCCGATAGAGGATATTACCTATCCCAAATACGAGTGCGGATTCGCAAAGGAAAATTCGCAAACTCGAAAGCAAACTTTTCAGCATCAGCAAATCGTCTATATCATAGGAAATATTTTTCACGCATGAACAAACAACCCCATCGCTGGATACGATTGCGTACGTCAGCAGCGGTCCTCTTTAGTAGCGCAGGATTATGGATTACGTGCGCGTTAAGAGTGTTTCATCTCTGTCACAAGCCGAAACAAGCGGAATTTTTCTCAGTCGAAAACACGCACCGATATGAAAGAACGCAATTATTTCAAATAGCATCTCCCCGCCGGAAGCGGCGCATTATCAACACGGAAACGCGACACAAAGACTCGGCTGAGACAAGGATCGTCGTAAATCACGGGCGCGCGGTTCGAACAAAACCGGCAATGCGTATTTCGCAGGGCGAGAGATAAGACACGAGAAACGCCATGGAGTCTGGGGAGAAGAGAACGAGAAATACTGCACGAGCATGACAAAAGAGAGAGAAATGTTCGCGTCTTTCAGCAGCATCGGCGTCACGAGATACGCGTAGATACGCAGAGAGGGAAATGCGAGGGAACGAAAGGGGTGAAAAGGTGGTGCGAATCATCACCGATTGTCTTTTGTTCTCAGCACCTTGTTTTTATGCGTTTCTCACACTCGGTGGTCATTTGTTGGTCCCGTTACGATTGCGCTGCTCGTTTTAGGGTCGGGATTGGCTTGCTTTTTCCCTTTCACCCCGCCGTCTTTTAGAACGTTGACGAACTGAATGCTAAAGAAACGTCGCGCATGGTAGAAATAACGAATGCATGTGCTCGATGAATGCTTTTACCGCTGATGAAAGCGACTAGGGTTCCTGTGGAGTGTGAGGATTTGTGACAATAATGTCGATTCGCGTCACTTTGTTCGCAAAAATCTATTTCGAAAAGATTTATAGAAATTCCATGATATTTCGAAAAATTGGTCAATGACGTAAAAACAGTTTTAACTTTTTTTTGCACGTGATTTTATTGAAACAAATTATAAATATGGCCATCAAAAAAATAATTAAAATTATCCCATTCAAAGGAAAATAATAATATCAAAGTAGATACATAATTTTAATATGCTAGAATTGTAAAAATTATTTTATTCAATATATCATCGTCAATATTCAATATATCAAGATCAATATATGTTAATTTTGATCTACATTACTTTTATTTATTTCATGATACTGCATTTACAAATATATTAAAGACTAAAATTATTTTATATTGGCAAATTATATCATTAATAAATTTATAAAGATAAATATGTGTAAATGTAATGATATAAAATCCATTCAAAATAAATCTCTTTCTATCTGTGTCATAATTTTATTTTGCTGGATTATAATATTAACTGTTTGCAGTGTATTTATTGATACACATGTGCTGAAAGCTTATCAAACGTCTATCACGGAATTAAGCTAATTATTATAAAATGTATTTATAGTTTATATGTTAGTATTAAACATTATTATTTTTTAGATTATATTGGCAAAATAATTTAATCAATTTACATTTAATGTGTCATCTATAAAACAATTTAAAATAGCATGAAAAAATAAACATATATTATATTCTTTCGATTTAATACTGTGAACAACAAATAATTAAAGAGAACAAGTTGAAGAGAATAGAATTTCTATCCCTAAAAAATGATCGCTGCAACGTCGAGATGCAGAGAATAATGAAATTTCCATATCGTGCATATGAATAACCTAACTATTGAATCGTAGCAGAAGATAACTTATGGTTTTCATTGTAGAATTAAGAGAATTGTGATTTTGCAACAGAATATCAAAAAATGTGGAAAATTCAACAAATTAAGATTTTCTTTCCATTATAAAATTAAATTTAAGAATAAGTAAGGAAATGTAGATGTAATAAACATAAACTTATTAGAGTACACAACTTCTTATTAGATATTTAAAATTTGACTGCCTTTGCTAACAACTTTATACATAACTGCCATCACATTCCAATGAAATGCATAAAAGACCTATAAACTCTCTCTGCATTATTCTTTGTGAAATCTTTATACTGAGATATTTCCAATATATCGGAGCTTCGGAGCTTCTCTTTATTTTCTTCGCAGCATCCAATAGCGACGCAAAGTCAAACTCCAGCTTTTCGATCGCTTTTGCTCAAATTTCAAAAGGAACAGAAAAATAAATGCCGTCCATTTTCCTGTGGAAAGTAAAAAAGAAATAAGACAGAAGATCTCTATATTGACAATCGCAAAGATCTGATTGTCCGATCCCGACAGTGCGATAAAAGTGAATTGACCATTTAAAGTAATGATGAGATTTATTGATCGGATATATGTGACGTTGTAAAAAAGAAGAAATGTAATATATATCTTTAAATAGAATTTATTTTTACTTCAATTTATTTCAATATACAAACAAGAATATTATGTAACAAAATTTTCTAGTGAAAAAAAATATGTAAAGAGAAATGTGATCATTTATGACGTACATTAATAATAATAATAATAGAATTTATATACGATCTTTTCAATACGTTGTCGAAACAAACGTTAATAAATATTTTTCGCTCAATTTCAAATTTTTGACATGGTTGGTATCAAATATCCAGCAATCACTCATACAAGAAAAGTTTTGAATCGAATTGGTTTTTATATATTGAAATGACAAAAAAAATTGATTAAATCTATCACGTCACGAAAAATCAAATTTTATCTATTTTTTCTCCTTTACAACAAGTTATATTGTATTGTATAGAATAATATTTCTTCTGTCAGTAGTTATTTTGTAAATAAAAAAGCATTTTTATAAAAATATCATCTTAAAATTTTTAATATTACTCTTTTATCTATATCTATACAATCCTATGCAACTTTTATTCTTCCAATATATTTAATATTACATGTTTTAAAGAGATTTTTTGGAAATAATTGTAAAATTTAATATATAATAATTTAATAAATAATATGCAATAATTTAATATATAATAATTTAATAAATAAATATTAATATTTTAAATTTGAGAAACTTTTTTGTTCTCGAAAAAAATGCTACGGATATTGACGAAATAATAAAACTTTTGTAAAAATCTCAGTGCAAGCAATTGCAAAAAGTTTCTTCGATTACAAATATGTACTTGCAGCAAACTTGCATGCGATTGTTCGTTTCGCTTACAATTTCGGTCGTCATTTCAATCGTTGCTGTTTTTTCTTTCTGGTCCGATACGCTGGGTCGAAATTTTAATTTAGCTTTTCCGCTACCGCCGCGCAAGTCTCATGACCGCCTGCCGTTATAGTAAATTGTCGTAAATTTATAGACACGTCCGTAGTCGCTCGGTCGGCCGCGTTATTATATAGCTCGTTTCATTATTAGTTGTCCGAATTTGCTTCCGTAACACGATCTGGCGAATGTCCAAGTTTTTTTACCCTTAATTTCCGGACAACCAAAGTAACCGTCCAATGCTTCTGTCTTCTCTTTCCATCCCCCAAATCTTTTCCTCACTTCTCTCTTCACAATTTCTCCTAGTAAGTGTCGTGTCCCGTGATAGGAATAAATTCGAATCTAGCAATTCGTACTTGAGAGTTTGTCAGAAGTTAAAAATTTCATCGAAGATACGATATATTTGAAACTGATCTTAATTTCTTCTTCTTCTTCTTCTTAAAAATGTGATCTAATTTGCAAAATTTGACACTAAGCAATGAAGAAACAGCAATTTATTATATTTCGTGATATCTAGTTTTAAACTTAAATTACGTAGGTAGAAAATATATTATTTTCCGAGTAATCTATATTTTCATCAGAAAACTAGGTCACAAAATGTGCGACAATTCGCAGATTACAAGGTTTGCGATTACAACTGCATGAATCCACCGGAGTTGCCAATTACCTTCGGGGCATTACATCAAAATTTTCAAAAGTTCGCGTACCCGAGATTAATATGAGATACTTTCGATCGATTTTATCAATTGCGCTTCAGATTCGCACAATCGACATAGTGTTGTACTCCGCGAATTCTCTTTGCTTCATGAAATCCTTTCTTCCACACCTCTGTCATTAACCTCGTTAAACATAATTAATTGCGTCGAGCATGAAATCATTATACGTTCTGTGGGATACGTTTGGTTAATGGTTCAACCAGCATGTACATGAGAGGAAATATCGCGGCTGTCAATCAGCATTCCGCAGCAGCGGGTACACGCATAATATTTTGTATATATTATTCAAAATGTACATAATATATGATATGTTAGGATTAGATTAAATTTATATTTTCAGAAACCTTTAAATGAATATATATGTGTATAAATTTTTAATATAAAAAATTAATATTCTAAAAATATACCATCCATTTTATATTTTCATTGTGTTAAAGTCAATATAAAACGTGCAGCAAAAATTGAAAATTAAATAACATAGACATTTCTCATATGTATTTTTGTCGGAGGATAATTTACGTTAATTTATTTTCATATTACATATTTTCATATCAATACTATTTTTTCGTTATTCAAATTTTTAATATTTGAGATTACATCGCGAAACTATAAGCGATGCAATAAAATGATGAAAGCGCGATGATGGAAATAACTGTCTTCGCGATGTAGTTTTAAAAAATTCCCATCGCGCTGACACGCTTTCCAGAGCACCGACAATATTTTACCAGCACTCTGGATGTTGAACGCGCTCTTGTATATTGAGGATGTATATCCTTAAGGGGTATCCTGATATATTCAAAACATACCTCTGGATGCGGTTATATGCGGTAGGCAAAGCTATCGATAATTCCCAGCCGTGCGTTAGGGGGTCACGCAAATGTGAAACAATGTTTGTAAACAACTCGAGGGCAAACAGTTGGCAGCCGCGCTTATGCGGCAAACCGGAAGCAAAGTGGTCTGGACCGACAACCGGTATATATCCGGTTTATCCCATTGCGCAAACGTCGATTCGAATTAATATTCCCTTTGAATACGATACTGTTTGTTCCCCGCGATGAGCGATCGAGATGTCGCGATAAATTAACGATCGCTTAAAATTAAATTATATATTTTGATAAATGACAGATCAGAACGGATATCGCGATATCTATTTGATGATTGAAAAGAATCAGATTAAAAAAAATCGATTCAGCTGCGATATCACGATATTTCATCTGATAATATTCGACACGACAGAATTTATTGGTCTAGATGTAAAATAAAATAATACCAATTCGTATAACTATCGAATATATTTGTTTTACGCAGAAATATACATCTACAATAATTCGCTTTAGTGAACGCGCTAGTTTTGCTTTTTCTAGTAATTCCCCAGGATTAAACTCACTTCTGCTTTTGCGCTCGTGTGGCTAAGCCCGTGTCCTACTTTGTATTGCAGTGCAGGTTGCACTTTGGTGGCAAGGTGGGCCTATGAACAAGAATAAGGGGCGATAAGGGAGATGAAAGGACCGACGTGATGTTATATCCGGCCGGAAGTAGCGACAGTGTTAAAGTCAGGCATCGGAACTAATTCGAGGCTAGCTGTATCGCCCCATCTCACGTCACGGCGTCGTATATACTGACTTAAACTACTTTCCCATGGCAATGACCGCGCATCTCACTTGACCCGCTCGCGATTACAAGGAATATCATCGAATAATGCTAAAAAGTTTTGAACTACAAGCGCGGTTTCAGTCGATTAAACCACACGTTACGGAACAAACTTGAGAAGTTCGCTGATCGAATCGGTTTTGCTCGGAGCTTGAACGGCGCTCCAGCCGCTCAAGATTTATTAGTCCATCGAGAGATGCAATGACTATCTTCCTACGAACTAAGATGTAGTAGTTATATTGCTTCTGTGTACTTTGAATTTCGTAATTAACCGCAATTGTAGGAAAGTAGAGAATTCTCAAAATTGCACGAATTTATATCATATATAAATTCATACAATTATCATACTAAAATATGATTGAAATATAGTTGAATGTGTGTACTTGATTTTATATGTATAAGTAAAATTAAAACAAATTTTTCCTTTTAGAGATATTTATTAAGATATTATTATTGAGATATAATAATTATTAAAATATTTATTAATTGTGATAATTCTCTTATTAAAATAATTTGTTTTTCAAGTTAATTATAAATAAATTTTTTACATTATTTTTTCTTTTTCTTTTTTAATAGCAATTTTGCGTAAAATCTACATCGGTCTTTTTTTTTTAAATAAGATTAAAAGAATATATTGCAAGAGCTCTTCTTCTTCAATTGAGAAATAAACATCGGAAAAAATTAATATTCTAAGTTAACATCCATAACTAAAATAAGAATGGCAATTTAAATTGATCCTAATGTTGCAGAGAAAATTTATTAGTCCACGATTATCATTATGCAAATGATTTGTATTTTATTGCCGAGACAGATATAGGTTCAATAACGTATGTTACTCAGGGGAGGTATAAATTGTGGTGCGAGGCGACGGAGCGCGTTGCGTGAATTCTGTAACTATATTCGGTAATCGCTATTCACACTCGAAGCGACCACAATTACTCTCCGAGAGTTGTATAACGCAATGCACGGTCACGTACGACGCACGCATGGATGAGTTTTCCGCAAAATTCGTAAGCTCTTGCATTGTGCGTCCCGTATATACGACGTTATATCTACTGACTCCGCGAGTGGTGAGGTTTCCCACGGCTTTCTGCCCATATTATAGAACTCGCCGCAAACATTCTACCCCTTGCTGCTTGTTTGCGCGACCGCATTGCTGAAACATGCAGTCACTGCGATATCAGCGGGAGAAAAGTCGCTTTCGTTCGACCGCAATGTTAGGAACGTTGTACCGTGTAGCGCGTGTGACCGCTTCATTACAACTTCGTGCCGAAAATACGAACTTTAATAAGTGGAGGAAGCTTTAAAACGCATCCAGAAAGAATCTCTGATATCCGTACGATAGCATGAAGAATACTTGAATAAAGTAAGCTCACACAAACGCGCGTCTGTAAATATATCCTAGATTATTTTTGGAAGCTTTTTATTTCATTTTAATCGTCCTTTAATCATCATTCGGATAATTAGATTCAAAAATTGATTTATCTTCTATAATAAAATGTTATAATTGAAATAAATTATAACTTGCGTCACACGTTCGATCCTTCATATGTCATTAATGCGACGACATTAATAAGCTCGACGTGATATTACCGTGCGAAAAGTTCTTTCAGTTCGTACAGTATCGCGTCTACTATCGCTTTAAGCTAGAAATTTCGAATTAACGAACTTTGAAATAAATGCCCGTAGCGCATATTCATAAGATGACAGGGGCAATCACGGGCCTGGGAACTAATTAAATCGTTGTGCACCACCGCCGCGGCACTCGCGCGAAATCCGTCGCCACGACGGGACGAATTTCCGTGTTGTTAGTATTCATATTAATCACGCTTGGGCTGGTCGACTGCAATTCATCCAACTCGAAAAAAGCAATCTCGTGTGTTAGCGTATTACTAATACATCAGTTATTTGTTTAGGTCGTTGTATTGCACAGGCATTATGTACTTTCCGCCAGCAAGTATTATTTTTCATATAACATATCAAATCGTTCAAAAAAAATTTGATGAAACAACATCAAAAATTAATTTTGCGATTCCAAGTTATTTGGAAATTATCCAAAGTGTTTGACAATATTTTGAGAATAATTATTTATTATTTGTTGCCTGCTAAAATCTTAGTATATCTCAGTTTAAAAAAGCCTGTAGCGTCTACGCGGATAAGTATGTATCTAGATGAGCGTTTCATCTCTATTGCTTCGTCGTGTGTATTCCCACGTTTTAACATGAATACACACGAATGCGGTGTTTACTGACGCAATATGCTGAATCCCATATTTGCGTTACTATGGAATATGTTGCTCCCAGGCGATACGAATCACTGATTTTACGCATATGTTCCGGACGCCGAACTGCTTTCGACCAGCTCGCTTGGACTGATGCAGAAAATAGAATATAACACGTTTTACTCCGCAAGTTTTTTCATTCGATTTAATTTAATCATTTCCCTACATTGCAGCGTTCCTCTATAGAAGTCGATCGTAGAAAATATTATGTAGAATTTTTATCTAAATAAATATTTTTATATATTTCAAAATTTATATAAAACCACAATAAAATATATAATACACTAATAAAGCTTGTATATTTTAAATTTGCAACTTTATACACAGAAAAAATTTGAGGAAATCCATTTATAAATTTGAAGAAATGTAAATTATAGAATTTGAAGATTTTATGGATTTAAATAAATTTAATATAACAAGAATTACATTATATAAATACATATTTAATCGGTCGGAGAACTATAATAATAATCTTCACAAAAAAAAAATAAATAACATTTTAAAATTGAAATATTCTCTCGAAGAAGAGACTTTTGCATTTTGCAAAAACTTGACAAATTTTATACTATTTTTAATTATGATAAAAATTTTTGCAAAAACTTGACAAATTTCACACTATTTTTAATTATGATAAAAATGTTTAATTATGATATTTTTCTTTACGAATATATTAAAAACAGTACGAGTATTTAAATTATAAATACATTTAAATTATTTCCTTTGTTTTATTTTGAAAAAATAAAATCTAAAATTAGACGATAGAAGAAGAAACATTGTTGCTAACTGAGATCCAAATCTATAGTTTAATCGGACGAAATTAGTTCGACCCGAGCTCTTCGTGGATCGAAGAATCAAAGTGTACTCTTTCGAATGTACTCTTTGCGGTGGCACCCACATTTTGGCGAAGCGACTTTCCGGGATTTTCTCGCATTTTTCGCAAGTTAGAGGTAAAAGCCGCCAATTGTCGCGCATTCCGCTTCTCCATCCTACGCGAACTTGATGGAGTGACTGTAACTCAACGTGTCGAACCAACAGCTGTGGTGAAACTTCCAAGTCCAGTTACAATGGAATCGTTCTTGCCGGGCGCAAGAAAGGGGTGAGAAAAGTGAAGAAAAGCACAAGCGGAGAATCGCCTGTGTTTTCCGCTCCATTTGATATTTCTTTCATAATGCGTACACAGTCGACTTTTTCGCGGTCATCGTCACTTGTACTTGCCATCCGAGACTATTCAGTGCCGCGCGAACGTTCAATCTCCATTGGACGTCCCTTAAGAGCCGCGCATCCATTTATTGAGTTTTTTCGAGCGTAAAAATCTTCCATCGCACTTGCCTCTCTCGAAGGCAGGAAGCTGTTCATCGACAGGCGTTTTCAGAGCGACGTCGCATAACGGCACAACGAGATATTATAAGAAATTCTCCCGCGTTAAAAATATTTTTTTCTCATTTAAAAGAAAACACTTTTCTTCAGGCAACACGATCCACATCATTTTATAAAAAAAAAAATTACGTACGAACGATGCAATTTAAAAAATGCAAATATCGCATTATTTTCGAAAATTCTTTAAAATGGAACAATTTTGTTATCGATAAAAAGATACACTAGCCAATTGATTTTTTATTTTTTCAAATCAACAAAATTTTTCAGAGAATATTACTTGTTTCGTCAATATTTCTTGTTCTTCTCAAAAGAGATCTGCCTGAAATTTTCGAAAATTTTGCACACCAAGTTCTTGTCTTATCGCAAACTCCAAGGAACAACCGTGGGGGCATGCACCTCAATCTCAAGGAAACTATTCGAACTACGTGCTACATTTTGATATCAAGCCGTAAAGCGGATCGAACTCGAGTTAAATTTCTAAGCGCAGCTAATGCAACTTTATGAAACTCGCGCGCTCCAACCACGCTGCTATTACGCGCCTCGCGTCTATACTTCTGGTTCTATGCAGCATGAATTACCTGGGGTTTGTATTAACATAAGCCAAGGAAGATAGCGGCGACTCCACGTTCAACAAGGAACGGTCGAAATATTAGCGCATTTTACATTGGCCGGAAAATTCGCGGAAAGAATTAAACGGGTCACGGAAAGCTGTCCCAGGAGAATTATTTCCATTTAACGGGTCGACTCCGGTTTCCGCCGAGTCCTGGCAAGCAGTCACGCGGGTACGATAACGAGACGTTCGCAATTATTCAGGTGGCGATAATTATGGCGAGTTATTTCGTCGACGATGACGCAATTTGCCACGTCACGTCAGGTGATTTTTCAATTCCGCGGGCTTCTTTTTCGACGAGATCCTCCTTGACGAGGGGTTTGGAATCCCCAGGAGGCTTAATGAGGCCGTCTAAGGCTCTTTCTCTAAGAGACGTCGGAGAAAAATGTCTAGTGTATATTATATATGTAAGTGGAAGAAATCTCTGTTTGTGCCTGACACCCAAAGTTTCAATTTTTCCTTAGATATTTTTCACTCTAATATTGTTGTGCACTGAAGATTTGAAAATAATAATAATGAATGATAAAAGATAGCGTTTCATGAATACATATTATATATATTTATTAGATATATCAGTATTAAAAATATTTAAATTACATACACATATTTAACACTGTATTATATTAAATAAATACATATAAAGAAATACATAAAAATTTGTAACTAAAAATAATTTAATAAAAAGATTTCGATTCAATTAAATTGTTACGTTGATTTTGGCTATTTGATATAAAAAAATATCCACATATGTACTCCGCATATATTTGCAGTTTTGCTCGAACTATATTTGATGTTTACATATTTTCTATGAAGCTGACAAAGATCTTTGCACACAGTCAGTATCGCATGCAAATATTCCTAGTAATATACAAACAAACAGCTCAAGAAAAATATAAAATAAAACACACCGGAAATATCAGAAAATAAAAAAAAACGTAATATGATACGTAGAATATCAGAAATAAAAAAAAAACATAATACGATACGTGTACGATTATTTCTAAAAATTTCTAAAAAAAAATGTAAAATACATTAATATTTTTAAATGCATCGTATAGGCCAAATTTATACAAAATTATTTAAGCAAGAATTAATTTTGCATTTTTTATTTAAAAGATACATTTAAATATGATTAACATATATTTTTAAATTGTAATAAGAATAATTTCTGTAATCAAATGTCTTTTTTATTTTAGAAATTACTGAAACAACTATGATTGCAAGGAAATTGCAGTCGTACTAATTAAACTTTACAACGGTAAGCACAGATAACTCGAGAAATACATTTGCCAATTTCGCAGACTTCTTCCGCTTCTAATTTATAAAATTCTTGTAAGTTAGAAATTTATACAAGCAAAATATATTATTAAAAAACAAAAATCTTTGAAAAAAAATTGGAAATGTAAACTATTCAATGATTTCTTACATTGACTTTTAAATATAATATATCGAATTGTCGAGATAATTAAAATCAAATAAAGACACAAAAGTAAGAGAGGATACGATACAAAATAATCGGGCGGATCTATAACCGACGTTAAAGGGCGAATTGGCAACTGGGAATTAAAATAACCTCATGTTACTTTGAAAATATTGACCAGAGGAAATTGATATCAAACATAAATGCCTGAAATTGGTTAGTATCGATTGTTAGATATTCATTTGAGGTGTCCGCGAACGCTATTGAATTTCAATAATTTATTACAATTTCAATTTTACTCATCCTTTCTCTCTGCGACTGTCAGAATATTTTATTCTAGTTAAGACCGATTTTTAATTTTTTAATCGGTTCATATTGTATATATAAATCTCAAGATGTTTTATTATCATTAATGATAAAAAGTAGAAGAGCAGTTTTTCTTCTTTTTTTCCAATAAAATTCTGTTTTTGTTCATCAGAGAAAGAGAAAGAGAGAGAGAGAGAGAGACAGACAGAAGAAAAATATTTTTTAAAATAATTCTCTCTCTCTTTCTCTGATGAACAAAAACAGAATTTTATTTGAAAACAAAGAGGAAAAACTACCCTTCTACTTTTCTTAAATAATTTCTAGAAAATAAAATAATCATATATATGTATATCAGTAACTTCTTTAATTAATAAGTTGATTATATGCTATAGAAATTTCAATATTATTTTTCTTTCTATTATTTAATTCTATGACGCTTTAAAGAGAACATATTTGATATTATTATTACACATTTCTAACTTATGAGTCAGAATGTTTATTCGTTTCTTATCTTGCTATGTCTTCAAAGGATATGCAAAGAGCCACGGACATTAATTCACACACTCTTAAACTCCAAAGACGGTCCTATAAGCGGGCGTAACTTCAGCAAAGTGACTTCAAGCATGCAACGAGAAAGTGAACTAATGCCGGTGCCTTCTAATTGATGTTCCCTAATTGAAATAATGTCTTACCGTCGCCTCTGGCCGAGTTTTCGCCGTAATATCCACGAAATTCGCAGGAGCGCAATTTATTTCTTGCATTCATTTGGAATCTTAATTTTCATTTCCCGGGTTTCGAATTGTTGTAATTATACGTTGATCCACTGAGTCGTGCGGCAGAAGTGGAATTAAAGAATCGAGAAAGTACTCGGCACAAAATACCAAGCTTCTTTCTCTGCTTTCGCTTTTGATTCACTCCTGACCGGGCTGATGATTATGCCGTGCTACAGCGAATAATAAGCGACAGAAGTTTTCGCTTCTTCCACTATTGCAAGCTATTCATTGCGGCCAGTCGGATAAATTATTTATTCTATGCCAGAAACTTTACGCTAAAAACGAATGGAGGAAAGAATTCGCGCGTGCTTCACGGTATTTCCACAATTTATTTGGATTCGTGAGCTACAAGGGATAAATTCACGGTTGAAATTCGCGTGTAAACCTTAAAAAAACACATCTCTTACAGCCTTGCAACTCTCACAATAGATTGTACGTTTCGACCGAAATGCACTCAGTTTCTAGAAATTTTGAAAAATATATAATAAATAACATTGCATGATACAATTAATAAAAAAGAAATATTACTTTTCCACGTTTATTTGCTTTACACAAGTGCAATTATATTTATAAATATAACAATGTTCAATTAAATAGTATAATTTGCTTGAGATGTACACAAAAAATTCATCAAATATTCATCAAAATAAGACAAAATGTCGATAAGTAAATTTTATGTGATAACAATATTTTTGATTGCGTTAAAATGTCATAACGGAAAGTTCAAATGTCTCTTTAGGGAGGCAATTTAAGTAAATTTCAGCCCTGAATTCGAGCATTCTTTGAAAGCACTTACGACGCTACTTCGTCATTCCAAACGAATCTCCCGAATGGCTCAGAATGAAGCTCTTGAATGGTAGAATCTTTCTGCGCTCCCGTTCCCGCAATTTAGTTTGCAGAAACGAGAGATGAATTTATTAGTCATAAATCGTGCGAAAAATTCTTATAAGAGCAACTAATATTTTGCTCATTAGAATTCCCGATCAATGTTATTCTCATATCTTGCTCTTACATCTTATTTTTACATCATAAATCATGTGTTACACGCTAAAAAGATATGAGATCTAATCGATCAAGAGAGAAACATGTAGCAAGGTTTTTATGAAAGAAATAAATTGAAAATAATAATTAATGAATTAATATTATAAAGAAATAAATTGAAGTAAACTTGAATAATAATTAATAACTTAAATTATAATTACAATTTATGTATACAAAGCCACGTACATGCATATTTTATAATTTTACGTACATGTAAATATAAGCAATTATATTTTTTGCAATAAAAGCTCCTTAAAATTCTCACAAACATATCAACGTTCGTTCAAGTCAAAGGAAAAGAAATGAAACCAAAATACAGTTACGTAATTCACGCGGTAAGTCTAAAATATATGTTCACACCGTGGCACGAAACAGAGGGAAGACAAATTTCGGTATGCGCGAGCAAAAGAAAATTGGACATCCCGGAGCGAAAAGCACGCAGAGATGCGTGATCTGCGCTATAATTCAAGCCAATCTCTACAAACAACGGTTTGGATCCTTTTGAGATCCAGCACCGATGTGCACCAGTTGCAGCCATATTTTACGGTCGTTCATCGCGGAATCGCTGGATGAGGGACGAAAGAAAAGCTCAGATTAGACGCGAACACATCGAAGACAATCCGCGGTCGCGATGCGAGGCGAAACGAGGCGAAACGTCGCCGCGTCGGTCAGACAATTTGCAAATAGTCGGCATGTGTGTTCGGCGAAAATTTACGACACGCCGGAGATATTTCATTATAGGTTTTCATGGACGTCGCGGCCCGCACACATGTACTTCGGCGTAATATATGTCCTCACGTACCACATAACACATCTCGCGTATGTGCAACGCGTGTCCGCGCGAACTCGCTCGACTCAAACTCGAGTCACGTACCGGTGATAAATGCAATAACATATAAACTGTGGCGAGAATTAGAGCCTCATGACGATTTATCGAGGGTTTTTGCTTTCTCCGTTCCCCACCCCTTCTCTCTTTCTCCCCTTTTCTTTCTTTCTCTATTCATCTATTTATCCATCCACATCTCTTTCTCCCTCAAGAGACTACTGAAGTGCCGTGGCCAGTGGCGGGTTAGTAAAACCCGCCGTCTACAAGCCGTATCGTGAAAGTTTCGCGAATCACCGGCAATCCACGTCGATTTATGCGAGTCGTAAATAAAAAAAAGAAGAAACGGAAAAGGAAGAAAGAGAAAGCAAGAGAATCGAAGGGGGTAAAAGAAGGCGGAAAACCGCCTTGAGCTCTGACAAATTGGTTCCTGGAAATTTCAAGTCCCCTCTCTAGACTTTAGCCACTCGAAGCGTTGCGGCTACTGGGGTGCGGGAAATTGAGTCGTGCTACCAATCGGAACTCGAGACTTTTGCCGAAGACGAAAGAAGAATGTGCATTCGACATGTGCGCACGTTGAATAATTTCGCGAGCGTCGAGTGCGGATTCCTTGTCGCCTCTCGCCGAAAGCCACGAAAGATTGACGTGTTCTTTTACACAGATAGACAGAGAGAAACAGAAAGAGAGAAAGAAAGAAAGAAAGGACGAGAGAGAGAAAGAGAGAGAGAGAGAGAGAGAGAGAGAGAGAGAGAGAGAGAGAGAGAGAGAGAGAGAGAAGGGGGAGGTAGAAAGTAGATATCAGTTCTAATTAAAATTATACTTATAAATATAAAATAATTGTAAACTTACATTCGAATTATCTCACGTAAATTTAATTCAATATTATTATACTTTTTACTTTATTTTATTTTAATTATTTTATTTATTTTATACTTATAAATTTATTAAAATATGCCATGACATAATAATATTAATAGCTATTAATAATATAGAAAATTAAATTAATGATAAATTTTAACGATAGAGTCTTTCTTGTTAAATATTTCATTATTATAAACACATATATAAAGATCTCAAAGTTAATTATAAATAAAAATTAAGCGAAAAATTAAAATGCATGACAACTTTTGCGCATTAAGCATTATTAATTATTAATTACATACCAAAAGATTTTTAGAAGAATAGAGAAAGCATCCCGAAAGTCTACATCTGAAGCGGACAGTGGTAGAAGAATCGGTTAGATCAAGGTTGAAGTGCGGAAAATTAGGTGTCAACTTGGAAGGAAAAAAAACAACAGATGGTACTCATTGTTCCTACGCATTCATCTTTCACTATCTAAATACTAATATTTTTTCACGACTTGACAGATTCGATCAGTGTCCCTTCGCGATTCTCTTATATTCGCTTTTTTTGGCCTTTGGTCAATCTTTTTTTGTGCTTTATACATGCATACGCATTTCACGCATATAAGTCAACACAATTTATTCATTCAGTCAACATGCCTCACTGCATCTAACGCGAAACTTCTTTTATAACAAAATGATGCATTTGAAAATTCTATAATTTTCTGTTTTAATTAATTCATATATTTTTTGATTAATAAAAAATGCTAGGTTTTCTCATATTTAAATAATAAATTGAGTTTAAGTTTTGTCACAATATAAGAGTTTCTTTCTTTCTTTGTCTTACTTCTTATATAATCTAAAAATTGTCTATCTTTCACATATATTTCTTATAAAAATATTTGTTATCCTATAATAATAGTATTTTTGATCGAAAGAGATCACATCAAGATTTAAACGCGCGAGAAGTAATGGACAAGAGTCGCGCGTTTGAAGTGCTTCAACATTAGGGAAAATGAATGATTAACATTGTCCCTATCTAGGAGAAGCCTCGGGCGCAAAATCCTGAGTCCCTACAATATACCGAGATTGCGAAGCGTAATCTCGAGAGGTGTCGATGTAATCGAAAACACCAATTTAACGTGCCCAGGTTATGACACTAGATAAGGATAGATTTACCTGCGTGAATATACAGGAGTGCTGGATGCAGCTTCGATTACACGGCTATAGGCGTTACACGCTCCACACTTTGATCCTTTGTATACGTTGCATATCTCGAGAGACTCTTGTGCAAATTACGCTCAACTACAGAGGACGCCGGCTTTATAAGAATGCTTGACAACTTGATGAAAGCGAACACATCGCGAGAGCTTTTCTGTCAAGAAGATATTCTGCATTCGATAACTTTGTACGCATGCAAGAATAATCACGATAATTCAACGAATCAGTGAGTCTATCACGTATCTCAAACATTTTTCGTTATCAAAAATTAATGTTATTACAAATATTCCTTTATATCTCTTTAAAATAAATTAGAATAACGTACACAATAGTAGTGATAATTATTATGAAAATGATAATTAATATTTAAGAAATACTGAGTCCTTTATCTATTCACATTTATAACTGATCTTCATTTTTACAGTTATTATTCAACCCCACAGTGGCTATAGATACTGCATTAATTCTTTATGCATAAATTTTCTTTGTGTAAAACAATTATTATTAATTTTATGTGTTTTTAATAACTATGCACAAAATATGGTAATTATTTTTTCACTTTTTCTTTGAAATTTTTCGTATGAAAATTTATGATATCAGCTTTTAAAGAAAAAGTAAAAAAAAATTATGCGTTAATTTTGTCCAGGAGTATATTGATTGGCTGTTGAAATTAATAAATGATTGCGAGCGAGGTTTATTCAAAGTAGCTGAACAAACATTAAATTTAGAACGCCAATTAAAATGTGGTTTATATATCACGATCTACAATGTAGATTCACAGGCGGCTGAAGATGAATCGCATCATCCGCCATTCGAATGATTATGCAAACATCATGGAGCGTTCACACTTTAAACGCGTGGGCGTCAATATATGCGCTCCGTCCAAAAGATACGAGCTTATTCACGTGTAGACGTACCTATGTAATTCACGTTACATTGCGCGTATAATGTAACTCGTGCCATATACACGCCGGCGCCGTCCCCGTGTTAAACCGCAGCTGTCGATGACAACTCTCTCGTTGTTAGTCACGAAATTACGTTCCGGCGTCGCGTTCGAGGTATTCCGGAAGGTGCAAGAACGTCAGAGAAGACGCCGCGTCTCGAGTAAATTATACGAAGCGGTCGTGGCCCTCGATTATTAACTGTTATTACATCGTGATCATACGTCGGAATCGAAGTTTCCAAGATACTCTCCCGCTTCGACATTGTTCTGCAATTTCTATCGGTTTTTGTTTGGATACTCCCCTGCCTAAACTATCTACAATATTAATCCTCGTAATCTTCCATGCGCAGTTATGAACCACAAGTGTTATGAAAGTCTAAAGCGAGATTATTTAGTTATTTAGATAAATCGAGCTGCCAAGGATCTTGCATGAGCTTATCGTGGATTGCACGAAAGTTAATAAAGCTGAATTTTAATTAGGATTATACAAGTGTCAAATAAATAATATAATGTTTATCGAAGTAATATTAATTAAAGCGCTTTATCTCAGAGGCTCATGGTAGTATGGATATAGAAAACTCGAGGTATCTAAACTATTTAGCCTGAAGATAGCTTAGTTAGGTCATTCGAGAGTCTTCTGAAAATATAAATAAGAAAATATATAAAAACACATGTCGCGCAGGCAGTAATAATATAATATTTTAAATACTATAAATATTATAATATTTTATCTACTTAGTATTTGGTATGCTTAAGATTCATTAAATTTATGCATGTTCAACAAGAATTATTATTCTGACATTTTTTCCTGTAAACTTACTATATTTATTAGTTAGATGTTTCACTTAGTCTGTTATCTTTCCATAACGAGAGGATAAATAATAAAGAGAGAGCTAAATAAGTCGTAAACGTAAATGAGAAGCTAAGTTTCTAGGTTCTGTGTGCATAAGATAAACATGGAATTAAAGTCCAAAACTCATTGGAAGGATATAATATTCGTATGAATAGATAAATCTTGAAAGTTATGAATTCACGTGGGAGGCAATTATCGCAAATGCTACGAATATGCGGTCTCGGTAGCGCATTATCGCTTATCCGATGAAGGAGTCGACGACGGTGGTAAGTGAGTTAAACATCACACGCATTGCGTCGTGCATCCACGCTTCGACGCGTCATGCCACCCCTCATTAGCCGGTCGCGCTTACAGAGACGCTGCTCTCCTATCTGAAGCTAGAAACTCCTAGCTCGGTATTGAGCGGATTAAAATATAAACTCGTGAATAAATTGTAATTCGCCCCCGCGTTAAATTACTCGTATAAATTTACAACGAGAAAGTTTGAAGGGAGAGAGGCGCGCATCGTAGGGTCGGAGTTTCCATTTAATTAACGTTAACCGAACTACGAACTTAACGATTCCGCCTTATTCGTTAAAGCTGCAAGATTTTAGGGTCGCGTGTGCTCGAGAAAAATAAAATAAAAATCACCCCTTTCGTTTGTATCTTTCAGGTAAATTTTTGTTATGCAAGCTCGCCCCTTTCAAACATCAGAAACATCAGAATTTTCGCTTCCTGAAAATTTAGTTCTCGGGGTGACTTCAATTACACCAGCGTTACTGCTAATGCGCCCCGGTCCTTCATAAGGTAAGCGGCAATGCGTGGCTAGAACACATAGATATATGCGCATACACAAACCGGAGAAGGATGAGCGAGAGGAGAGGACCCTGGAGAGAGAGACCGGATCTCCGAGGCCCGGTGGCACCGAGCCCTCGGTCGCAGGCAAACGTGTCAAGTTGCCTTAGGCAAAGCTAACATTGGGGGTAGTTCTAGATGGGCGTATATATGTATATATATATATATATATATATGTATATATATATATATATATATATATATATATATATGCGCTGAGACATGTCAGGACACTAGAGAGACAATTCTAGTTAGTGCCCGGTTTCAACTCGGCCTTCTCTCACCTCCCCTCCTTTCTACTTCTCTTTCCTCGTTCCGACCTCTGTCTTCGTCGTCGTCGTCGCCTGGAGAAGGCAGCTTTTGTATTCGTGCTTTGCCTCGTTGAGAGTTATATTTCTTGTAACTAAGAAATCGGATCTCTCTTTGTCTTTTAGACATATACTCTTACTTTGCTGGTTAATAACTTGATCTATGCAATTATTACAATCCAGCTGCTTAAGAATTTAGACTAAAGAGTTCGATTTGATGACTTGAAGATTTGAGAATTTGGATATTTATCCAAGAATTTTCAGAAACATATAAACGTATAAGTTTCTGAAAAAATTTAAGAAAAATTCAAATACAAAAGATTTAACAATACTATTAGAACGATTTATATAATTGTTGAATTAATAAAGCAAGCTGGTAATATATTAAATGATAATAGAGACAAGAGGAAAGAGAGGAATGAGGGGAAACAATAATGGAGCATAATAATTTATTACTGGTTGAGGGTGGCTATATGCAGTGCGAAGTAGCGTACAAATTTCTAGGGGAGTCAGGTTGCCATTATGGTGGCTGCTGAGCCTCATGATACTAAGCAGATTGCACGTATAATAGGGTAGTCTCTTCCTGCGACTAGCTTATGTCAACAGCTTTACGCTTTACACTCACGGCGGATGCGACTGGAAGGTATCTCATAGCCGATTATCAAGTAAACTATTTATTGTCATTAATCTATAATATTATAAGAAATATGCGCCTTCCTCTTGTCCCATAATCGAAATTATTTCGATTAATAAGCATTTCTAAGACAAGATTTTTAGCTAATTAAGCTTTGCACTCGAATTAGTTGTAAAATAATATTGATAAATATTGTACTAATTTATTTCAAAATGTTCATGTGGTTTGTCAAATGTGCTTTTCAAATGATTACGATCATAACTTAATTTTTAATAATAAAAATAATATTTAATAATAAAAATTTTTTGTGTGTTTCAAAAATAATGCAATAAAATTCAATATAATTTTACAATATACAATACAATATATACGTATAATAATATGTTGTAACAATAGTCATTGTAGAGACTGCATATTTTCAAGATATTTAGAGGTTTGAATTTTATTTTAATAATTCTATATGAATAATTCTATATGATATCATTTGTCAGATATCAAATTTATATCAAATCTTTTTGAAGCGTGGAAAAGGTTGTAATATATTTGTTTTTTTAAATTTTATTAAAATAATGTTCTTTAAATAAATAGAAATATTAAATTTTACATGCTATTCATCGAAATTATATAACTTGAAATGTAATATAGGAAACAGCGTTTAAATTTATATTATAAATTATTAAATATATATTATAATTTTTATACGATATATATAACCTTTATGTCAAATTATACACACACACACACACACACACACACACACACACACACACACACACACACACACACACACACACACACACACACACACATATATATATATATATAAACGTAGCGTGCGATGATTTTGTTGTATGACACGATTCGATAATAAGCGCTTATCTATAATTAAAAAAAAGCGAGAAAGTTGACAAGTTGTTCCGTATGTCATATTATTATGCTTCGAGACATGATGACGTTAAGTAACAAGAAAAAACGCATTTTCTATAAACTACTGATAGCAAACAGTTTATATTATTAATTTCATGATTAAAGTAAGTAAATATCATAAACGTACCAAAGCGCTAAAAGCTATTTATCAAATTAAATATCCAATTTATTCATTCGAAATAAGGGAGAGAAAGAGAGAGAAAGAGAAAAATTGAGAATTATAAATCGTGTTCCGTTGCAATATATTTACAAGCAATAATTATTTCCTTAACGATTTGTACATATTTTGTACGATTTGTACATATTTTGTATATTTGTACATATTATTTGTATATATTTCTCGCATCTGAATATAATCTTGCATCGCGAGTAACAGTCAATCGAGAGACTGATAATTAATTCCTGATTCAACATTTCAAGCATTCGGCATTTATATTTTATAAATTTATACACAGAATGTGTATAATAAATAATACGCTGTAATTTATTCTATAATTAAAAAAGAGCGAATTTGTTAACGAGTTCTTAATATTTGCTTTTTTAAAACATATGTATTGTATTTCTTTTCATCGACGAAAAAGAGTAATACGATAAAGATGTAATATCTCAATTATAAAATATAATATAAAAAATATATTACAAAATATATTACAAATTTTATATATATATATATATATATATATATATATATATATATTACGATTGAGTGTGCGCGCGCGCGTGTGTGTGTGTGTGGCAAGAGAGAAAGAGAGAATGTGTGTGTATATGGGAATGATTTTCGTTTAGTGAATAGCACATGTTAGATGACCAGTGTGTCATAAAAAAGACAGGATGCAGTATACCTTTGAGATGTAAGATCGAATGTTTTTCGGGAGAAGAATGCATGAGCAATGTGCGATCAGAGCGTGTGTCGAGCGTATGAATAGCTAAGTGTGAATTTACTATATGTATATTCTTTTATTAAATATAACCGTTGATCAACATCTACAATTTATCTCGTTTTTCACACACACACACACACACACACACACACACACACACACACACACACACACACACACACACACACACACACACACACACACACATTATTTTTTTAAATTTATATACAAACTTATTTTAGTATAATAGTTTACTTTTATTAGTGCACTTATTATTGTATGCATCAAATATAAAATTCAATGTCTAATAATTTTTTGAAATATTAGTTATCTTGAGCACTGCTCTAATTTTTATTTATATGTTATAGATCAACGTAGATGATTCTGATAACCTAAAAAAAGAGGAGATCTAAGAGAGTTAGCAGGTACTTGCAGAGTAATTCTAGAGTAAATATTATTTGTACATTAATTATTGTAAATCTTTCTCTTGCATACGCGCATTAATTTAGTTCGTTTATTTGAATAATATAAATAAGAGAAAATTATATAGAAAAAAATATTTATAAATACTTTTTTACTACTTCTATAAATTTCTATTTAAAAAATAATTTTTTTTTCAGAATTTATATGTAGTAATATAAAATTTATAGAAATTTATAGAATATATAAAATTATGCTATTATATTTCTATTTATTATTGTATGGATCATAATATAAAATAAAGTAAAATATTAAATACGTATAATAATAATTTTTTAAAATATTAATTATTTTGAGCACTACTACAATTTGAATCTTTTACTTGTATGTTACAGATCGTTCAATGCCGTCAATTCTGCTGTTATGCATCGATCGTGGAGTGACACATTTTTCTTTTATTTTGAGTAACAAATTCATAAATATTGTTAACGTAAATTGCAGATTACAAATAAATCCATTACCTCTTAAAATGAATTAATTAAAATAGAGTAGACGAAATATTTCTTTAACATTAATTCTAAAAAAAGAACATTTTATAGTACATAGTTGATTTCATTTGATAATAAATGCATTTATGATTATTTAATATGTATTGTGCAAATTATAATTACTGTCTAATTATATCTTTTTTTTATATATAATGCACTGATTTTATCTTAATTTTTTCTAATTCATCCACTTATATTGATTAATAACTCGATTTACGTTGATTATAAAGCAAAGTTATATTAAACTAATATGATCCTATAAATGTTTCGTGGATATTTTATGTCGAAGAGAAATTTTTTCTTATTTATAGATGATATCAGAGTTAATTAATTTACATTACATTAGTTATGTTAAATTACTTGAATTTTTGAAATATATAGTCTCATATCAAAAATATATAATTTTAATACGAATAAAACGATGTTAATAATGATATTAATATTTGAAAATTTCAAGTGATCGAAATAAAATTGCAATATTGTTGCATAATTGTGCAAAAAATTATTTCTTCTGAATCTCACTGAATCAGTTATAAGTATCTCACGTAATTTTTGAGGTGATATTATACATATGTATATTTCTGTGCTACAAACTACAAACAACAAAATATTGATTTTATAGCTATATAAATACGACTAAATAAATATATTGATTCTCATTAGTTAGTAAAATTCGTGCATTGTTTTTTCGTGCAATGTTTATAATTTTATATTTATATTATATATTGTATATGTTAACTATGATATTAAATATAATCGAAGCTTTTATGATTAGAACTAAATTAGAACTTAATTTTTAATACAACTTTTTATATTTATATTTTATATTTTATATTTAATATAATTTCAATCAAAAACTACATTAAGAAAATTTTTCAGATCATATTTAAAAATATATGAAAAATAGCATATACTTTTTATGATTTACAGTGTGCATCTTTAAGAAATTATTTTAGCTTCTTAAAATTATTTTAAGAGCATATAATGAGCATTAGTAAAATCTTTGCGTTTATCTGCCGGCGATAATAAGCGATTGACATTAGAAGGGAAGTTTCTTTCCTTTTTCAATTTTTAAGCAATTAAGCCAAAATATAACCAGAAAAGCAAAATATCCAAAATTAAGTAAGTCGAATAGATGTAAGCTACGCAAAATGCCACATTTCATCTGATACGGTTGTAGTGATTTTTCTACATATATGACATGTGTTTTCTTCTTAAATATTTTGTAATTAAATAAAAGTTTTTTTCAACTCAAACAGCAAAACAATCGAAATAGTTCCTGTAGAATTGTTGCATAAATGTCGGCTCGCAATTCTACGTGAAAGCAATTGCATTTTACCTTGCATCCGCGGCAGACATCCAAGCGGAATATCCGCGCTCGCACTTGCTTCCTGCATTTTGTCACGTATATCTTCATCATGCTCGCTTCACAGCGCAGTTTCCTTTCAGCGCGAGCTGCCGACCCACTTTGGGATCTCGTGGCGATCAATTCAAAAATATTTTTCGCGGTAATAATTCCCGCGACTGCGAAAAACTGATTCCGAAACGCCGTCGCGCACTTCCGGTCGAATGCGCGGCATGGTCAGGGAATATCTCGGAAAAAGATTTTTCCGATGTAACCGAGCGTTCTCTCGTGTTGCATCGGCCACTGCACAGTTCTACGTGCGCTTTGAAATCGTACTAACGCTGTTTACGACACAATTCACATACATATAAGTTGATCAACAAATGTAAAAATAACTGATGTTGTAAAAATAACTGATATTTGCTTTTCAAATAATATTATCAACAAACAATAAGGCATCCAGCCACTAAGGCTTCCAGGCATAAAGTTTTAGAATTTCAGCATAAAGAATTTGTAATATTCAATTAATTTGATTAATTTATATTAGTATTAATCTGACAAAAATCTAGTGAATTTATTTTGAAAAAATTTATAATTTTTAATAATAATATTCGTATTTTAAATACGTATTAAAAAAATTCTTCATATACCCGATGATAATAATTTGATTTGTAGATAGGATTTAAACATTTTGGGTTATATGTTTGTGATATGTGCGTATAAATGGTATTTACATTATTATATTATAATAACAAACAATATAGATATCAAATTTAATCAATACAAAAAATAGATTAGCGAATTTGGTTATTTGTTTTAACTTTAATATTATAAATCGATTTTATTGCGCGTACCTGAAGCGATGTTATAAAATAACAAAACGCTCGAGAATATATTTTGTTGGAAACAAATTTTAAACACTACATATCTATATAAAACCCAATGTATAGAATAATTCCATAATTTTTATTGCGTGATTAAAAAAATCACTACTTCACCGAATAATCAAACAGTTGTAAAAGCGATGTAACAATTATTGTACATTGGATTGGGGCATAAAATTTATGAAAAATTTGGATCCCATGTAATGAATCATATAAACACTAGAGCATGATGTTTATCGCACAGCGTAAAATTATACAATAGAGAATCAGGTTTATTGTCCATCATAATTCTCACAATAGACAACTAAGTTATTATCGACTGATTTCTGAACAATGCAATAGGAATCTGAAGACGTGTATGTTGTATGTGTATGTGTATTGCACGGATAGTGCATCGTAATCTCGCGTGGTCATAGTTATGCGTAACTGCACTCGCGCAAGTTTCGACGGATTCACGTGGAACGGCAGGAAATCGAATAATTCAATTCTCATCGGTTTAATGTCCGCTCTTTCCATCGAAGGGGCCGCAATATTAAGCGGATTATCGAAAACGTAGGAACCGACGATAGTCGGAGAATTGTCGGGCATCGTTCCGATATTGCGTCTAATTGACATCTAATGGATCTCCGTGGGAGATCCGTTTCTACTCTCCGTCTCCGTGAATTTAATTTCATCTCCACGTCGCCTTCGTAATGGATATAAGTCAGGTATACCGGAGAACCGGTACCGACGAAAATCAATGAATGACGTTTACGTCGTATATCTCCCTTCACTTTAACGCGTGTGTCCCGAAGTAGAAAGTGAAAATTTGACATCTCTACTCTCTAAAAGTGAATCAGTGAAAATATCACTAATTTAAACAGTAAAATAAGATTTCACTGAGAATCAGTGAGTGTTTTACTGATACGCAGTGGAAACGCTTATTTTTTTGTTATTTCATCTTATATCTCACTGATTATGGTCAGTTAAAGTAAAATTCACTGTAAAACCAGTAAATTTCACTGTAAAACCAGTAATCGCAAGTTCGTTCGTTTACCGCTACGATCGTTATCTTGTATTTAGTTTTAGTCATAAAAAATTATATAAAGTTTGCAAAGAGTGATAGATAAAATTAGAAATATTACTTTGATTTAATTTCTGATACAATCTCAATAGAGATGCTTCAGATATTAAATCGATCTTATAATAATTCGGACAAATAAATGTCTGGCGACTTAATGAAAATTATTCGTTCGTTATCTATTTAAAATAACAAGTTCAATATGCATGTAATATAAATAAAAAATAAAATTTTTAATGTAATGAATATTTAGTAAATATAAATAAAATTTTTAATTTTATATGAAATAGATAGAGAGATAAATTGTAGTTTAATATTACTGACATAACGAAAGAAATATTACTGATATTGAGAAATATTACTGAGACATTACTGATTGAAACAGTCAAAATTATTAACTGATTCTTTCAATAAAATATCACTGATTTACAGTGCTGTACTTATAACTGCTGTAACCAGTGACTATTTACTGTTTTTCAATGATAATACACTGATTCACTTTTAGAGAGTAAATTTGGGATCTCTAATTTTCTGCGAAATTCTAATAAAAGAATATATGCGACAGTTATTTTACATTATAATAATTTAAATTCAATATTTTTAATAACAATATCGTGATCGGTCATATGTAAATCATGGTGCGCGTCGCACTTCATACTTGGTCTTCAAGTTTTATTCAAGGAAGAGCGCGTATATAAGTCTCGCGTTGCATTACCTCCTTCGCTTTCCCCCATGGGATTTAACTTTAAAAGCCAGCCCGGCAATCAAGATACAGAGCTTACGCGCTTGAGCCCAAAGTTACACACGTTTTACGTACCAATATCCATTTTCTTGAAATCTCTTGGATGGCGCTATAACTGTGCCGCGACTTACGCGGCTCAGCCGCGAAGAAATACTCGAGGAAAATCGGGCAGCTTCTATCCGTCCGCCACATCCGCCGCGTTATTCGTCGTGAATTAATTTGGAATTAACACAGATCGCAGACGCCAACCGGCAAGCGCTTAATTATCGGCAAAATAGAGCGTGCCGTAGGGACCCACCCGTCACACCTCGTCCGTTCTAAGAACTTCGTGAATAATTAAGCGTGCCTGCCGGCGCGCCTGTACAAAATGGAATTACTAATTTGTCGATGCAATTTTATCGTTAATTGGCCAATTAACGATAAAACGCTATGGGCAAAGCGTAGATGCTGTGGGAATTGTCGCGTTCCTAATATTATTTTAAAGCTAGTTTACATTGTGTTCCTTCCAAGGAGGAGACAAAGAGATCGTTGCTTCTTTGTGCTATTTTCCATTTTAAAATTTTGTTTCTTTAAGCATACAATTAATATGTCATTCCCTAATACGAATAATAATTCTCTTGGATCATTATTGCAAGAACATAAATCAGCGCATATTTAAAAATAGAGTAAAACAGATGATGCGCCTCGACAGCATGCCCCACTCATTATTCAGACATAATGAGCTTATTATATTAAAATCCATAAATTATTGAGATGAAAATCGATAGTACACAATCAATCACAATCAGGAAATTGCACAGAATTGTTTTGAATGCAAGTTTATATTTTTAAAAATTTAATAATTTTTAGTAAAATTTGTCGGTAAGTATGTTTAATCATGTTTTATTCCATAAAAGTCATTATGTTTAAATATATTTTTACTGTATTTCTAAAGATATAATCTATAAAATAATTATACAGAAACAGCCTTTTAAGTTTTTTTACTTGATATGCATATTTTCCTTTGTAAAAATGCAAAAATGCTCTTAGGGATAATACATTTTAACTCTATTAAAACATTTTTTTATCATTTTATCTATTTTTATCTATCATTTTTCTGATAGATAAAAATGGAAAAATGTAAAGGAAAAGCTATAAAGACAAAATGAAACAGAAAGGCGTCGCTAGAAATAATGAGGTTAAGGCATTAAAATTGGGTCAATGTTTTTTTCTGGAAGAAATAGAAAAAGATATAATTCTTATAAATATTTAATCAATATTTTTATTGAATTAAAATTTGAAAATTGAATCTTTATATTTCGTTGTGTGTGAATTTTATAATTTAAAAAAGAAATATTTTTATTCATTATCATAGTTATCTGAGGCATTTTTCACCAACATCCCCGAGGGAAAACGTTCTTTTCAACATTTTCAAAAAGTTGATTATAATTAGAATACTTCAATTAAGCAAAAATACAGGCAGTAATTATAATATATTTTTACAATAGTAATATATTAGTATATCTTTATAAATTTCAATAAAATCTGTTAATTATAAATATCTTTTATATTGTTTGTAACAAATATGCATATTATATTGGTTTATCCTACATCATCATCGATCTTGAATGCAATATAATTAATTCCCAATATAAATAATAATGTATAATTAAATCATTCTCATCATTTTTTAATCATTTCACATAATTCAATCAAGAGAAGTAAAATACTGGTCGGAAATAAAATTCCTGAATAGACAGTGCTATAAAATGGCGGCGAAACTAATTTATAGTTTAATTGCAATGCGTTTAGGAGAAATTGCTTTTTTTCCGAGAGTAACAATTGCACAATAATCCACACGGACTACGACAGAAAGCCGTGAAAAGACCGAACCGGTGCATACGTACGGTTGTCGGTTACATTGATTTTCGGGTTGCCCTCACCCGCGCAACCGTCGTCGCCGCCACCGCCGCCGCCACTCACGTTCTCGCGAGGCGGGAGTTCGCACACCTATCCTAGAATTGTCACAGATTTCTGAATAGAGGTAGACGTGTAATTTGCGAGCGCAAAACGCACCTGCCTATCGAAACGTGGAACGCGGGCGTACTAAATCACCTCTATTCCAGTGCATAACGCGAGGGCGAGGGAGGAGGTGAGTGCTTTACGAGTTAAAAAGGGCCGGATTGCGTGTTGTGGGTACCGCGTAGCAGGTGGTTGCGCGATACTTTTTTTTTATGACGGCGAAGAAGAACGAGACCGGCATAACGTAATTGGGTCCGCGGCCAAGTGAATGTACCTCTGATTTTTAGCGAGCGACGTGGTCGCGTTTAATAAGCCCAGGGACTACCGATATAAGAAGGTAGTAGTACTTGTATAAGTTAGATTATATTTCTATGAGAGTTGCATGGAAATCTCTACACAATGTGTTACGATATAATAAAAAAGTAATTAGTTTTCAGTAAAATTAAACTTATCACGTATTTTGTTGCGCTTTCTAATTTTGGAAAGTATAACTTGCACATGAATATTATATTTTATATGCTATATAATAGATATTTTTTTTGTTTATATACAGATATGCACAGATTATACACAGATAGGCACAGTTATGCACAGATAATTAAAAATCCTAATATATTTTAAAATAATTTTTGTCTTTTACAAGAAATATATATTTAATTTTTTAATTAAAAATTTAATTCAAATATGATATTATTTGTTGATTTACATAAATATACAAGTTATTAATAAAAGAAATTTAGTGACTTGCACGAGTTTGTGAAAGTAGTATAAAAGTGTAAACGCAATGTCGCATAATCAAATAAAATTTAGACGACTTCAAACGCGACTTTTTTTCTCAAATCAGTTTACACAGTAAAAAATTGTGCTTCCTTATATTAAAATTTTCTTGTGTTACTACGATTTGATTAGTACTTTAACATACAACAAATTATATTAAAATTAACATACAACTTATATGTTATTATTTTTAAAACGTTTTCATGTGTTACATTTATGTTAACTTTATAACTTAACACTTTGCATATGTCTCTTATTATAGAAATGGAATATTATTTTGGATATTTTGAACATAATCATTTTACATAATCAACATGTCTCCAAGTCAGTTTAATATTCTAAGAAAAATTAAAGTAAATCTTGAAATAATCTTGAACTTTGACATACAAAATAATCAAATTTATTAAAATCAAATGTTTCTATTACAAATAATTTAAGTTAAAATAATTACTATTATATGTTAGTGTCCTACAACAATTCTTATGAGTTATTGTAACTATTTTTTCATGTAATTTTTAATTAATTTGTATGATATTTTTACATTACACTAAAATTTTTACATTACATCACAATAACAAAAATAAATGTTAAGTATTGTATCAATTATTTAACATTTTTAGTTTGTCAATAACATACGACGAATGCATTATTTTAACTTAAAATTTAGAGTGGACTTTCTGGGACATGTGAAAAATTAACATTTTAGTTTTTACTGTGTACGTTTACGAACTTATAAGCGTTTGGTGATGCAAGGATTTTGCAGCGAGAGACATGCTGTTAATCTGCAAGACACTCACTGCTCGACTTAGATACTCGCTGCGACGAGGAAATAATTACTACGTATGAGGGAATCTGTTATATAGCCAGTAAACTGTTACTGTACATAAGAGTTAAGCTGTTATATAGCTATTGTATTGCGTCACAGCTATGTAAGTCAAGAGGGTGCATATTAACAATGTTATATGATGCGTAGCTGCACAGGGCGGTAATTGGCGGATATTAATATAATGTGTATGTTTTATTGCGCAAACCGTTTAAAACAATTTATACGTGTAATATGAAGAAACAGAGGAGAAAATGGAGGTAATGAATATCTTTTAAAAAAAAAACATTGTAATAATAATCTCTCGTAATATTCTCTTTTAAATGAAATCAGAGTATATTATTAATAAGCAGTGATTTGGTTTCAGTTATAAATATAACATTGTAAATAATGAAATTTCACTAGAAAAAGTCAGTTAATGATAGTGGATGTTTCAATTAATAATATTTTATAATGCATATAATATTATGAGATAAATAACAATGTATTTTGTTGAAAACTAGAATTTAATCAAGAGTTTGATTTATTTTTTTGTGGATTTTTTATTATATCTTAAAAATAAAAAAATATAAAAAAATAAAATATAAAAAATATATAAAAATATAAAATATGTGTATATAATTTTGAATTCGAATAATAGTTATACAAAATATTAATACCATAATCAGTGAAATATAAATAAAGGAGTAAAGTGTGAGAACATTCATTAAAAATCAATGAAATCTGCTTTAATCAAAGACATTCATTGATTCAGCTTAAGAGAGTTAATATGAGCATTGATGGGGGTAACATAATGTTATCAATAATAACACAAACATACACACATTATGAATTATCCAATATCTATTCAAATATATTGATATTATATTAATAATTATATTCGATCTTTAAAGTGTGCTTTCATGAGATAACTAAAATCACAAGCCTACATATTAATTAACCTAAACACACACACACACATATATACAACTCGATTTTGACTTGCAAAAGATAAATTTGTTTATGCATATGATTAATTTATCTGTTAAAGCATGAAACACAGTAATCAATTTAGCGTCTATTAAATGTTACAAAAGCACTATGCACTTCTGCATAATACTCTTGAGATCATCCGTCATCGAGCACGTACGAACCGGAAGTTACGGTGATCTTTTATCTGGCCGACTAAATTGTTCGCAGAATAAACGGGCGAACGTCAGCAGGTTTATGAACCGAATGAATAATAATGGCTGTAATAACCCAAACACGTGCTGGTGCATTTCCGAACGGACATAAAAGCCGCTGGAAAACTCAGTACTAGAGATTGAGCGCTAACAATAAGGGAGAAAATGGACACATAGATACGATCGGCGAAACGACGCTATCATCTGCTGTTGCTACGTGCAGCTGTACGAGTTCGAGTATTTTATACGTTGTGTGTGTTGTCTACAAAATTTCTATCAATATCACTAGGATATTTTAGAAACGAATTGCACGTAAAAATGATTAAAATTAAATTTATGCAAATAATTAGAAGATTAAATTATTTTTCAATTTATCCGGTCTCCAAGTAATCTCTGTGTAACACAAGAATATTAGATTCTTAACATTATTCATGCTTTACATCGATTTTTACTATTTTAGAATGATACTCTTGCTTGCATCTTCTATAAAGTTTATATAAAATAATTATTAGAGATAATATGATTAATGCATAAAAAAGCAGATAATAATGCTTATAGTTTAAGATAAAAATATAAAGCAATCATTATATAAACTATTTAGTTGAAATAACGACGTATGTTCGCTAGCGACCTGTTCATGTTCGAAGATTAAACTCTCAGGTGCCGTGCGAAGGCACGTTTCCGCATAATTTCGACAAAGTAGGTAGGGATAGGGACTTTATATGGGCACCCTCTAGACGCAGGTATATGTCGTATAAATTGTACGGCTGTGCATGAACGTGTACACGCTTGCCCGGCGGGGCTGAAGTGCGTTATTCTGGGTGAATTGGAGCACCCTGCCGGAGGACGAAATTCGTTCCTTGTATCTTTGCAGGCTGATGAATGTGTCTCGTTAGTCGTCACTTACCTCGGTAATATCACCGAAATTCGACTATTGCCTCGTTACACCGACACGTAATTCCGTGCGACGTCCGATGAAAAGCTGCTTTGCATCCCCTGTATATTGCTCACAATTGCACTTTCATGCGCATCGTTCGTTGCAATTTTCGCAATCTAAATTGGATAATAGTCGCGGTCGGATGCGATTTAAATGGAACAAGAATTGTTAAGCGTGAATTTAGAAGAGAATTCTAGACAAATGTCATGCAGAAAAAGTTGCAATTTATTAAGTTGTATTATTTTTTATATAATTTTATTATATTTTTTATTATAATTCAATTATAATCCTTTTTGGAATGCATAATATAATTACTCGTAAGCTTATTTTTTCACATTTTATTAAAGATTATCTAGAAACGCTGGATGAAACGCTTAATGTATTGAATATTATTAAATAGTATGCAGCAGAATGAAATCGCGCATGATCTTTTCGTTGAAAGAAATGCCATTCCATCCATTATATCCGTTTGATATTTTTACAGTCGCGTACTTTCGCGATGTATTTTCCAAATATTCCATCGATGCAGTTCAATGATGCATCGCGCACACTGGATGCACACGGTTTGCGTATATCCATGCTGATTCGAAAACCAACCAATCATGCGTACCGAGCGGGCACAGAGTTGGTATATCGATGCTCAGTTCAATGCGACGGCATATCGCTGCAATACTCCGAAATGCTCTAAGCGAAACTAGAGCTAGGACGTTATAGTTATCAGCATATGCTCCAGCACTTAACCCTTTATTAGCAATACGCTCAGAAATTGCTGGTGCATGACCATCCCTAAGTATACGGGATATAGCTAATGATATAGTCTGGAATTACTATAGCGTGTATTAAACTGTGAACAATTCAAAAACGAAGGGTATTTTCAAAACATATATATATATATATATATATATATATATATATATATATAACATGTTGGATAAAAATTAATTAATTCGTAGAAAAAAGATCTATGATTTTGCTGTCAATTTTAAACAAAAAACGCAAGAAGCGTGATATATTATCAATTTGTCGCATGTTAATTTACAAGTTTATTGAAACTGAATTTATTATACTTTTAATTAAGTTTCTTTGTTGCAATTTCCATGTAATTTTAAATTAATTATTATATGCTTATTATGTATATAAATGTCTTTTTATGCACATATATGCATTTATATGCACATTTATTAAAATTTAATAAATTTATAGATGCTGCTTAAGCACGTTTTAAAGTTTAAATTTAATTCAGAAGATTCCGTGAAATTCTTTTTCCCTCTTTTATATTTAATTTGTTAATATTTTTCTTTAAAGTTGCAAATAATTATAATGTTAATAATAACTGTTGTAATCTATTTTAACATATATATGTACATTCTGTATGTGTTGAATGCAATAATATTTATCTTTTTCAGTTATACTTTCATTCCATTATTCGTCTTAATTACATTATTCATTTATCTACTCTCAATCTATTTAATTCTAAAAAATCTTTCAATTAATTATAAAAATATCAGAATCCAATTTCTCTAAAGGAATGATATATATTATAATTTTTCTTTCAAAATGTGCACAAAAATTGTTTAAAATCTCGTGGAATGTGTCGTTAATATATTTACACATTAAAATTATATTTATCTTGCCTCTTGAGACGCGTCCTTAAGGAGAGAAACTTAGTATTGAACGGCAAATGAGCTTAATGAGAGCTTGTCACGGACAAAAAAGTTAGGAACAGAAAAGCTGGCCGGAGGGTGAAAATGCTCGCGAAAGAGAGGCGGATTCTTTTTTTCTGCTTTCGTCCTTTTTACCCGTCACCAACGCCCACCCTTCCAAACACCCTTCGGCCACTTGGCAGCCGTTCAGGAAAAAAGTTTGGCCGAAAGCTCGTTACTTAGCTTGCGGACAGAGCTTTAGACGCCGTTTAGTGAGTAGCCCGCGACACTCTCGTTCCTTCTCTACTCTCGTACGCTTATTTTCGAGTCTCTATTTTTATACGAACGGAAGATCACAGATGGGACCGAATAACGGATGACCCTTCGCTACGGGAGATCGATATAGCGATGGGCAATCTCTCGCCGATGTGATATTTAACGGCAAATGTTCCGCAACTTGCAATCCTCGCAATGAAATGCGTTCATAAAAATGTAACAAAAACGTAAAACCAGCGTCCGTACTGGTTTTTACACAAAATGCACGTGCATAACTAGAGACATTTCCAACCAGGCTGTTTCTGCAAAACGAACAGGGGGCAAGCATTATGTATTCCGAGGAAGGCGTTAGCGTGTGCAAAGTAATGCAAAAATGCCCGTGTACCTTGCTTTGTAATGAGAACGATTACGAGTGAGAAAGTCCCTAGTAGCAACATGTAACGTAATGTGTGCGCAATTTGTAGAAAAGAAATGATTTTTTGCCCGAGTATTTAGTATTGCGCTATCGTCATGTGAGCGGAATGCAACTCACATAAACTCGACTTCGTGCAAAAATGTCAGTCATTAAGATATTATATAGAAGAAAACGAGAATAACGGCAAGACACGCGAGATTCTTATCCTTTTTCATTTGCAATTTCGTATTCCTTACGGTAGTTAACATATTAATTATTGCCCATTTATCAAACAAATTTGGTATTGCTTGATTAAATTAAAATACAGTCGACGTATCGATATTATTATCAGCCACATTAGTCATTCACATCGCGACAACAATGTGCATGAAATTGAAATATAGATAAAATATATAGGATATTTTTAATATCCTATAGTATATTTTTAATATATAACAAATTGTCATATAATAATTGTAATATAATTGTAATTTATTAATTTATTAATTCATTACAATTATATTACAATTATATTGCAATTATAATTGTAATATACTTGTAATATAATTAATAGTATAATATAATTATATTATATTATCTTTTCAAAATAAAATAATTGATTTTGATTCAATTTTGCATCGATTTATATTTAAAGAATGTGTGATTAATTGTAATTTTCTTAATTTTTCTTGACTCTTTTCATAATTTCAAACATGTTTCTTACTTAAATTTATTTATTATAACTTAATTAAATAAAGAAAAATCAACTATTACATTTTTTTACAAAGTTTGCTAGTGCAAAAGAAAATACTAGGATGCTAAGAAATATCTTGCATTATGACACACTTTGCACATGTGGAAAATCACATCGTAGATTACGCATACTATAACCGCGAGGGAGGCGCAAAACTGCTCTTTTCGCAGCGATATCGTCGGAAAACGTACAATATATTCACCGCGGCTGCAAAATTCTTGTTAAATGAGCCTAAAAAAAAATTGCCTCGTAAATTAAACGACGAAGTTATCTTAGCGGAGCGTGTGTTAGATGTGCTTGGACTAGCCGCAAAAATATTATGCACACGCATATTGCGCACGTATTCGCTCGTCTCGTGGTAACGACGAACGCATCGCGCATATACGCAACGTTATGTCATTTAAATCTTACGGAAACGGTATGAAAGGCACCTCGCGTGCATTTCAGAGCTTCCACGACGTCAGTTTCTGGCGCCGTCCAATATAGAAGGATAGAGACAATTAAGAAAAAAACGCGCCCGATTCCGTGCGCCACCGCGTTGCCTCTTAGAGCGTATGGGAATTTTATTTATGAGCTTTTATATAACATTCCGGGGACGCTAGATAGTGTCGGCGTTTATTGCTTCACGCCGCAGCAGCTTCCACGGCGCGCTCTGCAGTTTCCTTCCTCTATCCGACCGTCTCTCCTTCCCAAAGCGCCTAGTTTTCACCCTCGAAACGTGTTAAGGGAATTCCTACCGGGGTGGGATTTCATAGCCGGTCTACCCAACCAGGCGAAAGACACACATAACTCCCTGAATATTTTGCGATTCGGGAAGAGCGCTTCGAAAACCGGCGCGGACTCACGGACGCGGAAAAATTCGTGAAACCGAGTATAACCCCGCGGGAACCAGAATAGCGCCTTCGAGATAATGCGATTTTATGCCTTCTTCCACCACCCGCTCCCAGTTTGCGCGCGCGTTTATGATGCATTCTCCTGCACCGCGACGCTGAATGTTTGCGTTATGGCAATATTATTTCTAATTCGTTATATTGCTATTGTAAAGTTAATAAATAACGAAAGAACGCGCAGTGCATGTTTCGGAAATGATTCTTTTATGCTGATTCTAAATAATTGCGCTTTTATAGGATATAATTATATTATCATTAAACGTAATATTTTTTGATGACATTAAGACGCGATCAAAGTTCAAAGTGCGAGTTGTATTCTCTATAATATTTTATTGTGAATTTTGCATTAAAGATGAATTCAATAATTTGAAAAGCAGTAAAATATATTAAATTAGATATTTAAAAATACTATCAATTATATAAAAGATCTGAAAATATTGTTGCGTAAATTTGTGTCGCATAGATTGCATTAGAACAAATACAATATGGGCAAATAAATAAGAAATGAACGCTTAGTAAATTTCAAATAAATTTACGAGACTTCGTAGTAAATACGAACACAAATAAATTTCGCAAACTTAAAAGCTGGCAATATCTTTTGAAAATAAATTACGTCAAAAGCGGTTTGGTGGTTTCGCAGGAATTGAATTAAAGGGAGCTATGTATTTAAGAATATCTGTTACAGCTATAATAATAATTCATATACAATGCAGGTCTAATATCCCGTGCTTCACGGATGACTGCTTTTCCATTACGAATACTTAATTAAATAATCTCGAAGTTCCTGAAAGTTTCATCTTTAATAAAGCAGGACCTTAGCGAAGGGAACAGCTCTCCGTATAATTTCTCTCTTTGTCCTTTTCTAAAGCTATATCTACGTCCTCCGTAATAGAAATATATATATATTTTTTTTGGAGAAAATAACGTTGTTACGAACATAATTAAAATAATTATAGGACACATTGAAGATGAATATATACAAAGTGAATAGATATCCTTCTTGATGAAATATAATTTAAATCAGTAAATTTTTATATACATACATATTTTACATACGTATGTGCATATATTTTCCTCAAATATATTCCTTTTTGTAGAATTATAAAGCAATCTTCCGAGGAAATAATAAATACAAAACTTTTAATCTATTACGATGGCTACAGTTTTATAATTATTTTTTATAATTATAAAGATATATAAGATTTCTTATTGCGAAAATGGACATTTTCTTGCGGAAGATCACACAAATTTGAGCTTTTTTAATGTTCTTCATCAACGGAGAAGAAACGGAAGGAGTTAGAATGAACCTTTCCAATCAAGTATTCATCTACCACAGTAAGCCTGAATTTCTTAATCAATAATGTGACTATATCTTTGAATATTTATTTAGACGCGATGCATATTTTTTTCTTTCCTCTTCTCTTGGATTTTCCAATTGTGTATTATTTTCATATAATTCGATATATTTACGGAAATTTTTGTGGTCATCGCGCTCTTTATTTTAATTAATTGTTATTAAATTAAATTTATCAAAATTAGTATTAATATTTTATAATATTTCAAAAATATTAAATTTCCTATAAAATCCAGAGACATGTTCAGATAATCTTTAAATAGAATACAATACCTTTTTTTATTTGATATTCTTTGAGTTATCACATATAATCAAAAAGATGAAAATTATACAAAAATTATATTTTCCGACAAAAAATATATTTGATTAAAATAAATTATTACCTCATCATGTATATATTAAATACATCTATGTAAAATTTATATTCAATAATGAAACAACAGTGTAATTACTAAATATAATTGCTAAACATAATTATGTATTAAACACTAACTTATTTATTATTTATTATTTATTATATATTATATACATATATAATATGATATGATATTTATTTCTCGATTGTGAAATCTCGTAAATAAATTAAAATCTATATTGCAGGTGAGTTTTTATATTTTATTACATGACATTCTCGAAAAGTGAGAGTTATTGCACTGCTCTTGCGGTAGCAATTGAATTCATTTAATCTCCAATTGTAGCGAGCGACTGAAGGTATATTGCGTGGTCTGCGGCATGAAAATAGTCGCAACTATTGCGGCGTGACTCCATGGGAACGCGAAATATGCTTATGGCTTAATTACTGTAAATACGCATAAGCGGGGAAATAACGCGTGGATTTTACGCGACGGAAAATTAATGTTATTAACTACACTGTCATAGCCCGTTTGAAATTCTGAACTTTATCATCGTTGCAGTTTATTACTGATAAAGTACGGCAAAACAAATTTGCAAAGCTCGCTTGATTATTAGATTCATTGTAATTATTTTCAAAATGCTTTCGTATACAAACCGCTTGTGAAAATAAACATGTTTCGTATTTGCGTGTTTTCTACTTCGAGAAATTTAGATTAGGTTACATAACAATTTTATCACAATTTGTTATTTAGCAAATATCTTGTAACTAGGTCGATTAAAGTTTTTACATTTCGTGCGAATTGCATTTCTATTATAAAAGATAAGAAAATAAAAGAAATTGTAAAAAATTGTAATGTTATATGAAGAGATAACGTAACGAGCGGTAGGCATTATTTTTGCGATGATATGTAATTAGATTCTTGTATTTTTTTAAAGCAAATTAATATTAAAATGCATAGGTCTTAAAAACACAAGAATATCATTATACGACCATTATTTTCCAGCATAAATTTTTTATCTCTTTTACAGCATAACCGATGCGAATTTACATCCTCGTCGGATTTCGCAGCAGAGCCAAAGAGCAGACGGATGAGAGGCGATGGACGGCATCTCGTTACCCCTCTCTAAATTTAATCCACGGCGGATCGAGGTCGCGCGATTCGAATTTTCCGATCAAGAGTGGACACGTATCCCCTTATCTGATCGACGAGTGCACTAGCGAACGACAGAACGAGATAATGAGAAAGAAGGATAGACAGGAATTTATTGCATTCGAGAAAAAAATGCTCTCCGGAATCATCGATTTAGCGCGGATAAAGAGATACGTTACGCAAAAAATATGATCTAACATTTTCGTGAATTTAGAAGATACATAATATCGTAAATTCTTCCTAGCTTGACGAAGAGATTATATTACTCTCGCTGTAATGTAAAATTACATAGGAGTCGTATAGAAAGATAAAAAAATCGATCGATTTAATTAATTTAAGTTAATTTATTTTTATTTTCCTATACAAATTGTCCATTTATAGAAAAATGGACATAAAAGATCATTTTCTATATATAATGTTTTAATCTTCTTTTTTAAAAAATTTTAATCTTCTTTTTTTAAAAATGGACAAAATTGATTCTGTAAACATTTACGTAGCGAACTATAATTCAACGGTGCTAAAGAAATTTCTTGTTTGATTTGCATAGTATAACAAGCACGACAAGATTACAAAGACAATCAGCGGTAAAACGAGATAACATTTTCTTTGAAAATTCGATATTGTATGCAAAATACAACAGTCTCACTAATTCTCGCTCTCCATGTCGATTCTTATTAACAAAAGCATTGCTGAAACATCTCGAAACATTTCGTCGTTCGAATTAAATTTATACCTGCTTTGAATTCCCTGATTGTATGCTATAAATCTTCGATCGTCGATATGCAAACAAGAAAAATGGATCGCAACGATCAAATAAAATATTTCCATTTGGATTAGAATCAAGTATACAAAAAAAGTAACGTACATACCTGTTCAAAAAATTTTCGGAAATATATTCAAACTATGCACATATATACGCCGTGTGTGAAAGTTGCTAACACTTTTTATATTCGCTGTGAATTTGCAATGAGAAAATTACAAGAGCTTAATCAAAGATAAAGGCCAGTATGCTACAGGAAAATAGGAAAAATGATAAAGTTCAGGAGCCATTATAGAGTTCTGCTGACGATACATAGCTATTTCATAAAGAGAGAAGCTGCAGAGAAGACAGAGAAGCAAAAGACAGAGAATGACAGTCTCGTTCACGCGGCGTATTGACTGGAGAGATCCATTATTATTTATTGTTAGCACGAAGTGCCTTTCCTTTCTCGTCATTTTATCATACCATGTTGCATAAATAGATACGACAGCGAGAAACGTTCGGGAAAAGCGAACGAGCGCAGCTCTCCTTGCAAAAAAATGTTATTGCGAGAGGAGCTAGTTCCGCGGATGTGGCGTTTTTAGTCCGACCTTGCGTCAGATAAAAAGTTAAAAAGCAGAATGGTGCTGAATTTTAAACTTTCCGTGACCACAGAGTTACGATTTTTATGGTTTTACCGTTTTAGCTTTATTGCAAAATTTTTATCCTCAGAAGAACAGAAACGATCTACTCTCTTAATACCTTGCAATACCCTAAGAAAGTTCCTGCGCTTTTAATTAATTTATTATTTGCTTTGAAATTAGTAACAAAAATTCAAATACTAAAGTTAAAGTTTAACTGCTTGATTATCATAAATTCTTTTAATATCTTACTGTTTGTAATTTTATCGTGACTAGTTGTAGTTTTGAGTAATGAAAAAGAGAAAGAATTGATAATTTTTTGAATTAGTTTAGCTGTGTTTTGTTAACGACATTTTAATTGGTTTATAATCCTCGGATTAAACATCAGAGTTAATTTTCATCAACAAAATTCAAATTGTTTTAATTTCTTTTATAATATTTTTATAGCATAAAATTTCATCTCAAAGAATGCTTACTAGTATATTCACATTTTTTTCTTTAATACTTTTTTGAATACCGAAAGACCCCGACCACGGTTTGTACTGTGCAACAATGGTAGAAAATTTCACCGTTTTCTTATTTCTTCTTATTGAAGATGAAAATTTCTTCACGCTTGGATAATTTATACTAAGGCGCGAATATACGCTATTCCTTTGATGTAAAACCTGCAATTCTCATAAAAGTCGTCGCAGTTACCCTCATTGATTGTTTCGTTGTCTTTTATGTTTCTTTTGCCGTCGACGAGGTATCGTTAACGATTCGTATCGAATAAATTTTCATATCAAATAAGACCCCTTAATACGCAAACATTTGAAAATGTGCATAAATTGAAAAACATTAACAATTAAATTCATAACATTATCGTGGCGATGGCTTGTATAAATCAAATTATAAATGTGCATCAACTTTGAAATTCATGCAACGAACGTTGTAAACTAATATATTCAATGATATGATATTTGGGGAATATTTTTTGCGACCAGTAAAACCTCATCCAAAGGGTGAGTTTTAATAATGGCCGATTTAATTAATAGTCGTTGATTTTTTCGAAATTTTACTGCCACAATATCAGTGAGACATAAAGTGAAGCAGCAAAGTGTGAATATTTTTACTGAAATACTGATTTTTTTTGATAAAATTTTGTAATTGCTTTAATCAGGGACATTTTCATCGATGCAGATTAAGAGAGCATATTTGTCAAATGTTACGTTTCTATGCATTATATGTTCTATTCTATATTTGCGCTGCATAGATCCATGATATTATTATGGGACCACGAGAACACGAGAGGTGCATCGCAAACACGAAATCATTTTCGGCGAAAAAGCGCTGAGGAAGATTCATGCGCGTGCAAGCGAGTGTTCGCGTCCATTCTCTGGCATCCTTTGTTGCACTCAGAATAGGAGCCATGTATCATTTTCGTTCGAATAATAGCTAATTGCGCCGTGAATTCGTTTACTCTCGAATGCAGGGGTTGGTGCTGTTGTTGCGTTCCGCTGGTTGCATGTAACGGTGCCTCAAAGAGAAAGAGAGAAATGGAAGCAAAGAAAATGACGGTGGGTGCGGGGAATATCGGACTGGTGGAGCGAGTGGTGGATGCGTTATTATTTATTGCTGGCACGAAACGCGAGCTCTCTCGCTTTCTCCTCCTCCCTCTCGCTCTCTTTCTCATCTCGAGAAAATATAGGCGACGTGTTGCGAGCGTTTTTGACGAAATTCGTTGCGATCGTTACGACTTCCTCTAAAATTTGTCGAAACTCGCAGAGAAAAGTTTTTAGAAGCATACTTAAAAGCTTTTAGTAGTTGGACTGGTACTTTGTTCTTTCGCAGAGGAAAAATATGTATCGAAAAATGAAAGATATTTATTGTAACGTAAACGCAAGACTTTTTCAAATATCTAATATACTTTCATCTTATTTTATATGAAATGAATATTAATAGTGAGAAAATGTTTGACATGGATATCAGATGGACGATCATTTCACAGGACTATTTAGTATTGATCCTGAACATTTTATGATTCGTTGTTGGGAGAAAATAGATAACCAAAGAGAAGAAATATAGGTCACCGAGTATATCGAGCGAGTAAATCCATTATTATTTATTTTACTACTGCAACTCGTTATTATTTATAACACTTTCTCATCGCTGCATGCCATAGAAAGAGTTTTAGATGAGCTTGGCAGAGATTTAAAAAATCATTTCTGCGAAAATGGTTTGTTGCCAAGCAATATTCATGCGCGCTGCCATTGTGCTTTTTTCAAGATTAAAATGGAAAAAAATATAAAACCCATCATATGCCCGTAAAATGTAATCATTAAATTAAAAAACAATATTCATTGTATCACGATTGAAAAAACGCTAATCACGAGCGATAAGATATAAAAGTATGCACGACTAATAATTATTTGTTAAACAATATTTCTGACAAAAGACTGTATATAAATATTGTTAAATTTTAATATCAATCTGCATATTAAAAAAGAACCATAGCCGAATTTTTTTTCAATAGCAACTGCGCGCTGTTCATACTTCGTAAATTTATCCGTGTTCAACATCGATCACCGCTTCTAGCTGGATACAAACAAATGCGAAAAGAAGAGAGAGAAAAGTGAGAGAAAAATGAAAAGAAGAAAATAGGGAATATCGGTCACAAGGCACATTGACCGGACGGACTGGTTATTATTTATTGCCAGTGTGAAATGCTTTTCCTCTTTCGTAGTTATGTGTCGTTGCAGCGCCGACGAGCCGACGACGAACACGAAGAGCTCATCCGTGATGTTTCGTAGCGCATGGGACAGCCAGCCGAAAAAAAAGAGTGGACCTGTCACGATTTTCATGAATAGGCGGACTGCTGAGAAAGATTCATGTACGAGCTGGCATTGCTCTGATTTCTGATTGGGCATCGTCAAAACGAGAAAAACAGCACGGTTGAATATCGACTTTTGAAAAATCGTTAGAGATATTTAAGCCAAATTCTATCATAGTAAAACATTAATTGTATATCACAGGCATATTTATGGAGTATAAAGTAAAGATGCATCTAATATATATGATTTTTAATTCTAAAGTGGTTATATAATAGTTGAAATTTTTATTTGTCGTTTTCAAATAAATTGCTGTGAGGTCGAGTACAATTTTAGCTCACAAAATGAATGTGAAATATAGCCATAGCTTACAAATGGATGTTTTATAAAAGAAGCTAAAGGAGCATGGACAACGATTTTGGATAACGATTAGCAAGTTAATAGCAAATAGGAACTTGTAGCAACATAAAGAGCTCCGTAGTGAAAAGAAGCCACCACGGCAGTAACATTAACAAGGTATACGAGAGACGACATTTAATCTGCTTAATGTGATTTAACAAAAAGCCGTCGCCGAGGAAGTCGTTAACGAAGGAAGAAGTAAAATACTTCAAACGTCCGCCACTACAGTTACTTACGAGCGTTATTATCCGCGATAAAACGGGACGTTTTATTACGCCAGCTGTGAAAAATTCGCGTTATCTTTGTTCATTGTCTCTCAAACTCCTAATTAAAAATTTTCCGTGTTACAAGAGTGCATTATTTATACAAAATACACGACAGAGGTAAAAAAAAGTTTCATTTATTACAGCATAAAATCACGATATTGCGAATATTAGTAGTCCATGGCCAATGGTCGTTCGTCGCGCTTCACATGATTATGCATACATCCATTATTACTCGTTTTCGCGTGGTGGCTACTCATTAATTTCTCTTTAATCCGCCCGACCAAATGCAAAGCCCACATTGTTCGTATAATCTACCGGCGCGAGATATTACGTCAGCGATGACCCGTGTATCGGTTATTTCGAGCCTTGCAATATTCCCTTTTACGTCGATTTCCCGTTTCTAAATTAAGTTAGCATCCGACACTACTAGTCCTGAAACGAGCAATTATTTGTTTGACAAAATGGAAAGTGATGACTACACATATCGATAATATTTAGTGTCTAACCTTGTAGCAAAATATATAATATTTCCTATATAATAAATTAAATTATATTTACTTATAAATGAGAGAGAAATTAACCACAATTTTAGTCCAATCTTTGCAAAAAATCAACGATTTGTGAAATACAATGCAGTTAATAAAACTAACTAACTAACCATTGACACGCAAAAATTTAAATTAACACGAACAACGATCTAATTTTCCAGTGTTGCGATCGACAAATTTCGAAATTAATCATTAATTAGGATGAGCTGCATCATCAAATGGACATGAGAATTCCGGGGTCTCTTCATCATTTCCGCCAGCTATATTTTCATGTTGGATCTTCACGGCCGATCGCGCTGATAATCGCACGCAACGCTTTCATTCTCAAGCCACCTCTCTTTTCAAGCGTAACTTTATAAGAGTATATCCACGCATACTTGTATAGATGTATATGTGTGGGGAAGATGACTGCAGGGTATTACACATTGGAAACTACAGTCTTGGAAACGAGATTCTTATGCAGTTTTCAATGTATAAGAGAGTAACAGGAAGTATTCGAGGACGTAGCAAGGCTCGCTGCGACATCCGAGGCGATAAAGTTGAGCGCAGTTAATCCGTTCTACATTAAAGAGACGTTAAAGACGTAAAAAGAATGCAGCAAAGAGGTCAGAAGTAAACAAAACAATGGGACAAAAGACAGAGAGGCCGTATGTATTTGTAGGGAATTTAATTATATCTAAATTGCAGTCATGCAACAATTTGCATATAAATATGCTTTTTAAACTTTTTTAATTGTATGATATATTAAGGAAATTGTTGAGAGAATGAAAAAAGAAGTATGTTAAAGAAATGGAAATTGCATCCTGAAACAACAGAAAAAAGTGGAAGCTAGTCAGTGTCAGAAGGAAGATAAGAATGAAGTTAAGAACAGCATAAATAAAAACTCTGGAAATAAGGCTAAGTAGCTAATTCGTTTTTCCTTTGAGCTTATTCATTATTATATGAAAGCAATATAAACTATAAAAGATAAACGATAAAATATAAACATTGCATATAAATATAGAAATTAATAATATCTAAAAAAAAGTTTCTTAAATTTAAATTCAATTATATATATTAAATAATATATATTAATATATATATTAAATAATATATATTAATATATATATTAAATAATATATAATAATATATATTAAAAAATATATATTAAATTATATATATTATATAAATTTCAATTTCAATTATATATATCAATCAATCTTAAAAATTGCCTAAAACTAATTTTCCTACAAAGAACAAGTTACACTTTTATATAATAATATAATAATAATATATATAATAATATTATATAATAATATTTTCCTTTTTCACCTATATTTTTAGAGATTATTTTGCCTGTAGAATCAATAGTTGTATATATATTTTTATATAATATGTCGCTATAAATAAATAAATGTCATTCTTTTTCACGCCAAAAAAATGAAATGTTTATAAAATGTATACATTCGAGCTTTCATCAACACACACATTTTCTCTTCATGCAAACTATTCATATCTGGCACTAGACATGCCGCGTAGTAGCTTCATAGCATAGTCTTGAAGATGATCGAGTAGAAGGTGAAGAATAACACTACAACGTGGTTCCATCGAAGCTCGAGGACGGATTACGTACGCTCAACTTTATCTCCTCGGATTTCTCGTTCCACTGCTGTCGTTCCGCCTTCCTCTTCATCTTCTTGCCTCACGAATGATTTCTCAAGCATCCGCGAGAATTTCAATACAAAAACACGGATCCTCGAGCCTCGAGCAATTTTTGAACAACGTTGTTATTAAATACTTTCCAGCATGATGCAATTAATGCACAGATAGAGCGAGTTATAAATTATACATGCGATTATGCACCCATCCCTTTATGAAAATCCTGTGCAACAAGAGAAAAAATATAATGCAAATTTTGTGCATATTGTAATTAAATCTTAGATGCTGGAAGAGCATTTTTATCAACAAAAACATATTTTAATGACTACTCAGAGGGCTTCAACCATCTCTTGCGACAGCACCTGCCGACACCAGACTCGGCAGGACAACAGTACGAAAAGAAAGCCCTAGAGGAGCGATAAAAGTGCATTATTTCAATAACCGAACCGATTCTTCCGAGCCAGCGGCCTCCGACGACAGGAAACAACATCCCTTGGAAGTCGGCCAGGCGGTAAAGAAATGCCGAAATCCCGTCTTCCCAATAATCGGATGTGTTCCTGCAGTGTTCCTGGCACAATGCAGTTATCCACTTCAATGAATTTATCCCCTCTCCCTTGACAATCTATCTACTCCGCTTTCTCCTTTCGGTGCCTTCGAGCTTTACTAGATTTTTCAAACTCTGCTTCCTTCCGGAATTCCCTGGCCCTCTTCATGGTCCTCTTCATGGTCCTTTATATTCGTCGCGTAAAAATCACAAATTTTGATTTGTCGACACAATTTCAAAAATGTTAATGTATGTGCAAATTTTAGATATAGCTTATATATTTTTAGATTATATTTTTAAATTAATTAGATAGATATAAATAAAAACGAAAACATTTAAGTCGATAAAATTTTTTAAATCAAATTTCAATTCTAATAATTTGATACTGATTTTCATCATATATGTTTATTTTATCATATTAATGATATATCATTAAAACAAGCAATTTATAATGTAATGAGAGTGTTTTTTTTAAATTTAATTCACCAATATATATAACTTAATAAATATAATTACTTAATATATTGATTAATTAAGTACGCTCGAATATACGAAATAATATTTTATTTTCTTTTCAAAATCGCCGATTAATTTATTTAATTATTAATTTATTTAAATTTTATGGACTTGTGTGATTGTTCGGAGAGAAAGAAATTTTCTTTATAAGTCTTTTATAATCTATAAAAAGAGTCATTTATTAGCAAACTGTTTTCTTGCCTGCTTCGTGGGCTTTCTCTGAGCTTGAGACAAATATAAAGTGCATTTGCTTTGGAAGCTGAATTTGGGTTTCGGGAATCATCATAATGCTGTGGCACCCATTCGCTTTATCTTCTTTTCGAGAACCGCTGCCCACATTGGCGTCTTTAAACCGCAAGTGGTTTAGGGCTGACCTTACGTTTCGTGACCCGTGTGCAAAATATTTTCTACGCTGATGTATTCCCTCTCTTGGCATTCCGCGCATTTCCTTCCGCTCCTTTACTCTATGGTTCTCTCCATGGATCTACGGAAACCAAACCAGTGTGCAACGTATATCCCACGGTGAAATCAATTTGCAAACTTCGAATGCATTCGTGTTTCGCAAGATAAAACGTTGCTCGTGAAACTTATATTTCCGACGAAACAATCCCGGTCATGGCTATTACATGTTTATCGTTTCTTAGACGGTAACTATCGAGCAGATTCATAAATTTTCTTTACATTCTTTCGCTTATCTAAATAATTTCTGCGTCATACAGTAAAATTTTTAGAGATATATATGTATTACTGTATAATAAAATATTTATATAAGTTTATATAAATTATTTATATAAGTTATTTATATAAATTATTTATATAACTTATTTATATAAGTTTATTATATATTTTTTAGAGAAATATATGTATATTATTGTATAATAAAAAATATTGATATAACAAAATATTTAGATAAATAACAATCTCTTTATTCTTATCAACGTGTAAAAAGATTATAACAACTGAAATCTCGTAAGACTTGTCATATTGTAACAAGACTGAAATGAGAAAATTTTACGTTTAATTAGTTGCGATAAACTCAGTTGCGCTCGCTGAGCGTATAATGAACTTTTACGGCAACTTGCTAGATGGCTTTATCGTAAACTATAAAAAGAATACAAGTAATTCGATTCCGAAGTACACAAAATAATCTGCAGTTTCGATGAGACAATAAAAATTAAACAGCTGCGGCGCCTCGGCCTGAAAAACAATTCCTGTTTATGAGAGAAAGAAGGAGCCGCGCGATCGAATAACAGCTACTGCTACGGAATCCTTATTACTGTGAGCTTGATTTTAATTAGAGAGAAAATTATTCGGAAGTTTAACACGCTAGGTAACTTTTGGTGCGCGGATTTTCGATACTTGGCGGATAACGATTTCGTTGAAATGCGAGTAGATTGGTACAAGCAAAGTTAAAGGTTAAGAAGGCGTGAACTTACGACAATTGGATGCCAGGAGCAAAACGTATGAAGCTATCGGAAAACTTCCGGATATCTACTATTCTTTTTGGTCCTTTGGGAAAAAAGCGATTTATGACGGTCCAGCTTTTTCTCATTTTCGTGATATGTCGAAGAAAAAGTAAGATATTTTTTTTTATTTCTTCAAGCCCAAGAAAAATACGATATAAAAAGAATGTAACGAATATTCCCTTAGTGCACCTTGATCCATATAGGATCGATGTATCAATGTTTCGATTCTAAACTGTGATTTTTCTCCAGTGATATTGCAATAAGAGTGAAAAGAGAACATTAATATACCGTTTTTGTCGAAACTGTCGTTTTATCACAAAAATGTAATTAAAAGAACTAATAGAAATTATAAATGTTAATGTTTATTATAAAAATTATAAATGTCTTGGATATTTTTATATTTTAAAATATATAAAAATATTCAAAACATTTATAATTTTTATAATAAACATTAACATTTATAATTTAAATGAAATTTAAATTTAAATGAATTATTTTCTTTTGTTTTCTCTGGAATTTATAAATTTAATAATTTAATAACGTAATAAACGTAAAATAAAATAGCAAAATAGAATGTATATTTCGTTATTTTTGTTTAGAAGTTTAACTTAAAAAATAAATAGATTATACCACATTCAGAAAACTCGCCGTTTCTCGATTTATTTTTAATTCCAACAAGACAAAATATCTTTTTTACGGGTTTATGTAAAATACCTTTTTTACGGGTTTATGTAAAAATTCGAAGAACACAAAATCTCTGTAAAAATTGTTTTAATAAAAGTTATTAGAATTTTTAATATTTGTTAAAAAAGGAAAGCTTTTTTTTCTTTTCAATTTCGATCTTGCATATTGTACTCTGATAATTTACTGGCGTAAAGTTTTAATTAACCATTCAGAGTGATGAATATTCAAATATCGCGGGGAATAAATTCTTATTTTTTCAATTATTCCGTTCAATGAACTACTAATCAATCGACATTTTGATGCGCGTATCACCTATACTCGGCGGATCGTCGATGCAATTATTAACGGTGACAGGAATCGAGGATCGAAAAGCGAGAATGATGATGAAATCGATAAAATGCACACGAATTTCATGGGAATTCGAAACGCAGGATAGAATTTGCGTTTCTAGGGTATTGGAACGTATCCAACATTCAGGCAAAGTGAAATAATATCTTCAATATTCGTCAGAATCTCGCGTACAAACTCATCGCCCTCGAATATATCCGTTGACTTCTCATTCGATATTCGACTTTTAAAATTGAATATCGAATTAAAGCCTGGTAATGGGATAATGTCTAGTGGTATATGATTCGCAAAACGCGTACTTCGCTTCAAATAAATTCCACATATGCATACAAGTTTAAAATTATATTACAATCGCGAAAAATATTTGAGATAATTTATTCGTAGAATTACCTTGCATTAAGTATGTTGTAATTGCTGTTAATAATTTGTTATATGATCATATTATTGATTTAATTAGTTAATTAAGAATGCGGAAAGAGTAAAATGTATATTATTAAATTTTCCTCTCAATTTCATAATGAGTAACTAAATACGATAATTACGAGAATTCGTGGAAATAAATTTAAGTCAAATTGCGAATATGTGTTATCCGTGTTCAATATTGATTTATATCGTAATGAAGATAATTTAAAGTTTCTAATTAACACGCTACGTTATAATTTATATATAGTAACTAAGAGAAAATATATTTCGCGCATAATAAATCCATTAATATTCTCTCTTTTCCTCTCTTTCACCGTAATCATTGTGCATATATTTTCACGTGACGTCATCGCGTTCCATAGTTGTTATTTCCATAAAGAGATAAACTCTTTTTCAAGAATGTTATTTGTCCGGAAAATTATCGCGCCTCGCAGCGCAGCCGTCCATAAACAAGAGCAAAATCTCCCCTCTGTCCTCGTCGATCCAACCGATCGCTCTTTCTAGTGTTTCGCTCAAGCCACCCCCGGCGTTCGAAATTTAATCAATCTCGATAACAAATGTACACGCTTGTCAATAACACGTCTCGGCTCCGCGCGCGCGATAAAAGTGCCGCGATAAACGTACCGCGGATATCGAATATGGCTCGCATTTTCGCCCGTGATGCTCTCGTTCGCTGATCCGCCCCGACGATCGTCCGGGCGATCAATCGATCCCTGGGATCTCCCTCGCTTCCTTCGCTAATACCAATGCTGAAGTATCCACCCCCGTATCCGTGGCACTTCTCACACTTACGCGGATACACGTACGAGAAACGAGCGTGGTGTTCGTACATACGTACACATCGGCAACGTTTCCAGTTTTCCCGATCTCGAAGGAAGAGATCTCCGCGCGCGCAGGTGTCCCGCGGCGAAGATTCCCGGAGGAGATTTCCCGGGGAGTCTGACGCGCGAGAGTATCGCTTCTCCGCAGCGTGTGAGATTGCGTTCGATGCTTTTTCCCTCTCTCGTCTTGTCGCCCGATTTCCCTCGGTTGCAATGGTCCCTTCCTCCCTTTACCGCCTACGACGGTGGAAGCGACGTCGATGCAGCGACACGAGATAGGGGCGGACAGGGAAGTAATGCGGGGATCAGGGAAGATTGAGAGAAGTGGGTGAGTGTAGGTGAAGGAATGATGGATATGCGCTTTATTATGTCACGGAGGAGAGCTCTTGGAAAAACCGCACTTATGAGTAATTAATACATCTTTGCGAACAAATAAAAATAATCGTTTCGCGCAAATTCACGATTAATCGATAATATTTTTGCTAAATGCACAGTTTTATGAAGATATTGCGAGAAATTAGCAAATTAAAATATCATATCAAATATAAGCAACGTTTACTTGCGTTGTGCCTGTTTTTGACATTTATTTATTTTTATTTTTTTACACTTGTATGTGAGATGTTGAAAACATTTTAAATTCTTAAAAAAATGTAATATTTTGTTAGTTTTATAAAAATACGTATTTGCTTATGCAGATGAAAACACGAGAGGTCAATATTGGAGTTTGCTCTCTCGATGCCTTCGTTGCATGTTAAAGGTTGGCAGCTCATGCTCCGATACCATTTGTCCCCTCAAGGATTTCTTTTTTATGTATTATATAACCACAGCTGGCGCAGCGACCAACCGAATCGAGTATACGAGAACTTCAAATTTTCAGTCGCATCCGCTGGTCTCGCTCACTTCTTCTATTTTCACCGATATGCCGGTGAAGCGTAACAACCGATACACGGGAAGTATTGATATCGGGACGAAAGAATGCTTCCTGCTATCGGCGGAAGAGCTTACGCACGATCCGACGAATGGCGATAAATGTAGTGGCGATTAAGTGCGGATCAGTGGATACTTCATGAGTCCTGATTTTTCTTTTCTTTCACTGTAAATTATATGCCAGCGATAAGCACGAAAAGGAGAAAGGGAGGAAGAAGAAAGAGAGATGTTTAATCTTTCCGCCGTGATTGGCGTGCACAAGAGACATCCGAACAAAACTATTTCTCGCTTTCTTCCGCAAGTGAATTCCATTCGAGCGAAACATAAAATTTCTTTCAAGATAAATAGGAAAAGATTTAAGTTACGCCAACGTCAAACAAATCAATATATACATACAAAGAGAAGCAGTATCTCTCGAAATTCACAATTAAATAAAAACTAGCAAAATATTATATTCTATTAAAAATTTTTAATTTTTTAAAAATTCCATTGAAGTGAAAGAATAAATATCGAAAACAAGCACGTACAAAAATATATATTAATCTTAATATTATAAAAAAATATTATATTAAAAATTGTTATAAATGTAAATGTTATAAATTATTATAAATATGCTATATAAAAAAAATGGCATCAAACAATTGATTGATAATTTTACAAGGAATGTTTTAAACAAAAGAAGCCTGACATTGTTAATTGTAATCGAAAATTAATTGATCTTATATAATGAATTATAGGAAGAATATAGGAATTAGAAGAATTATAGGAATTATACTTTAAGAAAAAATGTGAAACACAAAATTTCTGGAAATTAAATAAACGCGAAAATGCAAATTTAATTCAATAATAAAATAAATAGGTGATTGAAATGCAACGCGATTTATCGAGCATTTTTCCTGGCAAGCGAATATTTGATATGGCACTAGTGTAGCACAGATTAATATTTACAAACCATAGATCGTCATCTAAACCAATATTTCATGCTGCCCCGAGCATGGTTGATTTATTTTGCCTTTCTGGCAACGCTACGCTGTGTTCGCTTGAAAGTAGGCGGTGTATCACGAGCAGAAACAGCGACTCGCAATTCATAATACAAAATTGATATTAAATTAGAAATCCACCTACAACGCGTTTCCTCTTCCGCGCTAAAAGTTAAGGAAGCTCGGAGTAATAAATTTTGTTTGTAAAACTCGTATTGTTCGCATCAAAAACTTTCCGTTCGACTTGAGTGAAAAAATTTAAATCATTTTCGTTGTAAGTGGATTTAATATAGTTGGTCTACCATTTGCATTTGCATTTATATAACAAGAAAAATAATGAAATATTGTGTTAAAAAATTATGCTTTTAGATAACAAAAATAAAAAGTAATCATAAAAATAATCTTGTGGACTCTCATAAATCAAATAGTTCTTTCAATTTGATATTTACACATGCACACATATATAAGAATTAAATATACAATAAGAATGAAATTTCTATACATATTTATCGCATAAAAGTTTCTAAGTTTTCTCAATTTAACACTAGATTTACAGGATCTGTCAATTTGACAAGTTTTAGATTTTACGAACAAAATTACAGAAACCATTATTATTATTTCCTAGCAATTTTTGCTGAGTTCTATTAATGTTGAACATGTATTCATATCATTCCATTAATAAAAATCAGTAAAAATTGTTAAGAAATAATAATAATAATAATAATAATAGTGTCTGTAATTTTGCTCGTGAATCTGGTCCATAAATCTAGTATTAAGTTTCTTCAAACACATTGTTGCCATAATACGAATACAGCAACGTCTTTAAAAGCTTTCTACTTCCCCATAAAATTACTTCACTCTAAACATCTAATTAAACAACAATTTTCTCAAATTACGTGCGCAATAATCAACTAGCGCTCTGGAATCGCGCGACAATTATAGAAATTGTAATGTCTCGAAAGTTTGCCGGGTTCTTACATTTTTGCTTTTGCACAAACTCAGACTCCGACAAACGAGGAGACCCTCAGATTGGTCCAATTAACGAGAAAAGCATTCCGGCTTATGGCTTTGGAACATTGATTGGCTTGTGGTGGTACTTTTCCTCTCGTCTGTTGGAAAAGTACTAACGTTGCCCATGCAGTCTCGACTTTTTTCTTTTACCGTTTTCGCTGTCGAGTCGCAAGAGCTTCAAAAGTTAAATGAAGCCACGAAACAAACTAATCACTTATTAATTTACTGTTAATTACATATATATATATATATATATATATATATATATATATATATGTATAATGAGTCGCGCAGAAAACGATCGGAAACGATGTCGATATTTTAAACAGTGAAGCTAGAAAATCGGAAACGAAAGTCGGTCATGAAAAAGTTTACTATATCCTTGGTGTGTATAACACCAGATATTTGTACATGGCGCCTTGCTCAAATATTTATCTTTATCTTGCTATTACGTCTATATTTGAACACAATTTACGAAATCACATAACGAGGAAAAATACTTTTTCTTTTATAAGCGACGTAAAAAACTAGTTTAAAAAATTAAACGTAATGAAACATTCACATTGTAATAACCAGTCCGTAAGAGATAAAATTATACTTGCAGCGTGTAATTTTTAATTCATCAAGAACAAAATAAAATTCATGCATTTCACGTGCAATTTTTATAACATGCTATATATGTACTAATGAGAAATGGGGAAAGTAACTTATGTACTTCTTATGTTATTTCTCTCACAAAGTGAATGTCATTACATGACTCCTGATCGTTGCGTTTATTTTGAAACTTAGAGTTAATAACTACATCACTTCGGGATATTACAAGAGCCAAGTGTTCATTTACTTGCAGCTTTCTGTTGGAAGCTAGATTGAGCAGCTCATAAATCTGTCGACGTAACCCACGTGGTATTAACTATAGTAAATTAGATTTTAATTCGACGGTTGTGTCTTAGTTCATATCGCGTGCAGCGCCTGCTAAATATTCGGTGGACGCGACTCGGGCTGCAGGCGCGACACGCGATTAAGAGGAAACGATCCCGGGTGACGCTAATGTCTTCCGCGGGCAGGTGTCGTGGATGGATGTGGTACGTTAATGCATAATTCGCTGGGTCTAATATGTGGGCTATAGCACGTAAATCGTACCTTAACTTGTCGCTGCATCCGGTCTATTGAGTCATGTCTGGTGATTAATGTGCTCTTGAGTATATTGGAGAGATTGGAATTAAAAAAGGATCATTAAGTCCGCGATATAGAGTCTATCGTGATTTATTTATCAAGTATCAGAGATTGGAAAAAAGATATTATATTAAAAAGAAAAAAGATATTCATATTAATTACAATTTTATTATAATTCATTGTGTTAATCTCGATATGTCAGATCTTTAAAAAAAAATAATAATAATGTTTGAAGAAATTTTAAAAAAATTTAGGAAATTTTATCATCATTTATCTCAATGTATGAAAATATTTAAAAAGTATACATCAGATTTTTATAAAGAAAATTTGAAATCAAAATCGATATTTTTTAAAAAGTTATACTCATGAAATAAATAGCGATCTGGAATTAAAAATTAAAAAATGAGAATTGTTTTATAAATTGCAAGCATCTGATGTATTAGTAGTCTAATACAGACACGCATTAAGTCTTATACTCTCGAGATTACGTCGCGTGCAATTTACGGCAAATGTTTAACAGCGTCCGAGTATTTCATAAGCGGATGCAATTAGAAATCTCGAGGCGAATTCGTTTTATTTTGAATGTTGCACTTTTCCCTCTTAGAAATGTCCACAATGGATGATTATACAGACTCTCGGTGGTACCTTACAGCGAAAAAGGGAAGCAGGAAAACCTGAGCTTAAGGTTTTATTTATAGCCGGACGACCCACCGTTAATCTGGAAAATCTGTAGAGTACCGTGTTGTGCTCGTAAATTACCGAGACATAAATTATTATTTTCCGCGCAAAGCAAACCGAAGACCAAGGAACCAAATATTGGTCTTTATTCAAGAACATAAACTATTCAGAATATTCCATAAATATCATTTAACATATTCGATAATGACACAGACTCATTAAACCTTTCTGCAAAATTTTCAAAATTGTAAACATCATAAAATATTATCCTTATGATCATATAGTATACATATTAAAATGATAGAAATATTTATAAATAATAGAGGCTTTTTCGTTAATATTGAAGTTCTAATAAAATATTATCAAAATTTCATCGAATTAATAGATATCTTGCAATATTAAATTATATTATAATAACAAAATGTTAAATTAGTTGTAATAAAAAATGGCAAAGCGCCATGTCAAAATATAAATGGAGTACGTACATGTTACAAAGTCTGTCTACGCCAGAATGTTTTTATTAAATATTTGTTTTGTGTTGATAATCGGATTGTGAGCTTGTCGAAAAACTTTTTCGAGCGAAATTCACGACCGTCCTATTTTGCTTTTAACACCCGCGTTATAACAGTGATTTGGATTTACTAAATAAACGGCAATAATAGATCATAAAATGCAATATATCTTTCTCACAGTAGCGGAAAAAAAAACAATTAACACATTAATCAACAAGCACAGAAATTTATTTAATAATATTTTACAGATTGCTGAACATATTTGGTAAGAGATAGTTGCGTGTATAAAAAATATTGAAAAGTACACAATTTTAAATATAAAAATTTAAAAACTTCAACATATAATTTATTAGTTTTATGGATATTTTCTAATCAATATCAATGCATATCTTTTGTTTATTTGTATTATTAAATGATGCAGGAGGATTACAATAAAAAAACTTGCTATAAATCTAATAAATGCAATGTAACAAGTAAAAATAAAACTAATGTAAATATATTTTCTTTTCTCTCTAAATCTGGCCCAAATAAATGGAAAGTAAATATCTTTATTCTCCAACAAAATCATTAAAATATAAAAAAATTAATATGCGAATGTATGCAATGAACAGAAATCAACCGTCGAATTCTTTTATAAAATATAGATAAGATAATGGAATTCATTTTAGTCAGTATCCAGATCGAAGATATGGTTACATCCATAAGAAAATTGCGCGTTGGCTTATGAATATTGCATTCATATACATTAGCCGAGATTTTCCGTTTCGTATTGATATCGAATTTCCATCAGAGATAAATTCTTGTGCCCTAGATGCGTCCCGAGAATGCCAGATAATGCCGCGTCATTAAACTAAGATGTGCGCAACAAAGGACACGGATAGTGGATACTATTAGGCCGGGTATGTTGATGCCACCCCTTCTTACTTCGTCAGCCGGTATCGCATAACGTTTTGCACAAGCATGCTCAACAACAATGGCCGACATTCTCTGCTTCCGGTTTAACGGTACATCTCTCTGTCCCTTTACGAGAGCTACATTAGAGGCCCTCGGAAGAGAAACCGCGCGAGTTTACGAAACGGTTGGGGGAAGCGGTAATGAGAAAACTCTCGAGCAGAGATCGAGCGTAAATTCCATTTTTTTTTACACTCTAGAAATAACCAGATCTTATTTGAAAGAATAATTGAGTATTTTATCACGGTCGGCAATAAACTTTGTGTAACTGGTAGATCGTGTGCTTGGTTTTTCTATTAATGTACAAGACGAGATTAGAGAAAAATGATAAAAAGAAAAAAAGATTTAATAGAAACTTCCATATATCTAATTAAATAATAATTGCACTGTATATGTTGAAGAAAGAATAAAGAAGCGAAGAATTTCTTATTTTCTAAATATATTATTTATATTAATCAGTAATATAAAGAAAAAGAATTTGGTTTTAATAATTTAAACATGCATAAGTTATACATATGTTAAACTAAATTTATAAAATTATAAGTAAAATTATATGTAAAATTTTTATTTTTTAATCATAAAATCCAAGTTTCAGATATATTCACATTGCCACAGAGAATATCTATGTTGATTAGTTTTCTTTAGCGATAATTTTTGACGAGTTTTATGACGCATTCATCGTTTTTTTCTTTATCATTTTGCGAATATTAGCGATTTTTCGATGTGAACCGCATTTTCTCGGAATTTATTACAAACACGAATCATATGTACATACATTGCGTGTGTATTGCGCGTAATAAAAATATTTGTCAGACCATCGATGCGAACGTAAAATTTTCTAAATTTATAACTCTGCGAATCGATAAAAAAAGCGTTAATGGTACATCTAAATATGCGATGTGCTTTCAAATGCGCTGGATTGCATCCAATTATTAGAGCATACATGGACGCATTTTGCATCTGACATATGGAAAAAATAAAAACGAAGTGAAATAGCGAAAAAATAGGAACAAGTAAAAATAAATTATTACAATTTACGAATTAAAATATTTGTCATGGTATAATTATTCCAAAAAAATATAATTTCTAATAATTGAAAGATAAATAATTGGACGGACTTATGGAATAAGTAATTAACTGCTTATTCATAATCCAATAACTACGTCTTTAACTTTAGAAGAGAATCCGATTAATGAAAAGACATCATTAGCATATTAAATTTTCACCTGAATCTGGAGACTCTTATTTTCGTTAATGGCGTTTCACTTTTAATAATTTCTTACGGAATCTTTTTTCGCGCACACAACTTTACTTTTAATAATCCCTCACTTAAATTATGCCTGCGCCTGGCTGATAAAAAGGCTAAGAGGCATTTTTGCCATCGACCGTCATCGGCGCTTTGCTCCCTTTTGCATTCCTCGTTGTTCTCCATTTTTTCCCTTCGATCCCCCATTCTCGCCAAGGCACAGTCTTTTTCTATCTTACTGCAGCTTTTCTTCAATATCGGGAAAAGTGCAGCTCGTTGCACTCGACTTAATAGATTACATTGCGACGGATCGAGCTTTTCGCTTGGAATAACAACGGTGCGGCACGAAATAATTAATAAAAAGAAAAGAAGAAAGAGAGGACAAGAGATCGAGAGTCGCACACCGCCTTGAATTGATCTACAAGATATTTCTCGACAAGGTTTTAATGACACGTGAGTGATGAAAGGTTGAAGAGAATAATTTCTTGTTGTAAAGCTTTATTCAAAGTGCTACTGACAGTGAAAATGTATCCCCTTGTTTTAAGAGATGTTTTAAGAGATTTAAGATATAAATAATAAATCCAACTTCTTCTTGTAGAGTTTCAATTTTTTGTAATTCTTTACATTACGAAAACTAACTAAAAATAAAATATTATTTTCCGAAGCAGTTATATTTTGTAATCGGAAATTTAGCATAGAAATAAATTTGTCATTTATATAATCCCGCAATTACTCAGAAATTGTAAAAATTATTTGTATGTGTATATATAATTTAATAATTAGAGATTTGGCTCAAATAATCAAAAAATTAAGAAGAAAAAAGAAAATGACATAAGAGTAGCTCTTATTTATTTTCTTTTTAATTTCTATTTTATTTTCTTTTTAATTTTTTGTATATATATGTATAATATATTTTAATATAGATATATATGTGTTGTGTTACAAAATTATTAAATGGATTGATTGTATCGTTAAATATTTCTTGAAGCTTATAATATTATTTCTAATATTATTTCTTATAATCTTATAATATTATTTCTAACAATAAATATCAAGATTGCCTGGTGGCACGTAGTGCATTCGCTCGCATAAGAGCTTTTGACATCGCTGCGCGGATAAAGCGATACGAGATAGCTATGAGGATTATTCCGGCACTTCACCTCGCATTGGTCGTCGAAAGCGTAAATAAAGCTAATTAAGGAGAATAATTCCCTGAGTGGCGTCGTCCTCTCAGTGGAACAGACAACCGTTACACCGACGCGCATCGCCTTTCAATAATGCCGTTTACTTCGTGTGTTTCGTTCGTATTGTATGCTGGTAAGCGTCGTTCCTGTCCGTTGCGGTTAATAGCCGCTCTCGGAATTGGCTTTAGGAATGTTCCCTTGACTGACCCGTTTGATGTTTTGTTTGTGCGTCGAATTTACCTCCCGATGCCCGAACGAATTACATGCTTCTCAGAATCGCGTCTTTAAATTCAATTCAAGTCATTTTGTCGTAAATGGAAAATTGTGCTTTTTTCCCTTGCATTTTATTTGCTACGTTATTTTATTTTGGAAAAATATGATAGATTACGCGCGAATAATGTGTCAGTGAATAATGAACTTCATGTGTCAGCAATGCTGGTATAGTTGCCACAGTTTGAAAGGATGTGGCAGGTGATTGATCGTCATTCATTAATGCAGTTTTCAATAACACATGAATAACATGCGACTACAAGCGTCTCAAAACATACATTTATGCTTCTTTTCAATAATTTTTTCCGAACGAATAAGTCTATTTATATTTATTTATATTTTTTGCACAGCTCACATGTTGGAGAATTTTTACAGAGATTTACAGATGAATTTTAAATATCGCATGTATACATTTAAAAATGTATATTTTTGAAAATTGTATTAGTTATTAATACGCAAAATAAGTTAATTAATAAAACCTTAATATTTACTACACATGTAGTATGAAAAAAACTTTACACATATATTTTTATAAATTTCAAATTTCAATATAGTATATAATCAATACATGGATAATTCTCAACATGTGCTCACGAACATCAAGCATATATATTTTGCGGGCTTTTTATAAAATCAATCTTTTAAAAGCGCCGAATCTGTGCAGAGTAACAATTTTGAAAAAGCCCAGATTTTTTGGTGTAAAAGCTAAACTAATAAAAAGCTTATATATGCATATTGTATTTTATGTATACAACAAAAGTTCAGGAGTATATTTTTATTCATCTGAGGATAATCGTGACAAAAAACTAGGTTAATGATTATGACTTTACACAAAAATTGTACAACCAATGTTAACAAAGATCACTGTCATTAATCTGCTTGCAAAGAAATTGTGATGACTTAGCCAACTTTGAACTTCTTCGGTTCGTTGGATTTGGGACAAACGTCACAATAAATTCTGCGACGAACGAAGATTTAGAAGCAGTCGCAAGAGCAGGCTAATTTCATCTGAGCGTTTATCTGGACGAAGACAATTCCTAAAAAACGGGTGCCAATTATATCCGATCAGCCTCTCGTCGGTCACAAATAACTACAGATAAAGGTAATTGAAAGCAATCGTTTCTTACGAACTGTTGTTCTTTCCTCCGTTGAATCGGAAACAAAGAATTCGGTCTACTTGTTCTCGCTAGTCATTATTGTTAAATAATTGTTCTGTTCATAAAAATATAAACAATAAATACATTTTTCTATAAAAAATATTTCCGCGAGATCATCCCTGGGTTTTTTCACAAGAGATTTATCCTTGTTAATTATGATCGAAATTGAACAAGGAAACAATCGCAGACTGTTTCTTTTAGCTTTGCTTTGTTGTAAATATAAGTTGTATATATAAATAGAATAAATTATTTTTCTTGATCCTTTTATTAATATAATTATTACAAATTTTTGTCAAATATCTTTTTTTTACTATATTCTGCATAGCAATGTGACTATTTATATTTCCTTGCGTCAATAGTTTCCATTCTTCGTTCGATTGACACTTCGTTTGGGATATTGGAAATCAGCAGCGTAGCAGTAGATGGTTCAGTCAGGTAATAGACAGGACTCTTCGTCCACTGAGCAAACTTTAGGACAGAGGTTCGTAATCGAAAGACGCTTTTGGCGGAAATCCTAGAGAATACTCTCGTTCACAAACACTCCATCTTGCCGAGGATTACTAAAGTGAGTTTCGTAGCCGTACTGACGATTGGATATTTTTTTATTTTTTTATTACGGCTTTGCGAGAAAAATATTTCGCTTTGACTTTTCCAGTACAATGTCATGCTCGCACGAAATATGACTCTAAAGTTAATTTTTCTTTAAAACACTTATTAATACTTGCGAACTCATTTTCGTAAACTCTCTCGTAATTTAATCATAATACGTATATGTGGTAATAACTTTCAATGTAAATTTATCACGTACGTCTTCCTGCTCTAAAAATCCGTGCCGATGAAAATTTCCGGCATGTTAAATTGTATGCAGCCTTCATACAACGTGGACGACAAAGAAAATGCAAGTCAGCGTTCACTCAAAAAAAATGCAAAATGAGAAAAGTTTACTCAGCTCTTTTTCCATGTAGATATTATCATTATTATACAAATACTTTGTCACGATTATGTCAATAAATCCTTCGATAAAAAAAGATGACGGTTTGTCTTTTTGTTTATATATATCTCGGAAAAGCATAATAAGCATATTCATTAGTTAACTGCAAACAAGGGTGCAAATTAAAAGTCAATTAATATCTCTGCTATTTTTCGAATTTTGTAGGTTATGAGAGGTAATAACTTTAAGAAGATTTTCTGTGAAAGATAATGGTACTTGAAGAAGTACTTGAAGGGTCAAATCCCTTTTATCAAGGGATAAAATGGAAGAAAGCTCTCGAAGATGAGAGCGAGAAGAAAATGGGAGGTAGTGGCAAATAAAACCTAAAAATCATTAGAATGTCATGACAGAATCATTAAAAAGATTCTTAAAAAATTATAAATGCAAAATTGATATTTATAGATATAGATAACGATTAATTAAAAATTAGATTTAAAATGTATAAATTTCAGATAGTTGCTGTGCTATGTCATTTTTAGATATTTCTTGCTTTATATTAAAGATTATTTTACATAACAGGATATTAATTAGAATTGTCTTATAAAAAAGAGGAATATGTGGATAATAAAATGAACAAAGCTAATGAAGCGAATTAAAACGACATAATTTGTCACCTTAACTAGAATCTTTTCAATTAAATATTTCAATTAAATATTTTCTTCCACAATTATCAAGCAATTTTCGATACACTGAATAGTATTACTTATCATACTATTGCACTAATTACAAATTGTAAGTGAAATATGCTAATTGAATCTGCAAAGTAAAAGCATGGAATAATTAGAAACCAATATTCGTAGTTCATGTAATGAGTTGCCAGTAATTGAATACCTTTCAGCAGGAACCAACTTAATTACGTATGTATTTCAGTATTCCTTAAATACATACATTAGCGATTTCAATTCTGTCTGAAGGTTCGTCTTTCAAAATGCACTGGATGTCTCAGAAATATTAAAATTACTATGATACATAAATCTCAATAACATTTTCGACATTTTATGAAACATTTTATTGCAACGGCTAAAGCTATTTAATAAAGCTATTAAATAAATATTTTCCACTAGCAAACTTAGAAAATCCATACGGACAAATTTAAAAAATCATCTTTTTTATTATTTGTATTTCGATAAACATAATTAAAAGTAGCGTTAATGTTTCCCGATGAAAATGATCTGCGCCGTCTTTGAAAAAACTTGCGGAAGAAAAGAATAATTGTTAATCGCTGACATGATTTCTCGGCGCAATGCAATTCGGGACATAAACTAGACTATTGAAAATAATCGAGCAATCATCGCGAGGTAAACCGGCGCGGCATCCGAATGCTTCTCGTCTCGTCTCGTCTCGTCTCCCCTCGATCCCAATTAATCGCGAGCTCGCCCTCGGCGATGTACATTTCACGTCGGCCCCGTCCCGAGAGCCGTCAACGGCCTTCATTAAAGCGCAATTCATTCCGCTGAATATGCATCGCGGCCGATCCTATGACATTTTCGAGAACGGAGATATCGCCCCGCGTCGAAACTGGCACAAAACCGATTTCTTCGCGGATCCTCAGTCGCCATTATTTCAATTGATGCGCGATATCTCTCCCGGGGCCATTTGATAGACTTTGTCCTGTCTGGATGGTATGTATGCACAACGACAACGAAAACGGATCGTAGACACGTGTAGCATTTTCCCTCCCTCCGATCTGCCTCTTCAACTGTCGCGACCTCATCCCTTTCAGTTTGTCTCTCGCTTTTGCCCTTCTCTGTCTCTCTCTCTCTCTCGGGTACACCCTCTTGTCGCCTGTTACTATAGCCGGTGTCTTCGTGCGCGCGTATCAAGCGGTGCCCAATAAATCCACGGTTTAATTAAACTAAGTTTAAACGGAACCCCCTCTCTCCTCCACCTCCCCTCTTCGTCGGTGCCGTCGTGCGGAGCAGTTATATGTATTACGTTCCTGATCCGCCGCTAAATCAATTATCGGAGTTAGCGGCGCGATGTGAAAGGGTGTCGCTGGGAAATACCTTCGGGCGGCTCGCATATTGTACGCTGCGCTTTTATTTTCGAATGACGGACGTTCGAAATAGTCCGCGGATTGACAAAAAAAAAGACTGCGGCCGCGGATAATAGCGGAGATTGCGTGGCGTGAGTGGGCGCGTTTTTCGAACAAAATGCGATGGCACGAGGTCGTGCGTTTAATGGAACAATTGAAATGGTTATTAATTACTATAAGGTTCGAATAAAACTTTTATTTTATTATGCTTGATAGCCTGAAAACGTACCAACATCAATGTTATATACGTTATAAAGCTTGACATTTAATTTTCGCATTTTTGATTATTATTATACTCGAGGTATCACTGACAGAGAAAATTGTAATTGTCTAATATAGTTTTGTCTTGCAAAGTAAAGATCTTACCTTTATAATAATAGTCTAGTACAAAATTCAGCGTTATCATCGATATTTTTCGTATAGCGGTCATAATATCCAAAATTCAACGCTTTAAATATAAAAATGCAAATATAAAATTTGTACAGATATGACCGTTGCATTTTATAGTAAGATAAACAATGCATATCGACGGGGGCACTCTGTAAATAGCAGTTTATTCCGCTGAATTTTACACGTATCCGTCATGATTCATTTCTGCTTTATTGATTTGGAGAAGCGGAATACGGTATCACGTAAAACGGATAAATTGTTAAATGGGAAACGAATCGGTTTACGATGCTCGCCTACCCGCGGTTGATTTATTATTTAATATCATCGTTAATAGATGAAACGTTAGCTTGGCTTGGTCATATTTTTGACGATTAAAATTTTCGTCGATTCTCCAATATCACGTCAGAGCATTATATATGTTTTAGGATACGTACCCGTTCTTCATTAGCAGAAACAGACATATAATGTCACACAAAGAGATCAGCAATGACAGAACTTGGTGCGTTTCGCTACGTCTAATGAAAATGCAAAGCCAATTCGCTCAATCAAATGTTAACCCTTGTAGCATGTATCGGAATTCCTTCAACAGTACGTATCACTTTGGCATAGATACACGATTAAGCCTAAGCCATTCCAACTATTTCAGATGGTACATGCGATGGGAAGGGCTCGATTAAACAGATTACTTCCGATCCATTTTACAATCAAGCCGGCTGTTCCGCTTACAAGCTCGACTGCGGTGAAAAATACGACGTACTTTGGTTAGCTTTCTTTCCGCTATAAAATCGCCGCTTGTTAATTAAAGGAAAAATGCTCAATTTTCAACATCACGCGGAATCGGTTTCAAATATATTGTATTAATCACCATGTTTTGTTATAGGAAACATTAATATTTGATGTAAAACTCGATGCCTTTTCAATAATAGCAATACAGTTATGTAAAATACTTTAGCAATTTAGTTAAGGGAAAATCAATTGTAACAATATCATATTTCCATTGTTTACATATTTTAAGAATGAATTGTAACATCTAAAAAAAATGTATAGAACAATCGTCGAAATTCACTGTGACATGTAAACTGTAACAACCGGCTAAAGTAAACCGTTCACGGCATTGAAGTCACGTTCGTCGCTTTATTCAATTTGGTAGTTGCCTTCCGACACTCATCCTTTGATCTTCGCCAGCTATCCACACTTGCCAATATAACAGCAACGTGCATACGTATTTTGAGAGGTTTGTGCCGGTTACGTGTATGCTGTGTGCGCGACATGTATATCATAGACGTGGTGGCGGGCTGTCTGACCCGATACTCTCAGCAACCACTTGGCCGGGTATGCTTGATCGGTTCATTTGCCAGCGACTGAGGACGTTCAGCCAGGGATAACCACTCTCGCGATCCCTATTCTTGCTTCTTCTACTATTCCCAGGACCTTGCGTCTGCCAATTAAAGGCAAGCCCTTGTGCAACCAAGACGATCATTAAATACATGCACACGCTTGTACATTGTACCTTTACCGGTTGTTTTATTTCAATTTCCCGAGAATCATGATCTTCTAAATCACTTGGAAATTTTAAAAGAAGAAAATGAAAACAAGCTATTTTTTTATAAACGAAAACAATTTAAATGAGCGATTTTCAAGACTTACTATTTTCTCCGTGTTTTATGTGTGTTGTTTTTGCTTTGTATGTAGGGGAGACCGAGGACAAAAGTAATAAGTCATAAAAGTAACAAGCCTCCTACTAAACTACACAATATGTTGAATAATTTGTACTATATAGTCAAACGCGTACGCCTCGATTCTTTTTCTTTTCAGCTAATTGTTGTAGAACGATCGCGCCGATTGCACATACAGGAGTGAAATTAATGTATTTGCATTATTCACCTAAGTATTTCTTGTTTTAGTTTTTTTGTATCTATGCCTAATTAAAGTGTATATATTGACATAATTATTTGCCGGTGTATTCTTCTAAAATGTATTCATAAGTTTTTATAGTTGATTTGGCTAAGTCTTGCATCATATTTAGATTATAATGCTTTTATTCTAAAAAATGTGTTTGGGGGTGAAAGTAAAACGACACTCTGTGGACGAAAGTAACATGTTTCAATGCTTAAAGTATAAGGGCTGGTCCCATAATGATTGTACCAAAGGCGATTCTTATTACGTATGCCATAATTGTGATTCGGAATAGATATCAATCTCTTTTGTATAAGTAATTATCATACAATTTTTACACTATTATTTACTATTATTTAGACTTAAAAAAGTACAAAACTGGTGTGATATTAAGTATAATTATTTTATGATATTACTTATAATTATTTTGCTTAACGAAGATTATTTCTTTTAAGTTTTTTAAAGATGGTAAAAATAAATATTTATTTTATTTTTTATTTTAATATAATATAATACAAATAATAAAAGTTATCTTGCTTAATAAAAGATTATAACAAAAGTTGCGTTAAATTGAAAAAAAGGCATATTTATTTTATTTTATTTTCGAAAATAAGAACTGTTACTTTTATCCCCAGACTATGTTACTTTCGTCCCCGGCCCCCAGGACAAAAGTAACAATCAACCTAAAAGCTATAACTCTTTAAATATTTATCATTTGAGAAAAGCTATAATAACTTTTTAAATATTTATCATTTGAGATTGAAACATATAATAATAGAGTAATAAATGGAGTTTTTTAACATATAATCTTTTTTTTATATCTCTAATTCGATAATTAATTAGTGACCTATAATACAAAAAATATTACTTTTGTCCCCTTTTCTCCCTTATGTATATTTTTTTATTTCTGAGGTATTATATTTTAAGTATCAGAGAGAGTCAAATTATTCTTCGTAGAGAGAAAAGAAGTGGACACCATATATATGTACACACATATATACACACACACATGACGCGGATGAATGAACCTAGAATGTGGCGCGTGCACTCTCGGGAATTTCAGGAGCGAGTGAAGACAAGTGGTTTAACGACCGTCTCTCTTGTTACGACAGTCGGGGGTGCCCAATGACGCGTTAAAGTAAGAGGACGATTGTTCCGTTTCAAAATAATAAAACTCTTTTATAACGATGTTATATGTCGTCCTACCGAGATTCGTTGCGTGTATCTAAGAAACATTGAACAATTGATTGCGCTTGTTATACGTGAAGCTTGCTGAAGCTAAAAACTCTGTAATTAATATTCTTTTAAAATTTTTTTAAGTTCTTAATTACAACGTTATCGGACATTTTCGTTATTTGAAGCTTTACGCACGCATAATGTATCTATGTGAATCAGATTAATCGACGATATTATGGCGGCTAAATAACATTAATGCGTCAAAACAATGCTCAATATATTATTGAAAGCGGGGACATTAATTCATACATCGATTAATAAATAAAAGATATTCCGCTGCGAGTGGAGAATAGTTAACTAAGTGGAGTGTTAACAATTTTGCTCAAATATTATAAAACTATCGCGGATGATCGCGCGCGATTAAAACTGAACGAATGATATTAATAATGTATAACGCGCATCCCATATACATGCGAATATATTATACGCTCTAGGGTGTAGTAATACGCGAATATGCAGTGCAAAATAAACATTAAACCTCAGTTGTTCATTACGTAACTTTAATGAATTTAATGTACATATTGATATCGGACCGATATGTATGCTAACTCGAATAAACACTCATAATTATGCGAGCATTTACGTATAAATCGAATCTGGTTTGCCGCCCAATGTACAATATTCCAGAAACCACGCAGTTTGACACGAGTCAGATAATGTAATTGACATAGATTAACTGAGAAACGAGGGAGTTTTGTGTGATTAATAGATTATTTTAAATTTTGCGCGTTCGCGTTTGTTTTTATAAATGCATATTACATGTGCATATATTTATTTATACACAAGCTGAAACTGATACGAATGTATATCGAGTATAAAGGGATAACAAATTACTGTAATCAAATGTGCGAATCTCTACGCCATTTACACATAAAGATAATTATTCTACCAAGACATTACATTATCGCTAATGCTGGCAAAGTGTTAATGAACCTAGAGATGCACATTTCCTTTCTTGAAACAAGGTTCAGATAATGCAAACAAATTGACACAAACAGTCTCATCGTATCCAGGAAATCATCAAATAATAACCGATCAAATAATAACCGATTCTATTTGTTTGTAAACAGTCTATTCACAAACAGTCATAGAAAAAGAAATATTTCTTGTTAAATTTAACAGCAAGTTAGTTAAACGCATCATCTGAAATTACTGCTTTGATATATTTGTTTAAAATGCTTTATTAAATTGATTGCAAAATTAAAATTTACATTTAAATTGCATACAAATCCGATATAAAGTTCTAAAAGTAATGCTTGAAATTACTGAAATTAAAATTGTTGTTTTTAACTAGAAATTCCAGATTATAAAAAAAGAAAGAAAAAAGGTGCTACAAAAAAATGTTCGATTAAATTAAATAAATAGAAATTAATTGATCAATTAAATATTTTAAATATATTATTTAAATATTTTATAGTGATCTAATATATCCTTATAATGTGTTTGGGAAATATTATTTCAAATATTTATAAAAAAATATAATTTTTTTTAATTAATATTTTTTACAGTTATATCTTTAACAATAATAAAAAAATCTACTCTTGTCAAACTTGTGGTTTGTTATTAAAATTATTAAAATTATTAAAAATTCGTTATTAATTATATTATTGCAATAAGCATAATCTTAAACACGCAACTAAGTTAAATGATGGTATTTCATTTTGTACAAGTGTTTCAAACTCGAATCTCCTCCGAAGCGAGAATTGAACATTTGACTTTCTATGTGCCTGCAGTACTGGTAGGTCGTTAAAGTTTAACGATCCGTTAATGTCTGTCGAAGATAATACTCAAAACAATTTGCGGTGAATCGATAAAGCGTAACGATGTCATAAATGCTTTTTGCAGACCGCCACCGCGAAGATTAATATCTTATTGTTAGCGAAACATAAAAACCGATCGATCACGCTGAAATTCAACGAGAATATAAATCAACGTACGAGCGATTTTATTTAATTAAGAAGGAAATGTAATCTTTTTTACGCCTTTTGATTGAATAGCGACGTTAAGGGACTGCGTTGCATTCTGCGCGCGGATGCCATAATAATGGCGAGATTTGCATTTAATCAGGCCGGAACCTCCTCGCTGCGTTTCTTGCCGGTCGTTGTGAATGCAATCCATGCAAGAATGCCTGCACGCGTTTTTATCCTGCTGTTATTCTACATGAGGACCCCCGTGAAAATGCTGCCGTTGTTTCGCAGCACGTTGGATCACGCGAGTTTCCCGTAATTGTTTGCAGTTAGCGGCGAACTGTCTCAGGACAGCGTTATTGTTCACTTGTCGAGACTTTGAGAGTTCCGCTGTCCCATTTGCATCCCCTAACGATAAATGTTCTTCTGAGAGAGATTTCCATAGCGATACGCGCAAAGTTTCCGCGCAATAGCGACGCGACTTTGCAATTATGCTGCATTAATTGTAGATAGGGAAACAAATATTTGTTGTTATGAACGTAGAGTACAAGCATGTTAAATGGGAATGTTTATGTTTTCGATTACGTTGTCCGAGGGTAAATATGCTCAGTGATGGAGCAATCAAATTGAATCGCATATCGATTAAACTTCAATTACGCGGCATTATATAAGCTTGTTAAATATGCATTACATGCGATTTACTTACGACAAGAGCAAACTTCGACGAAAAAAAATTTTCGTCTTCTTGATCGATTTTTCTGTAGCGTGCAGTTATATAATTCTCGTTAGAACGTAAAGCCACAAGCTCATATACTTTAATCTCGGATCTCTGTTTCAGGTATTTTGAAGTAACACGACAACTTAACATTGTACGAGAGCCATACCGCAGAAATTGTGTTCTATCGTTTTTCAAACCAGCAATTTCGCAACATTAATCAACGTGATTAAATCAACGGTAACAGGGAATAGCAGCTTGACGTGATAATGTGCGAAGTAATACAGTGCACGAGCGCCGCATATTTCATAGCTTATTTTAAATAAGATTTTAATTAGATTCTATAGAATCAAATATCTTCACGCTTTTATATCGTATAATCCATTATTTATTCTATAAAATTACCATAATATTTTTGTGCTGAATAAACGACAAATAGTTAAAAAGAATCGGAAGAATTGATGCATTGTCGGCGAGAATTCTCCCCTGGATTTTCTATCCGACATACAGGAAAAAAAAACAATGGATATGTGGTAAATGTAGCATGAAAATATCACTCACCACACGGTCGCCTGGATGCTTGACATAACAATTCAGCTCCGCCGTCTGACCGACAATGGCAGTGACATTTCGCGGTGCAATATCGTCGAATTGAGGTTTGTCCCAAGATCTCGTCGGCTTGCTTCCTGCTACCACGCTGGCGATACTGGAACCACCTGAAACAAAACATACCACTTTGTAATGTGTATTGAAAATATAAAATAATTTTGCGAAAATATTTTTTCATTTAATAAAATTAAATTTAAGTTTTGTGAATTTTTTAATGACTGATTACAACCATTTATTGTTTCTACAGTATTAGGTTCTACAATTGTTTCTATAGTAAAATTTGGCCCTGTGGGAGTAAATTAATTGCATATTTAAATAATCTCACATAATGTGAAGGATTAAGAGTTATTGTGTAGCTTTAAGTTATGATATGAATACTCTTTTCATCAAGTCCACGAAGAATTAAGTTATTGCTTATTCAATTTATATACAAAAAATGGCTCTGGTGATAGTAATATGATGATGAATTCTATCATATAATAATTTATTTAATTCTATCATATAATAATTTATTTAATACATTTAATGAAGAAATAACATAATTAGAATTTTGATTCTTAGGATATAATAAAATTTGTAATTAAATTAGAAGCATTAGAATGTTCTGTATACAAATAAAATTTTTTTTTTGTATTTATGTTATTTAACATAACATTTTATTTGTCTTAAATATTCCTTTGATTTGTTTATTTAATGAAAAATTTGTCAATAAATGACAAGTTTCTTTATAAAAGAATATTTGTAAACAGAATCTATAGATATTTTATATCTTGTATCATCTTAAAAATACCCAACAGTACGTAAATATACACAACATTATACGTATTTTATTATTAAAAATTATCCGAAAAAATATCAAAAAACTTCTGTCGAGAAATACTTTTCTCTGTCAAGAAGTTTAATAAAATAAATCCATGGACAAATCTTATCTAACGAAACATTGACCGGACTATATAATTCATGCTAAAGTCAAAGTCGAAAGTTAGGTGAATATGGAAACTCTCAGTATATCGTACATTCAAACGAGATTAGATGCGGAACTTACTTTATAACATCAGAAGCAGCAGCCTGAATGAAAGTTGCGCATGCCGTAGGTAATTGTAATAAGTACTTGATTAAATCCGAACTCGAGAATTATAAAGATTAATATGTTAATACACCGTTGCTTACAATTTACAATTGTATCTATAATTCGTAAAACATGACGCTTTGGTATTCCTGCCAAGAATATAACTATTTACTTTGATTTTGTATCAATGCAAGTTATTTAAAAATTAATGAATATATTAATTAATAAATATACGCACATCTGTATTTCCTACATTTCGTCAACTTCACTAGCAATGCACATAATAGAGAAATAATATAGTAATATATAAATCAGTAAGGGAAATGCGCTTTAATTGGATAAAATATAATTGGATAAAATATTTAGAAAATTTAATTTAATTTATTAATTTAAGATTTTTTAAAATTTAAGTATAATTAAGTATGTATTAAAATATATGCAATATTAATAATGTACAACGTACATATATATATTTTTATAAATGACATTTTTTCAAAAAACCATCTTTATTTAATTAAATATATAAAATTCTTCATTATTTCTCAACAGCATTTTATTTATTTTTCAAATTTTTATCTTTATAAACAATTTTCTTGACTATAAACATTTCTATTAAATTTTATTTTATCTTTAATTGTTTGAAATATAACATCAATTAAACGATATTTTCATTTTTTTAAAATGGTTTTTGTGTAATATTTTTATATTAAATAACCTTTATTTAATATTTTTTTGTTTAATATTTTTTTCTACTCATCAGTGAAAACAACACGAATGGCTTTTATTCACGCGCTCATTCGCTATAATAACGCTATGGGCGGTTTTTTTTAAATATTAAAATATTAAAAAATAAATTGTATATGCGTACGCATATATATAAAACTCAACATCAATATTTAATATTTTTATATGTATAATCCTTTTTCTCTAATAATTAGCATTATTAGCATTATTAATATCTTGTCCAATTGGGATAATGTATGTATGTATTATTTAATGCATGTTTAATGCATTTCTGACTACATTAACTGCAGTGTCCAATTTACAGAATACTAATTAATATCTTGCTATCGTGTAGCTAGATTGTAAACATTAGCTTATATTAACATAACTAATAAATGCCAACTAATAAATCTTTCAATATTAGTTCAATATAATATCAGTTCTCTTTAAAGGAAAAAATATATTAGTAATCATATTGTAAACTATTTGTGATTTGATGCGTACACTAAGAAATATTTAATTAAAAAATATTATATGAGAAAGAAAAAAATGTTGTTAAAATTAATAATACCTTCATTTTTGAACATTTTCAGAAAATTTCAAGGAAAAGACTAATAAACTTATTTTAATTTTATTTAATAATTTTCAGAATTCAATTTCATAATTCAATTTCATAATTTTTAGGAGAGGGAGAGGGAAAAAAATATCAGTATTCCAATAACGCTTTATACGATCGTTATATAACATATCCCAGCACCAATTTTATTTGATTTAATCATTCAACTTGCGATTAACGGAGATTTCGATCGTGCGAAGATCATCATTATCATAAACTCAGGAATAATTAAATATAATGAAAAAGAACGCAGACAAGAGAAGGACGAAATCGGAAATCCCAATGGAACCATGCAAGAAGGGAGAGATAGGACGCATCCGATAAAATTCTCCATTGTATCCCAGGGAAGATGGGACTTCGGTGCAGGTAGAAATTGAAATTGTTACGAGGTACATGCGAAAATTGCGGAAATAGCATGACCATGCTCAGGACATAACAAAGATGTAACGAGATCAGAAAGTTCGGTATTTTGAAAACAATGAGCTGCTAAAATTAATTCACCGCAAGCATTGTCAGTTTGTTCTTTTCTTTGCTTTTGTTATAGAAAATATAAGAGCAAAGAAAAAATTTTATTTAAAGTGCGCATAAATTATAAGTATTTACATAATCCTCAATATTGCTAACAATTATTACATAATAGAATATGGCAGAGACACAAGAGATGTATAATATCTTATATAACGTATAATGGGATTGTGCACGCGATTCTATTTTTGCTGAGATACATTGATAATTATAAGTCCAATTTAATTGTTTCCTTGTCTGCGCAAAATGTATGCAATTTTATTTTAATGATAATCTGTTTATAGTAAATTAATTTACATGACGAAATATTTTATATAATACCTTAATATACATATATTGCATATATATCAAATATATTTTATATGTATTTATTTATTGTATTTCTGCATTTCCCAGACGAATTTCTACATTCCTCGGAGTTGTTTCGCCATCCAATAAAGCATTCTCTCACAACTTTCGATGAACACCGGGAAATGAAAGCGATCGAACTCAGTTCTCGATACGCAAAGGCTATCCTCCTCACTGCACCTTGCACGAATTCAATAAGGTTCTGCATTCTGCGCACTCCGCGGCAACAATAACTTCTTGTTATAGTCACGGGACGGGTTAAGCAAACACCGGTTACGAGAACAATACAGGCACTGCCCACTCGTCGGATGATTTTCCAAACTTTGTACCTTCTAGTCGGGGCACGTAATTCGAGTTGTTTGATCTGTAGCTTTGAACTCGGTGGAAAACAACGTGCTAGTGAAATTTTCTACTTCGCCTTTAAATTTAGTCGCAACGTGAACAATGTCTGTCTTGATTTTTGATTTTACTCTTCGTATAATCCACGCCTATGTTCTAAGCTTTACCTTATAATTTAAATTTGCAATAACAATCTCACAAGCTGAATTATTTCAAGAAAAAAATTATTATAATGTAATAATAATATAAAATTTAAAATATCTTAAAATAATCTTAATATTTTAAAAGAAAGTATAAGCAAACAATCTCGTTAAAGATATATATCACTCTTGTCAGCTTTCAAGTTCTCATGCGAAGGAAATAGTGTCACAAAAAGATATGTTATGATATATTTCTTAGCCTTTGACAAAATTATTACGTGAAAAGCAAAAATTCTCTCTTTCTCGTCAATAATAAACTAATAACTAATAAACGCCGTACACGATGAAAAGTGAACGCGATAATGCAGTTAATGTCAAAGCACGTTGCGCTTTACTCACGATCTTGCTGTATTTCACCGCGTTAAGCCGACGCGTCGAATCTTGGGGCCGGCACTGAAGCAATATTTATTTCCTGTTGCGATAGCGAAAAGGGGAGCAAATGCCTGTACAAAGTGTCCCATTGTTACGATACTCTATAGTATTTCGACCGATTTCTATTCCAGTTGCACTCGAAACTGTACAGGCGATATTTCGAAATGGATCGTATCGTCGATTTCGGCATCAAGTGCATTGCCCGAAGGGTCCGTTCTTTTCTAGCCATTTTATTCCATTGCCCGCTTCGTCGCAATTCGTCGCGGTATGCGCTCGATCGACTCGCAGCAATATGAGCATTCCCTTTTAGCTATATTCGAGAAGCTGGATTTTGCCATATGTATATATATATATATATATATATATATATATATATATATATTCAGATAAATCGATGACTTGTGAACGACGTCGACGGCAATTGCGTCAAGATCGAGAAATGATATTTGTTTTTATTATTTCTCTGCCCTGCAATTTATGTGTGGGCGTGTGAAACAAAATAAAATAAAGTGCATTGCGAAATATATGCAATCTCTACATCGCAGATTATTGTAATAGATACGTGAACGTGGTAAATTCATTTTTCCATAAAGAAAATTTATTATATATTTATTATATTTATTATATTATATAATATTTATTATATTTTTTATATATATTTATATAAATTTTATATATATTTTTGTAGTTTTATATTTATTATATTTATCATATAATATTTATTACATTTTTATTTTAAAAATCAATAAATGTAATAAATCAATATATTTGTAATATATGCGAATTTCCAATTCGCTCGTCATTTTGCAAAATATCTTGCAAGAGTTTTAAAGAATATTTTCTTCCCCCAAAACGTTTTCTCATGAAAATGTAAAAAATCAAAATATATTTATTGTCGAAATATGCAACACATCGATTAAAATTGAAAGATATTCATTTATACTTATGGTATCCATTTCTTGAACGGCAGGAGTAATTTTCGAGGGGAACAATATTGAGCAAAAAGAGTAGGAAATTCAATTGCTCTCCAAACATAAAAACGTTAGATTCTCTATCTCTCTCTTGCTCTCTCTCTTTTTCATTCGAGGAATGTCATAAAAGATTAAGACATCATCTCGTGGCAGACATCTTGCGAGATCGAATTTGCAGGCGCGCATGTTTCGCGAGTGGAGTTAAGCTTCCGTTCCCGTGGGTAGCTCGACATGGTCGATAACGATAACGATATGGCGAGGCAACGGGTTGCGATCCCGCGCCCATATGCCTCCTCTGGGATGGGGCACAATATTCTATTAACACGACGGTTTATACGGTCGCGCATACCTCGTAAATAGAACTGAGCAAACAGATTCCCGGCGCTTCGACGCAGCCATCGGCGCGCTTTGCCGCGCTTTGCGCCCGTTCGGCAATTTCATCAGCGCCCTGGCATAACTGAAAACCGTGAAAAATGAGGACGCAGGAGAGAGGCGAGGGAGCACAAAGACCTTCCGGCATTTTCCGGAAAAATGTTCGCGCGCGCTGTGATACGCGCCGGAGCAATTTATCACTTTCAGAACGCCGCGACATTAATAAGCGTTTCGGGTCAGACAATGAGCGGTAGAGTAATTCTGACGGGCAAGCCGCGCGTATCTATTCGTCTCCAAAGGATTTGTCGCTAGCGGGTAAAGGAGTTCTCGGTAAAATGGAATATTAATGTTGTATATAGACCTTTACATTCAAGCGACAAAAATATTCGCAAAGTGCTTGGATTTTATGTATTTCAATATCGATATGACTGTTTAATTGAATTATACGTTTTCTCATTGTACGTAATAATAATGGGACACATGTATATAACAGATACATAGTTTGTCGTAGACTGTATTACTTTTATATAATATAAAATGATTATACAAATTTTATATCAATTATCACATTAGTAACATTAGAATCCGGTTAATAGAATATTCTTTCGTACGGATCATTGACGATTGTCATATAAAGTTAATGTATAAATATAGTGAAAAATATAGGTTACACAATATATCTTATCAGCCACTTCTTTTCGTGAAAGCTCGCTCGAAATGATATCTATTTTTTAAAATTAAGATTTTTAACATTTTTTTTAACATTATATTATTATATTATATCATATTATTATATTATATCATATTATATTACAATATATCACGAACTGTGATATAAATCTGAAATAATTCCTTTTAATACGATCCATTAAAAATTTATATGTATTGTGAGGCTCTCATAAATCAAAAACGTGAGCTATAACATGCATATATGTTTCTGTTCCATGAGTAAAGATAATTTAAATACACGTAGCTGGGAAGACGAGTCATCGAAATAAATAATATCGCGTGTGTCGGGGAGATAGTGGACGCATGTGAAACATAAATCCAAAATTGCTCCATCTATCTGTACAATCGAGGAAGAGAACAATATGGGAATCGGAGTAATAATCGCGAAAAGCAACACTATTCTTCGACGGCAAAAAGAAAAGCCTGAACACTGAAGTTTGAAAAATCGAATTAATATTTTATTGGACGGTAAAGTAAAATGACGTATCAGATTATTGATATTATGAAATTTCACGATAAAATGCTGTTAATATAGATGCGAAAGCACGACTCTCGATTCTCGATTATCGATTTTAATTATAAGTATAAAAGATTCTATTCTATTTGCCCCATTTTTATCTTCATATTATTAAGTATAATTCTCCTTCTTTCTATTTTACTATAAACATATTATCCACTTTTATTTGTATGTTTATATCAAACATAATTGAAAAAAAATTATTATATTAGATCAATATAATTATTTCTTCAAAATATATTTCTTAAATTATTCGAGGATTATAACATGATTTTTTTATATATCGTACAAAATAAAAGAATCTACAGTTAAAAACTTTTCTATTTATTCACCTACATATATTATAAGATATGCCCAAGTTTTTCGAGGCAGAAATACATTTAAGCAAGATAAATATACTTCAGCAACTCTCTAATCTAACAATTTATCTAATAAAGCACGATTTCACTTATATATCATACGTAGTAAGCTTTCAACAGCAAGCTTTCAATAGTAAGCTTTACGAAATCCATTAGTGAGTAACTAGGGAATGTTCTATCGAGCAAAGTCAGCAGTTAAATTTGCAGATATTTAATCTCACGAGACCGTTTAACCTCGCATTAAAGGCGCCAATTCTAAAGCATATACGTACATATGATTTAAAGAGTATGCAGTCATCAAGAATCGGGCCGAATAATCAAAAGAATTTACCCTAGATAAACTCTATTTCCTGTTTGAAATTCTAATGACACTTGACCCTTGATCAATATTGGATATAGCAAGATCAGAAAACACAAAAAAGTGTGTACATTGAAATTTGATGTTTGTAGATTTAATACGCCGCGAATTAGCTATTAAGCGTGAACAATGCCGTAATCTTGCTTGGTACATCTGTTCTATCCGGGCGCGATAATGCTTATTGCGCAGTAAACGACTCCGAATATTAAGGCAATAATGGTGAAGATGTTCGATAATTTCAGGAGCAGCTGTAAAAGTAAGTTTAAATAAATGTCATCTTTTCTCTAAAGATTTATTGCATCAAATATAACTTAGGATAATTATTATATTAACATTTATTAAGATATTTTATATTCTAAATATATTAAATAAAATCATAGAAAATTCTGTCCAGGCTTTATAATCTCCTGCCTTTTCATATATTTATTTTGAATTTAAAATTGAATTATTTTTTTTATTCAACTACTTCTTTTTATCTGTAGATTTTGACTTTAATTTATGATATTTTTGAGAGACATAACATTTATATTTTAAATCATATTGTTTTAATTCTATTTTAACAGTATATATTTCAACATATTTAATTCTGACTATATAATTTATTCATATTATGATATATGTATATATATTAAGCTATTTTTATACTTTTTTTTTAGAAATTGATTTTGCAATTTGCTTTCGCTATTTGTACAAACTTATACTAACTAGTATGTTCAACATATTATAGCACAGAGGTATAAAAAGTTTATTATTCGAATGAAAATGACAAGAAAGTAAATTGCAAAAGCTGTATGATCCGAGATAATGATGAGTCAAGACTAGAGTATGTCGAAAATGCGTTCTCGCGGTTAAAGGAAGACGGTCGGGTTGAAGAGTATTGGTCTAGGATGGCGCAGAAACGTGGATGAGACTCGACGTAGCCTGGTTCAAGGAAATTGCCACTCAGAAAGTTACGTAACTGAAGGGGATTACAAAACTTATTGTATGGGGAGAAAACGAGGCGCCGAACGGAGTCGCGATACCGTATTCTTACAACCCACAACGCGAGTCTCACATGAAAAGGGTCCAATACCCATCTTAGATAACTTGAATGTAGAGCAGTACAGAGGGAGAGCGATATGAGGTAGTTGTGAAAAAAATTTTGCTCGCCGCAAGTTAATCCGTTTTTTTTTAATTATAATGTATTAAGCAGCTATTACTAAAAACATAGTAATTATTTTAATCAAAACCATAATTATTTAAATTATTATACTAAATTTATAATTATACTAATATTATACTAAATATTTTATAATGTAACGTAAAATATAAACAATCTTGAAAGTAGAAATTGGAGTAAGCATCAAAGTTTGAGAGATACGCAAAATGGAAAATTAAGAAAACTTGAAATCGATTTGATCTAAGAATTTAAGATTGCATCGTAAAGAATTGAAAAGGGAATCAGGAACACTCTTATTCCAGAAAATTGCCACTCAAGAAGTTACATAACTGAGAAGATTGCAAAACTTATTGCGTAGAGAGAAAACAAGTCATCGACCAACATTGCAATGCAAGCCCAACTTCTTGAAATTCCATTCTTGCATGCTGTTTTGAAGCGGAACATAAGTAAGATATCTCGCATCTGCAGTATCATAATTCTTCCCACAAGTACAATGTGCAAATTATACGCAGAACGACTATGCATTGTCATCTCTTTCGACTCCGTACAGCAGCCAGCGAGCTGGTCCCCGAACGAAGGAAGTAATTTCGCATAGATTACACTATCACGAGAGGAAACTCAATAGCAGATGCATTGGATCACTTTATTTATATTCTATTCTATTTTAATATTCTATTCAAGAAGGGAAGAAAGACTCATGCTCTTATTTTCTGAATTGTAACTTTGCATCACATGTATTGCATTTATATACATATATAACAAGTTGTATATACATTATCATATGTACTTAAGTATATAATCGAAAAAGGTTATAAAGGCAAAAGAAAATAACAAAATCTATAAAATAAATTTAATTTAATAATAAATTAATAAATTAAATAATAAATTAAATTTATTTAATTTAATAATAAATTAAATTTATTTTTTAGATTTTGTTATTTTCTCTTTCTTCTCGCCCTTATAATTTTTTTTGATTATATAAGTACATATGATAATGTATATTGTATCGATATGTAAATGCAATACATGTGATGCAAAGTTACAATTCGGAAAATAAGAGCAGTCTTTCTTCCCTTCTTGAATAGAATATTAAAATAGAATAGAATATAAATAAAATGTAGAAAATAGATTTAGGGAAATAAAATAAGTTCAAAGATAATCTGGAGATAATTTAAAAATCTGCAATTATTACAGAAATTTAACTTTCAAAATTAGTTATCAAATCAATTTATTAGATAACGATTAACTAGATTAAGAAGAGCATTGTTTTTTTATATCAAATTTATATTTTATGCACGATATGGTTATATTGTAACCATGTAAAATATTTTCCAAGCTCGAGGTAAAAAAAATAGCATTTCATAATTAGAAGTCAAAAAGATCAATTCCATTTTTTAATAAATTTTTAAAATAATTTTAATAATAATTTTAATAATTTTAAAAAGAAATTGAAATTAAAAAATTTGCACAAAATAGAAAATTGATTAACGAAACTTCCGAGAGTCTCATATTATTCCAATATCAAAGAGTTTTGGTTAAATAAAATTATAATCAAATATAAATGCAAATGGTGATTAAAAAGTTACATAGAAACTTTATCTAAAAATTCAGCTCTCTCGCACTATTGATTAACTTTATAATTCATCGGTTTTCTTTTTTGTAACCCGTGAGATACCGACCTTTATTCGCGCTCGACAAGTAGAACATTTAGACCGGAAGAGAATTGTAAAGTCTACTTCATGGAAATTGCTCGCGAAAAATACGTAACTTATGCAAAGAGAAAACGAACATCGACCAATACTGTTACACATTTCTGAGGCTTGAAAATGGTATTCCGGTGCGGAGTCGTGTGTCGCGTACATTTCCGGTCGCGTACGCTGCTTCTAAGAGGAATCGACGTCTGGCATTTCCTCGCTTCCTTCGCAAAAGTTTGAATAGCTTCAGGCTATTCCTTCGATGAAGGATGAGAGCAGTTGGCAGACGTGGTCATTTGTTATTTACTGATCGTTACACTTCGACGTGACAGAAATGTTCGGTGGATTCTGACGGAGATGATGACGACGGTACTTGGTTATTACGTGCCCTGATTTCTTTACAGACTTGCTGATATTCTCGTTTTCCCATTCAATTGTCTTATAAATAGGAAATGAATAGTTCATTTTAGCAAAAATATGATGGATCAACAAATAGTTCACAAGGATTTGCATATTTCCACAAGAGTTCTTCATATTTTTGTTTGTTGAAATTTCTATTTGTGGAGATTTGCCGTTCTATTAAAATTTACGGGTTTATATTACATATAAAATGTATTATTTAAATTATTACGAACAAATTATAGTTAAATTCTAATATTCCAGATTTGAAAGAAGTCTTTTGATAATAATTATGTAATAATTATGGACCAGGATTATATATATGTCAACAACTGGCAGAATGCCCGATGAACGAATGTCTTATGCTCGGAAAAGATCCAGGCGGAGTGAGAGGCGTCTATTGCCGAAATTTCGTTTACAAGCGGCCTGAAGAATCTAATTACGGCCATGATTATAGATAGCGACACGCGAGAAGCACAATGTGGCTCTGTGCCAATCAGGATTCGTCACGCGAAGAAGAGAGTAGCTCTCCGACGTGTCTTCTGCGGGCATTTCGCTCCTCTTCAGATTTTGGCAAGGATGCGAAATCACAAGGATGCCAGACTCCGAACTTCTTCACTATCATGCCTACGAGAAATTTTCTCGAATTGATATTGCAATAAATTATTTGGTGTTTCATGTCGGGCGATTGATGGACTGATCGATCCGTGCTTGATTCAAATGACTGCCAACTTTGTTGTTTCATGATCTTTTATTACATTCTTTATTGCATTCTTTAGCCCTGCTGCAAACGTCGCGCAGACTCACGAATTATCCGGAATATTTGCGAAAAATTAGACCAAAAACATCACAATTTTATCAAAGAGTGTATTATTTTGTCTCGTTTTCTTTCGCCATAAAATTTGATTCATTTCATTCGTACTCAATCGCTGCCACGCACGTTGATATGTGAACTGTATAAGTCTCACCTGCATAATTCCATATTAAATTGCGAACCTTTTCAATCCGACATTATACAATTGCATTAACTGCATCAATCGCATATTATTGTTTTTTATCATTTACGCATGTGCTATTCTTTCTTCTTAATGTAATGATATCGATTAATTTTTCAGATATTGCATTTTTATATTTTTGATGTTCTCCTCACTTTCGTTCCGATCTATCCCGAACTACCCCTATTATATATAAGTTGCTGAGCTACTGTGTTAATTATCATCCTAATTTCCATTTGCTTCTCCGTCTTTAGTTAATGTCTACATTATTTGCGTTTTTTTTGTGTGGTGCGACTCTTCGTATCTGACACTAAATAATTCTAGAATTGTCGCAATTATCTTTCGAGTAGAAATTGCGGATTGAAGAAAATTCTCTTACAGTTAGAAAAAATATGCACAGCATATATAATAAAAGTATCGCATTATCTTCCAAAAATACAGGAAACACAAGTAAATGAATAAATTTTTTTATCTTTTTTCGCCTAGCTATTTTGCTTTCATATTCATAAAATTATTAAAATATAAAATATATTAACAATAAAATATAATTTGTAAAATATAATTTATATATATATATATGTATATATAGATTTTTTTTTCAGTAAAATTTTCTGTTTCTATAACAGATGCAATATTTCTGATTGGTATTATAATTTTCTCTCTCTCTCTCTCTTTTTCTCTGTCTGTCTCTCTCTACACAATGTTGTGTATAAAAACTTCTTTCTCTGCTAAAAAAATCGCTTCGAGATCCGAGATGTAATCTTTGCAAAAATTAAGGAACGATAATGGCGTGAAGTACCTCTTCTTCGTAGCAAAGTATACGAATAATAGAAGTTTTCTTTGAAACATACACTGCACATCGTGTCGGTTGGGATAAACTTCCAACGTGAGAATATTGGGCGAAAAAGAAAGAGAAAGAGAGAGAGAGAGAAAGAGAGAAGGGAATGTGAGAGGTCAGCAGTATATTCAGACCTAAAGTTACCACACTGTACGGACATTCTTCTCGTAGCGATCATTTTTTTTCTCTATCCCGGCAACTCCATCTCGGAGAGAGAGAGAGAGAGAGAGAGGGAGAGAGAGTTGGCGCCGAGCGCGAAGCCCCGTTAAAGCCTTCGCTTTAAAGCTTTGCAACTTGAGCAGAAAGTTCGCGTTCGAACTATCGGTAAAACCTCGCCACAGTATAAGCCCGACCTTTCTAATATTATTATTGTCCTAGGCGCGGCACCTCCCGGTGTCCTCGTTTTATTTCTTTGTTCTGCCTTTTTCGTTTTACTTTGCGCTTACTTTTCGATAGAGGGGACACGTAGCGGCCGGAAAAAAGTCGCCTCGTCGAAATCACCTTGCGACAGCACTTGCATTATTTAGCGTATCTTTTTCTGTAATTGCATGCAAATCTTAATACAAGTTCGCGATGGAAATAATAAACGTTGTTTCGAGATTCCAGCTCTTCTAGCTCCACTCAATTAAGTATTACCGCCAATCAATTTTCATGGTTGCATTCCATATAATAGGTCTGGTCTTGTTTATTATTGTTGTGACCGTCAATGAGACAATATTTTTCTTCTTTGGTATCATTATTTCAAGACATGCCATTTCAAGATCTGAGTATAATACTTATTGATTAGTAAAGCATCTCTCGTTGAATAAATAATTTTTCTTTAAGACAATATTCTCGAAAATAACAACTTGTGGATAAAGAAAAATATCTTGGCTTGAAAGGCTCCTCTTAAATCATTTGATGTTTGTGCTTCTTCAAGATTTTATCTGTCTGTTGCTTTAATTGCACAAGTATATCTTATAACTGCAAAACAGAAGAATTGCATGATAAGAACGTAATAATAATAAAATAATAACTGCATGAGAAAATAAAAAAAAAATAATTTATTTATTTATTAAAATATTTTCTCTATGCAAAATGTGTTTGTTTATTCAATATTTTATCAGTAAATATTCTACATAATTTTGTAGTAGTTTTCATAATTTCTTATTTCAAAAGTATTTGGCACAGACAACAAAGAAGCAAAAACAATTATTGCAATTCACATAAACAATATATGTTTTTGAATTATAAATTATTTTTAAAAAATGTTATTAGATTAGATATTAAATATATTAAATTAAAGTGGTATAATATTTAAAAACAATAAACAAATTTTATCAATAAATTTAAATATGAGAAAATATATGTAATTTTACTGTGCTTTAATTGTTTATTATAAATTTTTCTAAAAAATAGCAAATATTTCTCTCATTATTTTATTTGATTGACATTTCATTATTTTATTTGATTTATTTCATGCTAGCTTAATAGATGTTTAATTATTAACTTCGTTTTATTTAATTTTATGCGTATGCAAAATGTAATTATCAATTAATAATTATAATTTTTTTAGGTATATAAGCCATTCATTATGCAAATATGTATCATTATTAAGTTTAATATTAAAAATAAATTAATATGGAAAAAATATATTTATTAAAATTAATGCAAATTCATATATAAACTATGCATCTTTTCAATATACTCGTAGTTAATTAATTTAATTTATAATGCTATAATAGTTAATTTATTCTATTCAATTATTTTTTGTAAATTTTAGATAAAATTATTTTCTCTTAACGTATCAGTTCAATTTAAATAACTAATATAATATATGACCGCTTGATTGTCAATTACATTTCATTAAATTAATACATACTTTAGCAGATGGGTCCTAAATTAAATTCGCATATTAATTTACGCATTATATTATTTTTAACAGCATATCGCAAGTAAGCATTATTTTACACAATAAAAAATGAGTAACTGAGAAATTTTATCAATTTTTATTTTATTTAACAGTGAAGTATGAAAGTTTACATCTTGTATATATCTTAAAATGCCTTCTAAAACAATCTTATAATAATGTCAATTAATCAAAGTGTTGGTAGATTCATTATTTCAATCGAAGGATTTATACCAATGTTATATCTACCAGCGAATGTTATTTCCTTCATCAGTAAGCGCAACGGCATCTTTTATACATCGGTATAGACATGAAATGAAATCCTATTGTAGTGAGTATTATTGAACGTGCGAAGAAGCGGTGAGCAAAGCGGCAAGCAAAACGGCTATAGCGAAGCAATTGCGTTATTAATACGCCAAGAACGAGCGAATAAAGTTATACATTGGAACAGCATTCATTTCTCTTTTGTGGCAGTTAATATTGAAGTAACGCAAAATTGAAGAACGAAAATAAATTTTGTACCGAAAAAGAAACTTATGGAATTATTATCGTCAAAAAATATCGCTTGTTCACCAACGCTAGAATTTCAATAATATCAATAAATGCGACGTATATGCATTGAAATTATTTCATCCATTCATGATATAATTAAATGTCATTGTCATTCACTGTCAACTCAATTCGGCATATATATATTATACAAGTATTTTAAATAAAATCAATAATACACGCCCTTTTAATGAAGGTGCGTTATTCGATTTTAGCACAAGGTCTGACTTTTCATTAGCATTTAAATACATTTTATTAACAATATAACTAGCACGTGTCTGGCCTACGATTATGTATGAGTATATGTTGAAAACAATATCATTTGAGAAATCTTTTACTTGTAGCTACAACTATCTACTACCATTATAATAATTTATTTATTAAAAATATAGAGTATATCATATATATATATATATATATATATATATATATATATATATATTACGCACGGATGTGATTATGGAGGTAAATGGAAATAATTGATGAATGAACAAATTATTGAGGCTCGATTTATCATGTAAATTAGAAGAAGATTTATCATATAAATTAGAAGAAGATTTATCATGTAAATTAGAAAAAGAGAAATTTAAAAATAATACTTTTAACGTAGCCAGCATTTTTAAAGTCTATAGAATATTCTTGTGTGAGACAATATCGAAACAGAAGAATGGGATCGTAAAATAGAGAAGAGAGAGAGAGAGAGTTCAAGCAAGTTCAAACAGTCGCAACGTCTATCATATTGACTGACACCAGTAAATCGATTATGTACAACCGCGATTGACATTGCGATTGAAAAGAGTTTTTGGATTATTTACGGTTCATTGACGGTTCGCGGCTACCATAAATTCTCGATTATACTCTTCAGACTCACAATAAGAATTCGCGATTCTGTGAAATCAACCGCTATCCCCGAAGAACGATTCGCATGAGCATTCTCAGTCGTTGGCCTGTGGTTGTGCTGCGGGCCGAGATGTTTAATGCAAGCTCATCGATTCACCAAAACCTCGACATTTCTCTCACTCGTGCGGGGCATCCAAGGGATAACCTCCCAAAGATCGCGGTGAAGATTCTATGAGCTATAGGGTAGCTCGTAAATGCAGTGAGGGTGTGACCTCCATACGAGAACCGGAAGCGGCTCTCTCTGCACTGCCAAAATCACCGCATCGGCGTAACTATCGGAATTACACAATGATCGTAGATTTGAGGATAAGCTGATAGAACGAAGCTGCAGTCGCTTGAATTCCCGCAGAGAAGCTACATTGAATATTCATCGACTAATCGATTGGAGAATACGTTTCCAAAGCATATTAAACTTTACATATAAATTTCTGTGAAATATATTTTCGCAGGAAGTAGATTTTCGTCCTCATGATCGAGCATGAGACATTCTCAAGTGCTATGCATTAAATGATATAAATAACATTTCAATAAATATTAGTCTTTTTAAATATTCTTTGACTTTTATCACGTTTGAAGGATTTCGAAATTTATTATATCGACATTTATTTTATTATTTTCAATAATATCCTTTTTTTTATTTTTTTCCCATCGTAGAAAATTGCAAACAATTTATAAAATGTATAAAAATTTGTACGGATTAAATATGATAAAGCAATAAAATCTCGAAAAAGATGTTCGAATTGAGAAGGCGTTACGCCATTGGTTGAAAATATCTTACTTGTACGAGCAGAGATATTCCTCGCATTAGATCCATGATACATCGAACTGGGAGTGACACTCGCGCGCTTCTTGATTAGCCGCATAATTTTTTTCTCTCCCCCCTGATAGCATCGATCACCTCGAGGAGAGAACTTCCCATTCGAATGAGAAATGTTCTCGGACCGCGTTTTACCAAACGGTTCCGCGGGAGCTCTTCCTGATACCTCGATCCCGCGTTTCCCATATTCGAGGCTCGTTCATCGTGAAGCGCGGCTCATGAATTCCTGCGAATGCCGGTTCTTATCGCCGGGACACGTCGTTGCGCATGAAAGGCGCGCTTTTCGGAAGAAGAATGATCGTCGTTTGCGCAAAGACCGTGTGAATTGCGCCATTACATTTTGCGGGGCTTCTTCGCCTGACGCGCTTCTTCATATTAACTTCTTCCCCCGCAATGCCGCATCCCTAACGTTCATTTCTCACTGTAGATACATCGCAAATAAGATTCGCGAAAGCGGCGCTATTGAGGGAAATTACGATGCGTTTACTATTAATCTAGATAATAATCCCTTGAATTATAATGAATTTTCTGATTAAAAAAATATTCTTATCATCTTGCTTTTTCATTTGTTATTCATCTATCCATCCTATTCTAAAAAAAGGCATGTTAAGTCGATTTTTGAATGTATCGCAGTCCACTCGAATGTATCGGTTCATCTCGAAAATCTCGAAATGTGTTGTTGCCTCTTTTCCGTTGCTCTGATTGATTTTTATGGTGTTGCATGTTTCGTGTTATTTGAGTGTTATTTGTCATTTAACATCGCGAAGGTTATATTGACAGTGCAATACAAAGAATTGGTAAATTAATAAGAGAACATAATTACGAAGGAATTGATTGTGTTCATAAAGTAAGTATATATGTCATTAAAAATATATAATGTAACAGAATAAATGGCGCGCGCGAAGTGCGCGCTTTGTTTTGTTCTAATCTCAAAAATCGAAATTGCAAGAAATTATGCAAGAAATTATATTTCCATGCATTGATAGCACTCACAAGAAATTATATTTCCATGCATTGATAGCACTCACGATTCGATAAAAGAGAAAGAGAGTGAGAGAAAACTATGATAAATATTTACAAGAAACACTCTAACATAGTTTCTGCATTACTAGTCAAAGGAATAAACTATCAACATCTACGCTGGCGCACACGTGATCAAAATATATCGTCTAGCATTCAAGATATGTTCGTAGTTACCAAGTTAATGTGAAATATATTTCATACGTGAAGTCTAACATAGCTATTCTTCATCACTTTGGAAAAATACGGTTTATTAAGAAATTGAAAATATATCGTGTGTGCAGATAGTAAAATAGGAACAATTTTTTATATGTTTGTTAATCATTTTCATATACGATATTTTCTCTATATATTTCTTATATTTTAGAATATCCATTTATTTAAGTGGATGACGTGTTTAAGTGAAAGATTTAAATAATTCCTTAGATCTTTTGGAAAAATACACCACAACTTCTTATTTTACTCTAATATAGACTTTTTGAAAATAGAAAAGATTGGACAAGAAAACAAGGTACAAATCATATTTGTTGCTTTCGCTCGCTTCTTTCATTATAGATGAAATCTAAAGAGAATTACAGTCAAAGATTTTTGAAGAACAAAAACAAAAGATCCGAACAAAATGGAACGTTGACCAAGAAAACGACTTAAGAAACGCAACAGAGCTTGACGAACTTCCTATGACATCATTATACCTTAAGAAGGAAACTTGGATGGATCTTCTTGCCTTTCCAGGCGAGAAACTTCACACTTCCATGTCGTCGTCCTCTTATTGTCTTTCAGTCACGAGCGACATGCTTCTGTCCACTGGACCTAATTCTCGTCCTTCAGACCTTTCACTCAGCTGTTTCTAAAAAGCACTGAGAATAAAATGATATTTTCTTTCTCAACAAAATGATACGATATGAGAAAAATTCACATCTTATAATACTGTCTTCAGCCTACTTTTATTCATTTCTTTGTATCGTTAATAAAATCGTCATTGAACATTTTGTATTTTTTTCTTTATTATTATATAATATTTATCTTTCATTTTTTCTTTAATTTTTCTTTTTAAACAAATTGTACATTGTAAATTAAATTTTAAATTGAATTCAATTATATTTTATTAACTGTGTTAAAATATATAATGACAATTTCAATAACATTATAAAAATAAAAATCGACGAATAAAAAAATTGACAAGACTGATCATTATGTAGGATGGATTATACACTATTGAAACTGAAGAATGTGCCAACATTTACATAGAAATTTAAAAAATAGTAATCAAAATAATTCTTTTTACGCAGCTAAATGGACGTATTATTTGAAAACTTATAGCGTTTAAAAATACAAACAACCACAGAAGACTACTTGCTACGCTACTTTTTATCAGTCGGTCCTTCCTATGCAGTCCTCTAAAGCGCGAGTCGCATAAATGTAACTCGCGAAACTAAAAAATTCTTTGTTCTGTATTTCACGAAGCGTTTCTTCGTTCTCGCTGCAGGAGACACAAGCGAGCGTATCGAGCGCCCAAAGCACGCGGCGTATCCTTGTAACTTCAACCGTTCTCTATTTTTTTACGACACGATGGAAGAAAGGAGGTAAAAAAGAATCCGCGCATAAACCACCCCTCCTATTTTACGACGGACGCAGGCTACCCTGAAACTAACGCTCCTTCTCTTCCAGTCGCAGAAACGACAATGACTAGGACAATTTACCGTCATCTGATTTCACCGTCGCGGTGCGATGATTACACAAGGCTGAATTTCCTTATTTACGAGCCGGAAAAATTCCACAGCTTTCTGTAAGCACAGCTTACAGCTGTGATTTCTTATTTATCTTCGGTGTACGCACCACACACACACATTATACACACATACACACACACCCGACGATTCTTCCCGTACTTTCCGATAATCGCTCGTTTACCTCCCGCAGCGGTTTCTTTCCGTTGAACACGCCCAGGGTGTATCTTTTTCCGGTACTTGGAGCGGTATCTATCTCAACGGCGAGCGGTATCTATCGAGATCGTCGAATCCCAAAAGCATCTCGCGACGATTTTTACTTTGAAGAGAAAAATCCGGTGAAAAATTCCGCTTTTAAAAATATAAAAGGAAATAGATTTCTCAATAACGAGGACAAAATATCGTAAATAAAGTGGCAAATCCCAAAAATAGATATTCTGTAAATCTAATTCGCATTAATATTTTTTAGGTATATCAAAAAGTGTTAGAAAATAATTAATACATCTTCAAATCAATTCTTTCAATCAATTCGAAATTCATTTATCGATCAATTATAAAAACGTAAATGCTCTGTCTCTTGGGTAAGTATTCAATATATTTCTTGTAAATATTTTACATGTATCTAAAAGAAGCCGCGGAAAAATTAAAATCATTTCCTTCCCGTCTTTTCGTAAAATGCAGAGATCGCTCCTTTATGCCGCGTGTAAAGGAAAATCGCATGATTCTCAAAGGGTTAGGGTGCTTGAACGAGCATCGAGGGATTCCTATTTCAACGCCAATCGGGTTTTCAACCAAGCAAGCGAACGACGTTAGCCACGAATTCCCCTTTTTAGCGCTGTTTCGAGAGAAGGAAGATGCGCTCATAAAAAGGGCGAGAGCGCCAGAGGCGCGATGGAAGCACAGAGGAAGAGATGGTATTTTCTAAAGACGCTTACTCTTCACACACAGACAAGGCAAATGCGAAACCGCGGGCAAGAAAAAGCGAGGGGAGAGACTTGTACCAGCGCTTATATTTACTCATTTTCTTTCGGGCGCTTCTCAAAGGGTACGTCGCCCTTAGTCCCCCGGCGTAAAAATGCTCAACTATTTCGCCTCGCCTAAAGGCTTAACCTCGCGTACAGTAATCTGCTTCTCATAGATCCATAAGAGCGTCTCTCGAAGCGGAGGGAAAGACCATGGAGACGCGCAGGAATCTCGAGAATCGACGTGTCGGGTGAGCTTGGTCTTCTCGAGGAAACTCGGCTAACGAGATTTTCGCGTTCTAAGAGAAAACCATTCACGCAGTGCGAGAAATCCGTAATTCAAAATGCACCCGTTTGATTTTGATTATTTTGTCTCTAAACGCTTCGTTCATTTCTTGTCAGTTTCATTATTTTTGTGTTGCAAGACCAGATTTATACGAACTACTCGCGTATTCTTTTTTATTGAAAATATATTATTCTAAATATATGTTCTACATATTATTCTAAAAAAATGTCAACATATCTTCGCGCTCTGATTCGAAACAAGTCGCGCAAATACAACACATTTGCGACAAAACCTCACGAAGTAAAATCGAGCTGGGATGCTAATACATGCATAGTTTCGTGCGCAATTGAAACACGAGCATGCTGTTGCGGAGCGCCGCCGAAGTGTGTACCCAAAGCATATCTAGTTTAATTAAGCCTGATTCTCCGAGTCGTATAGTTGATATCTGCCATATACGAAGCGAACAGCGAATAGTTTCCACGATGCCGGTTATCGTCAAATTGCCTAAAATCCTATCCTTTCCGTTTCTCCACGAAATATATACCATGATGGTACGCACCACTGGGCAAAACCGACTTTAACCATGTCATATATGTTAAAGAGAAGACAGAGGATTTAAAATAAAATCTCAACAACACTTTAAAATGCGCACGCACGTCACAATCGATCATGAAATATAATCAAAGGACCTTTACACTTCTTGCATATAAATATATACGATTTATATATCTAGCAGTCTATCTGATATAAGGGCGATGTTGCCCACTCGTAAACTACCCTCATTCTTCGCGATTGATAATTTTTCCTTTTTTTTTTACGGCGATCATAAACGTTACCCTATAACGAAGAAGAGACTCGGTATCATAACGATGGATGCGTTTTGCGATCGCGATATTGTTAATTGGATGCGTTTATTTGTTGACCGAGATAATTTTTTTTCTAATTTTAATTGCAACGCAAATTTTTTTTACTTGCGTTTCGCTATCTAATTAGTTGAATAGTATAAAATGATGCGCTGATATTTATTGCTATGATAACTATGTTAGATTCTAACATTTACATAATTCTTCGTGAGAGAATGTTGAAATTATATAATGGAATTTGCAGAGATTTCTCGCAGACACGGGATGACAACTTGAAGAAAACTTCGTTATTTCGTAATTATATTTATTAGACAGCGCTTTTCTAGCAGAAACACGCAAGAATGCGCGCGAAAATCATTCATTGCGCGAAAGTGAAGGTATGCAACCGTGATGGCGTCGTTTTCTTGGCGTTCATCGAGCGGATTTGCAAACTTGTATATATATTTAACTGTGTAAAACGAAACTAACAATAAATCCTTTTATGCAGCGAAATGACGAGTAATTCGCGATAAGTGGCATTATTATACCCTCACGTAGTACGTATAAAAGTTGTTGCGAGCAGCGAAGATAAAGCATCTTTCTTGGCTTTTATGTAAAGCTATAACAAACAGAAGCGAAACAAAATTTCGCATAGATATAGCTAAGTAGATTGGTACCGCCATTGCTAACCAGAAAACACGTGCATGTTGTATGATATACTCGCGTATATTTCAACATTTGCGTATACTGTGTAAATAGTAGTAATAGTGCACTTCTCTATTACTCTTTGCTTCTAAATTACGTTTCCATATATTAAAAAATGAATTTCTAACCACTGATTCATATTGCTACAAAAAAGTTACCTGCATTTATAAAGCAACAATATAATATATATATATATATATATATATATATATATATATATATTTCGTCATTTAATTCTAAATATTATTGTGAGAAAAAATTTTTCCATTTCTCTCTTATTGTATTATATATGTATATTTAAGAATATTTAAGAATATATTTAAGAATATCAAATTTATATTATATAATTTATAAAATATAATATATAATTTAAATAGCATTTTTTAAATTTAAAATATTAAATTTAAAATATTAACAGAAAATATCTTTGCTTGTTAAAAATATTAATTTTGTATTTATACAAATCTAATGAATTTGTTAATAAATCATAAAATTTTCGTTTTAATGATACTATTCAAGAAGTATTTTATAAGATTTCATTAAAGCTATCAAATTTTCTAGATGTAAGCGTTCTTGAAATATTATGTGCATCAGCTTGTCATAATTTTTTTTATGCAGTTATTATACATTGTACATTATACATTATATTTGATACTGACATTGTACAATACATTGATATTATATTTGACATTTAATATTTGTCATATTAAAAAATACAAAGAGAAAAAAAGCGCAAAGAGAAAAATAATAATTGATTTCTTGACATAATAATGATCAAAATGCTGTCGTCTCTTCTTGCATTAAATAATCATGCTAAATGTTATAAACCATTTTGCATTAAATAGATGCGTATGGCATTTAAAAAAATATAAAGAAATTAATTCAATTTATTATATAATAATAAATATATTATGATATATTTTCGAATCGCTTTACATCAATTATTTTGAATCAAAAAAATTACTGTTAGCAATAACTTCGATCATTCGAATGTCGTTCAAGATGTCACGCCTATTTTCCACGCGAGAAGAAAGTGCTGAAACGTGGTCGTAAGAGCTTTATATGCTGCGGCACGTTTCGACGACTTCGCTAAACAACAATAATTATTATTCCAAACACGCAGTCGCTTAGACCCTCCATAATCGTTCCCTCGTCGAAAATCCGTGGGCGAGAAGTTGCGCGACGCGGTACAGATTAAAGCGTTAAGCTGCGTCACGATAGTCGGAGGCGGATATCAGGAGGCGACGAAATAACAAGGCGATGGGATTTTCATCCCCGTCCGCACGTGTCAAGCTTCCCTTAATTACCTGGTTTGACAAAGTTTGCGTCATCGGGAGAACTCGATGGCCGAATTCATAAACGATATGCAAAGGATGTTCACCGACACATCGCATCGGTACCGAAATCTGTCGTTAGATAAACGTCCGACAACGCCGTATAGTAAAGGACGTCATCCATACGCCCCTTATTATCCCAAAAGACCTGGCTCACCCATGCTTCCTCCCTCTCTATCCCTCTCCCTCCCCCCCAAGTACACTCAAATGTTATCTCTTTGCTCGGTTTAACGCGCTATCGAGCCTCCCATCCTTTAAACGAAATATGCAAATTACATTCAGCGAGGAAAAGCTCTCTTGCAAGCTTAGCGCACAATTTAAATTCCAGCTTTGCGGAGAATCGCAGAGAATGCGTTCTTAAGATTTTCGGCGCAAGCGTATCGCTTTGTTAAACTTCCAGTTCACTGTAATCATAAGTATTTATTTTCTTCCTTGATAAATTCTCATTAAAATCTTATATTTGAATATTGTACTACATTTTTTGGAAATCTTATTATAACTATTTTTTATCGCGGCTTTATTATTACATTATTATTATTTAATTTAATATCTAATTTATTTTTATATAACTTACGAGTAATTAAGAATTTATTGATTTATAATAAGCGATTAGGGTAATAATCAATAATTATTAAAATAATAAATCAATAAGTATATTTATAAATATAAGTATATATTATAAGTATATATATTATAAGTATATATATTATAAGTATATATTATAAGTATATATATAGTATTATAAGTATATATTTATAAATATATATTAACCATATACGTATATATTTATCAAAAAATATACAGCTAATTATTAAAAATTTATATATTCAACATATATAAACATATATAAACAGATACAATATAAACAGATGTTTATATATAAACATATATAAACATATATAAACAGTAGGTTTTTGGCCATTTCAATCAATCAAATAAATAATAAATTTAACTGTTTCTAAATTTTAAAATATATTATTAAATATAATATCAATATAATATCATTAATATTTGACAATATTTAATATTTAATACACAAGCAATTAATTTCTAATTATAATGTACATATAATTTCTATAATTATATAGAATTAATTACCAATAGTATAACGCAGATTATATATAAAAATATTATGAAAACACACACATATCAATGTATTTAAATAAAATAATTAATTAATTAATAAATAAAACTCAAATACTTTGGTAAGAAACTTTTGCGTTTAAATGCAAATATTTCTATACGAAATCTACATATATAAATTAAAATCCAAAATAAACTATTATCCCATGTATTATTATAGTTATTAAAAAAATCATACCAATTATTTCTATGCATATTGGAATTATATTTGAAATTATACGGTATCGAGAATAATTTAATTGCGTATTCAAAATGTGCATAATTAAATCTAGATTGTTGTAATATGTGTCAAAGTATTTACTTTAATCATTTATAATCGGATATATAGTTGAAGATTATTTTATCTAAATTGAATTAATTCGTATCTAAGAAGACATAAGTCGGATCGTGATAATGCCGTTTTCACTTGTTATCATAAACAAAGTTCTGCTTTTATCGCATACCTATAAATTATCTTTAATTACTGCAGGAAATATAGACAAACTTTCTTTACACGTGAGAGATAAAGAATGGATTATCTATACGATAAAATGACAGTTTACTACTTTATTCTCTGAACTGAGGGTATGAAGACTGATTAATTAAACAAATCATAATTATGTAAGCTAATTTCAAACATACATGAAAGCTTCGAATAACATTGATATAGATAATCAGAGCACTATGATAAAATAATTCTGTAGAAATCCAAGCTTGGAGGATATTCTCGTTCAATGCACAATTACACAGTTCAAATAAGCAAGATAGGTCTCCGCTAATCAACAACAGCGAATGAAACTCTAATTTTCAGCTCGAGTTAACTGACAGAAACGGGAATTTACGTAAAATCACATGGAAAAATTTCTCGAATCATATCGTGTAGAAAATATTTCGTTGATTAACCTATATTTCATGAGTTTAAATTATGTGCAATTTATTAATAATTTTTGGAAGCATTAGATAATAGAAAATAAGAAAAATTTTTCATAAATTATACAAACAAAGACATTGATAAAGGTCTTATATATTACAAATAATTATATATTCGCACGAATCGATCGTTTATCATAGTGCATAAGCACACAAATACATTCGAATGCATTATCATCTTTCACGAAAGAAACGTCATAGAAAACATATGTGTGTCCATTCGTTTTCGTGCAGCAACAACATCGATGTTTTGAAAATATCCTCGGTGCACATTTCTTTTGTCAGAATGAAATAAATTCATTCGCGTTTCCTTCATCTCTTCACAACTACGATAGTTTTGACTCCCCTCCAAGAGATCTGCATATAATCTGACATTGGAATGACATCGCGCGCAAATATCGTCTCTGCGCTAAGCGATTTATCAAACGCGAATTAATGTCACATACGAGTATTTATCGCGCAGGAATATTTGCTCTTTTCCAGTTCCAGTGATGCATGTTCTTTTTTTTTGATATTTGCAATTGTTTCCAAATGAAAGCAACGCAAAGCACACCCGGCAACAGAGCATTTCACTCTCTTTAGACTGACTTGATTACGCTTCGTTTTGCCACTTTAGAAATGCCTCGCCCTTACAGAGTATTAAATATCATCAAATTCAGAACCATTCGCCTTATTCAGATAAATTAATTAGAAACTTAAATGCCTCGCACTTCTAGAAACCTTTCGCAGTCTTCATGAAACGGCAGCGTGAGAACAAATTACTTCTCAGAATATCGATTCTGCGGTAAAAGGGTAAAAGCAATATGAAAGACGCAATGAAAGCTTTGATTTTGAATATTATGTGAGTATAGCATCAGAGTAAAAATGTACATGTAAATCAACAATTTTTATTATAAAGACTTCCAATTAAAAAGAGAAATTCGAGATATAAATATGTATAAAACTTATTTAAAATCTAATTGATAGATGTATAATTTATATTATTATTATAATAATTATTATATTAATAATATTATTATAATAAGCAATAATATTATTATAATAATCAATAATAATATTATTATTATAATAATCAATAATTATATCATTATAACATAAATATTGTTTCCTTTTTCGTCCATTGCTATTTCGATATAAAACATAAAGCAATACAAACAATACTAAATTTACAAAGATTCATGCAACTCACATTGCAACGAGATAACATTTATCCGATAACGCTTTATCTCTATTTTTTCTAAATTATTGATTGCTCTTGAGGGATTCTTTCTAAATAATAAATCGCGGTTGATATTTCGCTCGGCGCGCTTGCCACAGTCTCACATTTCTAAATTTATAACAAAGAGCACTTTAATCTGCCGCAGGAAATCCGTATACAACGCGAGTATGTTCTCGCGACTGCGAAATAAAACAATGACGATGGTATCCTTTACAACGAAACGAATCTACGAGTGCGAATTTACACCGCGAGAGTATTCAACGCGCGCGAGTGCACGAAGTGCCGGGAGTGTAAGGGGTGTTTCACCCCTTTTCAAGCCGCGTGGCGCTTTGCTCTTTTGGTGTGCGCAATGCTTTCACAATTGTTTTCCTAAATGAAAGCTCGAGAAAGTGCAATCGTATCAGTCGTTGTCGTAGGTAGAGTGAACGGAAAGGATGGTCGGACACGATGAGAAAGAGGGGAGAAGGGGTTAAAAGGGCTTAGTTACACTGCATTTCATTGTTGCCGCGTACCCCGGTATCACCGACGCTTCCTACCCGTTTCCTAGAACTTTATGCTCTTCATCGCGAAAGTTTGGAACTTACCCTCGGCACGAGAGCTTTTTAACTCCGCTACCTCGCTCGAATCGCGGCCGCTAATGGTGCAAAATTGTAGCGGATAATGCGTGATGATGGAATTAGAACACTTGTGAGAGATTCTCCAGTTTATCGCAAAAAGATTTGTTTCTGCAACGATGTTTTTGTAAATTGTTCTTCCTCCTGTTTATACGTGTTCTCTTCCTTCTGTTTATAACTATAACTGTTATATAACTATGACAGATTTTTTTAAGGAAAAATACTAAAATAAATTATTTAACAATATAAAGCCAAAAATTTTTGAAACATAAAGAAGTAGAGAAATATTGATACAAAAAGATTTCACACAAGATTCTATTTATATATAAATATATATAGGAATAGAATCTATAAAATATATATATATATATATATATATATATATATATATATATATAATGTATAAATGTTTAAAAGAATTACATTGATGTATTATGTCTCTGTGCAAATTTTTAAGCGATATAAATAATTATTAAAATTATATTAAGAAAATTATTAAAAAAGAGAGTTCTTATTCTCGATTTAATTTATGTTAATGCGTGTATCACGTTGCTGCAATATTTCCATTGAATTATTCACATTTTCATCCCAGCGTATCGAGTCGTTATTGACCATATCCGGAAATATGTTATACGTAGTTAAGGGCTTTTCAATAATGCATTTCCGGAAGTCATGAGAATTACTGTCGAGCATGCGATAAAAAGCTTTAATTCCAGATCGAACTCTAGCAGGAACAACGCCATTTCCTGAATTGGGAATTGGGATTTCGTGGTCATAGGATCGGGGCGTGATATGACTTCCCAGCTCCACAGAGGGATCAGCTTTATTTAGGTCCCTTCTGATAAATTTGGTCGTATACAAAGTGAACGTGTTCGGGATTTCTCAGGTCACTTTGATATTATTCGTATGAATCTTTATTTTATATGAATATCATGAAAATGAAATTATTCCCATTTACCTTTTTTTATAACAGCTTAATAGCGCATTAAATTAAACTCCTTGATAAATTAATTAAATAAATTTAATTAAATAAATTTTAAATAGAAGAAAAAATTTAAATTTAACATGTAAAATTTATATCATAACATTGTTCGAACTAGCTAATCGCAGAAAAAAATCAACCCAATCATTAAACTTTCCCTGCAAGAATAACAGAGCAAAAATTCATAACATCGATGGAAGCCCTTATTGAATTATTTTTGAAGTTCGATATTAACGAGAAATTAATCACCGATTATCAAGTGATTATCTGGAGCCTAACGATCGTTTCCAGCAGGGCATAAAAATCACTCAGCGGGCAGCTCTTGATAACGACATTCATTGATAATAATTGGACGAGCATCATTGCATTATCGCCTTCCAATAACCGAGATAGGTCAGAGGACACATCTACTGCCAACTTCCAGAGCCAGCAGTCATTATAAATACGATCTCACGAGACTCTTAGGAACGGCGAATGCTTGTTGAGCCAAGTCCTCCAACTCCAATCGACGACGCATCGACAACGCGTCTCGCAATACGCATAACTATTGAATGACATCACCGCATTAAATACAAGTGAGTTATTATGGTTGGCGATTGTAATGAACTCTGTATTTATTATTTCTGTAAAAGAACGAGACAGAAAGAAGAAAGAAATATAATACGCTTCTTTTACAAATATTCCTTTACATTTGATCATTGCATCGATATAAAAATAAATAATGTATTTTTATTACATAACTACGATACATGAGCTTTGCCCTATCAAGAAAGGAAAATAATGATAAAATGATAAATATGCAATGGATTAATAATGATAATTAGTTCAGTATATTTCATTCATTATTTATATTGAATCAAAGATCAAGACATTAATCATATAAATCAATTATCAAGAGCAAAAAACATTCCAAGATACTCGAGTTATTATGCTATTTTCCTTAATCGATTTAACTTTTAATATTGGAAATATAATCATGAATCAACTTGATCATCCCAGCTTAGATAAAAAATTGTGTCGATATTATTATTTTTCCGCATAAAAAAACATTTGTGTCAACACGCTATATGCATTACATGATCTATTTGATAGAACACGCTATATGCATTACATGATCTATTTGATAGAGTACAAATGTGTCTTTGATTCGAGAATATCAGTCCGCTACAAATCCGAGAAGAGATACACTTTCCCGATAAGGAAGATCAAGGAAATTGCAAGGACTGTCGTGAAATTGACTTGCTTCAAGAATGTCTCATTTTCGTCTTGGCCATTCGTGCTGACGAGAAATTTCACAGAAAGATGACGCAGATTGATCGGATTAACTTCCTAAAGAAGAAGAACTCGGCAACTCAGCAGCGAACACTAAACTGTTCTTTTAAATAAAGTTTAATGAGAAAAAAAACACGGCACGCGCCTATCGCAGATTAATCAGAAACTTTAAAATTTCACACAGCAGCGTATAAATTTCTCCACAATTTCATAATTCGAGCATGTAATGTTTACTTTTATTAATCTTTTTGCTTCTTCGTTTCAATAGAAGCAATATTTCCATCAATTGTATAATTTATTTGATAATTCTTTATTTCACTAAACAAAATGTTAATCTTACTAACTAAAATTTAACAGAAAATTATATACATTGTAAACATCATGCATGAAAAATTAATTTCTATTCATTAATATTTATTAATCAAAATAACTTAAAAACATTAAAAAGTTATAGATAAGATTGCGGTTACTTTCGCTTTAAAAAACTCGGCCACAAGATTAATCATGCAGTCTCGATCGACGCTCAGCGGAAATAAATTTAAGAGATAGCTGCAGCCGTTCACGTAAACATAAATGCATTGAAGACACGGGCTCCATTAGAAGAAGTGCCATCGCTTGTAAAACCGATACTGAAGGCATTGCTCGGGATTATCCCGTGATTCGCCCGAGAGTCGCTCTCTAGGCCAGGGATTCAAGCAACACTAGAAATTGTCACTATATTCGAAAAGCAGGATTTTACGGAAGGCTAGTGTCCGACTATCTTTCAGTTCTCTTCGTCTCCTACGTTGTACAATTGTCTTGAATGAGGAGCGAATGGTAGGAGAACTTGTGAAACGAGTACTTCATGAAGGGTTGCGAGAGAGCGCACCATCGGGGATGGATAAAGCGAGCACGGTGGGAACGTAACGACTGCATTCAGCTCGAGTGTCTCGCAACGATCCGTATTTTGCAAGGACTTAACGAAACTTATATTTGAATGTTGAAATGTGCCGGACGACATTTCTCAAATTAAGCTTTCAGGAGCATCATGTATGAACATTGTAAACATTGTGCGATGAAGCGTAAAATCTTACGTGTCGGTCGTTTTATTAAAATTAATGGCATGATGCATGCAAAAAAAAACACGCAATACGACGTAATCTCTACTTTTTTCGATTAACAATAATAAAAAATCTTTGAAATTAAATTGTATAATTTATATCTAATCTTATAAGAGATACAGAAAAGTGTTATATTTTCTGTTTAAATGAAAAATATATTTTTTATTTTTTCTGTTTAAATAAAAAATATATATTTTATATATATTTTATTAAGAGATTGTATCTCTCTTTATTTATTTCTTCAGTTATTTTAAATTAAAATAGATCTATTTTATACTTTTTCCGTAAAAATTGAATTTTATACAGAATTTAATTTTATATATATACATAATTTTATTCTATGTACAGAATTTCTCCTCGTTTTAAGTATTCAGCATTAGAAATATATGTATAAATTAGAAATATATTGTATAAAAATTAAATTAAAATTCTGTTAAAATTAAATCTACATTACGTACGTAAAAATATTTATATATTTATTTATTTATCATGCTATATGCTATTATTCAATAGTGTATTATTGCATTATATCATTGCATAATCCGGATAATAAATTTTATATATCATTTGCAAAAAATTAGAACATCATTAAACAAATGTGCATAGTAATGCGAATAGAGTAAATCCGCATACAAACATAATAATGTAAATTTTTTATAGGGTTTAAGCTTACTCGCTGTAAATGTATTAAAATGCATATAAAGGGCAACATTCTTTTGAATGAGCTAATGCAACAGTTTAAAGTTTGCTCATAAAATCTGTAAAGATCTTTACAGACAGAGAGCAATTTATTGTTAAATCCATCAAAGGAAATGGGTAAAATAATCCGATTTTGGTGGCAATTTTAACGATGGCACCTTTTTTTATATTTTTATGGATGTTTTCTTATATTTTTTAATGTGCTGAATCATTATCAAACATTAATTTCTAGATGATGAGAAAATAGCGAAAATCGCATTCAAAGTAGCAGATTTGTAGAGAAATTCATAGAAACAAGGAAATAAAAAAATATATTACATTTCGTTAATCTTATGTTTAATCATAATAGATTACATAGTTTTCAAACTAATTGAAATTTATAAAAATTGCCTAATCTTAATAATCATAATTCACGAATCTCGATCTATAACTATAATTTATCAAATAAGACAACAAATGTCAATATACTATCGATTTTCTCTATCAACAGTTACAATTTGAAAGAATTTCTCTAAATAATGTATCTAGTGTTAAATCATCTGACAATAATCACTCAATGTTAAAGCAATTATTAACATGGTTTGATTTAATCTACAATTTCCTTTGTTATCATTTCATAATTATATACGATTGTTAAAATCGTGAGTATAGATATCAGATATTTATTTTTCACGATAACACGTACTTTTCATGTACTTACTTTCATGATACTTATCTTTCATGATAACAATCAATCATTATATCAAGTAAAATATATAGACATACACACAATTTTATCCATCATTACGTGTGTGCTTGAATTATGTCTAGTCATGTAATTTCTACTTGATTGAAAAAGATCTTTCTATTTTTCAAAAGTCATTCTGTAATAGTCATTAATATTTCTGCTACTAGAGAATTTTAAATATATAAACGCTTAATGCACAATATTGTACATATTTTCGATAAAACAATTTCAAGAGGAAAATTGTGTTTTTGAAATTAATTTTCTCTTGCATAACTGGGACCAATTATTATATCAAAACGGGTGTCGTTATTTATTGCTATGCAAACTCGCATCCGAGTAAACTAATTATTTTCCTATCAAGCTCGTTAACGATAAAATTGCTAAAATAGCGCCCATTGTTGTTGTAGTTTAATTGTCAATGAAAAATATGTGGATTAGTACGTTGGATTATCTTGTGTGCGTTTATATAATTGCCTTTGCTATGACCTAGACAATTTATATCCCCTTGATATGAACTAATATTACCATTTTATCATTTAGTAGTCAATTGTCGTGCAAATGCAACGTGGAAGTCAGTAATAAATCGTTATTTTTCATCGTAACGTACTAGCTGACAAGTTTTTATACTTATTTGCAACACATGTCACAATTATTTCACAAATACCACGATTATTTTTTATTACTGCATTTCAATTTATTATAACTTATGAATTACTTTTTCTAAATTTACAACTGCACTTAATTCCTATTAATACTTGTAATTTTGCTAATAACATTATATTTTATTTGTCGTTTTCTCTTTTCAAAATTTGCTAAAGGCATGTATAAATTTCTCAATATTATGCAATCATATAAAATGTCATTTAAGTTAAATTTCATTATTTCAATTATAAATTACATGCAATTCCCGAGTTAAAAATGTTGATTGACTGAATGTTGATTAATTAATGAAATTTAGTTATTTTGAAGATATTATTTTACGCGTGGAATTAAACAGAAATGCTTAATTAGTACAGCTGCATGTTATGCAAGCCTCTAAAGCACGCTTATAATTCGTATTCATTTTCCTATGATGCTCGCATGCACCAAAACACATGCAATATTGCATGCAATTAGAATTTGGACAGCTATGCGTTGCCCGATGCGTATCGTCCGACGCGACTGATCGCTGAATAATATAATTGAAAACTAACGACGCGCGGATTCGTATTTCGTTTAATCGGCTCATATAAATAAATCATATGGAGCGTGAATACAGCGCGCCGATACTTCAGAATTGCATACGGGTGTATAATTTTAGTCACGTGGTCGTTAATGATTCAATCAAATAGCGATACTTATCGGCTTTCCCCGAGAATTAATTAAACCGTTAAAAATTCATCGCCATCGATCGACTTACGAATACATTTGGGAATTTCGTTCAATTGCACATTCTATCATGAAATGCTCGATAAATTTTCTCTGAAACAGCTCCTGACAAAGTGCCATACTGCGAAATTTACTTAAAGGTATTAGTGTATATTAAAAAAAATGTTTTATATATGTGTGTGTGTGTGTGTATCTTTGTATATATGTGTATATGTATATATGTATATTCCTTTAAATTATGCATCCTAGTGTATTGGTAAATTAATAATTTTTCCCTCGCGAAAAAAAGAAAAGCAGATGATAATATTTAATATAGTTCATGTTTTTTTTTGAGAAAAAAATATATATATTAAAATTATTCTACATATTTCTAAAACTATAATGCTATAACTTAAATTACTATTATAAAAATAAGACGACATGCGTATTATTTTACACGAACAGTAATAAATACTATCAATAGTAGAATATTATTTCTTATACTAGAATATTATTTTATTTAATATTATCCTCTCTAGAATATATTTTCCTTCAACAAAAAATTGCTAGATAAAAAATAATTATTTCATAATGACAGTATTTCTTTATCGTTTAAATGCTACATTAACATATTATAATTTACTAGTACATCAGACAAAATTATACGACTAAAGAAAGAGACTTAATCATATCATGACTTGCATGGATATCATAACACATCTCTCTCTTTTTCTCTCTTTTTCTGTCTTTTTCGTTATACGTTTACTCTGTGATTATGATCGTATCCATTAACTTCCTGAACCAAGAAAAATAAGTTGAGCAAATTGTATGTCAGAGAGCAAAGTATCATATGTTATGTAAAAATTCTCGAGATTGCGTGAAGATATTATCAACAGACAACTTGCTTATTTACCGCTTGCATGTAGATGATTAGATGAATTGTATCATTCTTTTCTTTTATGGTCTACCCACGTAGAAATTATGCAATGTACACGAGTTGAAAATGTTCGATAAATATACGATACGAATAATCTTATCATATCAAAATCTGTTCTTTGACCTATTATTATCGTAGATATAATACGTATTATCAGTAGATGTAATACGTCAATTGCCAATATTAAAATTATGAAAGCTCAAGTATTTTAAAAATGTTTTTGATGATATGTAAAAAAATAGTTTTCAATTTCAAACTTATACAATTTACTTTTGCTACATTATATTCCAAGTTTACACACAATGTTTCTTTATAATATAAATGATTCCTACTGAAAGTCATCGAATATTCTTATCACAGATAACATTAATGAACTTTTTGCATCGCAATGTTTCAACAAATATGATATTTTATACTGAATTGCGTAAACTATCATAAAATTATAGTGTTTTTGCAATTGATCAAAACCTTAAAATTTTTCTAAAATTTTACATAAAGCAAAACTATTTATAGCAATGAAATGAGAAATAAGTTATAAAAATTATAATATATATATATATATTTTTTTTAATTTTAATATCTTGTTTTTATAACTTTTAATGTATATAATTTTATAATGAATAATGGATTAAATATGCATAAATATACATATGCAAATCCTATAGTTCAATGTTATATAAATATTATGCATTAAATATTTATTAAGATTCAGTTGATAAAGCTTTAGCTTTCTCAGCATCATAAATTTTCTTAATAATAAGAATAATATATTGATTAAATGGACAAAGAGAAGATTTGTTTATCTTAAACATCACATATATATATGAATATCATGTCCTAAGATAACACATGTGATAAATGTAAATAACATTTCGTACTTTTGCAAAAGAAAAAGTAAAAAACTTATCTATTATCTTTAAAATTGTGATATTATAGACAAATAATAAATTAGTTAATTTTATGAGTTAAGCAATCTAAGGAATCCAACAGATTGTATAATATTTGATTCTTTTAGAAGTTTTAACATATATATAAGACATTAATTCAAACTCCAAGGGATGTCGAATAAAGATCATTCATTCATATAAGATAGTATATAATGTATATTTTCGTATCAGATATATAAAATCTACATATTGCAATGTATGTAAGATATTTGTTATAATTTGCTCTAAAACTATTATTAACTTACTATGCTTGCAGAAGCACCGAACTTTTTGTTATCATCGTCACGTTCTGTTAATGTTTCTGTTATCTCCATCGTCCAATGTCAATTGACGATTACGATTCCGTTTTATTGAGAAATTATCAGTTCAATGTTAACAAACTTTATCTAACTTGGAATAAATTAGGAAGTCTATCGGGAATCGAGTTATTAGATGTCAGTATTCGTCATCATATATAATGCGATTATCATCATCATGGTGCTAAATGAATAGAATACTTGTGATTTGCAATTTCTTGCGAGAGTATGAGATTACACTGTTGCCAGTATAAAACCTGTCACTTCTATTCTGGTTATATCATTTCGCGTTTGGTCTTCGTGAAACGACGAGTGCAGTGTGAGCATTAAGTGAAGTAAATTGAGAGGAACCACTTATAAGTAAGTACACAGTTATTTTATTTCCTTTCTATCAATGATCAATCAGAGAGACATAATTGTTTGTTTATTTGCTGATCAATTAAAATTTAAAAAAAATTATGCAACCAAGCCTTCGGACAATTATTGTGCTTCGAAAAGAATGGTACAAATTTATATTCTGTGATACAATTATATGCGTGTGTAAATATAAATAATATGTAAAAGTCAAGGTATCTGAGAATGAAACAATCAAATTGCCAAAGTATATTCTACAAATAAAAATTGAAAAAATGATAAGTATATATCAGACTAAAAATATTTTATCAAAAAGCTATCACAAAAATGTAAATATGAAGAAAAAGAAAATGAGATTTATTAGTGCGCAATAAAAGTGCGATAAAAGCGGATCAACACTGTTTATTTTTATTCTGTTTAATTATATTCTGTTCTCATCTAATCTATTTATTTCGTGTTTGTAATCAGTATTTGAAATCATATCGAAAATATGTCCAATTTTGCAATTTATTTATCCAGTATCATTAACTTACATCAATATCAATACAATTCCATAAAATGTGATTATTCTCGAACAAAAAGTATACATTTGATATACATATATTTGAAATATATGAACATTCAAATTGCAATAAGAAGACGACGGAATATATCGTCATCCATTTTGAAATGAAAAATTAACTTTTTTTGTTATAACATTTTAGTAAAGTATTTTGAAATTATGGAGATTTGTACGTAATATTCTTTTTTTCTATTGAGAACATATTATCATGGATTGATCATTTCATTCTATATTTTGTATATTCTGTGAGTAATATATAATCTAATATAATTGACGTAATTTGAGAAAAAGTTTGGTTAAAAAAATGTATCAACAGAGAATCTTAAGCTCAGTTAACGCCGAGTAATCTGTGTGAATTGCGTTCTTGCAAGGAGTTTAAGTTGTAAAAATTGCATGCCACACGGCTGTAAGTTTTTACGAGACACTTGTGGATTTTACAGACAAATCTACAGTCACGTAAATGATTCTTTTCATTTCTTAATCTTATACTTTAAAATTTAATAATGTAAATATCGAATATGTACCAGCGCAAGCGATCAGTCTCTTTTATTTCTTAATAAAGTTTAAATTTGTCATAGTAACAACAATTTTTGCGCTCTTCAAAATTGTATATAATATATTTGAGATTTTTGATCAGAAAATAAATTTGTTATGCATACGCGCAAGTTTTATAAACAGTTCATGCAAATATAATTCTCTTAATGCTTCTTTACTAGCTATTAAATATGTTAGTGTGATGTAACACAAAAACCTGTTTTATTGTATATAACAGATTATTATAATATTTAATCAGAAAATGTTAAAAGGAAACCTTTTTTATATATCATGCAAAAAAAATTTTATTTGTACTCTTTAAGTCCGTGTCAGCTAAATAATTATGTTAGTGTAAGTAATTATATGTTACGCTTGATGTGCAATTTTATTACACTTGAATGAGTAGCAAAAAATTTTATTCACATTATAATAGATTGTTTTTATCTTTATAACAAACACACATGCATATTATATATATAATGCTTGTTCTTATATAAAGATTAGAACAATATATGCTGTGAATAAAATTTTTTACTTATACTTATATAATTTTAGAACATTGATTCAAAAACAATACCATTAAAAAGGTGACGTTATTAGATTTAGTAAGATATTCTTCTCGAATACAAAATTTATGTGTATTTAATATTATCATCATTATTTTATGTATATTATTGATGCACTTTTTTGTATCTATAGTTCATTTTATAACTGTCAATCATAAATGTTTCTGTTGGTCTGTTAATATAATTTATTTAAGATTAAGTTAAATAAAATTCACTTAAAATTAAAGAATATTTTAAATTAAATTTCTTTCCTCTCATTTTTTAAATCAGAATTTCTAAAAGCTCAATTTCTAACAAATTGCTAATAGATTTTCAAAATCTATAAAAGTAACACATCTATAAACATAAACGATGTATTATGCAAATTAAAATTTGGCACAACTCAAGATTAGTTGCTGTGCGTGAAAGACCTTCACCGTCAATAGACCTTATTTTTAGTTTCGACCGATGTCTAATTTAGAAAGTTCACATTGCCAGATAACAGAATGTTTTAAAATTGTTTCTTATGAAAGAGAAATCGGGTATAGGCATCTAATTTAACTTTGACCATTGAGCAAAATATACGCGCGTTTACGCAAGATACGAAATATAAATATTTATCTTAAATCTAGATAGATAGATAGATTAGAAGAATTGAACACTAACTGTTTCAACAGGCAAAGAAAAAGTAAAAACTGAGTGTTAAAAGTTAAAAGTTGAGTTGTTAAAAGACAAAGAAGGCTCATATTCTTTAATAAAATTGTAAGTAATCATATGAAACGAAAAATTAGAGAATAGCAAAAAATCTTAAATTAGAGAAGAATTTGTTGCATAGTTGATCTATATATCATTAATTAAAAATAAGAACAATAAAAATTTTCATTTTTTATGTTATATCTGTATTCAAAACTTTAAACATGTTTTTTCTCAAAACTATGTCTTTTAAAATCATACATGATTTTTTAAAAAGTATCGAATCCATTAACTTTAATTTTTTGTGCATATATAAAATACATGTCTATTTATGATCCAAAAATCTTTATCTCTAAAGCTATATCTTTCAATTAATTATTTTTTATGATTATCAGAGTCAATATTTAGTAAAAGATTGATCAATATTCTTTAACAAAAATTACGCCATTAAAAAATTTTTTTAAACTTTTTTATTTTATATTATATTACATATATTGCATAATATTTTATATATTTGGTTAGAAAATAACAAAACTATCAATAAGAATTTTCTTGATTTTTTATTTTAAATGAGTAGAATTATTAAAGTATGTTAAACAGATATTTTTTTAAAGTATTCTACTCCCGCAATTATAAAACAAAAAATATTTAAAATTTTACACAATTACAAATTTTTATATAAGTGTTCATAAAAATTCTTTAAATATAAATAATATTTATATAAAATATGTAAAGTATTAGAATAATAATTCTTTTCTTTATACATAAATTCTCGAAAACAGACCATTTTTCGTGCTGTAAGAATATCTTCTGGAAGAATAAAATCCTCTTATTTACTTCTACAACTCTTAATTTGCAATAGAAATGTATATTTTTAGATGTTTCTAATACAAGTTTATTAAAAATTATTTATATACCACTAAAGTCATATAAATGGGTCTCTTCTATAAGCTGAGCTATCAAGTATCTTTAGTGGCAAACGGATTTGATCCTGAGGTAACCGCGGAAAACATACCTGAGAAAACTCATCAGGGTGAAATATGGCCAACGTCATTCGGCCACAAGTACGTACGCGATCGCGGCACGCCAGACGCGTCGTAAATTTCTCGCAAATACCGCAACTCGATCACGTTCGACGGGATCTCGACGCGGTACGTACGTATGCCGTTCGCCAAAAAGGAAAAGAGAAAAGCGGCGTCCCATTACGCTCTTAATTGAAACAGCGATCTGAAACGCAGGGGAATGCCCGTCTTGAATATCGACGGACGCACGGAAGAAAGAAACGGCGGTAAAGCGAGCGAAAAACGACGAAGAAGGGATGACGAAGGAAACTAGAAGCTGGAATGAAGGGGAGAGAGACAGAGAGGGAAGGAAACGAGTTGGCTAGAAAGAAAGAAAACGTGATAAATCTTGCCGCGAACAATAAGTTATCGTAAAGAATCGTTTTCGCGTTTCGTGACATGGCGAGAAGAACTCGCCGAGAATGATTTGTCGGGAAAATTCTCCAATTCCAATTCCAATTTCAGAAATGGCCCTAGAGACACCGACATGGCTGAATCTGTGCTTCATGGAGAAGATCCTGCGAAAGTCAGAAAACGACAATTCCATCCAAGTAATCGATATATTCTCGAAACCGGCCACGAATAAGGGTGACAATTACACTAGTGATATGATCAGGGTTAATGTTGAATATTCACGTGATCAAAGCGGCCGTAAAATTACGGAAAAAAAATCTGTCATCGTCAAAATGCTGCCTTCAGTTGAAGGCATTCGTAAGAATCTTGTAAGTTCACTTAATTTATACATATTTATATAAGTAAATAAATTAAATATAATATATATATAAAACATAAGTAAACAAATAAATAAATAAAAGACAAATTTTATTATTTAGTTTGAAATTATTTAGTTCGATTTCTCATAGACATTCTTATAGAAAAATATTGAACAACATATATCTTATATATATTCAGGCATTATAAAAATTAAGTGCGAATTGTGCGAGCAAATAAATAAAAAATAAACATTTTTCAAAATTTTACAAAATTTTAATTTGGGAAAGAAATCTTATTTATTTATATAAATGGCACACGCGCATTTAATTTGTAAAAAACTTTTTTTTTATTCTCCGGTCTTTATTATGGTTAACATTGCAAATATATAATAAAGTTTCTCTATTTGTTTTACCGATTTTTAATATCTTACAGGTTGCAATGTCGCGTATTTTTAACACGGAAATGTTGATGATGACAGACACCTTGGACAAAATGAACAAGTTGATACAGCCCAAGTATCGTTTGAGCGGAAAAGGCATGTACGTGCAAGAAGACAATCCAATTCTTTTGGTAATGGAGGATCTTGCGCCTCTCGGTTATCGCATGGCCTGTCGTCATTCTGGCCTCGATTTAGATCATTGTATATTAGCGTTGCGTGGATTAGCCAGATTTCATGCAACCTCTGTAGCCATATGTGAGAAGGTAAATCATTACGAATTAATGCATAATACTTCATTGTGATGACTAGAAATTCACTTCATATAATAAAATTCATGTTAATAGCATTTCCGTAAGTGATATAAAACGATGCAAGTGATATATGAAAAATCCCTTCAATTTCATTTCATTGCATAAATAACGCATACTTTAAAGCTGCTGTAAGATTCTTTCCGTTACTTGGTAAATGCATACAATAATCGAGATAATTAAAAATTTTATAATGCACATTAATAATTCCAGAAAAGCATACATACAATATATATACATATATAAATATTTATTAATTTATTAATAATAAATTATTATAAATTTATTAAGATATAATTTACAAAATACAATTGTAGCTTTAGAATAATGTATATTTAATATATTTAATTATATTATATGTTATAGAAATATTTGCTAATCAATATTAAATAAGATTTAATATTGCATACAAAAATATTATTCCATTTTATTATTGCCTTGTTTTATCGAGAATTTTGTGTAGATAAATCAAAAAATAATGTCACAATTTCCTAGATCTATAGTAGCAAATAGAAGTAGTTATTTTATACAATAAACATTGTCAAAACTTTTAAAATTCGCAAGATATTATTTTTAATTATAAATTTATATAGAATTTGTGTAGGTAGATGGGAATACGAAACTATACAACAAATAGTTCAATGATAAATTTCTAGCAAAGAATAACGTTCAACGATAAAATTCAACATTTTCTATTATAATTTTTATTGCAGCGCGTATCTCTCTCTTGGCGTTTAATCAAGAAAACAAAAATAAATAAAAATTACAAAATTTTATGTGCTTTTAAGAAAAAAATATTAACTTTTAATTTTAATTTTTAAATTCTTTTTTCAAAAGCTATATTTTACAATTTTCAAATTAATGAAAAAAATTTTAATCAATTAAAAGTCGATATTTTTTTAACCAATGTATTCTACATTAATATAAACTTTTCGGATTATAAACAATTAAAAGTAAAGCCTTTTTAACATATTAGACATATGTCAACATTAGACATATAACACATTAGACACATGTCATGGACAAATAAATTACGAAACTTTTTATCTTTAAACAAAAATCTTAATTTAAAATCAAATTAATAAGATATTTTATAAAAAAAGCAACAATTATATATTATATAATTATGTAATTGTCTTAATCAGATTAACTCTAAATTTATCAATTGCTATTAAAATTATTGCGTATCATAAAAATTTGTTTTATTCTATGGTTTTATTCTATATTTCTATGGTTATAAATGTAGATAAAAGATATAGATTCTAAAATTTTTTAAAATGATACTTTGATTTAGGAACCAAACCAAAAACAAATGTATTCAAGAGGAATGTTTAACCTTGCACACCCGAGTGAAATGAGAGGATTTTTTTCTCAGGGTGTTAAACAATTAGCAGAGGAAATGGAAAACTGGCCAGGAATGAAAAAGTAAAGTTTGCATATAAACACACGCAAATATACAATAACATTTGTTATATTTTATCTAAGATAATGTTTTCCAATATGTTAAACATAATATAATAAAATAATATTTAAAGAGAAAAAATATTAAGCAAATTTAACACATTAACAAAAAGCATATATAATTATAAATATGTTGCTTAAAAAATATATTAAATATTAAATATATTAAATATTAATTTCATAATTATATGACTTTTATTGCTAGATATGCCGAAAAACTTGCTAAATTGGTCGACCATACATATAATATAGGAATAAATGCGTGCAAATTATCTGAGAATGAGTTCAATGTTATCAATCACGGTGATTGTTGGGTGAACAATATGATGTTCAAATATAATGATGATGGCAAACCTATTGATCATATTTTCGTAAGTATCATATATCATAAAAGATCACATATTTTTTCTAAACATAAAAATTCATGATTATTTTATCATTCTTTATATTCAGATTTAAAAGATTCGATATATTAATTCATATAATTAAATACACACACACACACACACACACACACATATATATATATATATATATATATATATATATATATATATAATTTTGAACATTGACACTGCTGTAAATCTTTATATCACTTTGAACATATATTTTCTTATAATTTAGAGAAATTTAAATTATATATAAATTGAAAGGAATTAGGCTCTATATGTATTTAAACAACACGATAAGAAATAAGCGAATAAGAGCCATCGCGAATGGTAATACGTAAATTTTTCTTAAAGATTAATTGTTCGCGAAAATTTAAACGTGCACGAGGCACACGCATATGTTTTACTTGGTACATTTACCAAGATATTGATTCTTATTTTTGAGAATTCTAAACCCTCTTCACCTCCCTAAATTATATATATATATATATATATATATATATATATATATATATATATATGTATATATATATAACAAATAATTTTCTCTAGACAGTACGATTAATACACAACGTATATTTTAATTATCCACAAGTTATGATATCGATCGATCGAAATAAAAAGCTGATGACATGCGATACTTCAGAATACAGCATGTTATGAATAATGCAATAATAAAGTTAATCAAATTCAAGTACATCCGCCACCTGTCTGCCCGTGTCACTCGAGCAAATTTTCGATCGTCGCGACTTCCTAAACAGGAATCTTGCTTTTTTCTCCGTGCACGGATTTCATTTCCAATTCAATTGCTGGGTATTTTAGAGGTCAATCGATCAAAAGAGTTGGTTTGATATTGCAGGTGGACTTTCAACTATGTTTCTACGCATCGCCGGCACTCGATCTTCTTTATTTCCTTAACACAAGTCCTTCCCAGGATGTCCTTGAAAATAATAGGGATACTCTGTATAACGAGTACCTTGATACTTTATCGGCGACTATGAAACAATTAGATTGCAAAACGCAGCCACCCACTAAGGAAGAATTAAAGGCTAGCATGAAGCAAAGGGCTTCCTACGGAATGATAGCATCAACAACTATATTACCGCTAATAATGTCCGATAAGGATGAAGCAAAAGATTTGGATGAGATTATGAACAACGATGGCCATACTCCGGGTTATAAGAATGAGCATTATAAAAAAATTATGATGAACAGAATACCTAAGTTTGATGAATTGGGCTTATTAGATATTTGACTTAATTTGTCATGATATAGGATATTATTATGAATGATAAGCATAGAAAAGCATCACGGAGAATCTAATGTGAGACAATTCTAAATTATATCATTTTAATAAAAGATTATGATGTATAAAAATTATATATATATATATATATATATATATATATATATACATATATATATATATTAAAAACTTCTTAATACATATACACAAATAAATAAATAAATAAGTATATATATATATATATAAGTATATATATATATATATATATATATATTATAGAATATATATACAATATATATATATATATATATATATAAACATTATTCAATTATTGACGTGTTAACAAAATTAATGTTAACGAAAATTTATCAATGTCAGATGGATAGATAAATTACTAATTTAATTAATAATAAGATATAGAAAAAATTTTCATTAAATTATATTATTCTATATAAAATAATTGAAAGCTGCGAAAACTGTGAAATAATAATATAGTTTAAATCTTACATACTTTAAGTACTTTTACTTTATATATATACTAGTCACAAATTATATTATATCAACAGCTACATTTTTTAAACTATATATACATTAAAATAATTATTACAAAATAATAAATAATAATAATAATAGACAATATAATAAGTTAAAAGCGCGTATGTATTGATTATAATGACTATATTTTAAATTTTCTTGTAAGTACAAAACAAAACTGTTGTTATTAATCTAATAAGATTGTATTTTCTGTTGCAAAGCGAAAGTTATAAATAGCTAAATAAAAATATTATACAAATTAAAAGAAAATCATCTTGAAACAATTTCCATGATAACAAATTTATTTACAAAATGAAGATACATAATAAAATTTTTGTCATTTATCAACTAAAAAATCTTCATATTGTAACATTATATGAGAGAACTTATAATTCTTTAATGACTTAGTTAACTTTTACTCTTCACTTTGCTTTATGGGGGTTACAAAATAATTCCTTTTACGATGCAAAATGAGAGACTATATAATGTTTGACCTCGTTGACTTAGATTAACATGAATTACTTTAATTATAGGTCATATTAAAAAACATGAAGGATCCTACATTTTAATATTATCGATAGATTTATTGTAGCTTCTTACATGTCATAACTTTCTCACTCTGTCTCTCTCTCTCTCTTTCTGTCTCTCTCTCTCTCTTTCTCTCTATCTCTCTCCCTTTCTCTCTCCCCACTCTCTTTCTAATAAGATTTTTAATCTAATAATATCAATACTTAATTTTACACAATACATTTCCTATTTTAAAGCAGCTTAAATTTCTGTTGCTTTTACATTTATTTAGTCTAATTTTTATATTTTAAAATAAACAAAATTTATGAATCATATGTTCGATATTTTATTCTTTTATTTGCAAAACTTTTTGTTGCTTAATTTATAAATTAATTTTTATTGCTTAATTTATAAATTAATTTCTTTTATTTTCTCATGTTTGTTTATTTTTTATTTATAATATAAGAAATATAAATATGATATTTATAATATAAATATACATACAATATATGCTAAATAATATATATTATTGAATGAATTTTTTTCTTCTTAAAACCCTACAAAAAATATATAAATGTAATTTAGAAACTACAATTTAAATTAGAGATATGTAAGTTATGATAGTTTTTATAATCAATAAATTAATTAAAATAACACAATAAATATAGCATATTTTCGATAATATTAATAAAATATTAAGATGAGAGAATAATAATAATAATAATAATAATAATATAAATATTAGCATTAGAAATGTAAAATGTGTTTTAAATAATTTAGCTTTTTTAATTTATTTCATATAAATCTTAAGAATAGTTAAAGAGATTTATAAAACAAATAAACTTTCGTAACATCTTTTACAAAGTAATCCCAATGTTTTAAATAATGCTTGCATACATATCAATTTACGGAAACAAATAACAAAATGAAATAAAATGAAAAAGAAATAAAATTGAATTGTTGCACATCTGCGCATGCCTATTTTACGAATTAATTGCATTATTTGAGATAAAACATCTAACAAAAAGAAAAGCCGGCAAAAAAAGAAGAACGGTATTATTATTATTTCAAAATTTTATGAAAAATTATGATTAAAATAAAAATAATATTAAACTTAATTAAAATATTACAACATTATAAAAGTTATAGCAATAATAATAATAATACACAAACATTGTTTATTAATATATTTTAGATATAATTCGAATAATTATCCATTTTATAACTGACCGATATATCAATATTTTAATGAGGCTTTGTGTATAATTCTCTTCAATTTTAGATGTATTATAGCTAAATAATCCATGTTATCTCAAGTAATTTCAATTCATGGCACGCATTAAGCTTGTTACTAAATAATTAAGCTCTATTATAATTGAACAATGATTCCAGTTACTTACAGTATTTCATAAAATAAACGATAAAAAATCATTATTTTGTGTATATAATTGCACGAATTTTCAAAGCAATAACTAATGTGATATAAATGTAGCATAGTTTCATCAGAATTTAGTAAAGAGAATTGACAAACTTTATAAATTGTTTATCAAAGATAAACTATAAAATATTTTCAATATTTTTTGTTATCGCTTATACGTGCTACAAAATTATCATCTCATTAATTCGAAAATTATAACGTTATTAATTAGTATCTGACCGACACATGAGCTGGAGCAAAATAATTATAAATAAATATTAATAAATTATTATTAATTTATTAAATATATATACTTCACACATCTATCTCATTTTACATGCTATAAAAAGAATACAAAAATTGAAAAATTCTGAAATATGTCTACTGTAAAATAGACATTTTATTAATATAAAGTACAATTGATCGTTTTTAAATAATAAGAATCGAAAATAAAATATAGATGAGGAATTGAGACTTGAGATCTTTCATCATATTTGATCATTTATGCTACTAACAGGTATTTGCAAACTGTATTGTTTATTATGCTACTAATTGGTATTTGCAAACTGTATTGTTTCGTAATGCAACTGTAGCGTTTCAATACATTAATAGGAATTCAAAATATATCGATTTTGATTTCACAAGAACAGTGATATACCAACGTAATCGCAGATTCAATTAAGATCAAATATAATCGCAAAATAAGTATTTATTAGGCGATTAAGGCGTAAAATAAGCGTACATAAAAGTACTTTTCCATTTCAGAAATTTAAAGCATTTTACTATTTTCAGTCCTTTACAAATTTTTCAGAATATATATAAGATAATTTACCAACGTATTTAATATTTCTTTTTAATTCGCGAGCACGATACGACATAATATCTTGAATTTGTTATTATTAATATTCATGTTACACGTATCAACTTTCAAAGTCACTCACATGCTAGATTTACATCATACTCATTTCAAATAGCGCACGCGTCAATGAACCATACAAATTCTCGAATGCGACAATTTAATCCCAACGAGCCATAACGCGAGCAATCATAACGCGCTCATCGAAATTGCGTGGCTGCGTGTGAAATGCGCCGATTCCGGGAACCTGGAGAGCGACCCGATGAACCGCGAAAGCTAATTAATATCTTTGGGAAGTCGGGGATATGTATTTCGCCTTTCAATTAGATTGAACGTGTGCCTATCTCCTAGCGTGTACATACGCGCGCGTTGTCTACGTTCGCACACTGGCTTAGCCATATATACATATATGTGTATATATATATATATATATATATATATATATATATGTATGTATGTATGTATGTATGTATACATATAAATGTGTATACGTATGCGCGTAAACGTGCATGTGACGTGGAACAAATGGCGATATTAATTACCGCGATTTGCCATCTCCGATACTGAAATCGACCTCTATTAATCTGAGCTTACACCTTTCGTTCGCCTACGCCTTGCTTGCCCCGCGAGATAAATTCATTCTTATTTAATCCCATCAATATCATGCTTCTATTTGTTATTTTTTTTAAACAAATGTCATTTATGTTAACAGTAAATGCAATATAGAATAAGAGATATCTAATTAAAAGATAGCAATCATATTGATTTAAATTTGTACCTAATTTCTGATATTTCTTTTGACAAAGCATGGACAATAATTGTTTCTAATTCTGGATTTAAATTTGAATACTATTTTAACATGAAAATAATTTAAAGATTGTTTGCATATACTTTAATGGCCCCTAGATTAATAAAAATGTATTTTAACTTCAATGCTATACTTGTTTATTCTTCTAAATCTCCTTTAATTCTACAAATTTAATTTCACTGCTACAAATATTTGAAATTACAAATATTGGAAATTATAAATATATTTAAAATTATAAATATATTTGAAATTTACATATAAATACTCAAAACATATTAAACTAATAATATAAAAAAACAACATATGAAATGTATAAAATATATATTATTAAATTAAAAAAAAGAAAAAATATATTAAAATAATATTAAATTCTTGAATGTCGCCAGTAGATAAAATAAAATAACGTAATTTAAATCACCACACTGGCAATTTATTGGTTGGTAAGGAATCACAACGTTTCGATCATGGGTTTTGGTTCTTATCAAGTGAAAATATCTTAGTTAACCAATATATAAAAAAGAAGAAATCACATGTCAAGATCGTCATGTCAACCTCCCGATCAAACACAATAAGGATCCGATAAGGACCAAAACCCATGGTCGAAACGTTGTGATTCTTTACCAACCAATAAATTGCCAGAATGATTGATTTAAATTACGTTATTTTAATATATTAAAACTTTTGTTTAATCTAAATTTGCAATTAAACTTATTTTACTTTTTTCCCTAATACATTAAATTTCTATTGTAATACAAACTATTATAGCTGAAGATAAAAAAAGAAATTTCCAGATCAAAAAAGGAGTAAATTATAATTGTGATTGAATCTATTTTGTTACATTGTAATTGAACATTTATTTCTATCTGTTTATTACCTTAGTCTCTGTATTATAAAATTAAAAGTTTAACATATATTAAAAGTTTAATATAAAATTTCAAATTATAATATTTTCTTATTACTTACATCTTTTTAAAATTATTTTATGTCTTTTTTAACTTATTTAGATAGTTTTAAGAATATAATTAAAGCTGCATATAAGTATTGCCATGAAACAGTTTCACAATTAAAATATTTCTACTACAAGAAATTCTGTGTATAAATAACACATAATCACGTTCAAATATAATATTAAAGTAATAATACTATGATTCTCAATGATAATATCTGTGTAAACTCTGTTTCAATAATAATTTTGATAAACAATTCAAGACAATTAAAAATTAAGAAGTATATATTCTTGTTCCACATATTTATAATTCTGCATTAATTTTACGTAAAATATATAGAAACATAAAAAAGTTTTGTACAGTAATTTGAAAAGTTAGTACACAAAACTGAAAAGAATATTTTTTCACTTAAATATATTAAAAATTATTACAGTTTAAAAAATCATTACAACGCAAAAACTTTGAACCGCGTTATAGATTAAAGTTGGAATAAATAAATCTCAAGAGATTTCAGAACAATCTTTTGCAAGTAGTCGTGGCATTTCTTGCTTTCCTGCATTCGTCCGCATGCACCATAAATGCAATAAAATACGATATAACGGAGGCATCTTATACAAGAACATTGTATAATTTTTCAGAGCGACATTGAGATGCAGGTCAAAGAAACCAGTCTTAGAGACAAAGCCAGAGGAAATGAAGTCAAACGTACGTACACGATAGGAGCACTAGAGGGTGAAATATGGCGGCAAGGTTGGGCGGTGTACGGGTCAAGGATAGGAGATGGCTCGGAATAAAACGACTCTTCGTACTACCCTAACGCAATTTTCTCTTCTTTCGACCCTCTCGAACTGCGCACTCATAACTCGGTAAAGTGAAATATCTGGAAAAGTCTGTTTCGTTTCATGTTCTCCGAGCCGATTGTTTTTTTTCCTTCCACTTTTCATTCGTCGCAGAAAAGCTTTTAAATTCTTGACCAAATGATTTAAACGCTTATGCTTTAGAAATAGATTTCGCGGTTTATATTGTTTCGCTCGCAAAATGATTAATGCTTTTTTCTACTCTTATAAAATTTTTCTATCGAGATTTACATTTGTCAAGAAATGAAATAACTCAGAGTTAAACGCCAATACTTCAAGACCGTCAAGCTGCGGACTTTTATTGGCTGTTTTATCGTGACATGTATTCAATTTTCTTCACGCGGACAAATACTACCCACGATAATCGATAAGATAGCAAGTAAAAGTTTCCTAGAAACATCGATAACGGTATTGTGATGATCGACATATTGCTCAATGTAAAAGGTAATAGGCAATTTCAGTATCAAATAAGCTAATATATCAATATCATTACTCAAAGTCTCCAATCGTGATACCAGGTTGAGATAGGAAAACATCCCTTTCCACTCATATTTCACATCTTGAATACAATCTATATATAGTATTTGGCCATAGTATCCCGAGACTAGAATACAATGAAGAACCTATTTATTGCACGATAAACGCGATATTATATTAGGTAAGTAAATTACTAAAATGTTCGTTAAAATAAATATGGCATTCAATGTACTATAAATGTTTTTGGTAAAATAAAAAGTCTTTAATAGCAAATATAATATTAAATTGTTTAAATAATATTTTGACAGATTATATACCATATATTACAATATTAAAAAATATTTTTAATTAAACATTTTTAATTAAATATTTTTAATTTTTAATTAAAACATTTTATTATATCCATATTTCTTTTAATCCTTAGAAAATAATTGCAAAATAAATATATATTGTAAATTTAATTATTTTTAAATATTTAATAATTATTTGAACCTAATTAAATACTTATAATTTAAAAAATATAATTGAGAAATTAAAATACTATATTGCATAAATTAAAAATTATTTTTTAATATTGTAATATAATTTTTTAAAATGTTATTTAAAAAATTTAATATTATATTTGCTATTAAAAAGACTTTATTTCACCAAAATTAAATATATATACTACATTGAATGCCGTTAATTTATACTTGATAATACACTGTATGAAATTTTGCTTAATAATGTGAAAATACAAATTTGCAACTCTAGAAAATAGAATAATTAAATAATAAAGAAATAAAAAAAAGAATTGAGTTGGATAATAGAACCTTTTGAATATCAAAACCGCATACAAAGCGGAACGTGGACTTGATAGAGCCGATAGCGATTCATCACATTTAACCTTATTCACAATAGAGAGCCCACTGAAGCTAGCCAGCCAGGAGATTAACAAAAAAGAGGGAATGGCACGAAAGGAAGAAGTAGAAAATTACTCGCTGGTTCCGGCGAAATTGAAGCGCGAACTTCGTCGACCAACCCACACATGATGCCCCTATTCTCGCCGTCATACATTCGTTGCCTTTGTCTCCAGAAACTGATGCAGTATCACATGTGTAAAAGTAATATCTGGTATGCGAGTACGAGTCAAAGGGGTTCCCCACGTTTGAATTATAAGGCCTGGGTGGGTTAAACGCGCGAGCGCGCTCGAGAGCAAGGTCGGAAGAGAAACTGAAGGGATGAGGAGCGAGAGAAAGTGCGAGAGGAAGAGAATATCGCGTCGCGAGAATATGAAGCGGACTGCATGTATATCTGCGCGTATATGCGCGTGTCGGCGACAGAGGGTTGATAAACGCCTCTCCCGGCAACCACCCGCCCTCAACCCAACAGTCTTCCCTCGCAATCATCTCACCGTCGCAGTATTCATAAACTACTCAGACAATGTCGGAAACTTTACGTCGCGGACCGGCGATGCTCTGATACGAAATAATAGCCACCGCATAGTAATGAAGATCACGAATCTGACCTATGCTACGAGTCTATATAAAAGGATTTCTCTCTGTACTCCGCTTCTCTGTACACAGAGAATTTGCGTATAACAGAGCATCAAATAGGCATCAAATAGCAATTTAATACGGTATAAAATTTTCGTTAAAATATTTAAAAATTGTTGTTAGTAATAAGAAGATCAAAAGCAAATATTTTCTTCTAAAAGAGCTAACATATAAAAAAAGTATCTAATAAATAATAATAAGTCGTATTAATTTGAACATATCTGAACATATCAGAGCAGACAATGTGTAATTAACAGAGCTAATGATCAGAAGAGAGATCAGAAGTCAAGAGATAAAAAAAGTGTTATATAAAATATCAGACGAGAGATATGAGGTTGATCAGGCAGTTATCTGAATAAATACATAAATCAAAATTTCGTACATAATCTTTGCGTACAAGTGCACGCAATTGACCTCCTTTGGCCAAATCACTTGTAATCAGGGACAGTGATTATCGTTATGTAACTTAGACAAACTGGTCGAGTGTTGATTTTAAGAGCGCAGATATATGGACCGATGGTTACCGCGCGAACGGAAGTGGAAGCTGACGCGCAGGAAAACAGGCTAAAATAAATAAACGCCATAATTCACGTTCAACAGTTACGAACGGTTCAATTCGCGATTGGAACTGGTCCAATGGCAGAAGGTGATATAGGAGAGGGCGAGGGAGAGGGGGGAGGGAGTGAACGGGTGGTGACGGAGAAGAGGGATGCATTTACGCGCGCGCGAGACGAGCGCAAACAACTCGATTTCACTAGCGGATCGAGCTAGCACGATGCAAGCGTTCTCCGAAATAATTAATTTAAAAGACAGTATTTCCTGCCGGGTTTTGCACCTGCATAATCTCGTCGCATACTTCCATGCCGATCCACCCTCCTTTTCCCACCCTCGCTACCGGTTGAAAATAAGTGGATTATCCTAACTTGATAAAGCGAGGATCACATTTTATCGTGTTAAGGGAAAACCTTCCATTTTCCCTCTCTCTCTCTCTCTCTCTCTCTCTCTCTCTCTCTCTCTCTCTCTCTCTCTCTCTCTTGTACGCGCGCGCGTTCGCCCGCGAAATCATTAATTTCTATCTGCTCCTGATCACAGCGCGCTCGGCTTCATCCGCTCTCTTGTGCGGCCTAATTCCCACTCTTCTATCGCTTCTTCGATTTTTTTATTTTACGCAATTTTATTTATTGCACATAATTTTTAGCAAATAATATTTGAAAAATAATATTCTCGCATTCGTACCCAAAAATTTGACAGAAACTTTCCCCTTTCGCGAATCATAAAACTTGCTTCACGCATTAATTAAAATCAGTATACGATAATTTCAATTCGAGGAACGAGCAAGTATTATAAATAGCAAGACAGCGAAATCATATACGCTTAATTTCACTTTGCACTTTGCTATCTCGTTTACCGTTAGCGTTTTCGTCGCAACCGCGGGCGTAGCTGGTGTACGTGCATCGGATGCACACGTAATGCACACTCCATCAGAACAATTGCGATTAAGTTGAGGCTCCTATCGCCAGAGAGCAAAAAAGTAGAAATAGAAGAGAGAGAGAGAGAGAGAGAGAGAGAGAGAGAGAGAGAGAAAATTATGCGAAACAGGTGATTATCACTTTGTCGTGTGAAAACTCGCTTACTCTCTATAATTCTGGTCAACCATTGTTTACAACTCATGCGCGTTCATGTATGGTAATAGACAATCCAGAAGAACCCTTCAACTAAGGGAACTTGCTTTACTCTCATTTGTAAACGTCAGGTTTTTGCTAAACTAGTACTTTCGTCTAAAATTGTGATACTCGTGGCCTTCGTTGCGTTAATGAAATTTGTAGAGAAATCCTAAAAAAGCTCAGATAAAAGATACGCCAAGGTTACACAATATTATAAAGGAGATTTCGAGGATTAACGAGAAGTACTGGATGGAGTAGGCAGAATTTACATTTATCGTATATTCTTCTGGCTCACGAGATAAATTGTCTCTGCGAAAGAGGGATTCGTGCATTTGCCATTATTCTCTGCCGAGAAAGAGAGAGAAAGAGAAAGGGGCAAGACAAGGATAATCCGTAATCTTATCCTAATGAATGTCTAGTTAAATTCAATCGTTTAAGAGTTTATAACATTTTAGTACACGAGCGTAAGTTACAGAGGAGCCGGCCTTCGATGAAACTTCTTTCATTGCGCACTATTGCCCACTCCGCCGCCACACTCAATTATGATATTAAACTTCTCGCTGACATGGATACGAAGCAATTTCGCGGGATTAAAGTTCCATACAAGTTCACAAATAGCGTTGCTTCTGTAAGACGCGGGAAATGAGAGGCTTTTCCAGAAATGCCTCGCAGCGGCATTTATTCGCGATGCTGAATTATTTCTTTTGAAGGGCGCATCTAGAGTTGCTGGATCAAACCCTGCACCGCGAATAAAAATAATAACGCGTCCAGAACTTTGAATAAAAGAACAAAATAACTCGCTCGCTTGCGGTAACATTATACTCGATATTTCACAGAATTATCTGTAACATAAACTGAAAGAGTATTATATCACGACGATCTCTTAGTCGGGAGACGTGACAATGGATGAAGTATTATACCGAGACGGATATAAATCGGGGTTGCAGTAGATCCATCTGTCGCATAAACAAATACAGATAAACCGATAGCGAGATTTGAATGAACGGAGAACCTGAATAAGTTTTTCAAATTCGCGCGACATATCGATTTCTCGTAAAACTCGTTGAATAAACGAAGAAATGCTCGCATATTGTAGGTCTTTCATTTTGATATTGATTTTGGATTATAAAAAGATTCTCCTTTACTATTTAATTTATTTTTATATTTATTTACGTAAAAAACTTGCTGAATTTAATTTTAAACAACGCGCGCACATGTGTATATTATTATTAATTATTGTAAATTAAATTAGCATATATTGTAGATATTAAAATATAATAATTTTTCCCCATGTAACTTAATGTGACACAAGTAAAAAATATCTTATATATATCTTATCTACTCTTTTTGTCTTATTTATACCTAATGTAAATATCAAATTTAAAATAATATTAAAACAATATTGCAATTATAAAAATATTACTGATCGTTATTAATTGTTACTTCTTCCACCATAATAAAATTAACAATTTTAAACGAAATAATTCTTACGCTAAAATATTTGCTTAGCTTTAAGAAATAATTTAAAAAGGAAATCCTACACCTTTATTGAATTGAATTAATAAAAGACATTTGTCTTACTATTCGTATATGTGTCACAACGATTTGGCTCTAAATCCCTGCTTTAAAGAATCCCGAAGGCAATAATATTCACACCTCGCCTGACCTATCGTGCACGGACGATGGTTGTACTTTCTCGTCGATAATCCTCCATCCACATTCACTGTTCTCCGTAGCAGACCGGGTTCTATCTATCCACGTAGGGTAGTTTATTATTCATTGGGGTTGCATCCCCAACGCGGATAAACGGCGCATTGTTTATGCATTAGCCTGTAGCCTGCCTGCCCAACCTCTCGATCTGGCCATTGAGTTGATTCTGCCTTTTCCCCACATTCGCGTCATCAAACTTTCTCACCTAATTGTTCCCGCGTACGCAGAATTCCCATTAAATTATGAGCAGCTCTTCATTTTAATTTGTAACCGGTTTATTTTGGTACCTCTTAAATTTAGATAATTGTGTCGCTTCGAGTAGGGTGGTTTTTGTAGGTTTGTGTAGAAGAATTGACATAATAACATAAAATGCGAAATATAAAATATACGAGAAAGTTCTTTCAGAGTTTACTAAGTCCGCTTTGCCTAAATCGCTATAATGCCGTTACAGATTACATCTAACATGCTTCGTAAGAGCAATCCCTCGTTAAATCGGCTCAGCTTCCTCGATTTGGAAGCAGCGTGGCGATAGACGAATAGGAAATGCGATCGCGCCTCTATCATCGATTTAAATCGAAGTCCCGATAGTTCGCATGGCATGATGATTAATGGCGACCGTCTGTTCTAGACAATTCGAATATAAAATGCGCCATGGAACTAAAGGAATCTCTAAACGAAAGATGGTATGAATAAAATAACCATTAATTTTCGCGAATCTATAATCTATCGTATAAAATTTGCAACACAACATACTTTTATATATATTCATAGTACAATTATATTGAAAATATAATAAAACTTTAACCAAATAAAAAATATATAAAATATATAAATAAAATAATACATAGTAAATTGTAAAAATATGAAATTAAATACGTAATATAATTATACTAGTGAGGTAAAGATCTAAGATGTAATTTAATATTATTAAATATAATTTAATAAAAGAATAATAATTATTAAAAGAAATAATATATAAAAAATTTTATTTTCCTTTAATTCTATGTTTTATTCTTAAACAAAAAATAAAAAAAAGATCTCTCATTATATCATCTAAAACACAATACAATTTATTTTTACTAAAAGATGCAATTATTTTTTTATAACAGCTTTGTTTAACGTGCATAAAGTATATAAATAAACTTATACAAATTACGCTTTAGATTAGCAAGTTTTTTATTTACTTTGTAGAATCTATTTATTAAACTGTTAAGTTTTTAGCATAATTTGTTTTATATGTACACTGTCTTTAATTTTCATGTACAGCCTGTGCATGCTTATTTACTCGAGAATTTAAATCCGGATCGTGAGTAAAATCCGGAATTGCTCCATCAAATTATTACGTACTTTTGCAATTATAATAACCCTATTGTTTTTGAATCATATAGTGTTACGAGCCGCATACATTTACACGATCGTACATATATATTTCAGTTTTTGCATATATTCGCAGCGATGTATTTCATATTTTGATATCAGCTACCTTTAAATGCATCGCACATTATAATGAATATAAATGAACTTTTCCGTGTAACGTGTTTTAATCCGTTTTATTCTGCATATTTGTTTAAATGTACAACACGTTCACATTAAACAATGGAATAATTATATCTAATAAAACTCTAAAAACTCTAAAAATAATCTTAAAAAAATTAAAAATGTAATCTATCGATCTTTGTGTAAAACGAAACGCTTATAATGCATGCTACAGACACACAGTATTAAACCACTGTAAAAAAATTTAACAAATAATTACAATAATTTATAATGGGACATAAATTTTAATAGATTATGTTATTAAATACAGAAATGCGAAATTCTATCGACTTCTATTCATTCATTGAAATTATCCTTTTCATTTTTATATAATTACTTACTTTTAATTACTAATTTTACCTACTAATTTTACTTCAGTATTTAAAAATATTAAAGTAAAATTTCAAAATATACAGAATGTTCCATTAATGCCCCAAACAAATATCTCGAAAACTGAGATTGACAAAAATATTTTAAATAAAAATTGTAGAATTTGGAATAAACAGAAAATAATAGTTTGAAACGAAAAGAAATATGTAGTTTGTTCCAAATTCATATTTTTAAAAAAAAAACTATTACGTTTCTCTTTATATCAATTAAATCTTTTTATTATTCTATACAAAGTATTGAGATAAGATAATCGAAAAATAAATATTTTACGAAATATTATATAGCTTTATTTGAATTTATATCAACTTAAAATATAAAATATCTCGTAAACTACTCAATTTTTGGCTATTTTACCCTTAAAATAAAATCCTTATAAAATCCTTTATATGGAATATTATGAGGAATCGATTTATATGGACAAATTAGGATAGTCTCGTTTAAAAAGAAGTCCTTCGCTTAATCTTAGTACCTACATCTAAGGTCAAACTAATGTTCTTCTGTCTTTTTTTCCCCCTCTAAACTCTACAAAATTTTTATTTGAAATATTTTTATTTACCAATCTCAATTTTCGAGATATTTACCTGGAGCATTTAAAATGAGACATCACATATATATGTATATGTAGACTTTTTCAGCATATTAAAATTACACAAACAAGCTATATAGATTTCGTTCATGCTATTTATAAGTACTTGTTTTCACATTGAATACGATTCTTTTATTTTTACGTTATTCAATTTTGACCAAACGCTGCTCAATAATTGTTGAACTTGCATTGTTTGTTGAACTGTATTCGCAATGTTTCGCTATTCAAACGTAAAACTACACCTGAGGCAAAATCAAGGGAAAATTTTGATAAATAATATATTATCTCCATCATATATATTATTTTGTGGGTTTTCAATGAAAGAAACTATATTGAAAGAGAAAGAGAGAGAGAGAGAGAGAGAGGGAGGGATTTATTTATATTTCAATTATTTATTTTATATGTATGTATGTATATTCATCATTATATATATATATATATATATATATATATAATATATATATATATATATATATATATAATATAATATATATGCATATACATATACGTATAATCCTGTTCACGATAAATACTAAACGCAAATTTATGCAAATTTATATAAATTTCTACAGATCAGGTTTACCGAGTTGATTTGATTTCGCTCTTTCAATTTTATTTAAGATCTTTTGCCCTGACATAAAACCAGAGTAAATACAAAAAAGAAAAAGCAGAAGAAGCTTTCGTTTTCGGCATATGTCGAATTTTTGATACTCAAAAGAATACGTGGCGCGCATATGCGCATGCAAGCGTGAAGATACGGTTGAAGTACACGCGACAGAAAGTCGAGATTTTCCTCAGTCGATCTCGATTTTCAACCGTCGCTGCACGTTTTTGCAGCCGGCAACCGAGGGCACAATCTCGGTCGCGAAGTTTGCTCTTGGCAAAACAATAGTTTCGGCCGGTAATCCCGCGGACTGTGTTTTTTAATCTGAAAGAACACGGGTACGCCGTTGATTACATTGCATAGCAATCTTAGTTTTTATCGCGTCTCGAGATTGGTGGAGGTGTCGGCCGTGGATTGTGCACCCTACCGCAATGGATATCGAGGTCATACTTGCCGACGAGCCGACCTCTGCATTATACTGCACAGCATCATATATAATCGAGAAAAGTAAGAACGCGCGAATCGGTCGACAAGAGAAAGAGACACATTTGTGCAAAATTTCAATCCCTCGTCATCAACTTATATATTACATGTCGATCATTCATCAAAAAATTCTTTGTACCTAAATTTTTAATACATATTTCAATATATAATATAAAATACATTTTTGTACAAATATAAGCGCTAAAAAATTCTGTAAATATTGTTAAAAAAATTAATGTAAATTATTAATAATAATTTACATTAATTTAAATTATTATTTGTTGTTGAAGTGGATTGTATAAGTAATTATCTATTTAATTATTTATCATCGACTTCAACACCAAACATTAAACTTTCTAAAATTGACATCAAAATAATAGTCTATATTTGTGCCACAAGTTCAGCGAATGTTACATTGATATTTTGTGGAATAAAATGTGGAGTAAAAATATTGGGAAAATATCACTTGTCCAAGTGATAACAGAGAAGCTTTATAAAAAAATTCGATTGCATCGACTAACTACGTTAATCGACAGCGGTGATTCGCTGTTTTAATTAATAGTCTAGGACGGATGGTATATGTATAATCAAATGTTACTGGATCGGAAAAGCATCCATATTGGAAAATAGAACATCGACGTGCTAATAACGATGTGACGTATAATGATGTTGCCATGTCTTTGCAAATCCAGTAGCATAACGCGTGCGATCTACTGATCCTCATCACGGATCCTCTCTTCAATTTCAGAACAATATGTGGAGCTTTAATGTTTGTGTGCCTGTTGGTTAGCGAACTGTAGACGTTGTATTTATCACCTTCCTCGCTCTTCACACTCCGGCAATAATTAATTACTTCGAAAGACCTTTTAAGTCGTATTGGTCGCGACGCAACGTAATTATCGCAAATAGTTTCATAATGACGTGAAATTTATGCACATTGTAACAAACTTATGTGGCGTTATTAAGACATATCTAATGTTTCAAGATTTTCCATAAGTCTTCTGATAGGAACTAACGATATCAGTGAAAATTATACATGCAGAATGAATCGATATAATTAACTTTTACTTCCAATGTTACTGTCATTTTTTACTTTTCGATTGAAATACTCTATATTAATAAAAATAATGAAAATAATCATTTATTTCCAAAAATTTCCCATAAATCTGCTCTTTCATTATTCAAAATTACAACAGGTTTAATTTAGAATAATTTATTTTTCATTAGTTTCATATTTTGTAAAAATATTTATTCAGCTATTATGCAATTTGTAAAAAAATATCTACGGTCTCATAAAATTTCAATTCTAATTTTTAATTTTTTATTTCAATCATTTTATTTACTCTCTTACAAGCGTTTTTTAATAATTAAAGTTATAAAAGATGTTTGTAGCAATAATCAAAGTAATCAATATATGTAACATAATTGAAGCATAAATTCCAGAATATTGTAATATATATTAGCAGGATAATGTTAGATCTTCGTCCAACAATTACTAAATTACACTAAATAGTTCATGCGAAATCTAGGTTAGCTTCTTCTCGAAAATTGCTCCGCTGGGAGACGGCAAATGAGAATCGATCGTTTCATTAAACTCTCAGTATGAAAAAAGAACTCTACGGTAAAGTCATTCACATTGAAACCAATACGGACCGCTCGGAAAAATAAAGTGCTCAGATTCGCACGGTAATGAATCAATCGGATTACGCACAGTTTGCGAGCACAAATTGAAGCATTGCATGATGGAAATCAAGGAACACACAAATGCTCCGCTTATCAACCGGGACATTGTACGTGATTGAAGAATGCAACGTTGAACAATGTTGTATGACACAGCTATGTAAAATCCTCGAGATAAAAACGTAATGTTATGCGAAATGCGTGCGCGCATACATATATACAACGAATATCCACCGTTTTCAATGCAAAATTAATGGTTTCGTAAGTAATGAATGAAAATTACGCTTAAAAGCGCACCGATTCCCATTCCCCAAGCTATCTGGAAAAATATGAGAGCATCGTATTGCGGATTCGATAGTCGAATTAAATTCTGCGAGAGTTATCTACGAATTGATCTGCTCTTAGCTTAATTTCACGAACATATAAAATTTAATGAAAAATTAAACCATCTATATCATCTCGCATTTCGAAATGCCGATTAATTGCGTACAGTTATAAGTAGCGTTTTGTGTAAATTGTGCCAAATAATTAAAGCAATAAATTGAAAATAATTGGAAAAGCTGTCTAAGTTGAAATGGGACGAAAGCTGCTTTCTCGCTTATTATGTGCATATATATATGTAATTAAAATAGCACAATGATAGATTTAATCTATGATAACTGTACAGTTTCATAAATTAAATTAAAGAAATATTAGTTATTCAACGTGCTCTAATTTTCTCCATTAATTGCATTTAGTTAAGCGTCTCTAATTGAAACAGATGTGCTAAAATTAAAATGAAAAGAGAGAAGCTGATTATATGTATCGCATTACGGAGTATTTTAATTATTCACTCTATTTCTCACGAACATTGCAATTTTCTCTCTCTTTCTTTTTCCTGTCTTTTCCGTCTCATGTCGATCGGAAAAGTAATCTAACGTGTCAATGAGAAAAATCGCGCCAACGAGATGGACGTCCCATTTTTCGGAACGATACGTACGCGTTACTCGTTCTCTTGGACAGATTCATTCACTCGCCGTCTGATTCGGCTATTTTCTATTTGCTGCTTTCGTGAATATTTCATTACCGCTATTTCCGGCATTCACAATAGTTATTATAGATTAACATTATTTACTGGAATATTATTATACTACATACTTTTATTTTCCTAATTATTCTTTTCCACGATAATTATTGAAAATGGTACAAAGCTGATGAGAAAAATAATAAAAGAACTAAGATTATTTATGAGGATTTATAATCCTTGTGCATTCATAATTCACAACAAAATAGTTACGTATGTTTATATAATATGATTCACACATTTATTACTTATGACATGAAAAACCTTGAAAATATCGAGACTGCTGTTGCAGCCTGTTAAATTGTTTATTAATTTCATGGATGTTGAATGCATCAACTTTAATTGATAAAGGCCGGGGCGCGTAACATTGCACGAGTTGAATCCATTAATAATCATGTAAAATAGCGAGGAAATATACGAATGTCACATACAACAATTCGATGAAAAAGATTTAATTTCCGATACAGTACCATGTGCGGTTGTAACGATAGCATTTCCAGTGCAATAATACTTTGTTCGCACATGATATCTCGTTAAAAAAACACACTGCTAATGAAAGTATAAATAGATATATTCATCTCTCAGTACGTAGCAAAAAATTAATGAGATTCCCGATCGCGACAACAGGAAATATCGCTAAATTATGATGAATGAATGTGTCGTAGTGCAATAATAATCAACTGCATTGTCAAAGAAGTTACTCACCAGTTTTCACAGTTGGAGATGCTGACGGTTGTGCACACAGGACATGCGTGCTCCCTAAGAGCGCCAAAATGACGCGAAAAAACTTCATGCTGATCATCATGAGTGGTTATTTCATCAAAATCCTGAAACACAAAAAAGTAATAACTTCCTTTATTTCCCATAACTGACAGCCGTTAATTGATATAAAGAATAAGAGAGAAAAGTTTATAATTATTATTAAAAAAGATGAATAAGAGAAAAGATGGATTAAAGAATAATAAAGTTAATAGATAACTTATTTATCTTTTATAATTAGTTCTATTGGAAATATGATTACACACACACATTTAATATTTATATATAATACATAGAATATATAAGAATTATTTTTATAAACATATATTATTATATTTAAAACTCCATTCTAACTAAAAATAAAATAATGTCATTTAATAAATTATCACCAACAAATTATTTTATTTTATTTTTTCATATATTTGTTTTTTTTAATTTATATATTTTTACAATTAGTTATTTTCAGTACAAAGCACACGTGCTACGAATCGTTCATTTCAATGTTTATTATTTTAGATATTAATTTTTATTATCATTTATATATAAATATTAACAAATTTATTTAACAATTATTATAACAACTTTATGTAAATAATATTTTTTAAATAATTTCTAGATCTTCAATTAAATCTAAAAGCTCTCCTAAATTTCCCCCTCTTAATAATATTTTTCTTATTCCTCAAAGTTCTTCTAATAATTCGCCAAATAAATTTTATATATTATATATATATATATATATATATATATATATATATACATATATTTTATAACACACACACATATGTGTGTGTGTGTGTGTGTGTATTATTTATTATATAATTTTATATATATAATTTTTTATGTATTATATATGTTTCATCTTTTCGATCATATTTGTATTATTAATTATAATACTATTTTCATACAAGACATATTAATTTTTTTTAAAATATTTTTAATACATTTATTTTGAGTAATTTTTATGTTTAACATATTTCAACAATAGCAAAAGTAATATACCGTGAATGGACCTATCCGCCGCGATCCCAACACTTGAAAAAATATATATAATCAAAATATATAATATCTGCAATAACAAATTGAAATTTAATTTAAATTTTTCATGAAAAAGAAGCAATAATAAATTTCGAGTAAATGACTTTACAATATGTGTCTTTTGTAATAATAAATATATTATGAATTCTATATTATATTTTACGTTTGTCTTAGAAATAATTTTTTAATCATTCTTATAGACAAAGATAGATATAATATATTTATTCCTCCGTATTGACTCTCACTCCAGATACAAATCGATTTCATTATAACGTTTTGCACTAAAATAAATGGAAACACCGTCGCGAAATCGCGTCGCCTCTTTTTCTTTCATACGATATTGCCGTAAGGGAGAAAAAGTGAAACAACGATAGCATCGTCTTATCACGAAATGAGATTCTGATACCGCAATTCGATCGTTGCGTGTTGTCGCTTCGGCAGCGTAATAAGGATGTGATGAGCGGTAAATGTGAAAGCGGGTGTGAAACGCGAGCGCGCTAAGATTTATCGGAAATTAATATGCTACGAAGCATGGGGCGAGAAATATCTGGGCGTCGTTTATGGAATGCGTGGAACGAGGATAGGAAGAGAATTTAAAATAGATTTGCTCGAACGAAAAAATACTCGCCATCGTCATCGTCTGTTCTCCTACCGGGGCTTATCACCGTTAAGATAACAACGAGCTTGTGGAATGGGCCGTACAAAAGCGACTAAAGCACATTGATGGTCGTTGTTAAGAGGATGGAGGCAGAAACTCGCAGCAGGGGTAGCTCGATGGATCTTCTCACTAACGGGGGAGGGTGGGGGATCAAGCATTGTATCCCAGCAATCACACCTACACACAAACGCCGACTACCATCGACACTTGGATCCGCACGAGCTGATCCACAGAATGGATAGATCGCAGATAAGTAGCGATCTTGTTTCTGTCAGTTCAGTAATGTTGGCCCGACCCGGCTTAAAACGACAGAAGTCGATTGGTGCGACTTCGAGCGTGAATCAATGTGCTATGAAATGTAGTCTCGCATATCTCGAATGTATGTACGACTGCACTAAAGGTGCTTTTCAATCAACTTGACAATTAAACGCTTCTAACATGAATGATATATATATATATATATTTATATATTTTGATGTATAACTAGTCTTATTTTTAAATGCCCTATTTTTTAAGTAATAATTTTGATTGAGAAAATTTAGAGAATTTTTGATTGGAATATATGCGGTGCACTTGACAGCTCAATTATGTAACGTTTCAAAAAATTATGCGAATATAATACATTATTCTTCAATTTACGAGAATATCGATAAGTAACATTACGTGCTACATGTACACTTGCATGCATGATCAAATCCTTTCATACGACATCGAATATTAATTCGCTAAAAATGCATATTAATGCCACGAAATTATATATTCGAGATTCATTCGCTGATCGATTATTCACGATATCCTTCATTAGCGGAATGATTTATCACTTGGCCGAGATATTGCGTTGAAATTTCACTACCTTGATAGGAAAATTGAACCTTTAATGGTGACATATCCCGTAGTAAGAAGCCGATAAATAGCCGCAGCCAAATCCTCCCTCTTTCGTCTTTTCCCGCCCTTAGAAATCGCCTAAATCTACCGAGCGCTTGGCCGTATCAGAAACTCATTCCGCAAAAAGACGACTTCCCACACTTCCGGCGCATCCCCGAGAAAAAAATAACGTAGACGAAGCACCGGGGAACTTTGTAAAATACGAGTGCAATCGGTACTTCGTGTGCATCGCTGTGGGCGCTTGCATTCGTGACGGATCTACTCCGACTTGCAATCCTGGCGAAGCTTCACACACGGCTGACGAACGAGTGTCGGCGATTTATCGCGTTCATGCACATGCCATTGTATGTGTGCGTAAATGTGTGTATGTGTATGTGTGTAGGCGTGCCAATACTGTCGTAGAAAAGCGTATACACCTGCGGTAAATAGAAGGAGTGCAAGGAATTACCTCGAGCGTTACCACTCACTCGCCATCGAGTAACGAAACCCCGCTCGCATATCAAACATCTTTTCAGTATATTAGCTCCGAATTGTGTTGATTGCATTTGCTATTCTTCGCATTTGGAATACGAATTAGCTGTTTCTTAAAGGATGTTTGAAGCGCGATAAATGACATACTGCGATAAGAGAACTAATAAACATCTAAGATTTATATAACATATAAAATACTATAGTAAAATTATTTTTCTTTTATTTTTTTAACAAAATCATAAATAATGTAAATATACATATATAATGTATTCTTTTGTATTATAATATATATGTAATTTTTCAACTTTCCCTTATTATCTCGATTGTAAGATTAAAGAAGATGAAAGTCGATTGGCGATGAAAGGTTTGTGAGTAATGGGTATAACCGGGCTTCATTTATGTATGTACCAGCCTGGTGGAAGATCGTCGAGCAATAAAGTCGTCCCGAGACTATAAATCAGCAAGATGGGCAAAAAATTATGCGGTAAAGTACTTTCGTTTTACCAGAAAGGAGAGCACCTCCGAACAGAAAAATTTGCATTTTCTCTCTGCTTACTTCGCAAAAGCGAAAACATTTCACTGTTTCAATGTGAATAAAGAATATTTTCTTAAACTATCACAATATTAAGTTATACTAATACATGAATAATGATTACTTTTCAATCATTTATACAACATTTATACATTGATCTTACAAAACTTATATATTCAATTTATTTAAGTAATTTTTTACATATAATCACATATGCTCATTTTTTAAAATAATTTTTCATTCCTTAAACTCACTTGCTTTTGTCTCTACGTTATTAGAATTGCGTTTATTATTTCTACTGCTCTATAACATACATTATAAGATTTCCGAGATTTGGCAAAATATCTAAAGCCATACCGTGAGATATAGCGATTCTAACTTTTTGGCATTCATGCGTGGAATTCATAACGCGATACATAAAATGAATCTCAGGCAGCATTTAACACAGTCTTTGTGTTCTAGTTTATTTAATTTTGAACCGAAAGTTCCAGGCAACATTTAACCGTGCCAACGGCACAAAGTCGGTATAGCTTTTGCCAAGTACTATGTTATCGGTTTATATCGAGAAAAAGTTTCTAGTAATTCCAAAAGTCCGGAAACTTTATCACTGTTAAAAAAAAAATCCTTCTTTTGTTTCATATGGGTTACGCTTATCGATCTTCATTTACAAGTTACTTGATCGATGGTGAGTGGTAGTGTGTACGAAAGTGTCAGATAACCAGGGAGTAGATTCACTGCTCTCTCCTTACAAATCGAACTTTAAATTTAATATTTTCGAACACATCCAAGTGTCTGAAGTGAACTTTGTTCTCAATCTCATCTTCTTCCCAACTTTCCGAAAGTGGACTTACAAGATTGGAAAGACAAGAAATCTGTAAAAATAATTTAATTAATTATTTAATAATTATATTACGCCAGATTTTTATGAAACCTCGGGATCGTTTCGAAATTTAAATTAAAAATAAATATCACAGAAATGACACTGCGAACAGGAAAACTGTTCCAGACTGTTCATTCGCTGCGAAGTTTTACTTTGCAGTTTAGATTAAGGTTCGGATAAGCCGTCCCTAACACTAACCAGGTTAGGGTCAGATTGTTTTAGATTAAGATCAGACTAGCTTAGAACAGAGGTTGTGGGTTAAGATAGAGTCAAAAATTGCCGGTAATTTTTCTACAATCCTACTTATGTAACTATACATTTTTATGTACCTATATAAAAAAAAAAATATATATATATATATATATATATATATATATATATATTAAAATAAGAAAAAATTGATAAAGCGAATTAGCAGAAAATTTAATATTTAATAGAGCTGACTCAGTCTTTGTCCAACAACATGTGGGTTTCGTTCTGCGTTAAAAACGTTGAAACGTTCAACGACAGCCGACGATTTCACGCGTCGGTCCCTCGTCCTAAACAATATTCACTTTCCACTCTGTTTAATCCGCGCGAAATCACCGGCAATCACTTTTTTTTTCAGTCGCGCTGACACCAACCAGTCGCAAACGAACCATGCGGACATAACGCACTCCGGACTACGGCACAATCGCGGTGGAATTGCGGTCGACGTGGACGGTAGATAGGTATATATACCTGTAATACACACGTTGTGCCGGACAATTCGTGAATAAGGAATCTTTCAGGACGTGCATTTTTGTAAAATATTTTATGCGTGCCGCCATAATCACCCTCGTATTACGGTGCTCGCGTAGCGGAAATCAAGAAGGTAACGGGACAGGTTCTCGGTGCCACTCTCTGACAGCGCGACCGACCGGTGGTAGTTTCAAAACTGGAGGAGCGGAAGATCGGGAGACAAAATCCTTCTCTAAATCCCTGGAAAGCGCCAGACATCCTGGAACCTCTCGCGTCACCTATGACGTTAAAACGCGGCAGTAAACGGCTGCGAGGGTCGCTGTCGGACAGACCGAATAAAAGAATCAAAAGCAAGCCAGGGAGGAAGGGTGGTTCGGACGGCGTGTTTCTCGTAAAGTCGACTGGGTCTCCCGACTGCAGTTAGCGTCATGCATTTTCGTGCAGAAGAGCGTTAAATAACCGGTGATACGAAGAATTCGTCGAGGATGTGCCGGATTGTTTTTTGATGATGAAAGCGCAAATTTATGCCACCCGATAGTCCTCGTTATTTGAATACGAGTGCTCATTAGAATGTCGTTAAAAAAGAATCACAGCGACATTACTCGCGAAAAAAAACGTGATATGCGCAAGAATTATGTAATTCATAAGACCACTTAATCTCGTAAATTGATAGTGTGTGTCGCCCGATATACTTGTTTTATTTACGAACTCTTCCATTTTATTGCTGGAAATCGATTTACTGCGCATAAATGTCCAATAGATACCGAAATTTTCTTGTCATAATATCAATTTTCGGAGTAAGAGAACAATGTATTTTTCTAATATAAATAAAGGAGCACATATTCTACATCTACACTCGTATATTTATGAAATATTTATGTAATATTTTCATTTCTCTCTGCTTCCTCTGATTTGAGTCGAGACTTATTTCAAAATATTGATGTAACTCCGATAAGAAAATAATAACATGGGACATATGCATTTTATATTAAAATAAATGAATACTTGATTTATTTTCTCGAGACTCCCCACGTTATAACATGTAACAGAATCCAATAGCTATTACTTTGTTTTTCTGCTGATGATATGTGTTGAAGATTAGCTATTATATTTATTATTATTGTTACATAGAAACGAATAAATATTATATTTCGCATCTAATTATGCTTTATTTTTCGCTATTTCGCGAATAAGAAATGTATACATGTATAACTTACGTTCAACCGAATTAACCCAAATAAAATATAATATTAAAAATATTTAATATAAATATTTTTTATAAATATTTTTATAAATATTTTTTATATGTCCCATTTATTTTGCATAGGAAGAAGCCTATATCTTCCAAAGAAAATAAATAAAGTGAAGACATTTAAATACGAAAAAAATTAATCAAAGCACTTTAAATGTTTAGATAATTTGGGAGATTCTATTTTATAAATGCAATAATTTTAACATTACAGTCTAGTAAAAATCTATAAAAAAACGCGATTTAAATTCGAAAAACCTGAGAATAAACCACGGTCACTGCTTAATAAAATTAATACTGTATCATATGATAATGTAATCAAAATATTATTTTAATACTACTGCGAAATTGTACTACTATCTACCTTGTTTATCTCCTCGCTTTATACCGCAAATGTAAAACCTATCCGAGGCAAGTGTACGCAAAGGATACCGTACTACTCGACGATACGTGCATCCATGCTTGCGGTTGAACAAACACACCGATTCGCGATGCACGAGTTGAAAATCAACACTGTTGGCACGTGCAACGATGCGCCGTTTCGTCCACGCGTATCCATCCATCTGTTGTCGGTTGCTTGTCTGCCATCCTGTATGATTACGCGCGCGGTTGTAAAGTGTTGTTGACCGGACAATGAGCTGTCAGTCTGTCCACTCTTGCCCACGTCACGTTCGCATAAAATAATGCTCGCAACATGATATTGCCGTTAAGAAAGAATTATTCGCCCCACTTTCCCCGAGGAATGATCGTATGTGTTTCACAACAACGATAAAAGCTTCGCGACGAAAAATATTTTTTTTTATATTTGCCACATGTATGTTAAAAATAATTAATTTACGTATTAGATTAAAAATTTTTTAATTAAGTTAGATTAGAAATTTTTTATATATCTTAGATTAAAAATTTTTTAGATTAAAAATTTTTTATCTCATATATAAAGATAAAATATGATATTTATCGTCTTAAAGCTTGAATTTTTAATTATACACAAGCGTACGCAATTTCTATCGGCGAAGGAATACTTTAAATAAATAAATCGATGACATCTGACCTAGAACAAGTCTTTTCTTAAGCAAAGAGCTCGCCCATATCTTCTCTCCCCTAGCTCTCCTAGCGTTTCACATCTCAAAGCGTCAAAACATCTTTCCACTCTATTTTCTTACAGCAACACTTTTATCGCAAGATACGCGCATTTTAATTATTATACATCGCGCTGCATATCATTCAAAGCTTTCGCGATATTCAATTAAAGTCAGTTTTATTTTTTGCAATGCATCGAGCGTGATAGTCAACACGAATCATCATCTCGCGCTCGTTTAAAATGAATAGCGGCAGACAGGAAGACCCGCGGACTTGGTTGCCGACATTTATCCATACGGCACCAAGTATCTGTTATTTTAATGAATGCCGCGAGTACGTGTTTGTACATCTTTAACGAAGCATACGTGAATAAATCTTGGTTAAAACCGACTCTCGCGCGCAAGACTCATCCGGTACGATCCATCTACGCGTTATATCCTAAAAGAGGACTGCGAGATGAGAGTATACGCGAATTATTCAACGTTTTTTTTTTCAAAAGATTCTATACGGATGTATTCTCCATTTTTTTTCTATTATGCAATATTTTTCAATTTATTTCACATTTTTCATATTTTTCATATTTTTAATTCTATATTTAACTTTTATTCGTACAATAATACATGCTTTTTCATTAATTAAATATCATACGATTTTAGAAATAAAATTGTAATTATCTCTACGACAAAATATTTGTTTATAAAATATACCAAATTTATATGATTATATAACCATATGATTATATAACCATAATATTATTAAAATAAGCATTAAAAATTTGGAAACATTGTATTTCACGCAAAAAAACAATTGACTTTAATTAAAGCAAAAGTTTGAAAATAAATATTAACGCGGAAAAATCATGAAACGTTGAAAATTTGGATTTCATTAACGTAACTTTTATTAGATATAAAGTAGTGATATAAATTGTGCAATCGCGCACCTCAAAGTGTGTATGCAGCTTGTTACAAACGCGATGCCTATATCACTCATATGAGTCGCACATTAATCTTCTTCGAAATGGAAGGACCGATGTCACGCGCAGAGTTTCACAGGATGACGAACCGTTTCCCCGAAATATAGCATTTCCATTGATCAGCGTTCACTTAGTAGAATTCAGATTCGCCGTCTTCGCATAGAGGTATTGTCTGGCTTGAGGCCCGTACGTCACTAATGGGGGTATGCAAGACCCCAGATACCCCGGCTGCATGACAAATGCACTAATCGGCCTTCAGTACAGAATCGTTATGCTCGCGCAAAGCTATGAGTGATTACTTTGACCCGACGATGGCACTGCTTCGATGAATATTGAACGAAAGGCCGATTACATATTCCGTAGACGTTACCGTAATTTTACAGTGATGAGGGAAAGTAAGAACCTGGCTGAAGCTCGGATTTTCATACGTATTCGATTCGTTGCGTTTTAATTGAAAAATAAAAAACAAAATACGAAATATATGAATGGCTGTGTTTCTCTTGATAAGGAAAAATTTTATAAAAATTCCCTTCTTTTAGATTAATATAAATAATGCAAAAGCGGATATTTATCTCCAATTTTGTTTTACTATTTACATATAAATTTTTTTTACGTAGTCAGCTGTTTCCATTTTTTATCTTTCTCTCGGTTTCTTTTGTTATGTTAATCCATCTTACTTTTATGTTTAGTTCCATCTAGATATTAAAAATTTATTAGAATCTCCTCGTTCTCATAAAATGCTATTTTCCTTCATACGAGCTCTATTTGCGCATAATTCTGTTTCTTGCAGATTAGTATACGTTGGTATCAATCCACGAGATGGAAGTGTGATTAGGTAACGTTATTGCACCAATATGGAATCAAAATCGCATCAAGACTGGTTGCGCTCTGATACGTATAATGAAATATGGTTATTGATACAAATTGCCGCGGATACATTTTAGTACATATTTGTCACACCGAGAAAATTATTGCGACACCGATATTATTGGTCCACTAAATCATTGTTGAAGAGGAAGCAGAGGGGGAGGAAAACGTTGGGAGAACAGATAAGTTTATTCGACGAGATTGCGATATGGGAACACCGATCGTAAAATTCGAGGTGTGAGAGAATAGTAAAATCCTTGGGCTTAAATCAAACGAGGAAATATGCCATGCCGCCAAAGTAGCTTTTGGAAAAGTTTTTAAAGCTCGGCTTCAAGAATACGGGAAAGTTTCGAGGGCGATTTTTTTCGAAAATTGTGCACGTTCTAAACGTACGCGTACCTACATGGCCTTAAATTCGCTACAGAAATATATAAAAATACAATATTTTTATTCTATAAAAAACATGCAAAGAATCAGTTACATTTGATAAATATTTTAGAAAAGTAGAAGTTGATAAATATTTAGAAAAGTTCACATATTTCTCTCTGATTATTTCTATATTAAATATTTTTTATAAATACCTCTCTTATAAATAGATGTGCATATTAGAAAAATATTATGCAAAAATTTATTTCTCTTTTATGTCTGTCTTATTATGATAAAAATGGAAGTTTTCATCAATGTTCACAAAAGATGAGAGATTATTAAAATGGACGACGAGAAAAATATTTCATGCATTCTATATAGTTTTATTAGATTTCTTCATTCTTGAGAGATGTCCTATAATTTCTCTTTGAAATTTTTAAATAAATTTTTTCCTAGCTTTTTTTACACAATATGATTACTAGATTTTTACATAATATTATTATCCTCTTATTTAAAAAATATTTAACTGTGATATAATAATAACTCATCTGTCATTTTATTAATACATGCTTTATGTTTTAGATTATTGTTCTCTTTTTATAACTATACTATTTTTAGTCACATTTTATATAGTTACATTTCCAAAATACAATAATTTTTTATTAATTTAGACTACAAACGTATTCATGTAACTGTATAAATAATATTTTAATATTTATCTATAATAGTTTCGCAGTGTATTATATTGATTTCGTGCCTACAAAAATAAAAAAAAATTAAAAATGAAATAATGAAAACAGATTACGCGATAGTTCTCTTAAATTTTTTGTGATAACTAGAATATTTCATGAAAATACAAAAGCATACAAAGTCGAACCTCTTGTGTAAATTTAGAATTGAAAAATTTGTTTGTTAAAAAGATCAAGTTGTGAAGAAACATCATTTTTGATTTACAATTTTTTTATTAGATTTATGCTATAAGAATATTATTAATAACATTTCTGCAAAAATTTATAACAAGAAATTCTACATACATGTTTCTAATTAAAATATCACCAATACACTTCAAAATAATTAAAATAAATAAAAGAATTAAAATACAAAATTAAAGTCAACCATTTTTTTTAAGTTTAAGATATACTAAATTAATCTTATTTAACATGCTATTTTACTCATTAAAAGCCGTTGATGATTCCAGTTACAAAACTTGATTTTTATTCGCAGAACAACGAAGGAAACAAATAGAAATTGCTTCGTCAAAGTCGAACGATGACAAATGTCAGTTCTCAAGAAAGGGTTGGGAAACTCATTAAATGGGCCTGTCGATTGGCGACTCTCTATAGTATCATTATTATCGGGAGCATTCGAGTTAACTGCATTCGAGCATTCTAGGTGCCGACCTAGTCGCAAGCTTAACTATTTCCTCCCCTCCTTTGTTTCCGGGGCATTTCCGCTTCCGAGGCACCCAACCTCCGTCTGCGCTTCCATCAATCATTTCAGTTTTGCGCAAGATTCGCCCATTATTCGAATCCCTTTCTTCCATCTTCTTCCACTGCTTGCACCTTCCGTTCAAATCTTTTCCGCTATCTCGCGAAATTGAACGTTCAATATCTTCAATCTCTTGTATCATTTAAAACGACACGAGAAAGTTTTTCGTTTTCATAATTTATACTTGTAATATTTTTACTATGTAAAACTGTATGCATTTTTATTATATAAAAATATCATGGAACATTTTTACAAAATAAAAATGCAATTAATCTATATGCAAATTAAAAAGATACTCGTGCAAAATATTGTATGATGGACCGACATTAGTCGATATATTATCAAGCAATAAATAGACATTCGGCTACAATAATTATCAATATATTGTCAAATGTAATGCATTACACACGAGCGAACATATTTTCATTAAAGAAACTAATATCTAAAAAACAATGCCCTATCGCAAAGCTCGCGACAATGTATTAAAGTTACTGTAATTTAATGCAGCGGAGATTATTTCTAGCGATGTATTATGAAAAATGGAATACTGTGTTCTTTTTCTGTGACCGCGATTGTGCCCGCAACGGCAATTCACATATACACCAACCGCGAAGAGTTTCATCGCAGTTTGCCAGACCGTGAAAACTGCAAAAAATATCGCATCGATATTCGCGCACACGAAGGAAAAATCCTAGAAAGTATGTTTAGTGAAATCAATATCAATATCCTTGTAACTAAGATTATGGATTAACAATTAAGATTTATGTTTTTCACGCTCATATATAACAAATTTCTATTATAAATATCTCTGTCATAGAAAGTTTGTAACAAAAAATATTTAACCATTAATTACTGGTTAATAAACTTTTAGATCTAATTTGACTCTGCGATAGCACTTTATGAATTATCGAACACGCGCGAAAACTTACTTAACTTTGGAAATTTAATTTAAACTCCTCTATTTTATCACTATTTATTGCATGTTACAAATATAAAATTATTGTTTGTATAATATGCAAGTCCAGTAACTTTATTGATCGGAAATATGTATGTTATTTCAAATAATAGAAAAAATTGAAGCTAGACTTTTTTTCAGAATTTGCCATCCTATAGAATTTCACAAAAAATTGTCATTCCGTTTAAAAAAATAAAGTTGAACTTTAAATCTCCATTATATCTCCATCCACAATAAAACTATTGTCATCATATAACGTGTAATTAAAATCCGTAAACCCTTATATCTTCAATTTTGTTGTCATGGTTTAAAATAAAAGCAGAGATATTTTCGGTGGACGGAGTTAGTGGGCCAAATATACGCAGCGTAAAAACAAACATTGCGAATGAATCAATATGGAATTGGCTGGAATTTGCTTCTCAAAATAATTATTTTATTATGAGATTTAAATAAATAATTTAATTAAATAATAAAAAAATAAAATAAAGAAAGAGCTATAACACAACGTTTAATATTAATTATATTTTTTTGCTTAAATATTGTTACTCGCCATAATAAATTAATAAACATTTCTGTTACTTTCGTTTACCGTTATTTTTGCGATAACTCTTTACAGTATATATAATAAAATCAAGAAAAACTAGTCTCGCTTGAAAAATTTACGACGTAAATAGGCAATATCGGATTTTCGTTCGTTTAATTTAGCCCTCACGTTTATTTCAATGAGACTTCACTCCAGGAGTTCTAGGTAATGAGAAAGCAGTAAAGACAGATTAAGAGATCCCCAAACTCTTCCCATTCCTGGAGCCAACATTCTTTTGTGACAAATCCATTAGGGACTTTGAAGAAATTGAGTTTGCGCCCGCGATTCATTATAATCTCATTTATAAATGAGAACTAACTGTTCGCCTAGAAAACTATGACAGCTCTTTTAATTATCACGCTCTAACAATGCAGGTCCAATAAATCATCAGAAAATGGGACAAATCTCGATTATATGAGAAATCAGCAGCTTTATTGTAATCTTTATGAATATATTTATGTATTTCAAATAATACAAAATATGAAAAACATTTATAAAATATTTTATCTGCATGTAATAAGCTATACACATACATATATATTTTGCGTGCGTTTTTGCGTGCAAAAGTATCTATTCCGTATCTTTGAATATTATTATCCGCAAAACAAGAGAATATGAATAAAAACTTAAACTGTTTATTTATCTCATAAAATATTGTATCAAATAATTAAATAAAAATATATAAAAAATAATACTTAAATTCTCTCTGAACTTTAAACAAAATCTTATAATAATAAATTTTTTTAAAACAAAAAAAATATTTAAAAAACAATGTTACAAACAATTTAACAATGTAACAAACAATTTAAAAAAGAAATAATAATGTGCGAGATCTCTTTTTTAGTTTAAAAATTATTATTTCTATTAATTATTAATATAATTCTTAAAATATTAAATATAAGTGATAATACATGTGCATACTTTGCAGTTTAATATGCAATTTTACGGAAATCGTAATTATTCGGAAAAGTATAGTATATTCCCTCAAAGAACATAATGTAATCCCGAAACCTTATTAGCTTATATACCCAAAGATACTTACGTACCTAATTTTACGTTAATATCATGTATGCTTATTACCACTTTGGCATAATTAATTTAGTTTATGATTTAGTATTACAATTTTTTTTTCTTCTCATTTAAAATTAAAGCTTATAAATTGTAGATTAGTCATTTTAAAATATTGCATATATTGTATATAAATTAATTCAATAGTTTTTTAAAACAGTGTTTTTTACTTTTTTACAGAATTGTTAAGTTCTGTATATTTGATGAAAATAAAACTTAAATTTTAACTATGTTTTAATTAGAAATATTTAGAATACTCCATTTAATTTAAAATATCCCTTTTGTTTTTATAAATCTAATCATTATTAAACTAGTATAAAGGTGAAACTTACGTCCAAGCAAGCTCCTCTTCTTTCCGAGGTACACAAGAAGAAATCGCCTTTCACGTAGAACACGAACGATCGGAAGACAATGGCACAAAATCAAGTGAATTGGGTGAATGAGGACGCAACCAAAAAGAGACAAACCCTTTTGAAGCACTTGCTACGAAATATCCAACCACTTCCGGCACAGCTTTTCCTCGACACTTTTAAATCTCACGAGAGCGATCGATCCTTGAGACAGCAGTTACGATCTCGAATCGCAACAATCCTCGAGAAACACTCGAGAATGTTTAACAGTTTTTCGCGCGAGAACATATGATACGATGTTTCGCGAAGCGATGATAGCGATTTATTAAAGGAATTTAGTTTTCTTCGAGCGAGTTGGCACTTTTGTTCTCATATTTTATTTTCCTCCGCGAGGATCTTTCTATTATAACGCACATCTGTCGCGTTCATCCAATTTCGATCTCAATCTCTCGCGGAGAACTTTGTGCCGATGGAAAATTAATAGAACGCACCGTCAACACTTTTTCTTTTTGCGAACGCCAAAAGGCGTAATCTGCGATGACAGAAAGAGTTTTTGTTTGTAATATCAATATTATTATAGTCTTAATCGCGGATATCGTATATTATGATTTTATCTCGATGACTGTCGATTGCGAAAGAAGATGAATTTATTTATTATCAATCATATCTTTTCATTAATTACGTGCACAATTTTATTTCAAGATGCGTAGCGCGCAATTCGGCCTTTTCAGCGTTTCGTTAGGATTTTTTAATATCTTTTTATCTCGTATTTTAATACTAATTACATAAGGACGATGCAATCTCTGTCCCAATTTTGCTAAATTCGCGATATTTTTCGCCTAATTGCTATCTCTGTGACGTTCCTTATATAATAATGATTTAGTTTCGCACGTATAATGATTCAGGTAGAGCACGCACCGTAATTTTATCTCGATATATATTCCGATCTCAAGAAGTGGATAATTACGTTGATAAAACGCGCGATAAAAGGAATTCGATGGAATATTTCGAACAACGGGTAATCACGAGTACACTTTATGAGGAAATTTCATGTCTCTGAACAGCATTCCCTAGCAAGATAATAGCATCAACACTATTACTGTTAATATATTTTCGCGTTTCACACAACACTTTAACCACTCGAAAATTGCGGTTGTGCACAGGGGGAAGGCCGATCAAATGGTTAGTCGGAGCTTTATCCGTACTAGTACTTTCCGCCGGCACTTCGCGTAATCGTTTTTGAAAGCATACCTCGTCTGGTCACGTAAGGAAGTGGAACACGACTTTACTATTATTGCGAACGTGGTTTTACAGTTCATGTGTGTTTTTTCATAAGGATCACACCATACTTTTGCGACACATGACGGTACAATTCTCGAGAGTTTCCGAACACTTCAAAGATTTCGAAGGGATACTTGTAATGACTACAAGTAATTTAAGTTTTTTTAATTTAAGCGCGTTACGCTTCTCACGAATTTGAGAGAATTTGCTCAGTCATTCACGAGATCATGATATTACGTATCATCTGAGGAAAATTAATTTTTTTTATTCTCGCAAAATATTAGCATTCTGTCTTCTGAGTGATCTTATTCCTTTCGCTCCAACGCACTTTCCTATAACTTTGCGTAGGACGAATTATGCCTGCTTCGACGACGAAAGATCCTCAAGAATTCGCACGCGGAATAATGTGGCGGTGTTTGAAGAGTTTCATTCTTCAGAATTTTATTTTTTGAAAGATTGGTTATCTACTTTGAAATGTTTGTAACAAGAATTGACTCAAGGACCATTCAAATATTAATATACTAATATATATGTATGTGTGGTTCGAATTTTGTCTGATTATGTATTTTTTTTCTAACATAAACTTTGCGTGTCACTTTTGGGAATTTTATAAAACAATTATAGATGCTTTTTTTCCCTTTAATTATGAGGGAAACTACAATGTATATATTTCTAACATTTTGCTTCCTTAATAAAACTTTACTTAATTTTGTCGATAGTTTTGTCGACAAGCGACTGTATCATTACAAAAAAAAAATAAAAATCCAATTTTATATATAGAATTGTAATAACACGCTATTTTTCTTTTAAATAAATTTGCTGGGGAGTCTTTGCATTCAAGTACTGCTTAAAATCAAAAGGCTTGTGCTCGTGTTAAGCTCATGATTATTAGAGAGAGCCCGAAGCCAAAGCTTTAATATAAATTTTTGCTGATACATTTACGCACTTTACTGCCATAGAAATATTTCTGCTCGATATTACATTGAACATAGTTTATCGCTCAATTTTAAAAATTCGATTTTAAATTCAAGATCCCCTGAAACACAACGAGCCACCCACAAACCGTGTTTGTTTCCAAAATCGCATAAGTTTTATCACATTCGAAACGCGAAAGCACTCGATTACTTCAGATATGTCAAATATATTTTCACTTGAGTTTTGATCAAACTTTTTAAGTATCAATGGCACTACAATGTTCCAATCGTCGTATTCCGTGTAACTATTTTTTATATACAAACAAGAGACTCGCAACACGCGGGCTTTAATCCGGATTTTACTGAACGTGTTTTATGACACACTCACTGCAAGTATCATCTCACTGCCGCAGAGAATCCCAGGATTTATTTTAAATCATTCGAGCATCTCGAGCACGTCCCAGACAATCGTTATCCGAGTGAAACAAATTTTATGTAAATTTCTCACAATTCTTACGCAAATCGCGCGATTTTTCTTTCTTTTCACGGAGAGGAACACAGTATGCGCTTGCAGTTATTGGAGATCCAAGCGTTCTCTCTTTGGTCCGTGGATCAGATCACCTGCGATTTCGCCGAAAATCCTCGCATTCCCGCGAATACATTTCGTTTTCGAAAGCATTCGGATTCGCGCAAAGCACGCGGAAAGGAAATAAATTACTCGACAAGTGATAAATAACGTGTGTCCTTGTCTCGAGTTGATAGATCTGAAGCAAATCGAGTTTGAAGGAGAAATTTATTTTTCAATTATTTACACGCAAATTCGTTGAGAGCGCAGGATCTGTCAGCGATCGATATGTCCGCGATTAATCGCTCACTCGCCCATTGATCGCCCATGATCCATTCTCACGTGTATAACTTGTTTTCTTCTCATTAAGACGCACTCTCGCAATTCTCCTCGGGAACTTTGATCGATCAACGTTCCTCGACGATCACCGTTCGAGATTTTTAATCGCACCGGTCGAATGATTTATCGCGACAACGGGGATGAAATTCACGAGGTTCGTCAAAAATAATACATAATCACGATTTTTTTTCCTTGAAAAGTGATCTCACCTTAGAGGCGGATGCGCGCGCGAAACCACCACGAGTGATGTTGAGGTCGAACTGGAGCCTCCGACGCGGCGCTAGCGTCGCTACGAGCGAAGGGTAAACCAAAATCACCCTCCTCCGTGCCGCGACGTCCACCCCCGAGAAGGAGGGTAGCAGCAGTGGCGGAGAAAAAGCTAAGTCGCCCAGAGTTTGAGGTGCGAATCGCAGAAAAAAGAAAAATGAGATTTTTTGAAAAAATAAAATTATAATACAACTGTCGCTATCCTGCTTATCTTTCATTGCAAATTAGCATGAAACAAGCTTCGCGCACATTTTATGACGATAATATTTTATTTAATTTGAAATCTTTTAGGCGACCGAAAAATGTAATGCGTTTGGAGAGACATGTCAAATATAAAGTAGAACTTTCGTTAAATTACTCTTCAAAAGGGGAGAAAAGATGCTATTAGACAATGTATAAAATAGACAAGTCTAATTGATAGATGTAATACACTTAAATATATCATCAATAAATAGAAAATTCTCACCTTTGTATAATTTCTATAAAAAATATTCAAAGCAATATTAACGATTATATGTGTTTTTTAAGAAAAATAATTATCTATAAAGGGATATTTTCTACAAAACCGACTACAAATTGCATGTCCTAGTTATCTCGTCAGAAATACGTTTGTCACACTTGTTATTGAGCGCTTATGAAGCGAGCAGTTTCGATTGTGATATTTGTATCGACGTAATGGCTCACTCTCGACATGTCAATTATACTTAAATACGATATAATGCGCACAATACAGCTGACTGGATAGTAATGTCCACTCCTGATCTACCACCGTTTGTTACACATCGCGATGTAACGTGTCAGAAGTGTCTATTGATCTCAGTGATGTCGAATGCATAGAACGGTCTAATGCGTTAGCCGTATCGAATGGTCGATGCGCCGGCGATAGATCATTCGACGGGCAGCTGAGATTTCGGAAATTACCTATTCGATATCGCGGCGCCACGATTTGCAAAAAAACGGCAACCGACGTTGACTGATGCGCGAATGACTGGAAAACTCGTTTTTGCGAAAAAAAAAATACAAAAAAAGAAACGACGCGCCCGCACCGGAACTTCCGCTTATTCCGCGGTAGACGAATTTTCGAATTGCGCGAAACAAACGGAGAATTCAATCGACCTCATGCCATGGCAGGGAACAGATATATGCTTGCGAACGGGAAGGGAAAAAGAGCACGATCGTTTTGCATCACGTCTTTCCTGTACATACAATGTTCAAAACGGAAGAGAGCGGCATCCTTCCGTTTCTTTCGTGAAACGCAGCATACGCTTGTCATATGAAACCCCATTTTTTCATCTCCAGTAAATTATGATAGCCACTTTTCTCACGCGTTGCGCCGCCGCCACTAAAATTTACATTCGAGATATTCAAATGGCGTATTTAGTATGTGAAGTACATGCTTATTTTGCAAAAATATATTATGTAAAATAAAATCTAATATATCACACGTGTATTTGTGTGAGTATAATTACGAGCACAATTAAATTGAAATTCTCGAAATAACATGTATTTATTTCCGACAAAATCAGTTCTGTAAAATAAAATTTCAGAAGAATGTAATAAATTTTCCAATGAAATTTTACAAATATAAATTAAATGTTTTCTTCAAATATTTTAAAAAATTAAATCGAGATAATAATAATTAAATCGAGATAATTGGATAATTATATTATATTGCTGTAACATATCTGTAAATTATAGCAAACAAATATATAATATTGATAAGTTATAAAATATATTGTTAAAAATCAAAAGAGAGAGACACGAAAAGTAATAAGTCATTTTTCTTCTTATCAGATTCATTTAATTTAGCTTGAGAGTACTTTAGCTTGAATTAAAATTGAAAATATTAACGTTTCTTCTTTTTTCTTTTAAAAGTTTTAGTCTTATATAATATCTCGATTTAATTTATAGCGCATGAAATACAAATAAGTAGCATATTATAAAATCATTCTAGCAAATTGAAATATAAATAAATAATATTATATGCAAACAATGGCATAGAATTATTTGAACGCATAACGACGACGCTATTGTATGAAAATAAATGCAGTCCATTCTTACTTCAAATACAGGGTTAAACTGTTTGTGATAAAATCAAACTATACGTGATTACAATAAATTTACATAAAATCGCAAAATCAACCAGATTATCACACAATTTTTGCAAGTGATAAAAACGAAATGCGCATCAAAAGTCCTTCTAGTTTACCGTTTTATAATGTAAAGCGTTCGGGGTTTATCGTGGAGTCTTGAAGCTTCTTAAAACTCCAGGTCCTGACCGCAGAAGTATAAGTAAGGTAAAACTAAACCAACTTTAGCGCCGTCGAGTTCAAGTTAAAATTAAAGTTTAAAGACTTATAACTTCCTAACGTGCTGCTCCCTGATCTCGGGAACGAGGATAGTTAACTCAATAGGTCTCATCTTCCATACACACATATACATACACACCTATGCATGCACACACGTAAAGACTTAAGCGCTAGCATTTTCAATAACTATGATACTTTCGAGCTCGATTTTGACACGATGCTTGCATAATACTCTTAAAACTTTCGTGTCTTCTTTAATTTCTCATCACGCGACCTTAAGTCATGATCAAAAATCAGAGAAAATTCTTGTAACTTCAGATATCTTTCTTGCAATTTTAAATCAATTTAAAATTAAAACATTGTAATTCAATAAAATAAATTTTATTATATAAAAGTTAAACTTTTGTTTAACTTTCCATTCGCGAGTTAAAAGTTTTATACAACAATAGAATTGTAAATCAGAATGGAAACAAAAATATCTCTCATTACTTTTTCTATAAATTAGTATAATTTATCTGATTTTCTTTATTTTTAATTTTAAAAATAAATTATATAAGATTATAAAGATCTTCTTTTCATATTATTGCTCATACTATTGCAAGATATAAACCACAAAATAATAATAATAATAAATCAAACTAATTTGTTGTAGTAATTCATATAACCGATAAATTCGAAAATATTATACTAATGTAACTTTGTACAATTTCATATATAACGTAAAGAGAAAAATATAATAACAAATTATAGAATTTTAAATGTATTTCATTTAAAAATGTTTATATCGAAAAATGAAAGTCACATTTGTGGAAAACAATTCATGTACTAAATTATATATATTAATATATATTACTTAGATTTAATTATATATATTAATATATATTACTATATATTAATTATATATATTAATATATATTACTTATATATATTAATATATATATATATATATATTATATATATTAATATATATTACTTATATTACTTACTATATTAATTCAGTGCATTAAATAGTCCATTATAAGCTTTCATTTTGGGAGACTTATTTCACTTTATACTATTGCATGCTTATATTATTTTTATTTTTGGTTTGAATTTTTTGTATTTTTATATTTTCCTAAATTTTTTATTCACATATATAAATCGATGTAACAAAATCAATTTATTAAACGTATAAATTTTATTAATATCTAAAATTCATGGTTATAACCTTTTTATGTGTATAATATTTATGAAAATAAATAATAGGTATACTTTTAATTATTTTAAAAGTGCCAACATAGCAAAAATTCAAAATTTAGAAATGCATTAATTTAGATTATTAATTCATAAAGAAAATATAAAATACAATATAATAATATATATAATAAATCGCAAAAAAATAACAATAATAACTGATAATAAAGTAATATTGAAAGAACTGTATGCACATATTCTTTAATTAACATTATAATATTATAATAATATAATTTAATTTATATTTAATTAATAAGAAACTCTAACACTAATTCTAATATAAATTTTTATTTAAATTTATTTAAATCAGTATTATTAAAAAAGAATTGTAGTTTTTTCTTTTTATTATACATAACATAATTTTAAAAAATTATATATTTTATTCTCTATTGTTGTGTGTGTGTGGCGTACGTAGTTAGAAATAGATCATCAATTACAGGTAAATATAGGGAAAAAATAGAAGATTAGAAATACAATTAAAAAAGAATGCGACTGACGTCTAAATTCTGAAATTTCTAACTATGTGAGGAAATAAAACAGGTACCGCTCATACAATCGTGTGTGGTTATAATTCTTTTAGATAAAAACGATCACTAACAATAACCATGACATGTACCAATATCCATTTATCTCCGTCTTCTTTTTTACTCATAGCGAAGGATTATATCTTCTGATAATGTTAAGGGTTATTAATCCTCATATTTCCGCGCCTTCAGCTTTTATTATGTCAACGTGTCTTTGTTTGTTTTTTTGCAAAAATCCGAATTGATTGCTCAGCAATTTACGCTTTACCAAGAATATTTACTCTCATATGATTAAAATTAATTAGTAAAATGTTTTTAATTATTAATTTATAAACATTCTATCTTTAAAATTGAGAAATTTATCAAGCTAAATATCTTGAAATATAAATATTTGAAAACCACAGTCGAAACTCATTCTCTTAAGTAGGTAAAATGCAACAAGTTCTGCATTGTATATATCATATTTAAAGTTTCGCGTACTTTCTTTCAACTATTATAAATTCTTTAACAAATTTTAAGTTAATATTTTTGGCAAGAAATTTAATGGTAGAGAACTGTCTTTTTAAAGACTTAATTTACTTATCATATTATTTATTATTATTATAAATTTCAATTGTGCTAATATTTGTAATTGTCGTTTAACAGGGATACTTATTATTATTACAAAATTAAAATAATGTAAAGAAACATTTAATTTCATCAATTTTCTATGCGTGTTACACCAACTATTTATTCGTACAATACTGGATATATTGAGTACTGGAGTAACGTAATAAAACGATAACGTTATTTTTAAACGGACAATCGAAAGTTATAAGTTTCCAGGATAATAATTAAAGTTCCCTTTCGCTACCGAGATATCTGGACGATAACGTCCAGTTATACTAACGCGTAAAATATTGCATCTCTTTCTTACGAACAGATGTGCGGAGCTTCTCTTGTAGCAATCAAAACTCTATCATACGATCGATGGTTTATGACTTTCTGTATGTTATGGCACGTTCCTAAGGAAACTTTATGACGGTTCCCGGGACGAACAGAAATTATCTGCGGTGAGAGGCTCTACTACTATCCCGTCGCTCTTCTATCCACATGAAAAAGGAACATTCGAAGAAAGTGCTGAGACGTCGATTAATTCTTATTGTCAGGGTCAGGCAGTTCCGGAGAAAAATATAACATGTCCGAGCGAATGTCTGGTCAGTGACTATTGGAAGTCTGGCTATCAGCGGCCCCACTTGAAAGGGACTGTGGCTGACTAGACGTCGGCTTTGACCATTGCTGCGATCTGACCATTTTCGTACAAAGCGGTCGTTAGAACAAGTGCTCGATTTGCTTTCTTGCAGTAAAAAAAATGGGACAAGCTTGATAGTGAGCTTTAATTGTCTTTTTATTTCAGATTCTATTAAATTGAAAAAGAAAATTGAAAATTGAAATAAATTTGTTGTATAATTATGTCTTCATCTCATTTTATCACTTTAATGTCATACATTATTATAATTATCTGTGATTTTTCGCAAATACACACTTGTGTTTTACTTATTTGAAATAAAAATAGAAAAACATTTCACCTTTTATTATTCATGATTTATAATAAACAGTTTGACAAAAATGTAACAAATAGTTTTTTTTATTTTGTACATAAATATATAATAATATATTCTTTTTAATAACCTTCTTTTTCTTATATTTTATAATATATCTATTTTTCCATAATTTCATATTAAGAATCATTTACAATTAGTGTTTTGCAAACTGCATATAATAGAAGTTATACGAGAATTCTTTTCGATATTTTTTATATTATGAAAAACTAAAAAAATTAATAACTTTTAATAACTTGATAAATAAATAATTGACACAATAAAACATTTGTTATTGTAAATAATGTTTATAATTCTTGTGTGTATATTTATAATTCTTGTCTTTTATAATAAAACATTATTTAAAACAATTAAAATAAATGCAATATTATAGATATATTTATAAATTGTATAGTAACAGAAAAAATTAAAAAAAAAGTCTGTTAATAAAAAATTATACGTATACACATTATCATATTAATTTTCATAAATACTACGATTTATATAATTTATATTGTAATCTTAATTTTTATATATCATGATTATGTATAAATGATAAGCCAGGAATTACAAATTTTGTACGACGCGATTGACTATCGTATCAAAGCTCTTAAGGAGAAGAGGGAGATTTTGGATTGAGAGCAAATTAATTAAGATGGTACTGTCCTAGATCAAACCATCCCTTTTCGCACCCCGAACCGCCGGGTCTCCTACGGGAGCATTCCATGCATAGCTTGTGGCTACATTTCAGACTGCTACATCACCAAATCCGTACCGTGCACCGTCTTGTATCCTTTAGCGATCCTCTAGTCAACCGGTCCCTCATGGTACCGGATGCTACAAACAGTATATCCGTTTTATGCTTCTTCCCGCTTCTCCTACACATGTGTGTCGATCCACGCACAGCGCTACACATTTCAATGACAATAATGGAGAGTAATAAACAAGTATTCATTGTCTTTTTCGAGATCCTACAATCTTCGTTCTCTCTGAAATTAAGTTGGGAAATTGGACCAAATCTCACTGTCGGCAATGACGCGAAAAAGCTTCCACTTATTTCACTCGGACGCGGGTATTTTCGTCACGCGCCGACAACATCCTACGGGCAAACCAAACTTCAGGATGTCAAAACAAGATTAAAATTTCAGGAACCTTATAGAGAGAATGTCAGGAATGAGATAATAAAACTCTCACTGTTTATCTTACTTTATGACTGTAATTAGTTTGACGAGAGAGAAGACTGAGGAGGTCTAATATTCGTTTAGAATTTATTTTTAATATTCATTTAAAATTTATTTTTACTTAGAAATTATTTTTATATTCTACTTTACTGTACATGTATATATAATAAACATAAACTATATAAATGAAATTTATATTGCAAATTTGTCGTGCCTTATAAAACGCGATGATATTCGGTTCCAGATTCGATTCCACTATACAATCCATTTACGGTATGGTTTAGTTTGGAAACTGATTACCAAATTTATAATGCAGTAGCTCTCGTTGCATTTCCCTCGGGGAAATGCTAAATTTCTTATTTATAGATAATGTATAATTACTTATAATTATTGCAGCTTTATCCACTTTCCCGAGCCTAAAGTATATCAAGTCTACGTAAATTTACTGAACATGCATTATTAGTGGTAATTGCAAAATAAGCGAAACATTGCGATACGATAATGTGGATGGAATGTAATTACATTCGTGAATGTATAAGAGCCATTTTTGATCCATGCGCGAGAATAAATAGCCGGAAAACGTGCGGACGCGAAGCAAAGGAAAGAAAAACGAAAGAGAAAATTCGTAAGATGAAATTCCCGACGGGGGAAGTCCCGATCGTAGAAGATTTTAATTGGCATAATTAGACCGGCGCGAATAATTAGCACTCGAACGATCGAGGGTTTAATGGCGAGCCGGGAATATGGTCTTTTCACAACTCGAGGTAGAATTATAGAACTCTCTCGTGGATAGCTGCGCCCTTGGCACCATTGCGCAAATGACAAACTTTTAATCCTGTTAATTGCCGTTTAACTTGCTCGTAAATGCAACATGGCTGGCTGTAGTTAAAAATGTCTCCATAAATCATATAAAAATGTTAGCTGTTTTTTTCGGGTTTACATTATATTAACGTAAAATTTTTATAATTAAGGAACATAAGGTTAAAATATAAATATTTTGCTACTGTTAAAATCTCTTTTAAAATAATTTTATCTATTACTTTTGACATTTGCCTTTATGTAAAATTTTTTAAAACATGTTTACATAGAAGGAACGAAATATATCATGGCTATAAGTGGTTCAAAAAAGATTTCGCATGCAAAAAATGGCATGCAAAAACTTCTGCATCATATAATTTATTCAGCACACGATATTTACCCGACATGTTTTTTATATCGAAACAATGAATTAGAGTATAATAGAGCCAAGGCAATTCGCAACTTGCCTCATTGTTCTAACTTCTGTATAGATGAAGCAATATATATGAGAAAGAGAGAGAGAGAGAGAGGGACCACAACATTCTACAGACTAAGAAACGTCTTACTAACTGCGTGCATTGCTATACTGTTACGTGCTGAATGCTCACCAAAGAGAAATATAACAGTTGTATAACTGTATGATAAGCCTATTGTTTAAAGTATGTAACTATAATTAAGTTTCGAGTTAAAGGCCATTCTTTATCTCATATCAGTTGTTGAGTTATCATAAGTAACTCGACTTGTAACAATAGCATACCGTAATAATCGATACATGGAAATGTAATAATTAATTAGCTTTCAAGAGATATACGTATATCTAGATACTCGAATATAGGATGGATTAATTTTATGTTAATCATAAAAATAAAATGTTTTAAACATTTACATGTATTTGAAAAAAAAGGATTTAAATTGTATGTGTAATAATATGAATCGAATAAAAATTAATAGTATGTGCACACCTCTTATCCAGAGGTCCCTGATCCAATCGAGGAGGCTATCAGGAATAGTGATTAAAATGGGGAGTAAGTGCTTGGTCTGCAAAAAGGGTTTGAAGTCTGAATGGTCGTCGGTGGGGGTCTCGTTTCGGGCTTGGGGAAACGTAGATAACACTTCTTACTCAAGGGACTTCCCGCGACCCCAATCTCAAGTCAGATATTGTTCCGAGCTTTGAAAGCTCAAAAGAACTTGTGAAAAGGCATTTCGTCCCGATTCGATGTATTATACCAGGCTCATACGTATTGTACTCTCCGATCTCTCGCTCGGAGGCTTTGGGGAAAAAGGAAAAATATCTTACTTCTCGCGTCTCTAGACAGACGCCGTTTGTAATTTATAGCAGTTTTCTTTCGAAAATAAAAAAAATGCTCCCTCGATTCAGGTATTCATCGGTCAAATCGACCAAAAATACGAAACTATGAAATATTTTACAAGAATTAGGATTTTGAAAGTATATTTGAAGAACAATCATATTGAATTATTTGATCGAATTATAGCAAGTATCGAATAATTTATCAAAATATTTCATAAATTATATTGTGTCACAAGAATAATCAACTACAATTAACATACTCGTTTCTTTGTGTTTATATTTATCACGTAATCTTGAAAATATATTTTGTAATGCAAAAATAAAATTTAATTATTGTGTGTGTACGTATAATTAATTAATTTTTATAGCCTTATAAAGCTTATTAATTTATTAAATGTATTTTAAATGCCACATTAATCTCACTGAAAAATGTTCACTAACATTCTCGAAAGCAATTGATGAGATCTAAATTGATGTTTCAAACCATCGTCCTGGATTAATCCTTCGAAATCTAACGAACGAGCAATTCCTTTAATCCGGCTCACCGCGAAACGAGAGTGTCTCAGCCACTTTCCGCCCTAGTGCGATCATCAAATAACGCTTCAGAGATTAGACGAAGATCGGATGTTCGAGAGCGATCATTAAGATAATTCGTCACAGACTCCCGTATTTCCGCTATCTCACCCTCTCTCTCCCTCCCTGTCTCTTTCGAGAGCCAACGAGAAGAAGGAGCTCGTGAGACGGTCCATAAGGAATAGTCGAATGGGACACGAGTTCTGCCCGTGCAACGCGATAAATAAATCTCAAAAGCTGTACCGACAGAGTCGGCTGCCGACTGCACGTATATAGATACCGCTTTCATCCCCTTTAGCGAACGCGCCGTATCGTGGACGGGGGCAAAGTTGGTTCTGTATGTTCTTCACGGTGGCACCGCTCACTCGGAAGGATTTAGAGGCGGGAGTGTAACTGTGCGATACATCTCCCGCTTTGGGGACGAAAGAGGGGTGAAAAGAGGACGCGGTAAGGGTAAGGAGGGTCGAAGGGAAGCGTGCACGGCAACACGAAGAGGAATCGCACCCAAGGTCCCTGACAGCGTAGTTACAGAATAAGTGACAAGTTTGTGTACTGCTCGCGGATCGTTGGATCACTTATGCATGGTAGACCGGTCCAAATTGCTTTGCGGGAGCGCCAGCCTGGAACCGGAAGTTACTGTGTCTCCTAACGTGCCGGGATTTATACCGACAGGTAAACTCGGTAGCCTTGAGCCTGGCGGCTCATCCCTCTCTGAGCGGACTTTGGATACCTTAAGTCTCGTAACGGGGGAGTAAGTTTCGCTCAAGGCGACACTTTCGATCTTCGCCGTACTGGATTTTTCAACGGCGCGCGATATTGCGATACCTGGCGACAGGTAGGAATAAAAGAGATGGGTTTACAAGATTTGCCATCACAAAGAAAAAAGAAGTGTTAGAAAATATATCGCTTGTCAAATGATCAATTATATGTATATATATACATACATATAATTGATCATTTGACAAGCGATATATTTTCTAACACTTCTTTTTTCTTTGTGATGGCAAATCTTGTAAACCCATCTCTTTTATTCCTAATATATATTCCTAATATATATATATATATATATATATATATATATATATATATATATATTTGACGAAGAAAAAGTTTAACTGTAAATTGAAATTGAAATTGAAATAAATTGAGATTATCTACAAAACCAATAAAATTTTTATTAAATTACGTGCGGTATGTACTATCCAACTGAGAGAATAAAATAAATTTTCTGGGAGAATAAAATAAATTTTAACAAATAAAAGAATAAAACGATTATATATATATTTAATATATTTTATCAACTATTTTAAAGTGAAGTATAGAGTATATATATTTTGTTAATTATTTTAAAGTGAGGGGAGAGGATAAAATAAATTTTGCAAATAAATAAAAATTTTTGATAAATAAAAGAATAAAATGATTATATATACGCATTTGGTACATTTTATCATTTTTTTAAAGTTAGGTAAATAAAATAAATATGTGCCAGTATTTAAATATTTTTCCGCGCAAACTATACATCGTCGAGTTTATTTACTGAATAAATGATTTTATAATACATATGAACGAAAAGCGCTGCACACAAAAATGAAAGAACTTTCGTTACAATAAAACATAAAGCGCACACCGAGCGGCTTTCAAAGAATGCTCTTCAAAAAAAAATTACAGACAAAGTGAAATACCTCGGATCTCAAATATAGTGCCGCGAGAGTTTCAAAATCACTACTTTCGAACAATCAAAACTTCGCGTCTTTCCCGTGCAATATTTATATCTCGCGAAAGACTCAAGGGCGTGGTTGAAGTTTTATACGACCCGAAGGAACCGAACTAAAGTTTCTTCTATACATTTTCAGCGTGAACTCGCACTTTTCTCTCCGAAAACTTATCTTCAACGTTGTATTTCAATAGCGGAACGGATTATTTAAGAAAGTATTATAATCAAACTCTACATATGTATATAATAATGTGATTATAATCCCTAATAAATTTTACCCAATTATCTTTTTGTCGTTTTTTATTTGTAATTTTTAAGGTTTTTGTAACTTCTGATGTGTTCTATTAATTTTATTCTAATTGATTCGATTTTCCTTACCATTTCTTTCTGCATGCATCTTCTGTTTAAATATTGATCCCGTTATAACGTAGTAATAATGCAATACAGGAATAATATAGAAAGCTTTTTTGTTTACAATCGCAATGTGCAACGTGCATTTAATAAACATGAGGTATTTATTCGATTTCTCACAATCCCTTTTTCCGGATTTCTCTCTATTTCGCGTGGAGAGAAAGATTTATGCTGGCGCAAAATATTAAATCCGTCTGTAACCGCATGCTGGGATAGCGCTGCGTGTGCAAAGTCAAGGACAAGAAGCGATAAAGATATTCAAACACAGTAAAGAAATATTGTAAATATGTTCAATAGACTATCGCGGAAAATGTTTATTTATTGCCATTTATCAAAGCTAGAATTATTCCTTATGCCATATTTCATTACTAAATAAATGCAACATTGATTTCACTATATGTTATATCTTATGATTTATGTATCTCTGACGTACATAAATTTGAATAACGTTTCCATCGCATAACAAAATCTTGAAATTAAAATCTTCACAAAACCACGATAATAAATCATACCTTTCTAGATTAAGCGCAACTATAAAAAGTTAAGCAAATAAAGATTTATGAAAAAAATCCTCTATCATCTATAAGACTTTTTTGATAGTATCCTTTTCTTAAATAAAAATTTAAAAAGTGTGGATGCTAAAATTAATCATACATATTACTATAAGTAAAATTACACAAAGATATTAATTATCTAAATAATTTAATATTCATGTAATAATAATAATTTAATTAATCAATAGAGAGCGTATATTTTATTTTTCTGCAAAATCATGCTTGCTTTATAATCCATAATAACATTTAATATTTAATTTTATGTAAAAATATAAACAAATGGAAAAATGTTTCGAGATTTCTTTATGTCGGGGGAGATAGTAATTATATAATCAAATTATCTTTCCTTTGCTGCAACGACACTAGAGAAAAACTTACAACAGTAAAAAATAGTAAAAAAAGGATTGTCGATGAAAAAAAAGTTGCAAAATACTATTAAAATATGTTTGTAGAATATTGAGAAAAATTCCAATACTATATACTTTTTATCAAAACGAGAAAATACACAAGATACGAAAGAGAATGGGTTATAAGAGTGAGAAACTGAGGACGACATTGGCTAGTAAGGTCTCAACAATTGCAAACCCCTTTCCATTCCCTCGCAATTCCCGAGCAAGACATTCAAATCTCTCTCCGCTTGATCGGCTCGTCCCCATACCATTTTGATCGTATCCCAATGTATTGGAATTCACTTTAAAGGAGTGCAATCGGGTTGGAAGGTCAGATCGGTCCGTGAGGTCCAGCAGAGAGCGCGAGATCGTCATCGACGGTGGAAAGCAGAGGAACTTTGTGGGCGGAGGAATAAAGGAGAATTCGAGGATGAAATGGTGGGAAGGGTGCGGAATAGTTGAACAGCGGCGCTTTACGATGATGGTAGCTTCACTCGTAAAAGCCAATGTAGCGCTGTCGTCCAACTCGCCTGCGGCAACTTGCATCCCTTGACCTTTTCCGTACAGCTTTCACCTAAGCAGAATATGCTTATCCTTTCTGTACATGAAACATGAACATTCGACGTGTGAAGATCTCAAAGAATAGCTTCATTATCCGCCGTGCTTCCCCTATCTCCGGATACGCGATACCGAACCTTATTGTTGATAGTTCGCGAAGTTTTCGAGAGCCATGCAATGCCCATCAATGTGTTTTGCGTCGATCTTGTTCTCGAGTATTATGTGAAAGTAGTCTTGTAGGATAACGTTCTTGAGTGTTTCATGTTGTTGAATTTTTTCCAAGTGTTTTAAAAGTATACTGTTATGCTAACTTTCGCGATGCATTTGTTGGTTAATTGAGCGACTTAACAGCGTACCATGGCAGTCACGCTTACTTAAAAGTCGACTCCTTTTCTGGAACGGGATTTCCCTTTTCATTTTCTCCAAGTGTACAATAAATAGGAATTTTCTTAAGCATAAGATATTAATAAAGAGCAATATTATTCATATCTTTATGCGTATAAAAGTTTATTAACGCGAATAAAGTAATATTAAGATTATTTTTAATCGGACAATATATTAGAACAATATTAAAGCAAACCGGCAAAGGATATTGCATATTCTTGCCAAGTATTGGCGACGATAAACTCCCGGAAAGAAGATGCGTAATTTCTACAGCTAACTCTTAATAAATGTTACAGCGACGAAAACTAATAAAGTTGAGGAGGAACACTAGGGGATTACTTCTCATTCGTGCAGTAACAGGCAAAGTAACCAATTAGTCGGCTCAGGCATTTAAAATCTAATTAGTTGAAACTCGAGCAACTGTACAAAACATAAACTCTGCTTGGTAGTGCTTAGAGACCGCAAATCTCGAATTAATTATGACTGTGCATGTTGACTATAAAAAATTACTACCACGATTTACAACGCAACGTTTAATCATTTCCTGAGGACATTTAGAACGCTGTGCAGTACTTGCCGCTAGAAATATCTCGTGAGCGTTCAGAGTGAAGCTTATTAATCATCTACTTGAAAAAAAATGGTCCGCGATAATTCTCTGTATTCTAAAATGCAGTAACAGAGGCACCATACAGTTTATTAATCGTCGAAAAATTATTGATATTGATATTAAATTGAGAGCATTTTTTTACCTTGATATTTCACACGCAATTTTTCGAAATTTTAACTTCGGAATAATTCCGGAATAATTTCGATAAAAATCGTGTATAAAATATGCCATAAATTCTGATCAATCATATAGACATGAACAATTTAATGGTAGCAATCGAAAAAAATATTGCAAATTTTAGAAAAGCTTAGATTACAGTTTTCACGTTTCAATGTGATATATCGATTGATAGCAGAATCTGTGACATATTTCATAAACCTGGACGAAAGCTACTTCACTGACAAAAAGTCATTTGTGTGGAAGTGAGTTGCGATCGATCGTTCGTGTATATTTTCTCACTTCTAACGTCACACATTCGAGTTGACTGATGTAGATATCGTCGGTGTGTGATATCCATATAAAAGTTTCGCAATGTTCCACGCTTAGAACGCTCTCTCGATCCATATCACGATGCACGAAGGGCTGTTAAGACGCTGTTTCGCGCAAAACAGCAACTACGCGTTTACTTCGCGTGTTTCGATGCCGATTCGCTGTTCATTACGTGAACCGCACGAATGGCGATGCAGGGATGCGAGCTTCTAAAGTGTTCAAACAACAATCAAGCGGCGAGGGCGCGGGGCTCGGTACATATTGTGGAACATCGCCACCCTGAATTGGAGACCATTCCGTCGCCGCCTTCCCGCTATCAATTTAACCCCTTTAACTCTCCGCGTGCCTATCCGGACACTTCGATGGTCATCGTCGTTTCGCAGAACCCGCGGGTATATTGCTATTTGTACAGCAGCAACTATCAATTTGCTGGAATCCATTACGGTATTAGAGACGGATTCGACGATTTACAGGCGCCAGCTTGCATCGCGCGCTGAAACACGCGCCAGCGCGAATTACGCGCGACTTGCGTGATGCATCCTTGCACTTCCGAGTGGAGAATTGCATTTTCGCGATGCACGAACGTCCAATAAAAAGGGTAATTAACGGAATTCTCGTTAATCGCCTGTCGGCGATTAGTGAATTCATTTGTTGCACCATGCTGCGAAATCACGATCACGAGCTTCCGGCTGAATTATATTCCAATCTCGAGATTCGCGGTCAAAGATATATGGGATCATATTATATTTTTGCATCTGAACATTTTTTTAACTTTTCAACTCTTGAATTTCAATGGAATTAATTTTATAATTTTATGAAAAAGCGTAATGTGTGCTTCTTGTGCATCCACAAACTTTAAATTCCTTGCTAATTTTCGCTCTTAATTATGGATATTATTTTCATTCTATAAACTCTAAGCTATTTAAATTTTTAAATTTACGGACTCATAAACTTAAAGAATATTTTGCCGATGAGATTCTGTAGATATTTATGTAATAAATACCACGGCTTTTAACTCGTTTATAACCTCGGGCGTAAATATCGATCTGCCGCACAATAGACGCGCGATCAACATTCTCTAGAAAAAAAAAGAAACTCCATTTGGTATTCTATAAGGAATACTTGCCGCAGTTCACCCATACATATACAGGGCACACCTCATATATATTCCTTGTATACGGGAAGGTGTCCTACGGCTCTCGATGTATGCGCTATACGTATACATATATCTACATACATCGTCGTGTTACGACAATTAGGTAGCGGAATGCAGATTGCGGTCGGCTGCTACCCGTAGTTACCATACGAAGGGGACGTTCCAGAGGGGGGTTAAAGGGGCTGATCGTGACATCGGGCCGTTGCACCATCGTGACCATCCCCGGAGATGCAAACCAATTGAAGCAGTCATTTTAGTGGGACTGCTAAAACATTTCCTAATATACAATCACTCGTTTCATTTTTTTAATTTCCTGTCAATCTTTTGATTAATTTTTCTATTGATATACTTCTACTAATCAATTTTAGCTGACAATCTTAAATTCAGAATCGATAATGTGTATACGATAATGAGACATGTTTCGAAGATTGATATTATTTTGAACGGCAAATAGCATAATTACATCAATATTTCTTTTTTAATAAGTTGTTTTAATAAGTAAAAATTGTTATTTGTATAATACAATTTTTTTCTAATAATATGTACAAATTACATTAATATTGTCCACTAACAATAAATTAAATTATGATAGATTCTCTTCTAAAAAATCTTATCAATTTAGAATATATCTATTCCTATAATCTGGAATTGAATTTATAATCACAAATGTGAAATTATGTAACGACTATACACGCTTTAATCTATCATTTATTTCATACAAAACAAAATATTTTTTATTATTATGTTAATTACTAAATCATGATAAAATATTCAAATAATAAATAAGAGAAATATTGATCCTAAAATTAACGTAATTAAATACGAAATTTTAATATTTAACAATTTTAAAGTTTTATATTGCAAAATCGTGTTTATAAAGGCATACAATTATAAATTGTAAATATAAAAATATAAAAATATAAAAATATTTGTAACTTTGTATATTATCGAATTAATTGCAATTTTAAACTTTTGTTCACGTAAAACATAGCAATGTTCCTCGGTAATTTCCATTCGTTGTGTGCCAATATCCGTAAGTAATCTTTACACGTGGATGAATATACGGCGCATACGCTCGCGCACCTGCGTCGATCGGGAATGGCATAAACCCCAGGAAATTGCGCCCTCGGGGTACCGTCTTCGCGAAGTCGATCAGTCTACGGACGATTGCGTTTTCCGGATTTTCCGGATTATGCAAACGCGAGCGAGTTCGTTTGTCGATAAGAGTCGGAATAAGAAATTAAAATACCATTTGTTAATACATTAGTGCCTGAATTATCGTCCTAATCGATATAGAGAACGTGATACTCGAGAGAAAGCGAGAGAGAGAGAGAAAGAGAGGGACATTCTTTTTTCTTATAAATACTTTATACAAATTAAGAAATTAATTAATATTAGTAATATTTTCCTTTTCTATTTTAATTATTAAGATATTAATTAATATTAGTTTTTCTTTTTTATTTTGATTATTTCTAGCGGATGTAAAATCCAATCACACGGCTATCTTTGCAATAGACACGTTGTTAAAGTGGATTGGATGGATAGCACTTAAACGCGCGCTGCACAGATTACTTTTTCAAAAGATCTATGTACCAGCAGGCGATGTTCACATGGAAATACGAGGATTTAAAGTACGGACGATCGGAAACGCGATACGCAGACTACGGTATCACAAGAAAGAAATCAGGTGTCGAGCGATCGAGGATTTTCGAGAAAGCAGTTTACGTCACTCCGTTACGGACCCATTTCAGACTTCCTCGTTGGTCGAGATCAGATAAGCCACTACAGAAACAAACTTTTCGGCAGTATCGTTTTCAGCTCCTCTCCGATTTTTCTTTAGAGTAAGACCCTTTATTATCGATGCTGAGATCGTGGAGCTACTTCGCGATATCTAGGCTACTGCTAATAACTTCCGGTCTCTTTAATTCAATTTAATCGAGATGCAATTTCTCGCCTCCGTTGCCCCGTATTTCACAGTTTCTTGCAGACAAAGCATTCGCTTCATTTTCAGAAACTAACTTATCAATTAATTTCTTCAGGTAGCGTTCAAGAGAAGGTTCGCTAATTATTTACTTACTATTACGACACAACTACGTCGATTTTCTCCACAGCACGAATCAATACTACGTTCAAGTGAGAGTAAGTGAAAATTAGTCTCGGTCGAAAGTGTCTAAGAAACTTTGCTGTCTCAAGAGCCTTAAAAGTGAGAAAATATTTCATAAATGAATAAGAAGAGATATATTAACAATGTTATATTTGTAAATAATTCTATTTAAAGTTAACTATATATATTTTGATAAAGATTTTAAATTTTCTAATTTATTTTAATTATAATAAAATTGATCTTCGATAATAATGAAAACTAAGTATAATAATTGCTTAATACGAAATGTAATGAAATTAAAATTTAAAATACAAACACATAAATACATGAAATTGACATACTCTCATATTTATTATTTTGTAAACATCAAATTTATTTATTTTTTTTTATTTTAATTTGATCATTATGAACAAATCTTTATTGCATTCCAATATTTAAAATTCTTTAATTTGAAACATAATATTTGTGCGATTTTTTTTATACAACAATTAACGCATGCTATTCGAAAGAAAGCGTTCATTCTTTCTCAACTGGGAACTGATGCTTCGGAGGCGGAGGTCTCTTTATTCACAAAGGAAAGCATAAGGCGACTTGTTCACGTTTACAGAAATTCGTTTATTGCACGTCACTCTGAACAATACAAAGGTCCGAAATAAGCGACAGACAACTTCGGTAGCTGTCGGGTTTGCGGTGATCCGACCGCATCACGATGTCGACGTGGCTCCGAAAAGCTGAATTGGCCGAGATATTCGCACTCGCGATTAGAGGAATTGATAGCGATCGCGACGATTATTTGAACCTACACTTCGGCACCGCGATAACGGAACAATATTGGAACAATTCTCGCGGTTCCACTCGCTTTCGAAAACGTCAACGTGATCCCTCTGAACACGGTCGCTTCTGTTCTGTTTAAAATCGGACCAAGTAGGCAAGACTAGCGGGAAAGAAAACGGAAGTCCTACGACCGAGTGCGTGGTCCAATCAAGGGCTGCCATGCGGTTATCGATTCGAGTATTGGCTAATCGTTACATCCCGCGCGATGCATGGTCGCAAATATCGCCAGGATGTATCGATTCGCACGCATGGCGCAATATGCGCAATGATAAGGACTTCAAATGCTTATTCAGTCGCATCGTGTTTGCGGATCACGCAGTCGACCGCAAGACTCCGCTGTTGCAAAAAACACGGAACAATATTGAAACATAAAATTATTTATTATTTTAACTAAATTATTTATCATATTTGTATAAAAATATATTATTTATTATTTAAAATAAGATTATTTCTTAATGTGCATCGTAAAAGTCTCTTTTGTCATAAGCGAGAAAAAGTATTTTATCATTAATATCTTATATACCAATCGACGAGTTAAATGAACATAAAACTAATAAGCGTCAAGCGTTGAAGCCGATTGATTGGTCGCACTCGTCTGGAAAATAATTGAACGTTTCACGTTCAATAAAAAAAAAGTACTATAGAATTCCTATTATCCGGTCTGACCCTTAATCCTTATCAAAGTTCAACGACAGCAGGGCGAAGATAAAGTTGAGACTCGAGAAAAAGTCCTATGAATGCAGGCCCCAGTTAACGATTTATCACCGGCTTCTCGTCTTCTATATTCTACGGGAAAATACCCCAAAAATACGTAAGAACTATTGTCCCTTATGGTGCCTCTCCAGAAAGCCAGAAAATACGTTTCGACCGCTTCGGCGCTCTTCAATGCCAACCGTATAAAAATTCGACCGTTTTCTACGGACAGGTCGTTCTGACGTTGCGCCAAAGTCTAAGCGTATGCCAGCGTGGCTGCTATTTTTACGAATACCATCCAAGAGGACAAAAGATCTCCAGTCGTCGTTGCCAGGATTAATGACTCGGTCGGGTTCGTCATGTGTCACGATATCACGACTAACGACGCGACAAAAGAGAGAAATGGAGATGTAAACTCGTCGTATTCACCTTTTTCGATTTAAAAGTGAGATATTCTTGATAGAGGTTTTCTGAGATCACTCTCGTGGGTGTTTATTTATTTAAAATAAAACAACCTTGGATATATATACACACTCTCAAGGCGAATGGTCAGATTCTGTTGGCGACAGCAGTGGATCCTCATGGATTTACGCTCTTATTGAGTTTACTTCCCTAGCGGGAAGACAGCTCCTCTGGTACTTGGACATCAGAGTAAGTGGACACTTCGAAGGATCTTGGTTAGGTTACTTGAAATTCGTTTTCATTTGATCCTTCTGAAAGGTGAACCGTTGAGGAAGATCACGATATATCACGGCTTAAATCAAACGATATGGAACATAATCTTCAAATGTCATATTTTTTATGCTTTTGGCGTGTATATTGTTATATGTAAAAATTTGATATAATATTCTGCAATATTCTATATCTGTCTAAACTATAAAGCGTACTCCTTCATTAAAACTTTGTGGGATAATACAATAAGCAGTTTAACAAAACTGATCAATAATTTAATAATTAATTATATAATAATAATAACATATTCATTATCAAATTTAGTTATATAAATTGTATAATATGCTGAGCTATTAAACTCGTTGCAGTCTATCGAAATTGCCGAATCAAAATTGTTCTCTAATCAAATATTGACACTGAAAAATAATTTCGCCTATAAAATCAATTCTTATTATAAATTTGATATAAAAAATATGACATTTAAATTCTTAGTTAATTCTTATTTTTATTATATAATTTCTTTTAAGATTTAAAGAAACATTCAATTCGGTATTTATGTTTGCTGACTACTGTTGAAATGTGACAAAAAATGTCCCAAAAGTGGAATACAAAAAACACAATTTTATATAACTTACTCTATTTATAATATTCTATTTGCATCTTTTCAATGTAATAATTATAATAACAAAAGAATTTTTAAATTTGTAAGAAAGTGCAGTCTTTTGTAAGAGGCTCCTACGATATAAATAAAAGAAACAAGCAAGTTATAAGATGGTAATGCATGGTGGTTTAATAAGCCACTTCAAGTCAATCTGTTGTCTTATCACGAATCAAATTTTGGATAAAATCATAAATTTTTGAACGCCGCCTTTTGAAGATAAAAATGACGAATCCATTATGGCGAACAGAATCAAAATAAAAAGGTATAAAATTTAGAAAAATTTATTAAAATGTATAAAATGTATAACAATTGGATATATTTCTACAGGACTTCTTTTGATAACCGAAGCTGACAGATGTAAACATTTCCTTTTCAAATTTCAAGTTGGCGGATTTAATATAGTTTTGTCATATTAAGATGTCTATATGTAAATTTTCTTTAACGTAAATTTTTTTATAACTTCATATTTGTATATCTCAGCGAAAAAATTGTGCAGCCGCAATCGGAAATGGATTTGAAAGGTAAAAACTAGTATTATACCAATGGCAGAAATATATCAAAAAATTAAGTTTCCTCATAAAAAATTAATGAAATTAATCCAAATAGTCATTTTTGGATTATTTAACCACAAATTAAAAACCTAACATGTTAGGAAAATTCTGTGGCCAAATTCATTTTCAACGTCAAAAAATCTCAGATCATCTACTCCGCTTTTTATAACTGAACCTCGGAGGCCTGTGTAATTATTATATCATGTATATAATTAGTACTATATTAATATTATATATTACATTAGATATTTAATATTATTATTAATAACAATATTGTTAATATTAACAATATCACTAATAGCAATATTGTTTCATCGCGTTTAATTAAATTTATTTGAATTTGAAGAAATCTAGTTGATCTAAAAATATATAATTGTGTTTTAATGTTATTAGACTAGAATTCAATTTCACACAAAGAAGTAGATACTAGTAGTAGTAAAGGTATATTTGAGAATGATTTATAACAAAATCGATATTACACACAGCGATATCCGCGGAATGTTTGTATTGCGTTCGCGTCGAAACTGTCCGAAGTTCGCGTCGTCCATTAAACGTCGCGGAACGTCCACCAACGCAAGAGAGAAGGCACATAATCTCTCGTAAACCCAAAACCATTACCATATACAAGAGTCCCGCCTTTGTATCCGGCGCGTCCTCTGTAAATATCGTCGTTTCCCTTTGTCAATACTTCACGCGCCCGCGACCGAATTTCTCTCGAATCCTCCCTCATCCCTGAGTTCTCGTCCTTCATTCCGTCTCTCTCTCTCCGTCTCGTCCCTTTTTCCACCCCCAATGCGCGTCCTCATGCGCGCGGATACCTCTTTCTCTTTAACGTGGATTACGGAAAGTCTCGTTTCTCGGAGATCTCTCGTCGGGTGATAAATTTGTTCGACTATGCCGCGAACGGCGCATCCGAATCGCTTGAGATATCGCGCGTTCCTCCTCTTCTCGAGGAGCAACGGAGTCTCATGATAAATTTCACAGATTCTGATACGCGCCATTTTCCGAAACCGTGGACGGAGAACAAATAAGTTTGATGAGAATAATCATAAATATCATGTACCCTTTTTTTCACACTGTATAAGAATACGAAAAAAATTTTGTTTTGTAAAATTCTTACTATATTTTACTATGCCTAATTTATTCAGCTTTATAAAATTTAGAATAACCATCTATTATATGTTTAAAATTATTTAATTAATTTGTTAAACTTTTTGAAAGATAATTTGATAGCTTGAAAAAAGAAAACAGTTTAAAAAACGATGATGTTTTGACACAATCAAGCACCGACTCTATATGATTCTGCGAATGAATCTTCATTCGATATAATCCCTATCGGTGACGGTCCCCAAACGAGTTTGCGACGTAAACGAGTTCGCGAGTCTATGATTCCAGCGGCTTCTCGTTACTTTATACGGAGGTAAAGATACACGCTTTTTATCAGGAACGACGTCCTGGAGGAGTTCCTGATTGGACGACACTTTCCAAAGCATAAAAGACGGTCGTTCGCGCCCGTGTTGGACTTTACCCGTTGGATCGATAACCGGGAAAGAGCGACAATATCGTTGTCTACGATAAGCTCGGCGGATGCACAGACACATGGAATCGATGGAGATTCTTTCTCTAAATCGATCATCGAACGACAGTAGAACGCTTTATCGAAAATGTGATTTATGTAACAGGTAGAACTGGGCATGCGCCCTCATCTACGGGTCAATATCGCGCTGAGTTTATTTGATAACCGTTTCGACATATATTTTTCTTTACTACGCCGATACAGAAGTGGCATTTGAAAAATTTTTTAGGAATGTCAGGCAAGCATCTGTCTCCACTCAAACATAAAAAGCGTGAAGAATGTTGATACGTTCCACACAAATGTGACAAGTATTCTCGATTTAAAACATACCTCGATTCTACCTCAATTTTCATTTCTGCGCCTTCACGTTATCTACTATGATACCATGACACAAACATGAAATTGAAACCCGGGATAAAAGCATGTCTGTCTTGTCAAATCGTTTGTTTATACAAGAACTACGTAAAAGTTCACGGCGCAACATCTCAAGTTTTTATCTGTTGATATCGCGCAGAATATGATAACCTATTTTCTCTTATCTAAAAGATAACCTATATTTTTTTAAATTTAAATAAATAATTTAATTAAATAATATATATAATTTAAATAAATATATAAACTTCATAAAAAAGCACGTTCTCAATTACAATATTTCAGTGACATATAATATTTAAATATTTGCAATTGTTATCAATTAATTGCAATAATTTTTGCAATCTATATATCAAATGCATACTTGAATAAATGCATTACTACATGAAAAATTATTTTATTTGCAAAATAACTGGTGCAGTTAAGAATTTTCTAAAATATTTTATTATTTTATTATTTGTTTTTGATCCTTTTTTATTTTTTAACATTCTTATACATAAACTAATTTATTAAAAAATACTTAAAAAACTTATTATTATATAACATGTCTTTGTTTATTGTTTTATAAAATATATCTCGAAATATCTATGTTGATTTTATTACAACGTGAACAAAATGAGGTAACAAGATTGTAAAAGTATATGATACTAATATATGATGCTAAGATTATGCCACAATATATCACGTTCGCATATACCACATCATAAAAATATCCCACTTGGATTACAGAACGGCAAGTAATCTTCACGCATATTAAATAATACGTTCATCTTTTTGTTACAGCAGGTCGTGAAAAGGGCAAAGTAACATATATTTATTTTTAAGGATTTAGTATCAGAGAGAATAATCGCAATATTATTTCTCTTTTACAATATGACATTTAAACATATTCATAAAAAAATGTTATAAAATGTGATTATAAAACTTGCACATATTAATTATGTATTAAAACTATTTTTTTTACATTTTTAAGTACACAATTTTATATAATTAAAAATGTATATTAACAATAAGTTTTATATAAAGAAAAAAGACTTGATGTTTTTATAAACTTTGAACTTAATGATAAGTAGTTTTAAATTAATATTTAAAATATAAAAATAGTAAAAATCTAACTTATTTCAGTTATTATATTATTATAGTTATTTATACAAAATTAAAGGCTCGTATTAGGACGACATATATGGTATCTAATTAATTAGCAAATTTCTGCATAAAGCAACGTATATAATTGTTATATTGTAAATTAATAATATATCGTATATTGTAAATTATGGTAGCTTTATTCAACTGTTCTGGAACCTTTTAAGAAGAAGTAGCGTGAAATAATGTTTAATGAAGGATCCATTATATTTGAAGATACTGTATACGTTTAAACACACGATATCAGATGAAACTGTTTTTACAATTATTAATCGCTTTGAGAGTGTTACTCTAATTTTAAATAAATAAATTTTTACAATAATATTTCTTTTTTATACAATATTCCTCATTGTCTTTACTAAATAATCTATACCTAAATTTCTCTTATTAGTTTGTAGAGAAAAATATAATGTAATTATATTTCAATCATAATTTTAATCAATTATTCAACTAAATTAAAGCTAATTAAAACTAATTTAAATAAATTTAAAAAAGTTACTATTAATCTCAATAGCTAAATATGACAGTAATAAATTAATAAAATTAAAAATGCAATGGCAGAAAAGATTAATAAATTTATAGCATTTAAAAAATATTAATAATTCGAAAATAAAGGTGTCTTGTATTGAATTTATTTTTTCGCACATGTACAATTCAAGGAAGTAAGACCACTATTCTTAAAAACTGGCAAGTACAAGGATACAGTTTTCATCGGCGCTTATTTCTCTCTGATTTTCCGGCAGATGATTCGATAAGCCTCGAAGTAATCAAGTCTCGATGGCAGTTGCCTGCAACCGTAGCAAGGCCCGCGTTCGTAATCCGTAGAATGGCCATATTGAAACGGAAACACACAGGCCGCTGACAGCAGAGATTAGAGAATTACTGCGAGCCAATAACCATTAAAGAGAACGACCGACAGTGCCGATGTTCCGCGACCGCAAGCTGGCTTGAAACGGCCCAATATTAAACACCGTACTGTGAGCGGATAGCACGATGCAACGGTGCGAACACGCTTAAGCCGTATCTCTATCCTCTGTTATGGGTAAAAGATGACAGGGAAAGAAATTTCGACAAGTAACACATAAATAATTAATAGATTTTAAGCTTAATATTTCGATAGTTTTAAGATATTTGATTAAAGAAAATATGTGACATCGTATGCTTTGAAACAGTTATGCTAGTGGACCTTTTAAATTTTCAAGACCATATCAATATCTCTCTCACGACTATATTTCGTTAAAGTTTCATAGGTGAACGAAAATTTCAAAAAATACTACGTGCTCCTATCTTTCGATCTTTTCTTGTCCTTTTCCCTCTTTCTTTCTCATTCTTTTCCCCTTGGAGGCGTATGCGGTGGATTACTTTTACTTTGTCGTCAACGCTTCAACCGATAGTTGAACTTTATATGTTGAAAAATAGAAATTGGTTGTAGAAGAGGTTACGAAGTTTTAATAATGTTCGCCAAAGGAATAAGGCAGAAATCCGTGTACGTCAATAGTAGTGAAAATTTTCTGAAAAGTTTCAAAACTAAATTCATTTATAGGTACTTTCTAAATTTCTGAATATCTCTGCTATTGTTAAAAATAAAACTCTCTTTCTCTCTTTCTATATATATGACTTCTTTCTATCCAATTATATGTGAAATTAAGTAAAAAATATATATTTATAAGAGAAGATATTATTATACAAGGAATAAAGAATTCCACCGTTTATTCGCATTAAGCCAACTTCCCCTGTTGCTTTATCTTCTTTGACGTCGGTTAAATTACCCTTAGAAAATGTTGGAAAGTTTTAATAATATTCGTAAAAAAGTAAACCAGTGCACAGTGATTACGTAGGAAATTCTCAACAGATTCAAAATTAAATAATCTTCTTTATTTTAAAAATAAATTTCTTTCCTTTAGTGTATATATAATAATCAAAACTTAAATTGTTCTTACATCTCAGTATTAATTAATGTGCAATTTAATTAAAATAATATATAATTATATAATGATTTTTAAAAAATTATCATACATTAACAAAATTGTGTATAACTTTATAATGTTACTCTAAAAAAAAGAGAAAGAAAGAAAAAATCTAGTGAAACGTTGTAGCGTTAGCAAGAACAATGAGTATCAAATCGTGATCAAAGCAAAGAAGAAGGATTGATGAAAGTATTTAGCAAACTACTTCGTGGTCAAAGTGGATTAGCGAGTTAACCTGGATGAAACTTCTCAGGTGGTAGGAAACGAGTTGCAGTAGAGTGTAACTTCAAACGCTTTTTGAGATGAGAGCTCCGCTCGATGGTAAGTTAGGTTGATCGTGCCATTATGTTAGAAGCAGAGAATTTTTCGGATATTTATCACAATAAAATCTTTTTAATCGGATATTTTTGGATTATATTTGTCACTGTTCTAATAAAATAAATGATGCCATTCTATCTTATCTAGGAGTGATAAACGAGCTGTGCCTTGTTCGTATAACAAGTCATGTGCGTTTTTTACAAATACATGCTATTTTTTATTACAAAAATATATATTTGAATATAACAAGAATTATCTTGAAAACGTAAAAATCTAAATTTGAAAGTTACTGTCTCTTTCATCTTTTGCATTTTTGCATTTATTGCATAAATTCAATATCCGCTTAAGTAAAAGGGTACTATTTTGCGAAAACAGCATTACAGTAAACAGATAAGTTGTCTCTTAGTTGCATTTTTCTCTCTCAATTTGTAGTTTGGTTCAAATTCTCCTTGCTGTAGACTATACGTAGAGTATTCTCAGCTTCCGGATTTTCTCAATTTACTTTTAAGTCCCTTCTCTGCATTTAAACGTATATTTTCATTGTACACCACGAAGACGTCTTTATCAGCAGTTTGCAGTTTTCAGATCTTGCAATGATTTCAATTGCTTAATTTCTTTGCGAAGAGATTCCTGCGAATATGTAACTTGCAATGTAAGTATTTTATCTTTTTGTCGTGAGAATTTTACCGTGAGAGCCACCATCGATTGGTTGCTATACCTTACTTTTCTTTGGAGCTTAACTTCGGTCCCCTATCCAGGCAAGACCGTAGAGACCGCCCGCTCAATCGCGACAAAACTTTCCAATAATGTGAAACTAGTTAGCGATTTTTTTATGTCATATATAGATATACCGCGTATGTTCTGTGGTCGTATATAGTTCGGGCACATACTACCAAGTAACGGCAGCTTATTGAGACTTTCGAACAATGACAATCTTAGTTTGTTACTTGGGAAATTATTGGAAAAATGGATTATCGAATTATTTGGAAAAGTATAAGTAAAAATTAAAAGAAAATGAAGAAAGAAGGAGTATCTTAAAGCAAAGATTTCAAATTATGAAAATTTTTAAGCAACGTTTGCGATTCTCTTTGCGATCCAATTTAAAACAATAGCTATAAGTAAAATTATAGTAGTTAAAATGACAAAGGTTCAAGTTCTTCTAATTTCACCGCGATAATATCAGCAATAAATCGTTTCAGTTCATAAAATTCGAAATTGGTGCATTATCTGCAGACAGAAAATTAAAGATGACATTATCAGGAATATAGATAGTTTAAAGTAATTGCCTGTGCTATCGAATATTTTCAGTATGAAGAATAACTGTTTTCTACGCTCAAATATTTATACATCTATGCAACAATAATAATTAAGTAGAATAAAAAAACACATATATGTATGTCACACATTTCTTTTTTTAACATTACTAATAAATAATTAATATCTTTCTCGAAAAAATATAATATATAAAAAAATAGACTAAATAGCTAAAATAATAAAAATAATAAGTAATAAGTAATAAATAGAATAAATAAGTAATAAAGGGTAACACATGCAAGTAAAAAAGAGATAGAAAAAAGTAGAAAATTTAAAAATAAAATTTCATAAAATTGACTGTTTCTTTCTTTCTTTTTTAAAAAGATATTCAATTAATCAAAAAAATTTCGTATCTCGATTTTATTTAAGAAACAGTCAATTTTATGCAACTTTATTTTTAAATTTTCTACTTTTTTCTATCTCTTTTTTACTTGTATGCATTATCCTTTATTATTCTATTTTCACACAGATATCCTATTTTGTACTAGTACGAGTAATTTAGCGAATAATTTAGCACGAATAATTTAGTTACTTATCAAAGTAGAAAAAGACTTTAAAATTTAATATTCATTTAATATTCAAAAGAATAATTCGCTAAAAGTTCGCTTGTGCACACGGACCTTCCACCTTTACGCGAAGTTATGCTGATATTTCTCTAACATGCAATGTTACCACAGTTCTTAATAAAGCACCGTTTAAGCAATCTCTGTCCATCAAAGCAGGTGGCCCTTTATAAAGTTCCATTTACTTGCTAATAAAGCAATAGTATCCCGTAACTTCTACAGACAAGTTCCTTCCGTGCCTGTCACTCTGTTCACGCTGTAGCTCCGCTTGACCATCATTTCCGACGTGTTTCACTAGACGGCTTGCTTTACTCCCGATCGTCATATATCTACCTACCTATCCGTTTCTCAGGAAGTCACATATAGACGGTGACGCCTGTGTGTGCTCGAGTGCACAAAGATAGATAGGTATATCGCGCATATAGACGCCATACGTCTTTGATATACTTCCTTCCGTCATGTCGAATCAAATGTTCGTACATGCCCTCCGGTTGAGGGAGTCTTTACTCTCTTTCCCGACTTCGTCACTGCCTTTCACCGCAAGATCATCTATTGTTTCGTCTCCTTGTGAATTCGATCACGTCAATGTAGACGTATTGCACTGATAATGAGTGCATCGCTTAATCAAGAAAGTAACACGATAAGCACGCTTTAGGAAATAACAAGAGACGCCGCGCGCGACGCGTTGATTGCATTCCTTTCGCGCTGCGTACATTGAAACGCCAGATCTCGAGTGCCCTTCTTGTAATTATAGAGAAGCTTTTCGTGTAAAAGAAAGGTTTAATTAAAATTTCTTCCAGCTCTAAAATTTCTTTCAGCTGAAAATGAATGTTTCACTCTCTCTCGTTCGCGCTGTAACGATTCTTTTACGAAGAGAAACTGCATTTCAACTCGAATATGATTTATAGGATTCAAATCATGCATTTGCAAAACTTTGTTCTTTTAGCGAGAGCTACATTTTTTCAGGTGTCTAAAATATATATGATTATACTTTAATACAAAAATTTTCAATTTAACTTTACTTTAAATGTATAAATAATTTATTATAAATTACTTGCGCCACTCAAAGAATAAAAATGTTTTATCTTTGTCAATATTAATTGTATATAAATTGTATATAAATTGTCAATATTAATTGTATATAAATTGTATATAAATTAACGTTTGCATAAAATCTTTGAAAATAAATTTATTATATTATTAGGTATGTAATTATTTCACATTCAAATACCCGAAAATATATCCTATAATGGCAGATTAGGCTTAATATACAGAATATTTCTTAATAAGTGCGAAAAATTTTAGGAAATGATCGAAAATTAAACTGGGTTTTTCATATAAACATATACTTCTACTTTTCTCTCCCTGTGGAGTTATTCCTTCAAAAATGGGGATAAAAATTAGATTTTTATTTTTTTCTCAAATTTGGAACAAATTAAACAAAAGAAATTAGGTGGATATTTTTTACTAACCACACTAGTAAAAAGGTTATTTAGTAATATTTTTTTCAATCTTCCGTATTGTTATAAGGGGATGAAATTAGCCCTATTCATTTATTTATTAGAACTTTTTAATAAGCCGGAATAAGATCATCTAAAAATATGCATTAAAAAGGTGGGTTGATTTATTTGGAAAACTTTTTTATTTCTTTTATTTCTTTCATAAAATCAGTAGTTTTCAAGAAAAAAATAAAATACGTTATTATGCACAGCGCGATGCTAAATAGCATAGGTTTCGAATTACGAGAAGTTAAATTTTAAAATAAAAATAAAATTAAAGTAAATGTTGGCAAAATTGGAACAAAAACAAAATTATAATAAAAACCTAAAAACCTAAAAAAATAAAAATTTAATTTTTATCCCCATTTTTGGAAGAGCATAATTCCACAGGGAGGGCTGTAGGAGTATATGTTTATATGAAAAACTCCCTTTAATTTTTGACAAAGAATGATTAAGAAACACTATATAAGGAAAAATGTATATTGCTAAATCGCATTCAATCATAGACAGAATTCTATTCCATTCGTAAATATAATATCAATATTGTAATTAATTAAATATAATAATTAATAGATATAATATCAATATTGTAATTAATTAAATATAATAATTAATTAATCTGTTTACACTGATTGCAGAACTGAAATTTCCAACGGGAACTAGTCAACCGCAAATTTTTTAACTTGAATCTACTTTAAAACAATATATTTTCAGAAAATTGTATATACGGTGATAACTCTGTTTATGAGTACACTTACATTCGTATCTATGTGACACGAAGATAAATTGAATTGAACAGTCCGTGAGGGCATAGTATCGGGGACATACATCATATCTGCGGACTTATACGTGACTTCCGTATATAGGGTACATACGTATGTGACGATCGAGAATAAAGCAGGGTTGTAAGTGAAGTGTTTCGGAAATGGTGGTCAGATAGATGTATCACGGAAAAGCCATGGCTGCGTATTATCTTGTCATTGTGTCAAGCTCAAACGGAAGTTTCGTTTCATTTGTATAATCGTGATTATATGACTTCTGTGACGGAATTACAGAATTAGACGTAATTAATATATCGCGCTCTATGCATTAATAACATTTTCTCTTTTTATTTATAGTAATTGGGAAAATTATTTATTATCTGTCTCTACTAATCACGCCGATAACTTTCAACTTTCTCACGTTACATTCATTTGTCTTCTTCTTTTCTATTTGTTGTGTATTGTTATTATATATAGTTGTTTTCAAAAGACTTAATCCTAGAGCATGAAATAAATTCTACTCAGTCTGCTTATAAATCATTCCGTGGTACCGTCGCATCGATAAATTTTCCGATGCAGTCCAAGTTCAACAATATTATACCAACAACTCGCTCGCTACCCATGGCATTCGAGATCGTAAGTGGCCGCGTTTTATGCCGCTGAGCATATTTGAAGTTTCTAGTAGTCTCCTCCGCTCCTCGTCAAATATTGTTCCGTCGTCTACGGACTCGGCTAGCTCATGAAATGCATCAATAAGAATTTCGATGTACGACGGATCAACAATACGTTTGTCCGGTACGGCAAATAATCTCTCGTCAAAGATAGAAGAGGCTGCTCGTTTTCTTTCTCGTTTTCGTTTCCGCCTTTTCTTCATTCGCAGCATGATTTATACATGAACGTTCTGTATTTTATCACCCATCGTATGACCGCGTGCCACTTCGATATGTCCGTCCACTCCTTTAGAGCGCTTCATTTACAACTCTACTTTATTCTCAATACATAAAAAAAAAAAAATATATATATATATATATATATATTATATATACATATATATATATATATATATATATATATATTGAACATGTATATAAACTTGTTTGCACATATACATTGACATATGTGGACATATACGTGGATACATTCTTTTTCACATGATAGATACATTAAATTTAACACATCACTGAAACTAAACTATTATGATATATAGGATGCTATTAGGTTAAAGAATTATTGAAATATATATGCAGTAAGTAACATTAAGAATTTATCTCAACATCTTAATCACAAGCTTTTCTTACGTTAAATCATTAGATACTATAAATGATTAAAAAAATATCATATTATGTGTATGAAATTTTTATATATGTATTAACTAAGAAAATGTTTCATTTTTTCTTTCTCTTGGATGTTTTATTATGTATAATAATTTCATGACTTATAATAAGAGAAAAACAACATGATTAATTCTTTTATAGTATAGATATTCCATTATAGTATATATAGATAGTATATATAGATTATATTATATTATATACTGTATACATAATTTTTTTAAATGTTCACCACGTGAAATATTTAGATTTCAAAATGCTATGTTGATGCATTAGAAACGATAGCATGATTATCTATCCGCGTCCCGCGGGAGGCTGAGGGTTCGCAAAGTGACAGTAAGGGGTGGCCTGGTGGTAAATGGCTAGGGTCACCGGGGAATATCGTAGTTACGCATTAGAGGGGCACAGGCACAACTGCTCTCTGATAGGTTAACGATATTACTCAACTAACGATGAGAAACTCTATACTATCGAACTATTCCAGACACCCATCCTTTTAAAAGATACGAAAATGTAGTAATTGAAATATATGCGATATGTCATGTATGGTTAAATTATAATTCACACACTTTGATTTTATATATATTATATAAAATTCAATAATATTTTTGTATAAAATTCCGTTTGTTTATATGTGCGCGAGCAATACTATTAAAATTCAATTCTATTTTAGAAATATTAGTAGCACCATATTCGATAATAATATTTTATCGATTCAAATTTAAAGATGATTATTTGCACAATTAATTCAGTGAATTATAACAATTATAACTGTCATCTTCGTTACAACTTTCATCTTTCTTGTCACCTATGACCGAGAATGGCGAACGTAGCAAGGTTGCTCATGCTAGAACGAATTTCCGCAACAATTTCCGAGAAAAACGCTTTGACACCATGGCGGTCGCGCAATCCGTTTACCATCCACTTTGGTATGATGCATCACAGCATCGCTCGCAATGACAAATCCGCTTCCGCCGTCAGCCGCGTTTGTTTCTCGATGCGTGCCGACGCTCGCGACGTAAAAATTTTCAGATAAGCGTCAAAAAAAAAAAAGAAAAAAAAAAGAAAGAAATGGTAGGGAAGAGAACAGAAAAACAAACATTGGAAGGTAAATCCCGAGCTATTTTTTCGCGGCTATTATAATCGTCTTTCTCTGAAGCTTTAAATATAATTCCTATATTCTTAATTACGCTCATCATACGCAACAAAAATCTTATTTATAAGAGCAACGCTATGAAATGCTAATTAATGAGTAGTTAATTATTAATTGTTAATTATAATATCCAATAATTTTTTACACACAATTTTTAACTAAATTTAATCTTTTTGCTTTTTAATAGTATTAATTTTCTAAATAATCATTTTCTAAATAATCATTATTTTTAAATAAATATTCTTTATCGTATATGTGTAGTTGTTATAAATAATATTCTATTACATGTGTATATAACTAATATGTACATATGTACATATATAATATATGTACATATATTTGCAACTTTGTAATAATTTTATAAAGACTTTCATATAAATTGTGTGTAAATTTAAACTCGAATATACAAGTAGTTTTAATTTTTCTAATAAAATGTTGCAATTAATGATTATAATAGAAATGATAATATCGTTTGTAAACTATATTGCACAGATTAGTATAAATAACATGACACAACATATTAACATGTCGTAATAATCGAATTTGTGAATAGCAAATCGAGATAGATCACCGATTACCTATTGACATATCGTGTTGCTACTCCAAATCTATTCAACATTAATGCTACATTATCGCGCAAATATAGGCGAAACATAGAGATATTTCAATTATATATTACTATATACTATATAAAAAATACAAGTATATTTGAAACTATTATCTATAAAAAGTTAAAATTGAAATTATATTTTAATTATGTTAGAATAATAATTGCACATAATGATTATTATGTATAATCTTAATTAAATATTTATGTACGTTTCATCAATATATGCAATCTTATATTAAATTAGACACCCAATAAGAAAAAGATTACTAAATTTTTATTTTTCTATATCTCAATAAGATATTTTCATATAGCATGAAATAATTATTGTTTTTCTTCTTCTGTAAAGTTCTTTCTACATACAAAAAAATTATAATTAGACATAATGAATTAACAGATAAAGAAACGAAAGTCTTGTTTGCTTACTTTAGAAAAAGCTCTTTTCACATTATAAGTGAAAATCAAATCTTTAGAATATTATTTTTACCATCAATTTTTTCTAATGTATACCGAAATAAAACCCAGAAAAGAATATTTAAAAGAATATTTATAATAAAAATTCAACTGTTTGTTATAATTATATTTTTCTTTAATTAATACAATATTTTTGTATAATATAATAATTAATTTAATACAATATTTTTAATTAATACATTATTTTTGTTTTTCACATCCCTTTCTTAGAACTTTATCGAATAAATTTCTTTTCATTTATAAATAGATGAAGCAAAAATAAGAAATGATTAAGTGTTGTAGGTTGGATTTAATTCTTGAGGCATGATCTGTCAGTGTTGAAACTTTCCCAAACCAATCTTGTGATGTCATATCGATATACATTATAAAATCAACGCTCTAATCTGCAATTCGATGTAATTAAAGCGCATGAGATGAACAGATAACCGCAGCATAGCGATGCCGCGTCATATCCACAGTTTCATTGAATTCGTGGCATCGAACCGGAGTAGATCATTAATTACCTATTACTGACACCCTTGTGGCACAGTTAGCACCATTACTACGTTAAATCACCATAACCGTCCAATCCTTTGTTGTAACTAGTAATAAGATTAAATTATCGTCGCTCTGAAATTCTTGTGGTAATTTAACAATAACATAATTGTGTTACACAATAAACCAAAGATAAATCTCTCTCTCTATCTTTCTCTCTCTTTTTCTCACTATTTTTTTATTTTCACAAAGTTTTTTAAATATATTATATTCTAGAAAACTTATGATTTTACTCTAAATATTCGTATTTTAATTAAATATAATTATTTATAATTTTTATTTATAATTTTTTTTTTAAGTAAACTGTCGAGGAATGTGCAATCTATTTTTACAAATTAAGGCGCAAAGAGAAAGGGACAACAATTCTTTAAATTCTAATCCTGTTATCCTGCATTACGTTACCTTGTCATCTCACAAATTCTGATTCTTCGCCGCATACTACTTCAGCGATCGTTAAACTTAACTAAGCGCACGTCATCGGACGTCTTTCGGATGATTTCCGACGGTAGTTTCCAACACCCGGCCAACGCTAGATAAACCGACGACAGAATCCGGAAAGAGACGGGTCGATCAGCCGAGAAGGATGGAAAATGGTAGATATAGGCGAACGGGTGGACGGGCATCTGGTACGGTGAGCCTAGGTTCCGCCTTTAACGTGTTGCCGCGTCAGCGTTACACCCCTGCCAACCCCCGTTGCGATTTACTGCTAAATAATATCTAAACAGCCGCATTCATCCCCATCCTCGCTCTACGCTTCCGCGTTATCCCCGTATACCCTAGCGCTGTCAGTCCGACGCGAGCACACGGCCTTTTCTACGCCAGCAGCCGCCAACCTCCCCCCTGTTACCCTCCCTCTTTCCCGATGTAGATCGGCTGGCACCGGTGACGAGATCGTCCCATTCTCTCTCCCTCTCTCTCTCTTCTCTCTCGCTCAACGTGCTACGTTTAGTCGCGCTAAATATTTGCGTTGATTAACAATCTATTCCCCCTTCCTTCGCCACTCCTTCTCACCCCTTCCCTCTCCTCCTGGAGGATGGCCGAGCACGCGGCGCGAGCGCACTGGCTTTCTGGTAAACGACCTGGTTGTCGAGCATGCAACTGCGGCCCGGTGCTAACGGTTAATCAACGATCCACCTCGACGACTCGCGCCGCCACGGATTCACCCCCGAAATACGCCACCGTATGACGAGTTGTCGCCGCGTCGCGGTTTGTCCACCGATCGCCCGGCGCGCTTTAATTATACCGGCTGCGCCGGATTATGTTGATGCGACCGTATGATTGCGGTCTTCGAGTTACATCGCATCGGTGTACTCACGCGAGGGGAAGAGAGAGGGTGAAATCGCGTTGCACCAAATGCGGTCGCCGATTGCCCGTTAAAAATTCGTCCGGCGCGTACCACCAGGCTCTTCAATCATAGGTGTTTACAATTGAAATCATTGATAATTATACGCCAATGTTTATTAGGTTGATAGCTGTTAGTAGCTCGATATGTGTGTCAGCAAATTATTGATATACTTTAATTATTGATACTTTATACTAATTCTCTGATGCGAAAATTCCAGCATTGATGACATAATCCCATTTGCCACGTTAAATATTGTTAATTTACACGCTGTTAATACACTATACTAAATAAATATACATAAATTTTGTCTATAATCTTCCAATTTCTCTTGTGAAAATTTAATTTTAACATTTTATATAAATCAATAATATTCAAATTATTTTTAAGATCATTATTTTATATTTCTAAAATTTTATAACGCAATTGAGAACAGTGTGCCTAATTTGCTAAAAATTTAATCTATTCTAGTTTATCAAGTTTAAAAAAATGAAAAAAATTTAGAAAAATGTATTTGTTGTATCAAAAATTAATGTCCCTATTCGAAAAAGCTTTGATTATGTTCGTGAATGTCCGGAGTTAAGCTATATAATAAATATAAAATTATAAAAGTTTTAAGAAAATGTTGCGCGAACCAAAATTCTGTTTAATTATTCATATTTGATTCCATAAAACCAGTATTTTGTTACTAATAATCGTATTGCACATAATTGTATATGTATAATTTATAATTTCAAAGATGTTTCAAGACACATTCGCAATAACTGACATATAACAACCTATATCTTTAATAACTAACAATAAACAACCTATATCTACAACATTTACAAATCCGTTAAAAGAAAAGTTTGACTCAGAAAAGAAAAGTTTCACTCACCGAACGATGCGCAACAATGGAATTGACGACATGGAAGATATGTTGTGTGTCATCTGTAAAATATAAATAAAAGACCCAAATTATAGTAGCATGTAAATAATTAATATTTAAATAATTAATATTTAAGTAATTAATAAAAAAATTATTATTGTGCCAAATTTTACGTTCAATGTGTAAAATAATAAGCAGATAAATACATATGGAAAATTTTATAAATTATAAAACTGTTAACTTTTAAGTAGAAACTTTTATACGATTTTTATAAAAATATTTCTCTCAAATTTTCTCTTGTTTAAAATATTTAAATAATGAGACCAAATTATTGCGCGTGATTTATAACAACCAATATATAAATAATAAATACCTTGAAGTTACTTGAACTTGAATTGAAGGCTATCTCTCAGATTTCCTCCTTTTCTCAAGTTGTAAGCATCATCAGCTACGTTGATCTAACATACAAAGAAGATCCAAGTTATAATCACATTTAAAAAAATTAATATTTCAAAAAATTATTGTTAAAGTATTATCTAGATACTAAACCTCCCATTATGTCAAAGTACCTATGGGAAGGTTATATTTTATACATTGTAATATAATATATAATTTGGAATTTATTTTATAATTGAGAAATTATCTATATCGCTCTCTTTCTTCGATTAAAAAAAGATGCGATTTAGATATGTTTTCAAATTACTATGTTTTGAAAACACAAATGGATTAATTCACTTTTCTAATTAAAAAATAAATTAAGATATATTATAAATATAAATAGCCGTTTATTATATTATATTATATAAATAGCTGTTTTAGATACATTCACGAATAACATTTACTTTAATCATAGGCTGTTTGCTCATCGGTTTGTTCGTAGAGAATGATCGCGTTTTCTTTTAGTACTTGTCACTATCATGTCTCAAAGAATAATAACACGACGACGTATGAAACAGCTCACCGACCTTCTCGCTCGAGTCGCGCGAATGACAACAAGGTATTGCGTATGTACAATATGTCTATATACACAGAGAGATACACTGAGAAATACAGAGCCCAATATCGCGCAACAACAATTAATTTGTTTTCATCTCGAATATTCAATATATCATAATATAAATTTAGATTACTATTTTTTGTACAATACCATTGTAAAGACTTTTCTATAATATAATCAAAATATTTTTTTTAATTTATATATTCTCTAATATAATAATAAAATCAAGATGAAAAATTTTGCTCCTATTGCTATTTTTTTATATTGATTTGATTATTCTCTGTACATTGCATTTCAAATTAATTTCTATAAAATAGTAATCTTTATCTACTATTATATATATATATATATAAATCTAACATTTATTTAACAAATATAATTTAGCTTAAAATCATTTAAAAAAACAAGTATATGATCTTTTTCATATTTCAAAGATAAATTTGAAAATTAATATCTGATGAATAAAATCATATTACTCACTGCTAAGCCCCTAAACATTCGAGCTATCAAAATATGCTATCTCGGGCAGTGATAATTATTTAATATATTTTTCGCTATAAACTGGAGAAGAGTATATTACAATTTTTTACATTCTGCAAAAGCAATATATGTATTAAAAACTTGCAAAAATGAATATAATATTATTAAGTTCCTCTCTCTGAATTGCAAAGAAATATGCGATCTTAACAATGATAAAAGTGCTTATAATATAAGCATAATAAAAAAACCAGTTAGCATCGCAGAAAAAAATAACATTTGAGATAATCGAATATTTAATATGCTTTTCTTAAAATAGTACGAAGTTTCTGTATAGCACGATTTGTCATTTCATGTGTTACTATTATTACAAATTGTGTTTCACCGAAATGCAGATTCACCATTTTGTATTGTACTCATATTTACATGCTACCTTCACTTAGGCAAGAGAATTATAAGCGTTTTGGACCACCAACGCGTGTGTAAACGTTTCGTACACTACTCATACAATGTCTAATTCCGGAGCTAAAATGTCCATTGAAAAGTAGTTCATTGAGTTCATTGAAAACGAATTCAGTCACTCAGTATTTCAATATTATGTTAATTAATATTATAGTTATATAATTAGAAAGATTGATTGCGCATTTAAACAAAAACATATCTCTATATTATACACAAATTAATAATATTTTACAGCAAATATTTTTATTATTACAAAAAATAATATATAAAAATGTACACCTTATATTATAATATATTATATTATAGGGTGTAATTAAATACAATTTTCTAAAATAATGATAATAAGTAATAATAATATAACATTTCCTTTTTAAGACGAAATATATCGAAAAAGTAAATTCAAAGCTAATGTAACTTTTATGTGATAACAAGCTTTTACACTTAAAAAAAAAAGAAAACTTGACATGTCTACTTGATAGACGTATGCAAATTATTTAACTTTAGTCTCTCGCTGCCATTTAAAAAATTCAACGAATATGCAAATGGGGGCGTCATTGATTCGGCTTTAAAGCAAATTGACGGACGTTGACAAATCCATCAAGAGAGCTGCACTCATAGTATACAAGGAAAGCACCAAATGGGTAACCGTTGCAGGTGCATCTATGTATTCAGCAAACTAACAGGAAGACCCAGCTGCAGCTGAGCTTCTATCTCCACTAATTAGGATGACAACGACAATGACAACGACAATCTTTTTGAATATGAATTTGATAGTTAAAAATTTATTACCATAGAAAATACTCTTATCTTCAATGACATTAAATGTAACTAAATGTACAAAGTTAATAGAAAGTTATATTCTTAATTTATATTAAGATTCAGTATTATATATGATATATTGAGTATGTCTTAGATAGATTTAATATAATATAATAGATTATAATGTATATAATTTTTATAATGTTTATAAAATCCCTATATTATAGATTAAATTCGTTTTCATTACATGTATATTACTAAACTTAATTTATAATAATTGTTCTGGTTTTAAGAAATAATAGTTTGCTATCATCTTGAGTTATTGAATAAAAAATATTTGTATTACTGAATAAAAAATATTTCTATTATACAAATTTAACTTTAATGATGAAAAATATTCAATTTTAAATTTAATAATAAATATTATTTGCTTTTCAATATAATAATAATATAACATACTAGTTAAAATTGGTACAAGCATTAAAATATAGTTAAGAGTCGTAAATTTAACAAATAAAATAAATAAAATATTTTGGAGAATATTTGTCTAAGCGTAGCAAATATAATATCTTTTATATCCTCCTCGTCTATAGCAATTAAAATTCAGATTACTACAAGATTGTCAAACAATTAAAATAAAAGAACAAATCATATTATGCAAATTATTTTTTATTTTGAGAACATGAATAAAACTACATAATTATCGTTCTTTAACTCTTTGTATTTGCTATTAAAAAAATCCTCGGTACTTAATTAATGGTGTAAAAGTTCAAAATATTTTTATTCTTAAGACAAAAGAATTCAAGATATATTAAACAAATAAATTGTATAATATTTGTCATGATAGAGAATTAATCTATTATTTTCTACACAACATTTATGAAATGCCATGAGTGAAATGGAAACTTCAAGAGAAAAACAAGACATCATGCTTTATTTTGTTCCGACAATATTCTACTTTCGTAATTTCTATATTCCTTTTTCTCTTTTTATTACATTACATTTGCCTCCCTTCTTATTTTCATTGCACTACACTCTCTTTATTTTTGTTTCTTTCCACATTTTTCTATGGATTTTTATATATTTTATCCAAATATTTTTTTGTTAACATTATTGTTTTCGTTCAGAAATTGTCGGATCAATTTCGAATAGTCTAACAGCTAAGTTAATTATGTGACGCGAGAATTTCGTATAATTCACATGTACTACTGTGCGATGACAATTTCCGCTGGTGAATGAAGTTGCTAATTAAGGTAACTAGAATACTAAGGATCTACGAAGAGCAATTAAGGTGCGAGATGATGCGATTGTTCTCCTTATCAAACAAAGACTTTTCAAGATTGTTATATCCTAAAAACGTTTTTATAATGATGTAACAATTTCTACGTATAATATTATTTGAATTATTTTATCATCTGAAAGATCATGTTGTTTAATTTTCAAATATTACGATATTATCTGTTTTCAAATATTACGATATTATCTGTTTTTCTCTAAATGTTATCTTTTATTAATTGTAAAACTAATTATTTTGAAACACACATACATACGTAATTATATTCCATAGTAATACATAATTCTCTTGTATTGTAAAGTAGTAGTTGCGATATATATCTGTATTCTTATATAATTGTCTTTCTTTAAAATTAAATATTTTTTGAAAATATTCCAAAAATATTAACAAATTTGCGCTTTTGTAATAAACTGCAACATTTTTAAGTGCACGTTATATGCCATTTAATTTCTTTTACTATATAATATAATATAAGAAAATAAATATATGAATATATTGCTCATATATATATTTTCTTAAGCAAAAATGTGAATATATATTCCTCATATATGTGTAATTATTACAATTTCTTTTTCCTCCTCATAATTAGTAAATAAACGTTAAACTTGATTGTCCCTAACTATTTGATTCTATTATAATCCATCGTGTAATCACTGTAATTTTCTTGCAATGTTTCTCCAAAGCTTACTCTCGTATTTGCTTATTAGCTAATTTACTTAATCTTTTATCCTATCTCTAATATCGATTATTTATGGCTGCACCGAAACATAAATCATCCAGCAAGTGCTCGATCAAAGCTTCTATTTCTAACTGGAAACTTAGGCGGATTTTGCCAGCGGATTCATCGGTCGTATAACCGAGAAATTTCATCGGGTTAGTAGCACCGAGATGCACTCAACGCGGCAACAATTCCCGCGGGCGCAACTGCCAACTCGTCCTTGCCTCTATCACCCCCTACCATCCCTTTCCCCCTTCTAACTGCAAACGCTAATTAGAATGGCATGAACGCTTGACCAGAGCCCGGAGCGAAAAGGCAATCAGGATCAAGATGATGACACAGCTACCTGCTCCTCTTACGATGAGCATTCGAATTACCACTTTAAGATTATGGCGCAACTCGGTTTTATGAGGAGCTGCAAGTTTTTTAAAGTATCCCTCTTTTCTCCTAAAGATGTCTTGTTGAGTCTTTATTGAATCGTTTTACACAAAAATGACTAACAAGTATGAATATGCATTTCAATAATTTAACTAATTCTTATTTTATAATTTTTAAATAAGAAGATAACATTAAAAAATGTGTGTTTTATATATATATATATATATATATATATATATATATTTATTTATTAATATGTATAATTATCAATTAAATTTATAAGTTTTTTTCAGATTATTTTTGTTTCAATTTTTTGTTTTTTCATTTTTCTAATTTATATTTTTTGTCAAACATTATACAACATATATATATATGTTGTATAATGTTTGACATATATATATATATATATATATATATATATATATATATAAATTGAAAATGTGTCTAAGTTAAATTAAATTAAATATTATTTGTAGAATATAGTCGCAATCTCTGATGAAAACTTTTAGCTTAAACTCAAATCCATCTAAAGAGAATGTGATTAAATACGAGAAGAGGATTCTATTTTAAGCTTTGATAAATTTGATTAATATTGATAACAGTTAACACATTTGTTCATAATAAAGCATATTTGACACTTATAAACACTTATAAATTATTTTCAACATTTATAAAATATTTCTTATTTAAAAATTATTAATATTATTTTATTATTAATATTATTTTATTTATAATAAATATTCAAGCATAAAAATATACAAGCTATATAATAACGCTTAAATAAAATAATAACGCTAAAAATAAAATGTATTAAAAAGCTGTGCTGCAAATCTTTATGAATACATATGTGTATATCTCAAATGAAAAATGGCACAAATAAATTTCGCATAAATTATTAAATAAACTATCCGGCATTCTCGGTATTATTTAAAGCTTCTTTTCTTATTTACTCACTAGCCGCAGACTAACAATGTCCAGGTAATCAGGGAATTTTTCAAGTTCAGCCATTAAATGAAGTTTTTATACAAGAATATTTTAACATTTTTCACATAATTCCGAACGATTATCCATTTTTCATGAAAAAGATTCGCATTATGCTATCGTGTATATATATATGTGTGTGTGTGTGTGTGTGTGTGTGTGTGTGTGTGTGTGTGTGTGTGTGTGTGTGTGTGTGTGTGTGTGTCTCGGTACTATGCTCAAATTATCTGTCAGAATGTACAAAGGCTCCAACACCTGTTACTATCGCCGGCACCCGCGCTCATTTTATTGCAAAAATTCCATGCAGCGCGGGGAATCGCTCTTCATACCCCGAGCACGCCTTTAGCTCGAGGATATCCTGCGGAATCTCATAAATTGTAGACATTCTTCGCGTGCGTCCAGCTAGCAGCCACGGATCGTGGCAATTCAATTACAATACCAATTTTTCATAAGAACCCACGACCCTTCAAACGCAATTGTGTCCGTCAGATTTTGACGCGCCATCAGATAACCAACCATATCGAAAACGCGTACGTATCCATCGGCATCATAAAATTTCAGCGCCGCCGGAGAGATGTACACACCGGCAATCCTCGTAGCTAAGAAATATTACCGCTTCCATCGCGTTTTCAGATCTCTCGAATTATCGAGTAACACGAGTAACCGCGAAATGTGCAGAGATGCCTATGCGAAATTGCTTTTCAGAACGCACTCAAGGCTTTCCGTCGTAAAGCTTTTACGATTGATCCTCCAAATACACGTAATCCGTTTGCATCTAAAGAAGCTCGAGTGTGGCTTTTTGATCATCGAGATAGCTGTTGTACATATTCTTATCTCATGTTTTATATTTGTGAGCAATAGTTATTAGCTACAATGTTTACGCTCATGTATTTTGCACTAAAATTTATCCATCCGATAGCTAGTTTATTCAAAAAATTGACCCAAAAATCCTTGAAGTATACACAAAAGAAATGTGAACGTAAAACTCAAATTAAATAATCTTTTTGAATAGTCCTAGTTAACTTCACATTAAAATAATACAATAAAATTGTGAAATAATAAAAAAAGAAATGAATGTACCTGGATAGAAACGAATTTACAAGGTTGGTGCGCCAGTATATTTCACATTTATCTCGAAATGAATGCAAAATTTGTTTTCCAGATCACGTCTCGAAATGCTTATAAACACTAGTCGACGATATACAGTTTCCAGGCCTCTCTTCCAGCATACTTTATGTAATACAGATCCTTTAAAGCAGTGTGACACACGTAATAATTCTGCAAGAGTAAAAGACACTTAGGGGAAAAAAAATTTAGCTAATGCTTTCATATATTAATTAATAATTGTATTGTAGAAAATTAGATGAGTCTATCATTCACATCTCGACGTTATGTTAATTAGACATTTCTAAAGCGAGAGAAGTGCTTTAATTCGTCAATATTTAATTCATCGAAGATAAAATAACTCATTTTACTATAGTTAGATATGTTCCATATCCTTCATTCATCTATAGTTATAAGAATCATTTTATAACTAGAATTTTTACTCAGAATAACTATTTAGATTTATTGTATTTAATAATTTTTTAGATTTTAATATTATATTGTATGTACAAAAAACTCTTCTTACATATAATATAAAATCCAGAATTATTATTACATTATCATTAAAAAATTGTTAAATTTATTCTAAAAAAATTACCCAGCACAATAATTTTATATCAATTTACATTAATACACAGCATTAAAATTAAATTATATGTGTAATATTTAGTTGATTTAGTAATACATCGATAAGTGTTACTTTAACAAAAGTTTAATATTTTTGAGCAACACTTTTTGGTGCAACCTGAGCTGAAAGTTTCGTAAAGAATTTGCAGTGAAGAAAGGTGGATATAGCGATTTTGTAGCGAATACCGTTGCCATCTCGATGATCTTTCTCTGAGACACATCCCCTTTCCCCGGTTTCTCCCTAGAAACTCTCGTTGTCTAAGAACTCGCGTTAGTCCATTCTTCCTGCCTTCAACCCTTCTCTGACATTCCACCCTTACTTATTCCACCCGCTTCTAAGGACGACGAAAGCGTGAAACTTGAGCTTCGACTTCGTGGGATCAGAGACGAGTGTTTCGAACTTTGGAAACACCAGACTCTGACTTGCACAATCATTGCTCGACTCTGACCGGATGCGGTTCTCACACAATTCTTGAAAGTGTATTTGAATTGTGATACAATGATAAATATTCTCAAAGCTCGCAAAAATGCTCAAGTTATTTGTCGAAAACGATTTGATATATAAATACACAGACGACTTTCTGTAATTGTAAAAAAATAAAAATATTTTTTGCATATAATTAAAAAATAGATTTCTCAAGTTTTTTAATAGAAAATCGTATAGGAGTATATAATAATATTTAAAAACAGTTAATATAAATATTTGGAAATTAAAACTGATTTTACTTTAATTTAAGATTTTCAGGAATTATCATATATCTAATATTTCTATATTATAAACATTGTAAAAAATGTATAATACATTTAAACATTTTATAATTTTTATTACTAATTAATAACCTTTTCATTATATATAAAAAACATTTAAACATTTAGAACTTTTTGAAGAAAACCACAATCCAAGTGGAGTTTCAATCTTCTTCTATTCTTATTTTTTTCTAATGACTCTAAAACATTTCTCGATTGCGAGAACCGTGGGAAAACTTAGCGATTCCGAAAGCGATATTTACCGTGTCGCAAATTTACCTCGCGATGCTCGGTATTGTTCTTTCTAGCTGTTAAACTCAGGCAACGTCCACAGTAACAGTGAATGAGGAAAGTTAGGCGCGCGGACGTCGGCTAAGTTTGCACGTCAGTTTGTCCAGTTATGCTGATTTTAGAGTCTGCATAAGATAAAGGTGTCTGAGGAGTGTCTATTAAGCCTCATATACATGAAATATATAAAAGTATATGAAGAGACAGCCAGCGCGAAGAAAATAGTCCCTCTCCTTTATCTGTCTCCGCGGAGCATTATTAAGCTCTGTTAAGTTTCTCAGTTTTAATCGCAACGTTTTCCGCTCCGCTTCTTAAACGGCGCGAATATTTGTATAAATTTTCACGAGGAAGATTTATCTAGAAAGCTAATTTTCAGTGAGAAAAATGACATGCCAGTGCATATAAAATTATCTTGCTTTTTCTAAATATTTGCATAAATGACCTCCCATCTATCTCATTCTGTCTTTTGTAAAAAAGAAAAATATTATTAAATATATCATATATGTCATCCTAATTTCAAAATTTATACAATTGCAATTTTAATATTATTGAAAAAATGTAATGCTTTTAAAGTTATGTTTACATCTCTTCTTTAAATGAATTATAAAATGGCATTTTTATTATATTATTTTATTCATTTCTTTATTCGCAGGATATATTTTCAATAATTTATAGAATTATTAATTATTGTTGTTAAAAGTCTCTAAATTATAAAATATTAGTGTTTATATTTAATAATATATAGTTTACACAAAGAAGAAAATAACTTAATTATCAATAAAATTTATTTTATTTTAATATTAATTAATTTCATTGATAAAAGATAAAATTAATTAATTAATTTTATCTTTTATCAATGAAATTTATTTTTTAACTATTATCTAAAAAATTAAATAATAATTGGATAAATTGGAACGTTACAAAAATACAAAAGATTTTTTGTTTCCGCAAACATTTTTGAGCAAAAGATCCTAGGAACCAAACTACTTTGATGTCACATGCACATTAATATATGTAAAATTCATCCCCATGTCATTTCTGTAGCTTTTTCCTAGACTTAGCGTAAGCAATTATGCAGGGCTTTTTCTCTGAGATCGTAGAGTCTATACCTGTCCAAAGCAAGAATGTGATCAGTAGACAACGTCGAAACAAAAACACTGGAATTTCAATATGAACGTAATAAATCGAAGGACTTGGCTTCTTATTTAAATACTTTAACTCTGTATCCTCACAGGTGCATTTAGGTATTCCTAGGTAATAGAAATTCCAATTGAAATTCCGTGTACCGTTTTTTAATTCATATCCCGTCGAGGCCGCTCACCTTGTAAAAACTCCTTCTCGTCTCGACGACGCCTTTGAGAGATGTTAAAATGGATATCGCGACATCGTATGGATATTTACAGACCCACGAGTAACTTTTATATATACGTGTGTATGCATATATATGCATATATATATATATATATATATATATATATATATATATATATATATGCGCAAAGTACTAAGTGTCCAACTTCTTTAAGTGACAGAATATATGACTTCTTATTAGCATTTTGAATTTATAACTTATATATAAGTTATAAATTCAAAATGCTATATAAATTATAAATTCAAGATGCTAATAAGAAGTCATATATTCTGTCACTTAAAGAAGTTGGACACTTAGCACTTTGCGCGTTTCCCTTAAGTGTCGGTAACTGGGCATGTCGAGCTATAAAATAATTGAATTTCGAGTTCAAAGGGGTGTGCGGTAATGTCATTACCTTATATCGGGTGGCGCAATTAAGATGTGTAAGGCGTTTCGACGGTACCCGCCATCGGCTTTGAATCGTCGACGAAGTTTTCTGAGCACGTAGATATTTTTATCATTCTCCTTCTCCCGCGAAACGTGGGGACCCGATAAAGGAATCCGCGATCAACCAGCAGTTGCACGTAGATCAGATACGCCGAGATCGCCTTCGAAAATTCATTCGCCACGTCGAGGAGGTGCTCGCACTTCCAACGAGAATTTCCTTAATTCCTCAGACGTAATGCGGCGTGTCCTCCGACGAATCGGCGCATTTCGTGCACTTTTAACTGTGCAGTCGCGTATTGCATTTGTTATGTGAAAAAAACTGCCAGAAGAGATTGCTCTGATTGAAATTCGGAAATGGTTTTTCGATATGTGCGAGCATGACTCTGTTAAAATGATTCTTTTCAAAACGGATTTTGCACCGTTTGACAATTTACATTAATACTTGCTATAGAAATTTTTCATAAAGATAAATTGCTTCAACCACAGCAAATGGACAAATTTTTTTTTTTTACAAAACAACTTCTGGCACAGTTCGTAATTTTTCCTGCAATTTAAACTTCATTTTCTACAACTTTTTACTCGAATTTTACTGTGTCATCGTGAGCTTTAACCGAAAGCTATGTTAGAGAGAGAAGCAACGAAATATTTGTATTAAGCTTGTCCTGCAAAATTCCTCTCAAGATGTACAATTATAGAATAAAAAAATAATTACTTAAAATAAGTATGAAACAAGATTTAAAAAACTGCAGTGACAACAAACATATATGTATGTATATGCCTGTAGATTTTCCTTAATAATTTATAATAAATTGTAATTAAAATTTGGACATTTCTCATAAAAACAAATTTTTGAACTGATTAAAATTAATAATTTATATAAAAATGTATAAATAATATAAAAATTTAATTAGTAAGAGATTATATTAAAGGACAAGCGTGTCTTTATTATCTCGCATTTTACTTTTTTTATATAAATTAACCTCGACAATCAAGGCACCAATCGTGGCGCAAAGTAACTCGAGCGTATCCAATTAGCGCTCGTGCAGTTTCGTCATTAACGAAGTACACGCAAGCGTGATGGTTAACGCGAAGATCTGTCCAGTTTAACGAGGACATAGGTAGTGACCTGTCGATCAAGAGAACCAATCAAAGCCTGATCAAACGAACGAAAGAATGAAACATGACTATGGCGAGTTTTCGAATGTAGAAAAAGATAAAGAAATTGTTCTTTTTCCCTTTTTTCTTTTACTGTATATATCTTTTAGTGTATAAGCCAGGCATATACAATACTTCCTCTACTTACACTCCTTTTCAACTTGTACATGAGGGAAAAGGTTGCAGATAAAAGAATACAGTTACAGGATTTTTAGAGAATTAAAATAAAGTAAGTAAGATAAGATTATTCCAATTTTATATACTTTTTATATATTATTTTATATCACTTGTGATTTAATGCTAATTATTTTGTAAGTCTAATCTGTTGTTATAATTAATTTAAACATTGACAGAACCTCTATATTTAGAGAAGCTAAATTCACAGAAAACAGCTTCAAAAAAAATGTACGTAATATTTTAATTTAAATAATCATCTAATACACTGACGTATAATTAAACTGAAAATGATAAAGTTACATAATAATAAACTTTTCTGTCATCTCGAGATAATGTATCCGGGTCTACAGTTTCTCCTGAGCACGCAAGTCCTGACTGTTTAATCTATCTACGCGCCACAATGCGGAGAATAGCAAAATGTTGTAAAAAAATAGTAGATAAAATATCGCAGAGAGAAAAATTTTATAATAAAATGAAAAAGCACGAAAAAAAGACTTGTAAACTAATTAATCCGTAAAATAAGTCGGAGTACAATCATAAAAAATTATATTTTGGACACGTAGAAGTAAATACATTTCAAATCGACTTGTCCAATATCGATCTTTCGATGACCAAATTCAAATAATTAATCAAAAATACGCAAATGAAATCGCGACATCGAAGAAACAAAGCCGCGCATGAGGCAAATGTAATCGATATTCATTCTCCTTCAATTTTTCTTGTTATTTGCACTTTCTTCTTGCCTTTGTAAGAAGATAACAAGACAAGGTACATCTTGAAAGTATAAAAGCAAGAGAATTTTTGTGTTTATTTTATTCTGCTTTCTGCATTTAAAAGGATATAAACATACGCTTATATTTCAATGAGAGCAAAAAGAAAAGAAAAAAATTAAAAATTGTAGACTAAAAAGAAACAAACTACTAACGTTTGTGCATCTAAAGTCACGTTCCGTTTTTCGAGAAAGGACCAACTGCTATTCTTCCTTTTTATATCATATTTAAAATTTTTTATATTTTTCTCTTTACAAATATTTTATAATTTATATATTTTTTGGCAAAACACTCTCGAATATATTTTATTCACATTAATCCGAATGTGCATAATCCGAAAAAGAATTTAAAACGAGGCGAATAATGTACAAGCTGCATTATCGATTCCCGACAAACTAACGAATGCAAAGCACATCTCTCTATCAGAGCTGAGTTCCTAAATCGATTCTTATTCAGCTCTTTAGACGAGAAGATTTGACTTTTCCGTTTGGACTAACAGTTTGTCATTTGCGTTACTCATTACGATTGATTTATCCCAATTTCGACAGAATGTACCAAGAGTTAGTAGCAAAACGAGAAAATAGAGTACTTGGATAGAACAGACAGAAGTGGAAATTACAAAGAAACTTAAAGAAGTTTAATCAGTCCGAAGAATGATGCGAACGTTGCATCGGTATCTGTGCTCACGTATATGCGAGAAAGTAGACTTCCCTAGAAAGAAGCATACTTCACTTGGAAGTAGCGAAGTTCGTTGAATCTCTGTATGAATCGAAAAGTACATTTCACCGGGATAGCTAGATAGACCCAGCAATAATCACAAATATCGATCTGGAAGCGTATCCTGAAAATAGAGGAAAGAAAACTAACCCATTTTTCATTCTATTGTTTCTTTTCTCTTTATCCTCTGATTTTTTTGTGATGTACACATTCGTTAAAAAAGACTATCTTAAATTAAGATTATTTTTCCCTTCTCAAATAAAATTTTTAATAAATTGTACTTAGAATCTAATAAAATGCGAAAAATGATATTTTTCTCCCGGCTTTTATTCTAAATAAGTTTGCATGCAAATGCAAATTTAATAATATTATATTATATATGTGCAGCATCATAAATTAAAAAATAATATAATTGGCGATATACCTTTGAAAAATCTTTAAAAAATTTTTTGCTACAATAGTAAGTCACAATAGAAACCTTAATCGATCCATGATGCAACTTGTTCCCTTCGCAACTTCACTTATTGTGCAACCTCGTACAAAGAAGTTTTTCTTTTTGCGTCTTTAGCTTCACATTTCCACGATAGTACACACGTAAAATACCCTCGACTCGTTTCGCGTCAAGTAATGACCAGCAGTCGTCGTTCACGGACACTTGTTGGGTCAGCAGAAAGTCGCGAGATATTGTTACATCATTACGATATCTTCAGTGAAGATAGGTGTGTAAAGCTCCAGACACAGGTAAAAAGAAACTAAAAAAACTTGGAGCTCAGGCGTGTACGCGTAACACGAGAAGCATTGAGCGAGGAGCAGCTTGAGGTAGTAACAATGAAGCTCCCTTCTTTTCTAAACGCGCTCGATGAAGCTTGCATCGGCAGCCTTCGGCGAGCGATCGGCTGTGAATCTGCGTTCGGCAATAATGATGCACTGTTTGTGCTTCGCAGGTAAGCATGGCTCTTCCCCCAGGCGCTACAACAAGGAAGGCAGCATGATTAGAAGAAGCTCCGGGTTACAAAGCCGATATGGAGAATATGCACTTTATACACATCGAAAGGGTCACGAAACTGTAAAAAGATGATCATCATCTCGAGGTCGTTTTCATCATTATCTGCGACAAGACTACCTACGTACAATGCAATAATTTAAGAGGATTCCAACATCGCGATGCTTAATCTTCATTATTTCATAGCTTTACGATTTGCAGTAATCGAAATAAAAAAACTTTACTATTGTTGTTTTTGGAAGTCAAGCGAAAAGCAAAATGAATTCAAAGAATTAATATCACAATTTTTTTTTCTTTTTGAAAACGAGAGATATGTTGACCTTAGAATCTTCCAAATAATGCAACAAATCCAAATAATGCAACAAATTTTCTATCCATGAATATTTATTAATAAGGGGGATCGGAGACAAAAGTAACAGTTTTATATTATAGGTCACTAATTAATTACCGTTAGAGATATAAAAAAAAAATTATATATTAAAAAACTCCATTTATTGTTTTATTATTATACCTATGTTTCAATCTCAAATGATAGATATTTAAAGAGCTACTGTAGCTTTTCGCAAGTACGTTGATTGTTACTTTTATCCTGGGGGTCTAAGACGAAAAAAGTAACATAGTCTAGGACTAAAAGTACCAGTTCTTATTTTCGGAAAAATAAAATAAATATATTTTTTTCAATTTAAGGCAATTTTTATTATAATCTTTTATTAAGCAAGATAACTTTTATTACAAATTTGTATTATATTATATTAAAAAATAGAAAATAAAATTAATATTTATTTTTATCATTTTTGAAAAACTTAAAAGAAATAATCTTCGTTAAGCAAAATAATTATAAGTAATATCATAAAATTATACTTAATATTACACCAGTCTTGTACTTTTTTAAGTCTAAATAATAGTTTAATTCTAAATAATAATGTAAAAATTGTATGATAATTACTTATACAAAAAAGATTGGTATCTATTCCGAATCACAATTATGGCATACATAATAAGAATCGCCTTTGGTACAGTTATTATGGGATTAGCCCTTATACTTTAAGCATTGAAACATGTTACTTTCTTCCACAGAGTGTCGTTTTACTTTTGTCCCCAAACACATTTTTTATAATAAAAATATTATAACCTAAATATGATGCAAAATTTAGCCAAATCATAATAACTATAAAAACTTATGAATACATTTTAGAAGAATACATCGACAAATAATTACATCGATAAATAATTAATAATTAATTTAGGCATAGATAAAAAGACTAAAACAAGAAATACTTAAGTGAATAATGCAAATACACTAATTTCACTTCTGCATGTGCAACTTGCGCGATCGTTCTACAACAATTAGCTGAAAAAGAAGAGAAAATCGGGGCATACGCGTTTAATATAGTATAAATTATTCAACATATTGTGTAGTTTATTACGAGGCTTGTTACTTTCTTGTACTTAATAACGTTGTTACTTTTGTCCCCGGTCTCCCCTATAATTCGAAATAAAATAATAAAATAATCCAATTCACACAGGTTTATAATGTAAATGTATCAGTGAGTTGCATTAATAAAAAGCTTGCAGTCAAATCTTTTGATAACGTTCACAAACGTAGAAATATGATGTTATCTCGAGAGAGTCACTTCACATGTCAAAAACGAGTACAAGCCTCTTGAACTTCTTTAGGTTCGAGAAATCAGATTGCATAACATACGGTTTATCTTGTTTCTTTGTAGAGAGTTATTTCCTTCATGGGTCATAAACTTTCCACATAATATACATTGCGTCGTATCCTCAAACTTGAGTTCGAAGACTCATTGTCATGTAATAGGGACAAGCCTCTTGAGCCCACAATTTACATAGGCAACGATTACGCAATCCCGCCATCCGAGGAGAGCTCAGACATATATTATCGAATGCACTGGACACATCGGAGTGCTCTCGATGCACGCGAGTGCATCTTTGATGCAGAGGAGGAGTGGTGGAATCTCTCCACGCGAAATGAAATTTTGAATGATTATTTATTGATTTTTGTCAAAGTATCTTTCAAGCAAAAAGAATCACGAAATATTATAGCCGTGAGAATTAGTTCATATATCCATTTGCATGCATTCTTTGTAATTTCGTGAAACTTTATTTCACACAAATATACAACAATCACAGATATCACAACAAATAACAGAAATTTTATAATAGTTGTATTATGCTGCTCTAATCATGCTCTCTTATAAATAATCGATATATAATTTTCTTCTAATATAATAATTTATAGCATAACATTTTTTTTAAAAATATGTTTTTCTACTAAGTTCTCTTTATAAATCATATGACGTATAGCGAGAAGACTTGATATACGTTGTGACATAAAAAGATCTCAGGCTTCATATTTTTAAAAGCGAGATTGTAAGTATAACTTTTGTTTCAGACACTCTAAATCTCCTTGGTTTTATGTCATATAAGTATATATAACATTATACACAACATTGCCTTATGAATATTTAAAAAGCACATATGTTCTACGTTCTAAATCCATAAAGATAAAATCAATGGTAGCAAATCATTAGCATTAATTTTAGCTTTAATTTCCGATTTCATTATTTCCATAAATCTACAAATTTTGAAAAGATTATGGAATAATTAAATATATCACTTAAATTGATAATATCTATCGCACAAACCGACAATGACGATAAGCACATTCTCCTGAAACTTTCAGTCTAGAGAGCCTATTAGAAGGCACCCATTAGCATGACATAATGACGTCATTAAAGCTACTAGAGGATCGTACAATCGAAAAGGCAATTACATTAGTGTCGACCGCTATTTCAAAAGTTGCCGCTATTTTAATTATTAATCGATCGATTTCATCTTTACCATCGAAAACACTTATTCACTTTCGATCCTTTACCTGATATCTGCTTTTAATAAGATTCGCGTTCAAAAAGCTTATATTTTGCATAATCTTAATATCCAACATAATATAAGGGTTATTCGCTTTCAGAAAGTATTTTACTCAGAAAATTATGTTGCACACGGCTAAAGGAAAAAAGAAGAAGGAGCATGATTGATATATTGTCAATTAATACGATAAATGCGCACGTACAGTTTCTATTTATTAGTTAGACATGCTGTAAATATATAATTGATATTAATCACTAATTATTGATTTGGAAATAATTTTTAAATTCCTAAGAGAGTTTTTCCAGAATTCTGATGCATTATATGTGAAAGAAAGTGTGCTATAATAATTATATTAATATTCAAATATATATTATATATCATATAACTTTGAATAAATTTAGATATCCAATTTTTAAAAGTTAAACCAAGCAAAGTAATAATAATAAAGAATAAAAGAACAAATAAATGAAAACAATATGTCTTCTTTATACAATATTTTTGAGATAATTTGAGATAGATTTTTATTTTAATTTAAATTACTAATTACTTAAAATTGTCGCATTATATTGACCATATTTATTTTAGAGAAAATCTAATACTTTATTTATAACGTAATTCTACTCTGAAAATTAAGTAAGCAATATCATTCATTCAAGATAATCATTGAAGATTGATAATATTTATAAAATAACTTCTTAAACTCTTGCAATGTTTTGAATTTTGCGTCTTCAATATTTAAAAGTGATTTATATGTTGAAATCTTGGCGATTTCAATTGCTTTGATTCATCAAGAAGGCTATTACTTTCTCGAGAGGTGAATTCTTACTATTTAGAATCGGAGATTCTTCGTTCTTCCGTGGCACGTCGTGTAAGGTTTCGTGGTTTAATTAGCGGTCGAGAGATCGTAAATACGCTTAAAAGCCGTACACACAGAGAGCGAACCCTTTTAACGATATCTCCGCAATTTGCCTTAAACGACCCGGTCCTCCATTTGACGCTAATACTGCTAAATCTCGCGCGAGAGCCGTTCTAGCGGGGGATAGCTGTAGAAACGGGAGGGGTGAGAACAACCTGCTTCGAAACGAGGAAGCGAAAGTAAGATAGATGCTCCAAGAGATGCAGAAGAAATTTCCTCAAGGCCAGCGATAAATAGCCCCTAATTACGGCTCTTTCCGCGACGGTAAAACGCTCTCCTCGTCGCCGTTCATCGACAAAAGGGGTATCAATTAGTTAAAAAGGAGGAAAAGAAAAGGATCTCCGCGCGCGTTCAAGAACGGGCTGAAACAATGAAACCGGAGGAAGGAGACATCGCGACGAGCGAAAAGATCCGACATTTCTCTTTTTGCGCCTTTAGCCTTATTGTGTCTGCTTCAGGGATGTAGTCCTAAAATACGAATTCTGGAGCAGTCTCGTTCGAAGTTGCGAGTCTATGGAAATGAGAGCTTGAGAATTATAATAGTTCTTCTTATAATACGAGTATAATACAAACACATATGCTTTCAAGTATTTCGCTCAAGTTTTCTTGTATCTGCACGTATAAGGTATAATAACTGGATATTCAATGACTCTTAAATGTTGGGGGCTAAAATATTATATGTATACAATATATACTGACGTTTGCATAAAATTTACAAAAATAAACAGAAAAAGAAGAAGAACATAAAAACATTTACAAAAGACCACAAAAATCTATGTATAAAAAATATGCTCCAAATATTTATATTTTTTTAAATGTTATCATTACGGAATTGCAGTAAACATATATATAAAATCAAGACTATAAGACTTAAACAATATAAATAATAAGTGTAAAGAAAATATATATTTTTGTCTGTGTAGGGTTTCTCATGGAAAGTTGCTGAAATTAATCAATTTTTAAACGCATATAAAAAGCGATAAAAAATAAAATATCTTTTAATATAGAGAATATTTAGTAATTTTATTTACATATGGATTAAAGGCAATCAAAGATATTTTTCAATAAATATTTAGAAAAAATAACAAACGTCATGCCTTAAATATTGATTAATCTTAATGATATGATTTTGATATATATTTGAAGTGCATATAATTGAAACAGAAATTAAGCCTTTTTCACAGTAAAGGCAAAATAAATAGTTACATAAAGTTCTTTTTAAAAAAGATTTATTTCCAGAGTTTTTATTTCCATTTTGATGCGTATTTCAAAAATATCCCAGTAAACAAAATATCTTTAATCCATAACTATGTTACATATATAAATATATATAATAAATATAATATATATAATAAAATTTTTCCAGCCAAAAAAATATTCTGTATTAAAAAATATTTTACTTTTCTGCTCCGTACATGCGTTTAAAAATGATAACTGATTAGTGAGTTTTAACCATTTCTATGTATTACCTTATAACAATAATTATCTGATAGTAAAAGGATGTCTGACTAAGAAAGTCTATATCTACTACAGCGAAAATCGATATGTACAAATGAATAAATTCTTAAAATATGAAAACTTTATTACAGTCTTTTTACTAAATTATTAACGATAACAAATAATTAACTTCGGTAAATAATGCAAAATTAAATAATACAATAAAATTCTTTTAAACTTTACTGCAGTCTTTTTACTAAATTATTAACGATAGTAAATAATTAACTTCGGTAAATAATGCAAATTTAAATAATACAATAAAATCCTTGTCTTTTAGAAAGCATGCAAATAATGCATGGCAAGCTTCTGTCAAACATTACAGCTGTGCATAGCAGCTTCTTTATGAGGACATTACCTTTTGTTTTTATTAGATGACTGAGCAAATAATAATAAACGCTTATCTTTATACTTGCTATGAAAGGAAGAACAGTGCACATATAATTAATTTGTGCCATTAACGGTGTTACAATATATAGCACCATTTTCTGGAATTAAAATGAAATATCAACGATTAATAGCAACTGTTTAAAGCTTTAAATATTCTTAATACAATTTATAATTTGAGATAAATGTGCGGCAAAATGCTAAAAATATTTTATAATTACATTTATACAAATAAAATATTAGAGCGTTTCTTATTTCTTGATATATGAATATAAAACTGAAGAGAAAACTTTTCTGTTAGTATAAATCCACGAATATCTTAAAATTATCAACAAATATTTTGTTATAAATTTTCTCAGAAATTTTAAACTATATAAAATATAATTTTTAAACGTATACGGGAGTTTTTTAAACATATAACTTTAACAATAAATAAATGAATAATTTAATTGCCTATAAAAGTGATTATAATAGATCATTAAATTGATAAATAGAATGATTATTAAGAAAATGATCGTAAATATGGAACATTGATTTGATCTCACCTCTTTAAGTTAGACATAAAGCAAAAAGAAAACGACTTCTTACATTTCCGCGTTTATTACTGTGTGCTATATATCATCTGCTATTTCAAGAACAATTCCCGTTTTAATAGCACACAAAATCGAAACATGGGGAGTAAAAGACGTTTTTATTACTCGAACGTGCAAACAGGGTGTAGAAAGTTACGTGTCATCAAACTAAACATTAAATGATTGTCGTGGATTACGAAAATTACGGAAACACGTGTTTTCATGACAAGCAATAAATCATATTATCCATTTCTCCAGTGACAAAATTTATTATTTGAACATAAAAATTCTTTAAAATTATGATTTTAAACTTACTACAATTTTGTTATTTCATTGAATTTCGACTTTTATTATAGTATTAATTTAAAATATAATAAATGGAATTTAAAATATAATAAGAGACGCTAAACGAAATGGAATGTAATAGTGAGCAACTTTAAAAGAACTATAAATCATTATAGATATTGCTACATCTATTATAAAATTTAATACAATTCTCTATATCTTTCTGCAATTTTTATATTTTTCTGAGTAGATAAAAACCTTAGGTAAAATTGATATAACTGAATATTAATAAATAGATTATAATTTTTTTTTTAAACAAAGCTTTTTTTTATATAAGTTAAAAAGTCTTTTACTAAAAATTTATGATAAATAATTGCTTAAAATTTGTTTTTAATACTTATTTTTATAATCTTTTATGATTATGTAATATATATGTAATATTTTGTTTCACATTTTACATCCTTAGAAGTGTATTCTAATTATAGGCGAAATATTAAACGAGCTAGCGATACAACTTTAAAGATGTCTATATTAGCCAAAGTCCGCTTCATTGAATGGAGGTATTAAAATTCGCCGACGAGAGTATTGATAAAATCTTATGTCATACGATGCCATGAATACCTCATAACTTCGATCCAGAAACTGCAAATATTTTGCCGAAAGCCCATATCGGATACCCAGCATCGACTTTGCCCCGGGACATCGTATGACTGTTTTACTGCTCGAAGAAATCGACAAAATCGAGCCAGACGAGTTCGTTTGCGCGGTTGCAAAAGCAACTGAACGTCAGTAAAGGTTCATAACTTCGTGAGAGTGGTATAGAAAGCTAGAAGAAAGACGGAAGAAAAAAGGAGAAGAGCTGAGTTTATTTTCCGGATCGCTGGAAGTCGTCATTCGAACGGACGGACATCACTGGAATCCCTTAACGGTGAGTCCGATTCGTTCCCAATGGCGAGTCAGACGATGTCAGTAAGGATGGTCCCTTACCTCGTAAGCATCGTGACGCTCCGTCGAATCTCACCGATCTCACAAACCTCTCTAAAGTCGTCCACAGATTTCACGGTGTAACATATGTGCTACAATTTATATCGCATCGAAATGCCACTTGACATGATTGCTGTACTGCCAAAATTTATATTTTCATTAAATTAATAATAATTTTATTAAATTAAATTAATTTATTAAATTAATTTTATTAAATTAATAGTAATATCTATTCTATTTCTTTAATTTTGCGCTTTACAATTTTTTGATAAATGTAACTTAGCTATATTTATATAAAGAGATAATGATATGTATGCGAATAAAATTTAAACTCATAAATGTCTTATAATTTCTTTCGCATAATGCATCAATTATTGAATTTAAATTGCAATTTTAATAATACACTTTTAAAAAATATAAAAAGATTTAAAATAAATAGTAAATAACAAATAGAAGCGTTTTTTTCTCAGTTTAAATATTTCTTATCACGACTTGCTTTTTTATTTTGAAAGCGAAGAGGTCGAGTCAAGGCGAAGAACCGCCTGCAGGATCGCCTGCCAGTACGATGCCACAGGTGGCCGGTTTGAAACGCTTGATTTACGACGAGCCTTGCCTATGAAGTTTAAAGTTTGTGCGACGAGATCCGAGTAAACAGGCTCGCTGATTCGCCTCGACGAGGCAGCGAAAATCGAGAGCGCCTCAAGAATTCGACTGCGAACGTATTGTCTTCTTATACTTTTCTAACCAGATTAAAAAACAAGTACAGATTTCTCGTAAAATTGTCTACTATCGAAAATTAAATTTTTTATTTATCAGTCGTCTGCAAAAAAAGAAACTGAAGAAAAAATTAAATACTTATAATGTATTAATGATATAAAGTAAAACATTTAAATTAAAAAAAATGCATTTATTTTTATGGTAAATTAAAGATTTTTTCGCACAAGATTTTTACGCAATCTTTGTTTTATTTTATCTATTCATCATGAGCAACATTTAATCTTTATTGATTTTATTTCAAACTTTTCTTAAGCAATCCTTAATTTGATTTGTCGTTGCGTTACAAGCAAAAATAATTTATTAGGTACAAATTTTCTAATCTTTTATTTATCATTGAAATACACTAACCGAGATCTTTTCATCCTTTGAAAAATTTTATCAAGTAAATATTGATTGTTCCTCGGATTTTCCTCCTAAACGTGAAAATTTCATTGTGAATATAAGACAACTGATTGCAAACATTTATTTTAAATTAATTTATCGCGCATATCATGCATTATATTATTGTTAAATTATTATAATCGAAATGTTTTCATTTTACCACTCTATACATTTATATTCCAGTATAAACGAAATTTTTCCCCTTTACGTTACATAAGTTTATTTTAGATCTTTATCGATTATCCCCCTGGGCTACTTGAAGTGAGATTGCTACTTCAACTGCAGGAGAAGTCAATACGATACTACGAAGCAGTATTAGGTAATTTGAACACACTGCTAAGCGGTTAATTGTAGTAGGATGTATCGGTATCTGTTAACCGAGTGTGGTCGATCGATTGCCCAGTTAATCGATTGCAGACATAATCCAGTGAAGGGTCACGCACAGTAAACCGACTAATCGATTATCTGTATATATACAAATCGTTCAGCTATGTGAGAGAATAGTAATCGATGCCTAAATGTACTCTTAGCCTAATTCCAATGTTTTATCAGAGAGCTGATATGTTTAATCAGAGCAAAATGTTTTTCAAGTTAACAAGTTACGTTTTTTAACCTAATCAAATTAATTAAAAAATCTAGAATAAATTTAGAATGATTTATTAGATTTTAGGAATTATGTAGAAGAGAAAAAGAAAGAGAGAAAGAGATATAATTAATAAAATATTAAGAAAATATTAAAATAGAAAGATATTAAAGAAAAAAAAAATATATATATACATATTTTCATATGCGTGTATATAATAATATCATATTTAATATAAATTTTACTAATAAAATATTTTTTACTAATAAGATATTATATAAAATTTATATAAAATTATATAAAATAATATAAAATAATATAAAATAATATAAATTATATAAAAAACAGTTTACATATTTGTTTCGATGATATGGAATTGTAGATTTAAAAATAATTATTATTTTGATAATAATTTCCACTGCAAACTCGTACCTTTATTAAAACTGTATCTAATAATAACTAAACTCAAATTATTCCCATACGCCAAAATAGTTAATATCGACTTTGCAGATAGCTTGAGCAAAATGTGGCAAGCCGGAGGCGAACGGAGATTCGTTCATTCGTTCGTGCATTACTGCGTAGACAGTTTTCCGGAAAGTACATATGCGACCCGTAAATTGTTTCCAGATTGTTCTGTTGCAAACAAACTGTGGTCACACACGAGACAAACAGTAAGCCATTAAAACCATTTGTGAGTACGAATCGCGTCTCGGTACGTAGTATAATACAATTCAATGCAACGTACTGCAATCGCTCTCCATACGAGACGACATTTTTTTCCTTTCATATTTTGTACAATAAATTACTCATTAATAATAGAGAAGACAGATGCACACATAAATGGTCGAATATTTATTTTTAATCATAATGTGTAAAGTATATAAAAGTGCACTTTTATTATTTTGATATAAATTGTACACATATATAATATTTAATTCAAACACATTATTCTACTTTATTACATATTTTTTTAAATTTTATATATATATATATATATATATATATATATATCTGTGTGTGTGTAAAATATATCACATATATAAAAAACGCACTTGTATATATATGCAATTTATAAAACTCGATTCATTTCAATATTTTCAACATTTTTACTTATATGAAAACTTTAGTTTTATAAAAAATCTATTCCAGATAAGATTTAAAGAACTTATAAAAATATATTCCAGATAAGATTTAAAGAACTTATAAAATCTAAAAATACTAAATAAGGTCATTAAGATGTTTCATATGCACATTTAAAATGCACAAAGCATATAATTTAAAAATTAAAACATGTGCTCTTTATAATGTATTGAATAAATTACATTAAATCTTTCTTCTTTTCAACATGCTTTTTTATACGTAGTTTTTAAAAGTGTTAATTTATCTCAGAAACTCGCCAAGTTTCAACATTTCGACTATCGTAGCACATGACAATTCAAATGCGAGTAGAATAGCCAAGAATTAATCCCGACACTGGCATTTGCCCAATTCGAAGCTCGCTGGGTCATGTCAACTCTCATTATGAGAAACTGCGCGACAGTTTTCGATCGCACGAAGTTTTGTCTTTTGTATCATAATTAAATTTTTGTTAAAACAACGTGTCGAAATTATTTCACATTATTTTACATGGGATATTATATAATCGCGATATAATATAAATATAATATAAATTTTTTCTAACTTATACTTAAACAGTTTTGATATTTATAACTTTATATATATATATATATATATATATATATAAATTAAATAAAAAATTTTAATTAAAAATTAAATCCGATTAAATTTTCCTATAAGAAAAATTTATACCATAGAGAAAAAATGTATTACATTTTATTTTTGTAAACATTAGTTTAAAAATATATAATATAAAAATATATAGCATAAGCGATGTAGTTTTTTAAAATTTAAATTGGATCATTATTTCTTTATTAGCCATATGCATGTGTGTGACAGTACTTTAAGCAAATAAATGTACTTTTATTGTAAACGCTCTTTTAAAATAAATAAAGTAAATCAGAAATTAATAAAAATATATGTTTTGCAGAATCTAATTAATATCTAGGTAAATATATCGTAATATGTAAAGTTAATAAATATTGCGAGACACGTACGATAATATGAGTTAGTTTAATTCAATTATAGCGACTGGTTTTATATATTGAAAAGTTCCATTTCTAGCTTTTAATTAAGAAGAGAAGCGAGGTGGATGAACGTCAATGTTTCATTCCCGTTATCATAACGCGGCCTCGAATGGTTTTACGCTGCTTCAATTTTACTGCTGCTTCATAAACAGCTTCAAGTACACCTTTACAGAGAACAAGAAGAATAATATATCTTCTCTTTATAAACACATAGATATACTCCCGAGAATTACGTTTATATGTAAATTTTCAGTTTCGGAGAATAGTGGTGATTTGCATAAAACCATAAATTTTTGAAAGCAAACGGAATTTTGTTTGAAATTTCGTTAATTTACAATTTATATCTCAATAAAAAGGTCGCTGAATATCGAATATCAATAAATATCGATAGTTATGTAAAAATTATGATTTATGTATTTCGTTTGTCTATTTTATTTAATGCAGCGCTTGATATTGAAACGATGTAATAGTAAAAATTTAAAATAAAAAATACAATATCATGATTAACAGAAAAGGGAAATTTAATAATGCCGAAAGACAATAATCCAATTTAAAATATTTTGCAAACTTCGAAAAAATGCTTATTTTTATAAAATGCTTATTAATATATTTCTTATTTGCATATTCATTTACTAATGTGTCCTTTATGCTATTGAATACTATGCAATAGCGTATGCAAAGTATCGTTTTAATTATAATGTATCATTTAGAATAAGCTTACGTCGAATCAAACTAAATGTATATACATGAGATATAATTAATGTTAAATTCATTTATGAGCAATCATATAAAATTAATATAGCAATAATTTCTATTTATTGACAAACTCTCATTAAATAACATATTTCTCTCTCTTTCTCTCATTATGTTACATAAAAATATTAATTATATTAATTATATTACTATACTATTTTACATATATAGGAAGCTACAAATATTTTAAAATATTCTTTGCACAAATTTTGGCATTCTATTCCACAACAATACTTATAAATAAATTACAATTAAAAATTGTATATCTATGGTTAATCAAATTTTTTTATATATATGGATATATTATATGGATGTTAAATGTAATAATTGACCACGATAGTATTACATTAATTGTTTAATGAAATAAATGTACAATTGCGTTTGATTTATATAAAAATAAAGTCATAAAAGTTTCCGAAAAAAATAAATGTTTCTCCAAATGAGCTTGACAACGTTAAAAAACATTAAAAAGTACTTAAAATATTGCATTTATGCATGTATCTTATCACAACACATTTCATTCGCGACCTCTCGAATGTTCATGGAGTAGCGAGAGAGAACGAATTGAAAGCAGAAGCAAAGCTTTTACCGCGACGAAAGTTCGCGTATAAACAATTTATGAGTTTTCGTTCACATTTAACGCGGATGCGAAGAGCGCATTATGCGTGTTGCAAATGCGACGAGTCGCGTCAGGGATGATAAATTTTCTTCTCGCACAAATCTTTCACAAGTTGCAACCTCCGATAATACCTGCGAGGACCGAAACGAGCGGTGTCTTATGCACGTGCACGAATACGACATGTTGCAGAGACTACGCATAATATAATACGCGTATGTATGCAGAGTTCACCGTTTTCTCCCTTTACACTCGTACATCCAGGAGAGCGCAACATCTTTTGAAAATATAAAGAATGGCAATATCCTGCGTTATACGCGACGTGCTTTCGAAAAATAAGGACGCGTGGAGCGAGCGTCGCGCTCTGCATAAACATTCATCGTATTGAACAATGTACATTGGATATCCTCGTTATTTTTCGCATAATATCTCGGTGTCACATTTATGGTATTTAAATTAATTGCTCGATAAGAAATAAAGAAATTTATATTGTTGCAGTTTGGGATATGTATGTTAGCTATTCTAGAACCGTGCCATGTATTCGAGACGTCTGTTGTTCCGAGGGACAAATCTATTTTACGTATGCATGAGAGAACCGCATTTCATATTCGTTATATTATTAAAAATGCTATGATTTCCTTTTAAATCTTGCTTCATGAAATAGTTAAACGTTCATAAATATAATAGCACTATAACACTTGATTAGAATATTAATTACGTCTAAACCTGCTTATTTTACAATCTGCTTAATTTATAACTATTAATAATATATGTAAGTTTTTCTTCATGGCAAAATATTGAAGTAATAAATAATATAAAATAAAACAAATTTTGAATAATTTACTATAAATATAAATATAAAAATAATTATTTTAACTTCATTATCCTTTTTTATAAACATATAAGTATATTTACAGAAAAAAGAGAGAGAGATGCATTTAAAAAGTTACTAATAATTTTTGACCAAATATTACGACCAAATATTCTTCATTTTATCGCTTTAATACTTGCATTGTCTCGTATATATATTTTATTAAATAATAATAAAAATGATAGTAAACCAATATTGGTTAAATACTTCTTACCGACATTTTCGCGTTTATTAAACTACAAGAGAAATTCAACAATTTCCCAAATTTGAAATCTAACAAAATAGTTTCATCTATTCACGGTTCATCGTAAACCACGTTATTCAAAATATGATCTCCGCAGGCTCGTTAAGCCCCTTTAAGTCGGTGGAATCTTGGTTAAAATTTACCTCGATGGAGGGTGCAACGCCTCCGGAATTCCGTCTAGTCCCAGCAACGTTCCTCGCACGTGTCGCCTCACACGCGAATACGTCTGCGGAATATTGAACGTTTTTACGCGATAATACTCCTTTCTCGACCTTTTTCATCCATACTTTTCTCCACCACATCCTACTATCCCACGATGTAGTCCGTATAGGGGAAGGGTGGCACACTCTAGAAAGGGAAAGCGAATTTACGGACGCTAAATCGTTTCGTGGCGACGTGGCAGCGCGTATAAAACTTTGGCGCGAGTTCCTATTCCGGCGCGTCGCCGTCGATATCGTCGAAACGATCATTTTCTTAGCGGGCTAACGAGCGATTTCAACGTCTTCGATATCAGAGCGATCAACGATCTCGACGACAAACTTTTATGTGCGCGATTGATCGACTGTAAACGCGGAAAAGCCGGGCGTGTTTTACGCGTCGTGGACTAATGGCGACGTCTCGCACATTATCTTCGCACGCTTACGAATCAAAGAGATGAGACTGCAACGATTTCCAGGCGGGACGCTCATCCGAGGAGATCATCCGAGGCCTGATGCGCTCGTTAAATTTTCTGATGAAATACCGCTATGCGGTTAGTAAACATTCGGTGTACTAATATGTAGCTTACCACAACCATAAGAGAACCTGGATAAATTAGACTCGCGAACCGACAATACCATTGATATAAACCATGTATGTCATCTACATTATAATGATTGTCAAATTATACTCTCCGAGGATATTAAGCAGTATCTAATGAAAATAAAATCTAATTATCTATACGTATTGAGGCAAAAAAAGACTTGTAATATTTAATTAACAAATATTATAGAAATATTAATAGAAAATTTTCAACTTTAAAATCATTAATCAAAAATTTCTTGGCTATCTACGTATAATTTACATATGTTGTCGCAATGCAGTCCATTTACTAACCGCAGGAATATTAGACGAACATCCGGATTTGATTTACCCATGTAATGCTCCGAACGCGGATATCTAAATAATTAGATATTGCTGGTTGTATTACTAGTCAAGATAGTTTCATTACGCCCTATAAATCTCGAATAAATCTTTAAATGACAAATTGTGATTTCTATTAAAAGTATTCCGAAAGGAAAACCAATTACTAGCTTTGAATAATTTTACGAATGTACACTACAATTTTCAAAAAAAGCTCAATTTTTAAAAATTCTACATTAATCTCCAACTGAAATTAAAAGAATATTAATATAACATGTATTTTAACTTCAAAATAAAACTAAATAAAAAGTCTCCTATCTCTTAAGTACGAGTGAAACTTTAATTGCGTACTTTTTTAATGAAAAATGTCTGTTATAATAAAGTCTAAATAAAGTCTAAATAATTATATTTTGAATTTGTGAAACAGAATTCTACTCGGAGAATTTATTGTGCAAGCTTCTTACATTACCTCTTCATTTAAGAAAATGGAGAAAAAGATAAGAAAACTTTATTCTTCCGATAAATGCTACCCTTCTTTCTTAGCGCGATCAAATCGCGATCGATGAAGCAGAAAGTATCGTAACGCGCGAGCTTACTTTAAATGGTTATCCCATTCTAGAAAAATCTCGATATTCAGCGCTAGGCAGATTACCCTACTTCGCCTTAATTTGTTCCCGGGGAAGCGTTTAACCCAAAATGCGTTCTTCTTTTCTTTTTTTTTTATCATGCCGGTTGGCTTTACTGCCAGTTTGTCCCCGGGTACTGCTAACTCGCAAATTCCTCTAGATAGAGGCTTTATAAAAATCGGAGCCAAGTTGAGATATACGCTGCATTTTTTTATGACATTGTTACAACGAACGCACAATATTATTTTTAGCAATATCCTCGCTGAAGCGCCCCCATGGAGCGCAACGCGAGAAGGGAACATTGGAGAGAACACTCTAGTGAGACGGAGATCCAGTTCACCTTTGTGAAATCCGGGAACCCACTGCAATTACCAGGTACTATTATTGCTACCACGCTGGCCTTTGCGCCACGATGAAACATGCAAAAGTTCATGCGAGCGCTAACGTCGCGGATATACAGTTTACGTAATTACATGTACGTCCAGAGAAACACATAAAAATTTTTCATGAAAAAATCACAGGCATTTAAATTGAAAATGTGAAACGCACGTATAACACAGAGATTAAAAATAAGTTTCAAACATATATATGCTCTTCGATTTTGATTGAATATATTTTATATAAATTTCGTTCTGCTAAACATATTTAAAAATTCTGCAAATATATTTAAAAATTCTTGCTAGTGTTGCAAGAATTAAGGCATTTAAATATATAAACTGATAAAAATAAATTAAACTGATCTGAGCATAATATGTATAAACTTAAGCTACAGTGTAATATCCGATAGTGAAAAGATATTTTAACAAGACATTTTCGTTTGCAATGTGTTATTATTGTGATTATTTTCATTTAAATTTTATCTAGAAGAATTTTTTTAATATTACGAGATTGGTTATAAAATTCTTTTAACAAACATTATATTATATTATGATTTTTCAAGTCTCTGTAAAATAAATTAATTTCTTTTTAATAATTTTTTTAATAAAATATTTCCTAAATATTAAATTTTAATTAAATTCAATTAAATGCATTTTTTAAATATTTAATAATATTCTTAAATAAAACTATCTTGCAAAAATAAATTTAATAAGTTTAGAAGTGATATACATACACAGAATAGAATAGACACAGAATAGAATAGACAAACTAACGAAATTTTCGAAATTTTTATGTTTTCACTTAAAATATTGCAGTAAAACCTCGAAGAGCAAAATCGACAGTTCTCTGATCGATCTGACAGAATTTCGGGTGCAGGGGTATTTATCAGCCGCGGTTGCCAACCGGATTTGATTCTCGCAGTGAGTTAGCTTATATTCGTCGCGTTCTCACGAAATATCGAGCGATACGATCGAATGGTGAGCAATTAATCTGCGTTCTTAATAGAATTTTCTATCGCAAGAGACGAAACCTTGTCATGTGTATGATATCGACGAGAATAATTACGACTTCTTCATTCTTCATCCTACGAACGAATCGCGCAATTAGCCGCAATTGAAATGCCAGATAGGTAATTCACTACTCGAGAATAAAGAGCAAACTTCCTTGCCTCGTACACGATAATGCCATTAATGTATGTACGCCGCGTAGAAGCGTATGCCAGATTGAATGAATACGAGCGAAGATCCCAATTCGGATCGACCATCAGTTTCTGGAACGATGGGGATCGTGATAAAACGAACGAGTCGCAGAACGAGTTTGGTATTTACATATTATGCCAAGGCAAATCGCGAACGGCAAACTTCGTTATCGTATGCAAAATTTCGTCAACGTGTGGCATTGTTGTTAGATCGGAATAATGTAAATCGACATGAAGTGTAATCCGAGATAGCTATCCACAAAAAAAAACAAAGGGTTGAATCCGGAAAGAAAAGATTTATATTCAAGAAATTCTAATTTGCATCGTCTGCAGGAAAATATCTAAATTTTTATTTTTTTTAATGAGTGTTTTTCATCTTATACTCTACAAAATATGCGAATAATATAAAAGTTTAATTCTTTCTTGCAATATTCATAATACAAAGTATTAAGCATACATAGTAATAAGATTGCAATCTTTTATGGATTGATTTTTTTCACACTGTTCTTTTCTCTTTTCCTCTCTAACATTGTATAATATTTTATACTTTATAATGAAATAATTTTTATGAAGTCCAAAATGCCGATTTATCGTCAATAAAATCGCAGAGTAGTATCAGACTTTCATGAGCGGCATAAGTCTTCAAGAATATCGATGGTCAACGAACACCATTGATACCCAGACCTCGCCAAAACTTTCCTCGAGCGTACTTAAAACAAATTAACGCCGTTAATTCCAGGTCCGTTGGCGCGATGGTGCGGAATGGATGCTGTGGACGGGGGCGGAAGGCGGAAAAGAGAGAAAACGAGATGGGCGGTAAAATAAAAGGATCTGAATTTATATTCGCACTGATAGTGACCGAGCTGAGAAACTGCTTGACTGGCAAGATAGCGCCAGCTCAAGCCAATTACATTCACTTGCTCAGTCTTCTTGCTTTCGTCGGAGCTGTTCTTTTTTACCTCGAGCCGATCTCTCTCCCTTTTCTATTTCTTTTTGCATCTTCTTTCGTCAAACCTCACACGTTGCTGTTTTATTTGTTCGTCGCTCGCCACCGGCGTTATTCTATCTCCTCGTACTTTCGTGGCCTATCTCTTGTCGGTGTTATTTTAAATTCTTACTACTTAACTTGAAATAATCGCGTTATATGTTTGTATAATAATGATATGGAATTTTATATGAATTATATATATGTTAAAAAAATTTTAGATGATTCTCTCTTGAGGAGATGTAGAAAATGTATCAAAAGATTGCTTCTTTTAATTATTTTTGGAGTTTGATGAATCACAAATTTCGGGCAGTGCAAATTTTTAATATAAGTATAATTTGTGTATGCAACTCATAATTGTTATATTTTTATAATTTTCAATAATAAATATTAAGAAATATTAAGAAAATATATATAATACATGTATATTATTTTAAATGTAAAAAATAATAATATACAAAATTATCAGACATATTTCAAAAATTATTTCAACAAATCTAAGTAATTAGATTATATTATTGTATATTTAATGTTTAAATTTTAATCTACAGAAATAATGTAATAATTTTTATAAATAATTTTATATGTAAATATTTTATAGATAAATAATTTTAAGTAAAGGGATAAATTCCAAGCAATTGTGATGATATCGTTGATATTGCATCTCGAAGAATGTGCACTTTCACAGAGATTCAAGCAAGCTCGCATCTTACGTTTGTCATGACGTTATTCTTACTACTGTTGCGCGCGTATGTGTCAAGAATCCAGAATTCAACATCGCTATCGACAGCCGCATCTCCGCAGTTCGTGCATCTCGAGCTCACGAAGTGCATTACGTATCCAAGACGAGATGCGACAATCGAGCCCAGCGCACCTCCGGAAAATATGAGCTTCATCTCGCAAGATGATTCCTTGTTTCCGCTGTTTTATTTTTATGGCGGCTCCGTTTCCCGGTCGATCGCCCCTACTCGAAAACAAATTTATCGCACTGCTGTCCTCGCCTCGCATTCCCAATGTGTGTCTAAATGCAGCTTGCGGCTCTTTGGCTCGTTGCTCATAATTTTAATGCAATTTGCGGATTCGAAAAATAGCACATACTTTGAAAACTGGGAGATTTAACACTTTTAGAAACTGGGCGAATTTCGAAGTCAAGATACCTTATTTATATAGATAAAAATTTATTGAGAGAGAACAATTCTTTGATTTTATCATATTTTTGACACTAGTAATGAAATATAAATTATAAATAATTTATAAAATATTATATAAATTATATAAATTATAAATCTAGGATTATGATTAAATTGTAAATGAATATATATTGAAATTTACTATAATTGACACTTTGCTTGAAAGAATCATAGAAACAATCACAAAATTAATTAAAAGATAAACCCTAAACCAACGATCTAGTCACGAAATCAAATAAGAAAATGAGTTATTTGTTCTTTGTAAATAGTTGAAGATGGAGCTGTTTCAAGAAGAAGAATTTAATATAAAATATCCGGCAAAATCACCCGAGTGTAAATACGTTCAACGGTGAAGCGTTTCAATCTCGTCGCGGTAAACACTTTGGAATGAATCGTATTTATCAGAAGTTTCCTATTATTGCTCAAAGTAGCGGATTTCTCATTCCGAAATAAACGTAAAGCGAGCGAATCATGATATTGAATCGAACTATATTGATTGAAACGCGCGCGCGCGAATAATAAAATTTTAAAAATGCCTATTATCGCATTTTTTTATTTATTTCATCTTTCCTCTTCAATTCGCATTTTCAACGGGTTATTATCATCTATTTGATTTTCCACCTCAAATCGCTCAAACACCACGATTATCAAACTGAATTTGTACGAGAAAGTGACGATGTCAGCTTCTTAAAGTAAATGATTAATTATCGCGATTTCATCAGTTAGGGCAGACGTCAGAGGTCCGAATAATTAGTTGGGCGCATCTCTCGGCAGTAGGGATCCCCGAGAGGAGAGGCTCTAACCTTTTCCCATCGCGATCCTTCCAAGTTCGAATCCATCGTCGCGAGATAATGACGAGGGTGCGAGCTTAACTGCTCGCCGTTTGCCCGAGGATTGTTGGATAATCAGTTCGTCGGTACGTCTGCGCACATCCAGTGTCGAAATCGCCACACTTTTCAGTTCCGATACGACCGAAGGGGGCTCGAAATTCGGAGTGATTTCGCACTTGCAAACTCGCATCAACGAACTTGTTACACTCTCGACCTTTACGACCCAAAATGTGGAACGAATAGAACACGCGGAGGATGTGGAAATGCAGACGAGATTAGTTGAGTGTTCTCTCAGGACTAATCGATATAGGGTATGATCCGGTAAACAGCTCGAATGATATGTCGCTTCGAGTTTTAGAACAAAGTAGAAAAAGAAACTCGGGCTCTTCGCTATCTTTCCATCTAAATCATCGAGTTATTCGGGCATGCTCGGGTAGTTGAACTCACTTTGCGGGAGTAAAGGGATGTCTATGAAGGGGGAGAAGAAGAGGTCGCGTTCCTTTTGTTCCATTAACTCTTTGGCTTCCTTGATTCTCTTCGTTGCTCGTGCTCGATAGCTTCCGTTATTATTACGATAATTGGCTAGTCACGACTATGTATTCCATCGGGATATCTCCATCAAAAGCGCATTAAATTACAATAACTTACTAAAACTGCGCAACGAGCGCTTTCCAATTTTATTCGCGATTAAGAGTAAAATCGTGTTTTTAATTTTAAAATTTATATCTATTATTCTTTTTAACAGTCTTGTAAACTATTTTATCTTTCTCTAATTGATTGTTAATTGATTAAGATGAAAAATTTATGCCTTAGAAAGATATTTATCGACGACTATGAGATACTTTTATGCTATAATCAAAAGGAATATGAAATCAGAGTTACCCGCTCCGAAGGATCACCGTATCAGCCTAGATCAAAGAAACCGGCGAGATGCACTTCGGCATGCAGTTGCAGCCGCTCGAACGTGCGCGTAACCTTTGGCGATGGTCGTCTACAAGATTGTATCAAGATTACAGTTCCGGCTGACGTCAAGTCAGATAGTGGCGAAAGGGATTGAGTTTATGATCGTGCCGGGCTGCAACTCGATTTTCTCAGGCACGGAGTATGATAGCGGAAAAGATGAAGGATCGTTTAAGGCACGTGCGTGGAAATTCACATTTTCGTGATAAACCTCGAGTTCGATCAACACGACGCGCGAATACCTTACAGTATGCATGTCCCCCTTCACGAGAGACAAATTGCGAATAGCCGTCGAACCTAAGCAGTCGTCGATCGATAGCTATTCCAGACTCATAGAGCCGCCGAGACAATCCAACGCGCAACGACCATCGCACCCAAGAGACAACCGCGGTCGAAACCCTTCCATTCGGGCTTAGCATACATATTTATTCCATTCTACCGACAATTTCCTTCGTCTCAGCTCGGAACACCGTACTTCGAACGAGGCGTGGTATCGGATAATAAAAAGGTGAAAGCCCTCGACTAAAATTTTCCTTTCGCCGCTCACGAAGTTCAGCACCTTCGAGAGACAGCAGCAGCGGAAACGAGGACGAGGGGAATCGAGTTTGCATGACATTTAAGAGCCCGGGCTCCGCCGTGTTTCATAACCCTTTGACTCCGCCGAGTCTGATTCCGCGCCAGTCAGCGACTTCCGGTTTCAACGTTCTCTCGTTGCGGGGGCGAGGAGGAGAGAAAGAGAGAGAGAGAGAGAGAGAGAGAGAGAGAGAGAGCGGGAACGCGATGCGAGAAGGTAACCCATTTTCGGAAACGCCACAACGCGTAGCCGTAGCCGCGTCTATGACCGTGCTAGGAACAAAGTTACCCGTGCTGCGGCATTAGAATTTTAAATCGACATCATCGGGACGCGGGTATCGCGGAAGGGGTCGCAGCGGTTGAGGAAAAAGAACGAGTTCGCGGCCACGGAGGGCAGGATAAGACACCAGGGCGATAGCAAAACTAGAAGCTCGCTACTCTACCCGGCACGTTACGATGTTATTCAAATGTCGCTTGATACCTACGAGCGATGGGATATGTATGCGCGCGGCGAGATATATAGGTCACATATTTTTCCAAAGGCATTGACGTTCTCTCCATCTATAGTTATCTATTTGTATGTACTCTCTTTGAGAGAACTGCCCTCTCTATTTCCTTCCGAACGCAAAATGTTATCGCAAAAGTGTACTTGTACAGTTTACAATTTTTTTTTCGTTAACATGACACTTGTTACACAGTAAAAAATAAAATATTAATTATAACATTTTTCACATGTTCCAGAGAGTCCACTCTGAATTTTAAATTAAAATAACTCATTCGTCGTATGTTACTTATTGACAAACTAAAAATGTTAAATAATTGACGCAATACTTTACATTTATTTTTGTTATTGTAACTTTAAGTATAATGTAAAAATAACATACAAATTAATTAAAAATTACATGAAAAAATAGTTACTCTAATAACTCGTAAGAAATGTTGAGGACATTAACATATAATAGTAATTATTTTAACTTAAATTATTTGTAATAGAAAAACTTGATTTTAATAAATTTGATTATTTTTGTACGTCAAAGTTCAAGATTATTTGAAGATTCACTTTAACTTTTCTTAAAATGTTAAACTGATTCTGAGACATGTTGATTGTTTAAAATGATTATGTTAAAAATACTCAAAATAATATTCCATTTCTAAGAGACATATACAAAGTGTCAAGTTATGAAATTGACATAAATGTAACACATGAAAACGTTATAAAAATAATAACATATAGATTGTATGTTAATTTTACATTGAAGTATTAATCAAAACGTGATAACACAAGAAAATTTTAACATATGGACGCTCAATTTTTTACTGTGTATTAATAACCATTGCAAGATTTACAATAATTAATGATTTATTTTAGAATAACTAGAATAATTCTTAATACCTTACATTTTGTAATTAATATTCCAAAAATGGTCATATTTATAAATAAGATTCATACAAGCTATTATGAGATGACATATATTACTGCCGTAATTCATATCGCGTATAATCTTCCTTTGTGATATCACGCTAGTACAATATTTACTATTTATATCCCGAATAGAGCTATAGACGTTCTAGGGGGTGAAGACGGATATACCGAAAAAGACGATCTAGAGAGCGCGCTTCTATATTTGATTTCAAATCGCTTTGCGCTTATCCGAGCGATATAATCCTCTGTGCGGGTCGCCAACGCGACGGAAGAGAATCTATAATTCCGACGAATTTCCGCGAGCGAGGGAGTCGTTCGTCGCGGTCGACCGACTGGCACTAGTTGATCGATCGACACGAAGAACCGCGACTGATTGATCGATCGGTCAACCACGCTGTTCACACGAATTGCAGAAGGTTTCGCAGTCTCTCCTTCCCTTTTTCGCACATACGCTTTTTGTCCCTCGCTCTTGATTTCCGGCAGGATGACCGGAACTATCCGTCTATCGATCCATATCTTATATCTCTCTTTAGTGGAAGTCACGTATCCTCTGTTATCCACGGATAGCTCTTCTCTCCAACCGAACGTTCGTGTGGCTTTCTGTGACTCGTCGAGTGTTTTCCTTAGGAACTGCACCGTGTCAACTTGCAACGATATCGAGCTTAAATGCGACCAACCCCCTGCTATGTGTTTATTTTGTCGAGCGTGACAATGGAATACGTTATGCGCGAGATGCAACCGTGCGGTTCGATCATTTGCATCCGTTTATTTTGAGAAGGATCGCAGTTTTCTCAGAGCCAGGTATGAAACGCGACCGCGTTTGTATCTCGTGAAATATATTCATATCCTATTTTATATCCTATACCCGTTGACGCTGGTTGGATATTTATTATTTTTCTTTTCATGGCCGAGAGATATTGAAACATCAAAAATATTTCTATTGTCTGTTGTTAACAATACCCGACTCGTGAAACTGTATCTTAAATGCGAATAATAATTGTAATGCAAAAAGGAAAAGGAGAATATAGAATATGTAATGTATACATTTCCAATAGATATAAATTTTCAGAAAAAGTAAAGCTTAACAATTATTCTCAAGGGATGGAACTTTTTATCGAAATGAAAAAATGAGCGATTAAAAATGGAACGGTACAGTTTTATCGTTTAAAAAGTTTTAAAAAATGAGAAAACGGAAATACCTTTTCATGATAATAAAATCATGTCTATAACAATTAAACTTTTATAAAAGATAAAGAGGAATCGCTTTTGAATGGGAGCAGCTTCGCATCCCTTCGTGTGTAACACACATTACGCAACATTTGGATTTCTTTCTTCTCTTCCAGTTTCCATCATTTTTTATCTCTCGGTTGCATCCGTTACGCGGCGGCACGTATGTCTCTCGCGTTTTCATTAAAAGTCGTCACTCCCGCGTTTCCCACTGCTACATATTAATGTCGGCTTTCAGTAATTCTTTCGTAGAAACGTTTCCGCACGACGCTTTTCCCCTCTACCTAACCGTGGAGCGATATAAAATCCTTTCAAACCAAATGAATCTGCCAACAATGTGATTCGAGTAGCCTTGAACCGCTCTTTCTCGTTATGTTACTGCCGGTAATTAAATCAGCGGTCGTCTCTTTACGTGGCGAATGGAAGAAATTTTGCCTCAATATTATTACGCACGTTGTTCTACACGTGTGACAGAACTTGCATTTCAAGCCGCGATAAAGTCTATTGAAAATTTCACCTGTGCTTTCACTGCATCACGACTACGAGATTTAATTCTTTAGAAGCATTTTATTACCGTGTGAACATTTACAAATGCATTGTCAGCTTCTTTTAAATTATTTGTATATAACGTTAATTAAATTAAATTTTATTGCGATACATATGTACATATTTTCTTTTCTTTTTATTACGATTTATTATAATAGTAAGATTGGATGTTTCGTTGATTTATTAAAAAATTAAAAAATTAATGTATCGCTAAAGTTTTCTTTTTTTATTTTTTCGTATCTTATTTTTCTCGAAGTTCATAAATAATTTATATATTCATATATTTCACGTGTTTTTAAGGATGTGTTTGCAGGTGGCAGATGAGCGAAAATTTCTGTCTTTAAAACGCAGCCGACTTCTGCCTATTTATTTGCGATCCAAGAGCATCGTGGGGCGGAAAACGTACAAGATCAATACAAATATCTCAATTTCTCCCGCGATCGAAGAAGCACCCTCGAAAAAGGTACATCGCGCCCTCTCCGTCCCTTTCGCGAAGAGGAGCTTCGAAAGTCCGTCCCGAGAGACACGACGGCGGTCGTGAGGAAGGGTAAAACGCAGGAGTAAAAAATCCACAGAAACCGAAAGCGTTTACATTGGTATTCAATGGCTACGATTGAACTGTGGGTTTTCGGGGAGGGCTAAAATGGAGAAGTAGGCGGAACGGGAAAACTCATCAAAACGAAATCCAGGATTCGGACCGGCCGTGACGGCGGCGGGAATCCCTTGAAAAAATACGGATATATTTTATATCACTTTCTGCTCGTATTCACAAACGCTTTTTTTTCTCTTCCCTCCATCTCCCTCCTTTCTCCGCGCGCGTGTTTCCCCTCTCGACGATCACTTCACCGGCCATCTTCTCGCTACCCGGTCGGTTTCTAGCGTGACGTGAAAAAGCTATCCTCTTCTCTCGCGGGACATCAAAGCAGAATTTATAAAAATATGTGCGATTAAAGCGACCTAGCACGAGATGCTCGGCCGTGGTATTCGACGCGAAGAACGAGGGTAATTATGCACGCGAGATTATGTCGGAGCTTGCATATTGGACGTCACTAAAACTCATAAAGTACAAGAGGTAAGAGACTAAGAGAAATGTTCCAATTATGTACTAATCATCATAATTGAATGGAAAGTAGTTTAAGTGGAAAATACACCTTAGAAATTATGTTTCTTGCAAGTGTAAATATCGATATAATGGCAAGTTTTGTTATGCAATTTTTAAAGAAGATGAAAAAGAATAATAACATTTAATTTTTAATGATAAATCAAAACGACTTGCGTAATAATAAAATTTCTATAAAAAAAGAAAACACGTCCGAGCGTATCTATTGTGAAGATTTTAATTGTACGATATCTATATTTCCATAATTTTATTTATATTTTCATTTGATTAATATGACGATTAATGATACAGCAACATCTCCATGTAGTGGGTTCCTTTTAACCGGGGTACATAGCAAAATTGCATCTCCCTCTCTGATGTGGTCATAGCTTTCAACAATTTTGTCGAGGAATTTCAATTAGTGCCGGCCTGATATTGGTCCAAATACATCTTTGACGAAACTATGACGTTATTCATCAAACGATAATACATGATCACTTTAGGGACATAAAATATAGAAATATACCATACACAACTGCAATAATATTAATTATATATCTCTTTGCATAGAAAATTGCTATCGGAAATCTGATACTGAAAGCTAAATTAAAAAATTCTAATGCATTTTCATCAAATTATGAATTTCCATTGTTTTTACATTAACAGCAAAGCAAATAACAACAAGTCCACAATAATCTCATGTATCAATAATCGTGCATAAACGAGATTTATATTAACATCTCGATATATAATTATCTCGAAATAATCAACAGCGACGCACAAATTGAAGTAGATTATCCGCAAAAATATTATTGGCACATTCGTTTTTTCAAAAGACATGGTTGAACTAGAACGCTCCAGGGATTTCGCAATATTCGCTGGGTGAATTCCGCAATTGCGCTAATGACAAAACCGCAACGCGCGCGCCAAGAGCGAGGAAGAACGATGGTTGACAGGCATCCACTAATACCACGTGCGCTTCGACGAGAGAGAACCGCTCCTTTTCTCCGCGCACGAAAGGCTTTCACACGTCCAATTCAGTTTTCCTCAAGACTTCGTTATGTATTCATAAATGGAACGCATCCGGAATATAGGCGGGACACGCGGAATTCGTAATGCCGGTCAATGACGTGTCGTGCACGTCGAGCTGGGGTGAATTATTTGTTCACTTTTTGTATTTTCGACATTGGAGATATCAACATGGACCAATACTTTGTGACATCGTGAATGCAAATTGGTCTTCGTGCGTTAAATGAGAGAATACGTTGTTTATTATGTGATTGATATTGATGTTATGTGTGTATAAGCTGAGCGTTGTAATTAGAGAAATTACTCTACATAGTAACTTTATTACGGAGTTAAAATTTAATATGAAAAATATTAAATTACTATCTAAAATTTTTAATTAGATCGTGTACAATTTTGTAGAAAATATAAAAATATGGAAATTTCAAAAATATTGTTTATATAACATATATATATTAATCCATAATCTTTTAATATAAATTAACCTTGCTGTGAATATTATAAAATATATATTATCTCAACTATATATAAATAAGACTCTGCACCTACTTGTTTAAAACGTACATATGTGAACAATAACATCGATAACAATATTTAAAATACACATTTTACACGGAATATCACGAAGCCAGGTATTTTTATATTTCGCAATATTTTTTGATATAATATTGCCATATAATATAAACTTTGTCGTAACGAAATATTTGCCTATTTTTATTTTAAATGCGCGCGACTTTTTTTAAAAAGATACGATACATAAAAGAGAAACAAATTGATTGTTCTCTAAAAAAATTTAATGTAGTCAAACATCTGAATAATTTAAATATAATTAAAAATTAAATTGAAATAATTATCTTAATTTGTGCAAAATAAAAATATTTAGCTGATTACAAATCAGACTATTTGTAAATAGTTTTAATCTCATCATTTTATTCCGAAGACTTATCCAACCATTTCTGTAGCCTTATTTAAAAAGAATATTAACGAATTTTAAGTTCGTTTTACAAGCTAAACTCCAATCACAAATCTTAGTAATAAACATGATGACCAAGTTGCTATTTCGAGCGTAGATTTAAGAATGGAAAATAAGTTTGCCTCTTAAACAATGTAGTAAAAGCGTGACGCAGCCATCGTGCAACGGCCTGGTTACTCGCGTTGGGGACGCGAAAATCGACCGATCATATTCATGAGCGTGCACGCGTATATGTATAGGTAAGGACATGTGTAAACCGCGTAACCGCGAGGCATCGATCGACACGCGTGACGTATAGGCGAGAAGTTAATCAAATCGTTTTCAACAATTTATCAGAGCAGCTGTCGCGCGATACGATGTGCCGTTCGCAGCATAGCACCCGCGCAACACACACGATACGATATGCCTGGAAATATTAGTCGACTCTGAATAATTACCGTGCCACAATCGGAAATCGTGGTCTCGATCACAGCGTTCGTGTTGACCCTCATTGAATTGCTATAAATTTTTGACATAGTACGCAAAGTGTCAGAAAACGCCAGGAAAGGTTGAGAAACTATGTCCCCTATATTTCATATATTGAACATTATATATTATTTTTATATTATTTTTATATCATTTTATATTAAACTTATTTAAAGTTAGCTATTACATAATATAGAATTATATGAAGGAAGAAAATTCTATCAAATCTTCGTATAGATTAATTTTAAAGTTGTTAAGAAAATCTCAAGTGAAAGAAACGATGATATCACAACAATAATTAATTTAATATATTTATGTATAATATATTGCATTTTTAATCATCATATGAGTGTTGCATAAAATAATCTTCTATATTTAAAAGTAAACATTAATAAGTTTTAATATTAGCTAATAAAATGTAATCAAATACTATAGGCAATATTAATTATAGAAAACCGATGAGAAAACTGATTATAGAAAACTGATAATTATAGAGAGAACTAATATTAATTATAAAAAAGTATGTTATACTATAATTAAGGCTCTTGTAATTCAAAATGTATCGTGTTTAAATATTCTTACTTTGTAAAATAAATAATCTAGCTCGGAAATATGTTTCAATTGTATTCATTACATAAAGTTCACTTGCTACATATTAACGTATCGCATGTTACACGATCAACACATAATATAATATAGTTTCACGTATGACTGTGTAACTTCATGCAAACGGCATAGAACAATTTCGCGCAGCTTGGGACATGTTAAATTAAAACATTACTTTGTTCTGTTTTAGAATGATCTGTGAAATTCACAAACATTACATTATTTATTTGTTAATCTATATATTATCAATTCCTATTGCAGACTCATATTTTTATCGGAAAGAAATATTTTTATGCGCGCTTAAAAATTCGTAATCATTTTTCTTGCAAAAAAAATATTTTTTAAAGAATTTTATTTTGTATCAAAAAAGAAAAAAATAATTATTGAACTTATATAATATATGTATGTGTATGTTATTATTTTGTTTTTATTTTTATAAATTTATTTTTCTAATTTATAATATATTTTGTAATATATACATATTTATTATGATATTTATTTTTCATATATCCTTCTTTATTCATATATATAATATTTGCCTCAAAAGTTAAATCATGAAATTATTATTTCAAAGTTTAATAAAGAAAATAAGTTAGCATTCACCGACACAGATGCGCAATATTACATAACATGTTGATTTGAACATATAAATATATTTAAATTATGTATAAAACAATTCCAAAAATATTTAAATATATGAAAAGTGCAATAATTGCACTTTTCATATATTACGCACAGTAAATTTTGCATTTATTTTTTAAATAAATATTTAAAATAAAAAAATTACTTTATGCTAAATCATATCCATAAAAGTTTTTTGTGTATATAATTAAAATAAAATCCTTTAAAAATATTTTATGTGCATTATGTTGGACAATGATATAAAAAAACAGTACTATCGCGGAGATAAAGAAATAATTTCACAAGTAACACAAATAATAAATTAAATGCTTTATTTGTTAATCTATATATTATCAATTCCTATTGCAGACTCATATTTTTATCGGAAAGAAATATTTTTATGCGCGCTTAAAAATTCGTAATCATTTTTCTTGCAATTTTATAAATTACTTACCGAACAGTTGCTTTGCCATTGCCTCATGCTCCGGATCTCCTACTCTTTTTTTGTTTATCCTTTTTCGTTGTTTTATGAAACTCTTGTAATACTTATTGGCGACATATGGTTGATTACGCGACACTCCCGTAATCGTACGCATTTTATTATATTTATACGACGAGAAACAAATGCAAAAATTACAATCGCACAAAGAGTTATTCTTTCAGCATTCAAAAATTGCACGATCAAATTCACTAAAATTAAATAATATATATATGTCACTTTTTCAATTAAATAATAATTCTTAATTTCTATTTCCCATCGTTTTGATCTCCAAAATTTGAAATATACGAAATATTTTCTTTAATAATAAATGTCGCTTCGATACACTTACTAATCGTTAATCGCGGCAATTCGTTAATTACGGTTTAATAACCTATAATTTCTAAAGAACGATCACAATTATTATCTCTTAATAATCTTCCAACGATAGTTTAAGGTATAATGACGATAATACGCGGAGCATTCACGTCGTAACCTTTACGCTCGACTCTCGCCGTGTGAATGACAAGGTTAAAGTCCATTGTAAACAACAGCGTTCTATGCCACGAAAATACTAAATATCGTTGATGTCATAGAATATTTAACACATTACAAAATAAATGTATATGCGGAATATTTACAGTTTATATCTTATTATTAGATTAATTATTAATAAGAGATTAATATATATCATCCTCTTTTTCCTCGTTATTCGAATCACTTGACTCACTCGACTTTACGATTTGTGTGTATCACTGTTTTTTAATCCAAAATTATCACTCTAAATCAAAACAAAAGAATAATTTATAATTTCAATTCTCTTTCTCTCTCTCTCTTTCTTTCTCACATAATATTACATAGTATCGTGTGCTGTTAACATCGGAAGTGATATGCAAAGTTCCGCGCAATTGTATTTGTAGCTAATTATTGCACATGTAATTAATTAATCGTAATTAATTATTTTCGCGAGTAAATATTACGAATGAGTCATAAAATAGCAGCGAAAAGTAAACAAGAAAAAGAAAAAACTCAACAAGGCATCGACCATAATATAAGCAATTTATTAAAAAAATATTTGATTTATTATTTATTAAAATTTTAAAATTATTTCTCTTTCTTTACAATAATAATTCATTTCACATTATTTGTGTTACATAATACACATAAAATATAATACCATTTTGAGAGATATTAAAGATATTTATAATAAAATATTTTCTAATAAATTATATATATAAAATATTTTTTTCTGTGATTAATATTTAGATATAACCTTTTAAATTATAATAAAAAAATAACATGTTTATTTTTATTAACAATTTTCTCCACTTGTTATTTATTATAACTCTTCTTACATGTTATTCTTTCTTTATTTTAAAATATTCTAATTTAATATTTTATTTTATTAATATTAATAAAAAATAATGATAATTTTTTATTTTTAACATGTAAGACTAATTTTTCATAGAAATTTTTAAAAATATATTTTTAAATTTTATTTCATTTGGTTATTTTTATCTCAAATTTTTATCTTTATTCTTGTCACAATTATTTGGTTTATATGTCTAATCATTTCACACATAGATCTATTGGATATTAATAAAGGTTAAATTATCGTAAAAACATTTTAAACTTTAATAAAATATTAATTATAATAAATATAAAATTAAAGATTTTTCAACATTATATTTTCTTAATAATCTGTTAACATAAGATAGTCGTATTTTTGAATCTATAATAATTGTTGAAACTTTAAAGAGTACAATTAAGGATTCTAAACGTTATTCTTTCGCAATCCATTCTCGATCAATCGTCAGTAATATTAATGCAAATTGAAATATTGGCCTTAAATGTTATTCTTTAATATCTAACAGGATATTGGATTGAAAATCGCAATTGAGTGCATTCAATCTAACGGTAAGATGAAAAAATAGTCATCCTTTGTATTAATTGACCTCTATTCCAAATATTTCGTAAAAATCAAGATTAAATTTTTATACAATTGTTAATTTAATTAATACATTGTCATTTGTAATATATATATGAAAATGTACATATATCAAAAAATCTCTAACTTTTTTATCAATTTAAAATCAATATTTCCTCGATAAAATTTATGAAAATATTAATGCATTTGATAATTATCAAAAGACAAAATATTTTTCACAAATCAGTTTCAAAAGAGCAAATCAATATTTCACATTTAATTTCACGTGGCAATTTTAATTTTTACATTCAGGAAAATTGTTTTACAGAAGAAAAATTAATTTAAAAATTTTCAAAGTATCTGCCATTAAAATTTAATGAGATGGAAAGATAAGATTGTATCTTATTGCAGTGACAATTTTTTTTTTAAACTTTGAGTTTCGATACTTATTGCCGAGCTGAACGTGATAAACTATCGACTTTTTGGCATCCTTGGCAACGCAGTTATAGCAAGAAGAGAAAGTTAGAAAGAAAAGCATTCTTTGTACAAGGCAACACGTTTCGGATATTATGTCGCGGCGGCGATCATAATGAAGTATCGATGAAACGTACGACGTCGGATGGGGGAGAGGGGATTTCATGAGGCGCTCGTAGGGTGAGTAAAACGTGAACGGAATCGTATTTTCCCCAAACTTTTCCCAGGGAATTTACCGGGCAAGTGCCAACTGAACCTGGACTTTCAAACACAAAAAGCGGCTGAAATCATCGTAAAACGGAAAACCGCCGTTGCACCAGATGTTAGTACTTAAATTGGACTCCTCATACTCTTTTTTCATTTTTAACTCCCCTTTCTCGTTTTTATTGTGTGTCTTTTCGACATTTTTCTGCTAAAAATTATTTACATTTGTGTAAATAATATTTTTATAACAATAATATATATTGATATAATATATTAAATTTGATTCGTATTCAATCTTTAATTACAGTAATTGCCAATTATAGAAATACATTTATAGCATTATTTTCCGGAAAATATATTAAAATTTTAAAATTTATAAAATAACGTTATATTTACTAATTTAAATAATTCAATAATTATTATAACAAAAGTACAAAGATTGAAATATTATATAATGTAATTAATTGTTTCAATATTAACAGATTAATAATTATATCTTACATTGCACGATATGCAAATAGTTGATCTGTTCTAAATTTATTAAAAATATCAGCATATCACAATTTTTAATGTCACATATATATTCATTTAAGTACATTTCGCAATCACTGATGTATTTACATGACATTTTATATATTTCTGGCGTTCTCTCTTCTATGCACTTCTCTAAATGACTAATAATTTTTCGTCCTCCATTTCCTTTTGTTCCTCCATTTCTTTTTTTTCATATCCGCCATCCCATCCAACACACAAATGTACAGGAGAGCCAAAGTAGACTGTCTCGCTCCATACACCGTGATATTTTCCATCCACCTGATCGCTACAGCGTGCTCGAGAAGATTGGATCGTACCAAAATATTGTCGTTACGTCCGTTGCCGCGTGTTCCAAATCGCGGCAGTTCCAAGCCACATGCACGGCCAGCACTCTTGAAACAGTGCCCGGTTCCAGACCGCAATTTCAAGGTGACATAAGTATCGGAAGCAATACTGCGAGAGGGAATGTAAATACTGTATAGAATTGATGCGAGTCGTTCCTCCCAGTTCCGAGAAGTTAAGAGGATGTTACGTAGACGCCATTGTAGGGATATCGTCCGTAATTTAAAGCTATCGCTCAACGCTAGTCTGATCAATATATGATATCAATTTTAATTAAAATATCAAAGTAGCTTCCTGTAACATTTATTTAAAGAAATCAAATAAATATATGTCATTTTTTGTATATCGATAAATAAATAATAATCAATATACTACTATGCTTGGATTCTCACCTTCGGTTCAACAATTATTAACAGAATTAGTCTAGAGTACAAGTAGCAGCATAAGATAGAAATGCAATGGCAGACGAGCTCTCGTTGAATTACGGTCCGATCATTTTACTATCCCACGAGAATACCTCAATCCGATTAAATCGTCCGCCAAGTTGAATCTTTTGCTGCATTGAAATCTTGTCAGCTCTCCTTCCTTTGTCGCGTCATTCAAGAACGGGGCTCCTTCGCAATCGGCTCGTGGTATAGCGTGACCCTATACCGAAAGTAATCAAGCTCGGACGGAGACATATCAGGAACACCCGACTGTTCTGGTCAATGGCGAATACCCGACTGTAACTCAAGTCAGCGCTATTCACCGCTTCACCGTAACTGTTTCTATGCATTGACAGTTAAGAATGGCATACACGCTCCATCAGCGGAACTTCTTGAGTGACCTTATCTCTCCTCAGGAATGATAAATTGTTCAAACTTTGCGCAGGATCACCCTGTTACCGTCATATTGCTTATCAGAACTTTTATACTAATTAATTTAATCACGCAATCAATTATCTCACTTTCTCCCTTTGTTTCCCGATCGATTCTTATATTCGAAATTTTATATTAAACTACAATATTCTAGATTTTACATTAAATCAAGAGATCGGCGATTGAATCACTCTCAAGGACCGACTTCTAAAATAAAAGGGAGCCGCAGTAAACCGGTTCCTTCAGCAAGAACTCGTCTATCTTGCCGCGATTCGAGCCATCATTTCTTGCAGAAACCGTCAAGCGCAGATTACAGAGCGCATCGCAGACATGGTTGTTCTAAAATCTGTTCGCTCCGCGACTCGCCACTAAAAGCAATCAACTTTAACCGAGACTTATCAGCGGCAAGCTGTTGAATGGAGGGCGTGCTATGGCCAGCTTCATTAACCGTTAGATACGTACCGCTATACGAAGTCTCGCGGCGGCTACGCTTTGCCGTGCAAAAAGCTGCAATTCGCGGAATCGGGGGCGGTCGGCGGGGCTAGGGAGTATTATTTTTCACGGGCAGTTTCTCTTTGTATGAAAGGTAGGGTGGACTCCCAACATCCTCTTTTATCCCCGCGCCGCGATGTTCTTTGCTCGCACAGATCCGGTTGACCGCGTGCACACTTGGCATTTGTCATCCGAGATTCCTTTGTTCCGGCGCGAAACAAACGAGAAACTCACCCCCGCTGACCCCCGTGTTCTCTAACACACCCCCGCCGAGCAGAGTAACGCTCCGCGATCGCGCCAGTTCTACCCTCGCCATTTCTTCTCGCCATCCCCGGTTTTTCTTCACGCCCCCTCGTCCTCATGTGCGACTTAATCAGAAGTTTTTTCTACCCGACTCTGAGATTACCGAATTGTTTCGCTTGTTCTGTCTCGCCCTTACACCCAGTGAATTCTGCATGCGACAAGATTCGTTATATGCTACATTTATACGATACGGAAATGCATACGGTTAGTTATACGCTAATTTATTTTACGTTATTTAAAGTAAAAAAATTACGTACAATTCTCTGAACAAAGTTAAAATAAGGAAAACATAATTGTATAATATAATTAATGAAAATTAATAGAAATGATTTATCTAGTGTTTATCCGTTTCTTTAACTAAATTATGAATAATAATTATTTTATTATTATTTAAAATTATTTTATTATTATTTAAAATAATTATTATTATTATTTAAAATTATTATATATTTATATATAAATTTTATTATTATTATTTAAAAAATAAAATTTATATAACAATAACAAATTTTTTTTTTATAAAATAGCAGAACTTTTGAAATTTGCGGTACAGAGATAAAAATATATAACTGATTTCAAATTCTTGTTTAGTAAAGTGGTATTCTCTTAAATGTAGAGAACGTTTATCGTAGAAAATGTAATAAAAACTACTGTCAGAGAAAACAATCGGCAAATAACGTAAGAGAGTTGGAAATGTGCTTGACCTAACGGAACAGAAAATTCAAAGGTAACCTCATAGGATAGGTCAAGTACCTTATGGTCGGTCGGCCAGTTATATGTTCTCGAGAAGCCACAGTTAGGAACGACAAGGTTCATCCGTCACGACGTTATCGCGTTGCCAGGTCCGACTACGTGACGAAGATCGAATCTCGTCACGGTGGTGGATGGCGACTGGCATGAGAACACCAGCCGGAGGCGTCATTTGATCGACTTGCCACCGCCTAAAGGGATTCCGGCGACGCGAACGATGCCAAGTGTTGACGTTTGTGTGTCGGAAACCGATCGAAATTATCGACATGCACTTGCGTACGTACGCTATAAAGACGCGTTGGAAATTTGCAAAATAAGCAGTAATAAATATAATTGTAACTAACGATATTCTGCATAATTAAATGATATTAGATATGTTTTTCAATTATTAATTATAATTACAATATTACTCGAGTTCTTACACATATTTCGATTTTGCTAATTTTACTTTAAAAAACAATGACAAAATTTAGAAAAAGAAATCTAATCAAATACGTGAGTTCGTACTTTTTTGTTGCGGAAAGCGAACTGCGCGGCATGAACGAAATAATTTCCGAAGTTCCCACGCGACTCTAAAGAGCAATGAAAGAAAAAAAAAGAAAAAGGCGGAAGATCAGGCGGTTTCTCTCCCATCGCGAAAAGTTTGATTGCGATACGACGACGGTGACGGCGCGGGGAACTTCGTTCATCACCCGGGAAAAATTTTCCAGCGGAAATAATAATTCCTGTAGAAATGGCGGGACAGAGTCCGCGAAACCTGAGGGACAGTAAGTAACGTCGGAGCACGGCCGTCTTAATTCCTTCCACCATCTTTGTTCCTCTGCACCAGCATCCACCCGGTGGTTGCAGGGCCGCGCAAACTTCCCGACCGAAGTTCCACCAACCCATCTTCTATCTCTTCCCCTCCCGCGCCCGTGACCGCTCCTCTTTCATCTTATATGAAGTTAATTACATTTTTATGAGCTGCCATCCTTCTTCACGAACGCACCTATACATCGCCGCCTTTATGTTTCAGTTCTGTAAGAAGCCAAGTGCGAACACTTGCCCCATCCCCACCTGCCATCTTCGCCGCCACTTTTCTCGCTTTTTGCAACCACCCGCCGCTTTCCCCGCCGTATCGTTTTTCCGCGACGGAATTGACCGAACGGCAAGGATGGTCGGGATGGAGAGGAGCGTACCATGGCGGGAAGTAAATGAGAATGACTTTATTGTCCTCATTTCGGAGCGTCTACCTCCGTGTTACCTGATTGTGAAGAGACGGCGTAAGAGGGAATGAAATGGACAGAGACGAAGGAACAGAGAGAGGAGAAAGTGAATAGCGGTGAAGTTCCCTTCTAAGGGAGGTTAACGTGACGGTAGAAAGAGATCGAGGGATTCTACCCCCTCTGAGTGGAGAGAAAGACGTTACGTTTTTCATTTCCTCCGCTTAAAGGTGATTTCCCGAATCACTTTTAAAGTGGAACCAACGGTGTGAGTAGTTTTTAATCTCGCTGCTTAGCTCTGGGAAGAGTATTTACTGTACAAAATATAAAGCCATTTAATGCGCTGCGTTGCTTAGGATTCAAGCACGTCTGTGATTATTTGAATTCCGTTGAATATTTCGCGAAAATCAAGTACCGCGCATGAATTAACATGTTGAATGGAATAAATAGTAATAAGAAGAATATATGCAGGATATATAATCTCTATCGATTCTGTTTATTACATGACATTTGACAGCGCGTGGAAATTTATTGCGATTAAAACGACAACAAAGAATATATTATCTTAAAATTGCAAGTACTTAATGCTCAAAATACTGACTTAATATGTTTGCACATAGAACATCAGAAAATATAATACGCCATTTTACTTTTGTGAGAAACGATAGATAAAGCAGAATGCTTGTAACCTAGAAACTTTAAAACTTATTAGCTATTTCTTCGCTCGTTTATAAATGGTTCAAGAAATCTTTCTTCCAAACTTTTAATAACATATTAATGCCATCCTCATAATTTCTTAATATATGTAAATTTGATATTATCTTTGATATTTAATATAAATGCAAATTTTGCCAACTCTATTTTTCTAAATATTTTATTGTTGCTTAATTATTATATAATTAATTATTTTATAATTATTTTATAATTATTTGCAATATCTCGTGATATTAAAAATTACGATTTAATTTCAAATTTTATAGAGAGAAACGTAATTATATATATAATAAATTCACAACGCGAAAAAAAGTTATTGTAAGAGATAATTACTTATTAATCAGAATGTTTTAATTGTTAACTTAATTTTTATATTCTTAACCGTTTTACATGTATAAAACTTTCAGAAAATCTTTTATGTACAGAAGACATAAAAAACTATATAAAATATTACAAACAGACAAAGTTCATATTTATTCAATTCGGTTTTTCTAAAAATAAATCATAAGAATAAATTCTGTTCTGTTAAGAGAAAAAGAGTTTAAAATTTAATAAAATCTTTTTATCAACTACTAATTAAAAATTCATTCTAATATTATTTAACTGGTTTATTTTCTTTTCTATTAAAAGCAAATAGACAAATAGCAAAAATATGCGAACGAAAAATAGTAGAAAAATGGATAAAGTTTTTAAAATCATATTCTACATTTCTATCAAGCGCATAATTTTCCGTCGAACAAATATTATTCAGCTCACTCCGCAAGTTAGTTGAAAATCTTGATTACATTGCGTAAAACTCAAGTTCAGCGGAATTGTCGGAAAACATGAAATAATTTAAGCTCACTTACATCTATTTTTTTATTAGATATATTTAATCTTTTTATCTTTAATTCCATTTTTCCCTCCCCCCTCTCTTTCTCTTTCTTTCCCTTCTTCACATATAGATATAATTTTATTACACAAACTTTAAAATTTTGTTACAAATAATTGATTACTATTTATTTTCAAAATAAAGAGATCTTTTCAATAATATTTTTTAGTATTTTTTAATAATATTATTCAACAAAATTTTATCGTAAAATTGCTATAATTTTGATTATCTCTTTTATTACCTCTTTTTCTTTTACAACCATTGCAAAATCTGTACTGTTATTACTGTACTGTTACTTTTATTCAATAATAACTCGGAATACCAAAAAATTATTCTTAGAATTATTTAAGAGAAAGATAATGAATATATATAATAATTTTAATTTCGCTAAACAAATCCTTTTTCCTCGGATGTATAAAATTATAAACATTAATTTTCGTATTATTTCATGCGATTAATATGAAACACGAACGTAATTGTTGGCAAATTTTTTCATTAATACAGTTTTGTCGGCCTCAGAGATTATTTTCAAGAAATTCAGAGATAATCGTATAAATCTTAGCAGAACAGCGCTCGACTAACGAGTAACCCGATATCCGTTCTGGGATTTAGTGGCTGGTCTCATCGTTAGATCCATGATTCAATAAAGGAGTACCACGTCCAGCTATTGCAATCTCTACCAATCCCTCACTACCTCTTACCTTGGCCAACTTTGTTTAAGTCTCACAGGGTCGCTAACGATAACCTTCGGGATAAGGCAGTTCCATCGAATAAGTATTTCAACCACGGCGAAACGATAAGAACCATCCTTTTCTCTCTTGCTTCTTCTTAAAGCTACCAATAAATCTTATTAACTGTGTAATGCTTAGAAGATAGCTCAATCTGCCGAATATATCACTAATTTGATGAAACACCATTGAGAATAATGCGACATATTTATGCGATTAAGAGTTTGTCTGCTCGATAATTTAGTTGAGATACATTATCGCAATCAAGAAAATCATTTATTATTTTTTTGTCAATAGACGAAAAACAAATAGTTGATCCCAATCCTTTGATGTCGCTTTTTTATTACTTTACTTGTTTTTCACTTCATTTATTTTTAAAAATCAAAGATTAAAATCTAAAATAGCTAAAGTTATCTAAAAATATCCAAGAAATTATATTAAAAATATAGAGAAAATTAAAGAAATATAAATAAGAGAAAAAAAAGAATTTCTAATACAAGATAAAGCAAATTTTAAGAAATACAATTATTCAGTAAAATATAATCATAGTCATAAATATCGTTTTATTTTAGCAAGTTTTAGATAATTTTCAAGTGAAAAAAGAATGTAGAATTATTGTGAAAACATAGATTTTTCACTGTTTTATTCGTGTGAGGAAAGAATTAGCTTTCAAATCTTATTGACTTATACATGTGGACTTTGAAGCAGAGATTCATTACTTGCTAACCTTTTTCTGGTCAATGAATCATATTATTGATTGATATAAATGATAATATCCAAGCTCAAACAATAACTAATTTATTATTCGATGTAAGAAGGAAATCTTATAATAATATTAGTAACCAATGAAGTAAAATGCCAATCCTAAAAAAATAAGAGATCAATTGCAAATGTTATTTGACAAAGAATATATTAATGTTATTAATCTTTGCATTCGGATATCCTCTCTGAGGAGAGAGACATCATAAGTCTAGCAGACCACTTAGATGTTCTTTCAGGGGATATAAAGACTTTGTTAGTGATTGGTGATAGGTAACCCACAAGATGACTCCGAGTGCAAAGGGTTGAAATGTCTGCTAAGTTAGATATTGGAATTGATAAAGTTCTAGATGCTATAGTTGAAAGAGAATTCCACCTAATATATTTATAAATCTTCAGAGCGTTAATATTTGACAGTTAATCAACAACCATAAAGGTGCTTTTCTTTAGGTGATTTTCTTAATTTATGTGAAAAATAGAGCACTGCTAATTGGTAAACACATCATTCTCTCTCTCTCTCTCTCTCTCGTTAATGTAAAAATTGTACGAAATTCGAAATAATTCTTCATATATAAAAACCTTATATAAAGAATGTGAAGGCAATGTGACACAATACAATTTACTTTTTTCTTTTTTTAAGTTTATATTTTTTATGTGTGAAACATAAATATAATATTTTATATATATAATTTATATGTAATTAAAATGTCTGGATTTGTTGGAAACACACACACAAATAGACTCCATTTCATTTAAAGTCTATTGTTGTCGCTTTTCCGTGATGCTGATTGGCTCTCTCACTGCGCTGATTTCGTAACTATCGCATTGCATATATTTTGACAATTTATTTATCTTGACAGATACATCTTGTAATAATTATTATTGTAATAAGCACGCGAATTCTACGCGATATTATTCGCAAATTTTGCTCTTATTATAATTAACTCAAAAACTATTATAGCAATACTTTTGTATTAGAATTTTTTACTCTATTTTATCTTTAGAACACGCTATTAAAATATGAAGGCACCATGATATATCTGTATATATGAATAATATACTCATACATTTTTTTCTCATATATTACATAATAGAAAGAAGGAATTAAATTTCGCGTGCGTAGCGCGCGCTTTTTAATGCACCAATAAATATATATTGATCGTGTTTCACAAAAATATGTAGCATTTAATATTTATTATTTAAAACCTCTTTTTGATACAAATGGATGGACTAATTTTAATTGCAGAATATTGCAATAGTTGAAATAGATCACAAGTTAATAGATTATTCCATAGCCAATTATGGCAATAATGGATCATCGAATATAGTTTTGCTATAAATTACATGCGCGTAGACAATAGATTGATTTACAAAGGCAAGAACCGCACTTGTAACCGCGAATCGATTTTCCCGCTGAGAGTCAACTCGAAGCACACAAGTTTTCTGAAAATAATATTTGACCACCAAACACATAATTAGCTTAATGATCGTGCACTGCGAAACTCTGACCGCGTTCGCGGATTATTCTAACTTTGCTATAAATATCATCCTATCATTATCGGCGTTTCATTCTCTCATCAGGTATACGCACAAGTTGATTAAATTATTCCTCGGCACGGGCAAACATTATTCGCTCGCTCCAAACCGTTCGCGATCACGCTTGTGCCGAGCAGAATCCGCTCGCCGAGTGTCATCGGTTCAACGGAGATTTAAATTGTGCCCGACAACAAAATGGAAATGAGGGTTGTAGAATGGAAAATGGAAGGCAGCTTAAAATACAGAGGTGAATTGAAGAGAGAGAGAGAGAAAGAGAGAACAAGGGAGATGATGCGAAAGAGGAATCGGGAGAGAGAACGGAACGAGAGTAGAAGAGAACGTTACATGTGCGAAAAAGGGAAAAAAGACAGAAAGGGACAGACTGTTGGCAGAATTTTGCAGCGATCCGCGCATCCGTTTCCCCACTCGCCCTCCCCCCCGCGAAAAATAATGGTCGACGGATGTGCCTGTTGTTTCATTTTTGAATTCACGACCATTCGTGTAGCCTTGTTTTTGCGTTTCCTTCTTTTCTTTTCCTCATCCCTCTCCAAGCTTGTTCTCTTATCCACGCTCTTCCTGAAGACACGAACTGAGAGAAAACGCGCGTCTCAGGGCGCGTAACCCTTAAGAGGGTTCGAGAAACCAAGTTCTATAACCCTCTACTCTTAACGCGAGCGCAACCTGCGTGTTTCAACCTCCTTGATGAATATTCACGCAAATAAGACTGCGTGTAACGAAGGCCGAGTTAATGTAAATCCATGATGTATGTCGAGACATTTAAAGAGACGCGGAGAGGAGGCGAGGGTGTGGCGTGCATTCATTTAACTGGATAATAAAGTACTGACAATTATATCAATGAAATAGGGCGAAACACATGCAGAGGTTGTAAATGTTTAGTAGAAATTTAAATTAGGAATACCTTATTATTTAACTAATCCAACATTTATTGAAATTATTTTATTATCGTTATCATTTGTATTCAAATTTAGTCAATTTAGCAGCTGGTAGTTGAATGTGCGCGTATATCAATTCTTCATCTTTTATTAAATTAACGAAATTTATAAATTTTTGTATTAAATTTAAAAATTATAACACATTAATTATTTCTATTATTATATCTATATATTATATTATTATTATATTATTTATATTATTATATCTTATGTAACATCAAATTTTTATTCATTTTTTTAACTTATAAATGTGTCTCGAATTAGTAGCCGCAATAAAATCAGATTGCATTCGTTATAAGCTAAAACGTAACAAAAAAATGCATATTAAAATATACTTACTTTTTAAAGAAATTTACATTAATGGACTTTATGAAGAATAAAGAATATGAAATTATATGAATTCAATCTTGTAGGAATTATATGGCCCGAATTCAATATAAAAATTATCAATATTAATTTATGACAAAAAGATAGATAGAAAAGTTATTATTAATATTAATTCAAATTATTATTTAATTAAGACAAAAAATTTTTCAAAAAATACAATAGTGGTTTGAAAGATAACAATCTAAGAAAGAATTGAATAAATTAGACAAGAAAACCACGGCATTGATGTAATATGCAGAAAAATGTAGACAAATGAATTAAGTCATTAACGTTATAATCATAATATTCATATGCAAATCGCAATATAGAGCGCAATATACATCGAAAATAAAATATAAAAAATTCAAACGCAAACGTTTCGATCTATTCCAGATCCTTCTCAATGCTAACAAGACAATAAAAATATAAAAAGAAATAAAGTCACTCGCAAAATAATAATAACAAGAAATATAATCGCAATACAAGGTCAGAATTCATCTTTCGAAAAATGTCGACGAAAATAATATTGTCGAATCCGAATTAATAGTGGAATTTATAATCAAGAAAAATAAAATTAAAATGTTCTGATAAATGTAGACGGCTGTGGCGATATCCGCAAGTCAGCATGTTACTCACCAATATTCCACAACACAGATCGTAGCTATGTGGAAAAAAGAGTGGTGCAAAAAGGTGATATGCGTGTATAAGGACAGAGATACCGCAAAAACCGTCCACCCTCTAAATAACGTCGAAGCAATCCTTATTTTGTTTTTTATTATTTAATTATTATTTCTTATATATTAATTCAAATTATTATTCAATTATTATTTCACAATTAAAAATTTAAAAATTATCAAACAATATTAAATTACCATATTTTTTTTAAGAAAAAATATATGTATATTTTAATAAAAAATATTTTTCATTCAAATACACACAGGAAATGTTGCAGACATTTTTTTATCGCAGTTTGTCAGCATTTGTCAAAAATATAAAAATATAATTTAAGAAGAAATAATAAATAAGAATTATAAGAATATGATTTTATAAATTTATAAATATAAATTCAAAAAATCAGTATGCAAAAAATATACTTGGAGCTACGTGTTGAAATGCGGAGACGCTGGTAGAAATTGCTGCGACTTTAGACAATCCGTTTCAAGAGAGCAGGACTGCTTAACGCGGATCTTCGTTAAAATTATTCATAAAGTTAATGTAATACCAGAATCTAATTAATTCAGAGGAATAATACTGTGAAAGAAGAATCCTTATTCTTTCTGCCCATCGTAATACGACTCGTGAAATATTAATAATCTCGACGAATGTCTCAGCGGTCTGCGACAATGTCAGAGTCTCGCAATGAAATAGATTGAAGAAATAATTTTCCACGTATGAGGTAGGACTTTAAACGGATATACCGTTTGTTTCCCGGAGTGGAACTTTGCGAGGCATTGCAGACGACGTCTGAAGGAGATATAAAGATCCGGCAGCATAGAATTCACGATTTTCTCCAGCACAGATGGCACGAAATGATACTTTTCGTTCTACATTATACGCTGCAAGCGACTGCTTTCATCTCCGCAATTGTAAGGAAAAAACAGCATATATTTTGTTGTCGAACGGCAAGATTTCTTCTTACTCGATCTTCATTCTTACTTTATCCTAAGAGGAATAATATTTTCGACTTGTTTCAACGTTTTAATGGCAATTGTTAACCGTTTAATAGCATTTATACAGCTATTATATAAACGAAAAATCTGATGAATTATTTTATCAATGTTGCAATTGTGTGATAAAATTTATAAAATGCAAAAAAACTAATCTTTAAAATAATATTTAAAAAATTGATTTTTTTTATCGGAAAGATTTTTCTTTTAAAGAATATCGCACAGTATTATCTCGTATTCTCAAAATTTATATCATTACACTTACTATCAAGATTTTTCTACTTACTTTTTCTTTTATAACTTTTTTTATTACTATACTTTTCCACTAATTACGCCTTCTTTTCTTAAATATAATTTCTTAAATATAAAAAGAAGCAAAAAGTTTTTTCTATATAAATTACAATTGAATTTTTTTCCAAATATTGATCAGACAGGAATCTATGTTAGCTATTGTATTCTCTCGAGGGTGCGAATTCAATCCACCAGAGGACACGTAAAATCAAGCAGTACATCAGGAGAAAAAGATTGAAAGAAAGTTAAAATAATCGTATTTTTTCATTAGAATATATTAAAAAGTAAATATCTTTTTCTTGCGAGATTTTTTTCATAATACTATTATTACACGTTATATTATTCGCACGAACATTTATTACCATCTGAATCAAAAGGGAGATTATTATAATTATATTATTTTGTAAACTGTCGAATCTCGAATTCGGATCACGAATCGTATGACGCGAACGTAACACGAATAATGAATCTGATATTGCTAGCTTATCAAGTTATAATTTCACGTTTAGTGTGTAACTATATAATAATCAACGGATGAATGAATACGCATGAATGACACATTACACATTACATACCAATCCTTTTAATTATCATAGCTATATTTAATGCGTCAATCGATTTATTTAATGACACTAATATCGAGAATATATATCACTGAATAAATAAAATAAATAAAATAAAAATTTCCATTATTGATTCCAAAGTATATATATATAAAAGACGTTAAAAAAAATTTCATAATTTTTAATTATTTATTACTTGAGCTTAACGTTAAATAAAATTAAAAGATAAGATAAAGCATTTAATATATATTTTATCTCTTTTAGATAATCTCATATTAAATTCTTTTTATTATCGATGTATTATTCGTTATGTTATCGTTATGTTTTAAAATAAAATTTCTTCGGGTGAACGCAGCATAAACACACAATATAAGATTTTGTATCTTCTATTATGTGTGTAAAAAAATATTTAATTTAAAAAAATTCAATATATATAAGCAATATAGTCATATTACATTTAAAAAATAAATGTAATTTTTAATAAATAAATCGCTTCATAAATAACAGAGTATAACTGATTTCTCACTCAAAAAACCATTCTTTTGTAGCTTGGATGAAAAATGTACGTCGTCACAGTAGGAAGTAATGATTTTAAAATTTGCTGCCTCAATTCTGAAGAGAATGAGGACATCTGGAAATAAACTATCATTTTTTATCAGAATGTATACTATAACTCATATAAACCTTAACAGGATTTTAACTAGATCTATAGTAAATTTCTTTCAATGCATTTTATTATTACAAAGACTCTTATATAGTCTAAAAATATACGAATATATGTGTAACGTCAATATTTCGCAAAACAGAAAATTTTAAAATAATATTTTTGTACGTAAGATAACATATAGATGCATGAATAAAATTTCTTTTTCTTTCTAATTTTAAATGTACAAATTTAACGGACCCATCAGTTATAAGAAGAAACAATATTTATATGACTCTTGATGCGATATCAATTATTGCGAGTAAGAAGTACATACATAAAATAGAGGATTTTGCATAGGAGTAAAGTTAATCGATCCGATAATTGAGATCTCCTCACTGTGACATCTATCAGGAAACTTTCCGAGCGAGCAATCTGCTTTCATTTCCACGTCGGACACTCCACATCCCCAAACAGACTTGTGTTCGAAAGTAAATACTGCCCCATCCTCGATCTTTCTCATGTCCTGTTCCTCTCTTGCCGCTCAGTTACCCGAAATGCATCTTTGCTTAGCAAGGATATTCGCCCTTCTGTCGTTCTATCCCTGAAAGCCCGCCAACCCTTTCCTACTGGTCGATCCCACAGTCGGATTCTCGCAAATAGCCTCTTGTCTAACCACCACACTAATGCTAAGGGATTTTGAAATGTAATACGTAGGAAATCGGCGTACCACTAATACTTTATACCAGCATCACCAGTCCAACCTCATCTCTGCGACTTTTCTAAAAGTTCCTGAAAGGTACTGAAATTTCACTGCATCAGAATTCATCGGAATTTTGCACAATAAATAAATTTTCTCCAATAATTGACATTTATGATTAAACAACAGACTATAGAAATATTATATTGTTATATTAAACGTTTATTGCCATGATGAACATCGGAAAGCTTAAAAAATAATAAAAAATGAATAGGCAAAATATAAGCAGTTCAAAACAAAACAGAAAACAGAAAAAAAGTCGAATTTATAATTTATAAAAACCTTCAAGATTGCAAAATATAATGATACTGGAATATCAAAAGACTATTTTTTTAAACAACTATCTTCTCAATTTGAACAAGTCCTTGAGCGAATTATGCGATCTCTGAATCAAAGCAAATTTTTAGCTGATGCAGTAGCCAGTGGCAGAAACGTTTCTTCAATCTCATTCTACCGGAATTGAATTCCACTTTTTGCCTTTATGGAACACGCGAGAGATAGTCACGTGGGACCTAATCGGTTCTACATGGAGGATTATTACAGTTTTATAGCCACCATCATACGATTATTACGCTGAATGTTTTATTTGATGACGCAGTAACATTAGCCTTGAAAATATATTATACATTTCTCAAGTATTTTTCGACATTTTTTCACTTTCATACGCGCGTTTTCAAATTTCCACAAGGATTAAACTTATGAACCACATCAAAAAAAGACGGTGAAAAGAGTCATATTATTTTTTTATTTCAACTTTATGGACCTAAAGAATGCACTTCTTTCTTGGCACTAAAAAAATCAATTTCAACGTCCATTAAATCAATGAATAATGAACAAAACAAAAGTGCATTTGAAACATACGCATATAAATTGTATTTAAAATATACCGTAAAATATCAGACAAGAAGTTAAATCGATTAAACATATCTAAGTCAAGCACTGAAATTATTTCTTTTATTATTTACAATTAATTTATACGAATTATTTGTATAAATTATTGTCCAAATATTTCCAGATCTATTTTATTCATTTTTATTGACTATAAAATATAAAATATATATTCTGCGAAATAATTTATATACAAAAGTATTTATTCCTATTTATTAAAGTTTATAAGGGTGTTCTAGGATTATACGAGAGGATTATATGAGATACTCTATATATTCATTAATTCTCTATATATTCATTGGATTCAGTTAACAACATATTGCAAACTAAAGCCGAAAGAACCAAATTTTACAGAGACGTAATTTCTCGTAACGAGATTTGATAATCTGAATACTATCGAAACAGCTGCGTGGCGCACCGTCTCGAAAATAAATTTCAGGCATACACTCGACATAAAAGCAGTGAGAGCATTACGAATGCAAATTGCTCGCAAACTGCACGCATATACACACTTACGCAAAATTGCCACTCGTTTGGCGGCGTATCGATCGTGAATTACTGGATAATCCGAGCTTACGGCATTTCACTCATGGAAACGTTCGCATAACAATAACAATAACACCATGCCGATGTATAACATAACAACAATGGCGTATTCCAATAAATTTGTAGCTTTATTAAAAGCCTAGGTTACAAAAAGCGAACAATTACCAACGATGCCCGCGGGACGATAGTATCTCTCCTCTAAAAGGGTTACCTCCTTTTCCATTTCCTGTTTCCGAGCATCTCCGGAATCGCTCTTAATATCCATTTGATGAACATAGAATGGGAAATCTGGATATAGGCGCGTGCTGGTGCATATGCGAGATAGGAGGAAGAATTATAAATGATGTTTCTCGTATCGCAATCTGATGAAATAAAACTTGATCCACGAATCTCATCGTACGTACACATGTATGTATGAAGATCATGCATGTATAACATATTATAGAAGATATAGAGCGACCCGAAGTCACTTGATGACCTGTTAAGCTTTGTGGAAGATGAACGTTTCCAAGATACGTACGTGAATACAGACTCGCGGATACGGTAATTATATCGCTGCAGACTCAGACCGCAACACCAGTTTCGCATTCGCGTTCGTGGTCACTCGCATGTCTCTCCGTTTACATTAATATAACTGACTCGAGGTAACTGAAAAATAGTTGGTTACAGATAACTTTGATGAGTACTTACGTGTAATTAAACATTATTAAGAACATTATTAGGAAATATATAGCTTTATTAAATAGATAGAAGAGAACATTAATGTTCAGTCAAAATAACTAGTTCGGTCGTTTCAGTTTTATAAACTCGCAACTTTTTTATTTAAATAAATAAAATTCAAAATTAATATTCCCCGTAACGTTGGAGAAAGCAAATTCTATCTCTCTAAGATATTTACTATTTATTATTTATTCTTTTTATTTATTATTTTATTATTATCTATTGTTATATATTATATATTTATTATTATATATTATTATATATTGTATTTATTTATCGTTTTATTATTTATTTTTTATTTATTCCATTAAAAATCTTTTATTTTTGCTGATAATAATCTCTTCTATTCAGAAGCTATCTCTTGCATAAATGCATGTATTTTTTCAGATACATTTGCAATAGCAATTTTCGTACATTTGGCGATAAATTAGCAAACAAATTAAAATCTTGGAAATAAAAACTGAACAATCAATGGTGACGTAATTGTATGCTTGTTGTTCACATAGCAAGAGTAAATCTTCGCTTTCTATCTCAGTTGATGGAAATCCTCGCGATGCTTCTCTTTCTCTCTCTTTCTCTCTCTCCTTCCTTCTCTCTTTCTCTCTCACCCGTAATCTCTTTGCTCCGCACGAAGACGGAGGCAGATGCGCCAAATAGCCCGCAGAGAAACCGAACCGCCACCCTTACCATCATGAATGCGAGCGAAGGGTGCATTTTATGGAGCGAGCACTCACCGACCTTTCTCTCAGGCTGACCTTGCCATCGTATCGAAATCAATCATCGTGGCATTTACGTGCTTCTCGTTACATATCTTGTTTGATTATTGAATTATATTATATGATTAATTTTTTCAAACGAACAATAATTTGTATTTAATAATTTACATTTTCAAAAGAAATATAATTTTTTTATTCTTAATAATTATATAATCACCTAATTTTAATATTAATTTTTAGAATTCATTATTCTATAATGGCAATATGTACAGTGCAATTAAAAAGATAAAATACTGATATAACTTTTATAATGATAAAAAAGATGCAATTTTAAAGCAATTCTGATTTTTATTTTTATTATAAATACAATGATAATATCTAAAATTGATTGCATCGTACATTTTTTAATTTTCATAAAAATTTCTTTTATACATAATTTATATATGTACTTTGTACACATAATATTAATATACATTATATAAACTATATCATAAATACACCATCCATTAGATACAAGCAACGACGTTGACCGCATGTGCTTTATGGGCGTTTAATCTCTTCGATAGTATCCAGAAAGAATTTGCTTTATGAAGAATTGGGCGAGGAAAGTAAGAACCCTTGTTCTCATCGATGTCATAATATATTAAATGTACAGGCAAATCAATATGATTATGAAATATAATGATAGTCACATAATTCAGAAAAAATACATAATAGCTTCAAAAGAAAAATATTCTAAATAATATATAAATTCATCAATTTTTTATAACTCACAAACCTAGACTATTAATAATTATAATTTACAATGATTTATTGTGACAAAAAAAGGCACGACTTGATCGCTGCTAATATAAATTTTAAAAAAATGGTTGATAAATTTAATTTTACAAGATAGATTCTATAATACTTATAATAATGAATAAAAACTTTTAAACACTTGATAGAATAGGTTTATCTACTATAAAAAAAGAGATTAATATTAATATTGATATTAATTTCGTCCACACATAAATGGAAGAAACGTAAGGACGGAACATTTCCCGCGAGTTTAGCAAACATTTAGATATCATTATTGTTCGTCAGGCCAATTGTAGATAAGAGCTTTAAATATTAAACATACGGGATAAGATCGCGACTGTACGGATTTATCTTAAGGCCAAACAAGCCCGCAGAATTTATGAGTTGAATTTTCTTTCTACTGCGCGATAAGGAGTTCCGCGCGAACAATTAAACAATTCTTAATTATTCGATAGAGATAACGCAAGTAAATATCCACTTGTTTTCTTCTCTCCCTCTTCACGCGTATTCTTATCTCGCACTGCAAAATGCACGACAGGTATTCTTCACATCGGACAAGAGTTTCGCAGTTATAAAAATTATTATTTCGCCGACGTATCTTCTGTTATTGCTCCGAAAAACAGAAACTTGTAAAATACAGGGAGAACTTAGAAGATGCAGAGAAGATTTTTGTTCAATATTTTCATCCAAAATTCTTGAAAAAGGCAACGTTTTGGAAAGAATAGAAGAGAAGAAACTTCTCTCCTCAAAAGCTAATCTTACAATTACGCTTCTCGACTAGCGTATGCGTACATTTTAGTTCTGTTTACGCTACATCACTTTCGTCGGGAAATTCTATTTGGCCGGGTTTGCGAAAGTACTAAACGTTCCGGGAACCCACGGGGGTTTATTGCGCAAGAAACTTGAGATACACCCTCTCGCCCATCTCTTTACTACCGAAATTTTTCCGGTATTATCCGACCTACCCCTATCCGACTCGCAGCAGCAGCTCACTTCACGTCCGCCAAGCACGCAATAAAAATGTGACGGTAAAGACGACTGACACATCAATATAATATCGTTTTTATCTTACTGATCTTTCCAATTTCTTCTTTTTTTTTTCTCTGCTACAGGCGGCCGTACGTTCGATACGCTCAACAACTACGAGCGAGATGGCGAATTTCATCGCGCGGTGCAGTTTCCGATAGGAACGGAACACATCACGATCCGGTAACGTTTCCATATGCCGCCTTATTGCTGCTTATAAGGCGAAGGAGGAGAAAGGCGACAGTCCAAACGCTAAAGTTTTCACGAGTGTTAAACCAAAAGTACCGAAATGTGCCGCGCAGAAGGCGACAGGGCCAAACGGCCGTAATAATTTATGCGATCATAGATGTAATCGCATTTGAATATTCACAACTATGCGCGCGTCGCGTTGAAGGTAGAGAGAGAAGAGGAGGGGGATCCGGTAACTTTATAATTACCAAGTAAATTACCTTTCCTCCGGCACCCCACCAACCAGTTAGCGTCGAACCACGTACGAGAGCGAGCGCGTTCCGCGCTTCGTGGAAGGTGAATTTATTGAAAATTAAGTCCGATTTTATCGCGCGGAAAGTTTCCAATTTTCCACGCTTACTTTCGCGTTCTATTTCGACGGCCGGGAGGAATTTGTGACGAAAGCCGACGGAGTGCTTAATAAACGGTCCTACTTTCCTTCCGTCTAGTTCGCGCTATCTCCCTTCATATCTCTCGCTTCTTTCCCCTACATATATTTCTTTCTACTTTTATCATTATTTTTGCAGAAACAAACTTGCAAGATGGTTAGAATATTTTTCAGATAGGTTGTCGATCGATTTATAGAAAATATTTGTAAATTGCAATCTGCTTTTATAATTATCATATTGATTAAATAACGAAAAAAAAATTGAAGGGATTGAGTCAACATAATTATTTAAATTTCATTTTTAAAGCATTTTTAAAGCATTTTTAAAGCATTTTTAAAGCATTTTTATTTTTACCATGTTATATTTATTTTTACAACATTTTTAAAAATAAATTCAATTTAAATTTTTTACCTAATTTTAATTTATCTCTAGGAATATTTAAAAAATTGAAAGAAATAATGATCTTAACAATCCTATTTCTTGAGTCCTAACAACCCTACTTCTTGATTAACTAAAATTATTCTAGATTTGGGGAGCCTATCACTAATCATATATATTTTAATCAATGCCCTAATCGCGTGCGAGCTTTTCTTCAGGCCAGTTGATCCTATCTTTCGTCGATCCTATCTTTCTGGCCACTTTCTCACTCGATCTCTAATCAGAGATCGAAAAAGGAAATAAATATTCCTTTTGTCAGCTAATTACCGGCAAATAAGCGTAAATATTTCACGCTCATCGTAACGATCGTTTGTTTTCACGAATGTTCATTAAATATTGAATATAACTTTATTTTAAGTGAAATAAAGCCAAATTACTACAAATTTTAACAAATTTCTATAAATTATATTTTATAACAAAATATAAAATTAATGTGTGTATTTATCATATTACAAATTATTTAATTAATTTTAATTATTTAATTATTTAATTATTTAATTAATTAATCATTTGGCTTTATATTAAGTTAAAGTAAAGTTTAAAAATAATATCTACAAACAAATTTTACGATGGATGAGCTATGAGCAATTAGAAGATAAGTGCGTATTATAAGAATAAATTAGCACCAAAAATTAATAAAATTGCTAATTGTTAATGCGTGTCCTTTATTTAATAAATTCTTTAAAAAAAATCTTTACAAAAAAATCTTTTCTTACTTTCTTCTTTTTTTAATTAATATTTCAATATATTTTCACAATAGATGTAAAGCATAAGTTCGAAAGAACTTATTAAATTTATTTAATTTAACTTAATTAATTTAATTTAATTTAACTAATTTAATTTAATTATTTTATTTTATTTATTCAATTTAATCCATCTTAGATCATCCATTTTAAGGCAACGAATTTATCTACAATCTACAATCTACACTCTACATTTACATCTACATCTGCAATCTCTACAAATCCGTTACCTTAAAGTTAAATAAAAGCTTTTTTCACTCACCGGCACTGATGCGCAACAGCGAAGTTGTTGTTATCGAAGCTAGTTGTCTATAACATACAAATATAAAATTCATTTATAATAATATTCACAAAATGCAATTAATATTTTTTTAAAATGTTATCACGCGAAATATTATATCCGATGTATAAAAAAACAAGCAAATAAACACGTATGGAAAAATTTTATAAATTTTTGAAACTGATTTTTAAATAGAAAATTTTATATGACTTTTATAAAAATCATTCCCTTTAATTCCTTTAAATTATAAGAACGAATTATTATGCGTACGATTTATAACAATTGATATACAAATAATAAATATTATATATTCACCATCAGGTTGCTTCGCCGATGCAAGATGCCTCTCCCAGGCCTCCTCCTCCTCTCATGTTGTTGGCGCACGATACTTCGACAACACTCCCGCACTCGCAAACGATAATTTTATATCGCTATTTCCGCTATTTTACGCGCGATACTAAACGGCACTCCCGCACTAATTCGGTACGATTAAAAATTTGGTCGCGCGATGTATATATTTAATATATATAT